>NC_040090.1:29623031-30253296 GCF_003369695.1 Bos indicus x Bos taurus
GGGAGTGGACCCTGTGTACAGTAATGTGGCAACTCATGTCCACCCTCAGCCCAGCCCCTCCTGTTCTTACCAGGGCTGGTGCGGTCGTAGCGGTACGGCTCTGAGATGAAGTGCGGGACAGTCATGAGTATGCCCGCCAGGGTCACAAGGATGGCTCCACACCCGATCAGGCGGGGCCGATGTACCCGGCTGCCGAAATAGCTCACAAACACGATCAGGGCTGTGTTCCCCACCTGCAAAGGGATGAGAGGACCCATGAAAGTAGAGCAGAGGGCATCCTTGTCTCAATCACCAATCTCAGTGTTCCCTTCTGCAGAATGGTTGAATAAGAATCATTTGGGTCCCTGTTAAAAACACAGATTCTGGGTCCTCCTAGGATGTGTTCTACTTACTGCTCCAATAGAGGAGAGAAATAAGAGCAGCATGGACAGGGCTAGAAGTTCAATTTCATTCTAGAGTGTGGGTTGGATCCCATGTTAAAACACGGGTAGTAGGACAGTCAAGGACAGGGATTTGAGCTTCTGGAGTGTCATGAATGGGAAATAAATGAAGTCTGGGTCTCTCAGGTGGCGCTGTGAAAAAGAATCTGCCTGCCAATGCAGGAGACATGGGAGACCCTGGTTCGATTTCCTACGTCAAGAAGATCCCTTAAAATAGAAAATGGCAACCCACTCCAGTATTCTTGCCTGGAAAATTCCATGGACAGAGTTGCCTGGCGGGCTACAGTCCAAAGAGTTGGACATGACTGAGCACAGCACAGAGTAGATATACCCATGTGTCCTAACCCCGAATCAGAACTTCTGTCTTGTTTAGTGCTTCCCCGGTGGCTCAGATGGTAAAGAATCCACCTGCAGTACGGGAGACCTGGGTTTGATCCCTGGGTTGGGAAGATCCCCTGGAGGTGGGCATGGCAACCCACTCCAGTATTCTTGCTCGGAGAATCCCCATGGATAGAGGAGCCTGGCAGGCTACAGTCCATGTGGTCACAAAAAGTTAGACACGACTAAGCGACTAAGCACAAAAAAAGTCTAAAGCCACAGGACTAAGGCTGGTATTTCAAGCCTTAGAATTAAAATCCTTGGATGTGGGTGCTGGAGGGGACTGGAGAGCTGGCAGGGCAGGGCAGGCTCCGCTGTCAGAAGCTGGGGTGTGTGTGCTCCACCCTGCTGCTTCCTGGTTGTGACTGTGGGTGGGGAACGTACCCGTGAACCCCGGTTCTTTGCTGATGGAGTGGGGCAGTATCAGCAGAGGGGCCTTGGGAGGACTGATCCTGGGAGGGACAGTCACTCTCCATTTTTTAGATGGGACACTGAGACCTAGAGTCAGGGAGTGACTTGTCCGAGGTCCCACAACTGCATAATGACAGTAAAGACATTCTTTCCCCATCTCTGACATCTGGGAGTGGGGTGATAAGGAGAGTCTGGGGAGTGAGTGGAGACCATGGGCCTTGGGTTGGGAGGAATGTGACACATCACCCTAGGGAGAGACAATTTCACAGAAATCTTGAGGGGTGGGGAGAGAGTGTTCTCTGGACAACAGCCTTCTCCAAGGCGGAAAACATCTGGTGGGGGAGGGGCTGGGCACAGATGAACTCTGGTCTCCAAATCCACCCAGAGGAGCTTGTCCAGGCCTCGTGGCTGGGCTGTCAGCCCAGAGGCAGAGGCCTGTGGATCCGGCAGCAACTCCACAGTCTAGTATCATCTGCTCCCTTCTCTACCCTAAGGTCCCCAAAGTTTTGCCTTTGATCTCACTTAAACCTCTCTCCCTACTGTTAAGTTGGCTTCCTCTGATTCCTTCCTGGGCCAGACAATTGTCAGGTGTCTGAAAAGGTGAAGTAACCAAAAGGAGAATGGTGGGGAGGTGCGGGTAATGGGGACCCTGACTAGCTCTAAAATCCTCCGTGAACCCCAGCAGAGAGCCCCGCTCCTCAAGGGTGGGATCGGAAGGAGCTGTGATGGGGTTGCACGTGGCACTAGGGGAAGGGTTTACATTAGGGCCGTGAGAGAGGGGGAGTGGAGGTGAGAATCTCCCTCAATTCCCCACCACCTCCCCCCGCACCGTGGCTGTGCTGCCAGGGCCAGTACCTCATTGAAGGCGGCCAGCAGCCCCGATGTCTGACTGGAGAGGCCGAAGCGCTTCTCCACCGTGGAGATGGAGCTCTTGAGGTAGCCGGAGATCATGAGCTGTGCCAGCTGCAGCAGGCTGTGGCACAGGACGAAGAACTGGCGGAGGGGCCGCAGGTAGAGACAGTCGTGGCGGAGGATGCAGAGAGACAGAGACAGAGAAAGGGAGGAACAGAGTCAGAGGAGACAGACATACAGGAGGAGCAGGAGCAGAGAGAGGAAGGGAAAGAGAGTCCAGGGCAAGAGGAGAGAAAGTATTATTGGGGTACTGCATGGATTCTCACAGGCCTGAAAAATAGGAAAGCTGTCCTGGGTACCCCGGGGGTCTGGGGGAGACTTGAAATCTACAGGACTGAGAGTAGAGTCTGCATGGGGCCAAGGATGGTGGGAGCCCCTCTGTCCCCAGAGGTCTCCCAGGCTGGACTAGAACCCCTCCTGTCCCCAGGAAGCTCCCCAGATCTCACCTCGCCCCACCCCACCCAGTCCTCACCTGAACTTCCCTGGGAGACCACCTGCACACAGCGAACCCCCAAGCTACACTCTCACCTCACTCAGCCCCACGCAAACATCCTGCCTGCCTGCAGCCCTCCTGAAAACCTGATCGAATTCCCAAGAGAAAAACGTGTCTCACAGAATTAAAAATAGGGTGTTTATGCTGGAGCTTAAAAATAGAA
Source organism: Bos indicus x Bos taurus (assembly GCF_003369695.1). Taxonomy (NCBI): domain Eukaryota; kingdom Metazoa; phylum Chordata; class Mammalia; order Artiodactyla; family Bovidae; genus Bos; species Bos indicus x Bos taurus. The sequence continues at coordinate 29,625,829 of NC_040090.1, forward strand.
TGTCTGTTCTAAGTTTCGGTTTCCTCATCTGTGTAACAAGGATGACACCCCTGCTTCCCCAGGTTACTGTGAGAGCTAAATAAGACTGTGTGGAATGGCCCCTGGCACAGGGCCTGGCACCGTGTAGGTGCTGGCACAGATTTGGTTGTTTACGGCCGCCCTTGGTTGAGCCATTGCTCCCAGTATTCACACAGGTTCAGGATCCCTGGGGTCCTTCTCTTTCGCCCTAAAAAAATTGGCGCCAAAAAGACTGGTCCCCCAGTGCCCACAGAAGAGCCTCTCTGGAAGGAAAGAACATGTGCCTGAAATTAAGCTACGTGCTTCTAGAGATCACGATCACCCGTTCTACAGATGAGGAAACTGAGGCTCAGGGAAAGGCAGCGCCTTGCTTGGCATTTAACAGCCTGTAAGTGGCAGAGCCTGCTCTGTCGGGCTCAGATGACCCTTCTCCTCCCAGGTCCCGAGAGGTACCTTGATGCTGTGGAACACACTTGGCCGTAACTTTTGAGGATTTGGGCTGGCTTTGCTTCCAGGTGTGTCTTCTGTGCCCACCATGGCCTTGGCGTCCTTGTCTGGCACCTGGAGCTCCTCACCCACTGGCCCTGTGGGACAGAAAGCCAGAGGGTGAGAGTGGAGATGGAATCTCAGAGAATGACTCTGACCAGGCAACCCAAGGTGTTTCTTGGGTTGGTGAGAATCTGAGTCAAAGCACCGACAGCTTTCCTGCGTCTCAGGAGCTGAAGCAGCCCTTCCTCAGAGGGTATGTGTGTGCTCCATGTGCCTAAGCTGGCCAGATCCCACTGGGACCACCTATTCACCTCTTCATTCCATTCCCAGCATAAAGCTTCCTTCTAGCGAGAAGCTGCTGATGCCGTCACACATCCTTTTAGCTCTGGCGCTAGTGTAAAAATGCATAGCCCTACCCTCCTGGGGCCTGTATCTGTGAGACGTCCAGTGTTCCTGGAGGCTAACTCTGGGTCAGGGTTTGTCTGGATTAGTCTAAGATCAGAGGTCTAGGGCCCTGTGCCTGGTCAAGGCTTGGTCCAAAGTCAAGGCATACAGGGTTTTCCTACGGGTAGTTTGGAATAGATAGCAATACTTCCACAGGGCACTACACAGCATATAATCACAGAACTCACCAGTCCAATGCCCAAATCATGGTCCCATGACCCACGGTAACCATGGTAACCTTGTCAGTCTCCCACTCACTGCAGCCCTTTCAGAGGCATCTTTCAGGGTTTCCTGAGGTTTAATCTCAGTGAGGAGCCTGGAAGCCCAGCCTTGGGAGGCTCCACCTCTCCATTTAGAGGACAACCACCTGCACCTCAGGCAGCCCAGACTTCTAGGACTTTCCTCCCCTCCTGGGGCCCTGCTTCCTGCGGAAGCCTCTCCATTGTCTCAAATGTCTCTCAACATGGCAGGAATTTCCCCTCATTCAACAAGCTCCTTATGGAGCCTGAAAGCTGCCCTGAGGACTCTCCTGACCTCGGGAAGGGGTGTGGGCCCCATCACGACATCTCTAGACCTAGAAGACCAGCTCAGCCAGAGGGATAAGGAAGCCTGCAGCCGCCACCAGCGAGGGTTTTGTACTCCTCACACAAGGTACCTGGGAGCCTAAGAAATCTTTAAAAATTGAGATATAATTCATATACCATAAAATCTATCCTTTCAGAGTATATAACTCAACGGTTTTAGTATATTCAAAAAGTCATGACTATCTAATTAGTTACTACTATCTAATTAGTAATATAGTATCACCACTCTCTAATTCCAGAATACTTTCACCACCCCAGTAAGAAATCCTGCACCCATGAGCAGTCAGTCCCCATTCCTCTATCCCTCCAGCTCCTGGCAACCACTGATCTATTTTCTGGCTCTCTGAGTTTGCTTATTCTGGATATTTCAAATGCATTCACATAGAGGAAATCATACATGTGATATTTTGTGACTGGCTTCTTTTACTTAGCCTAATATTTCAAGGCTTATCCATGTTGTAGCTTGTATCTGTGCTCCATTCCTTTTAATGACTGAAATAATACTCCAGTGTATGTATATATATATATATATAAATACATACAATTACATTTAGTTTATCCATTTATCTGTTGATGGATATTTGGGTTGTTTCAGGTCCAGTGAACATTCATATAGCAACTTTCGTGTAGATACATATGCTCAGTTCTCTTGAGTATACAGCCAGGAGTTGGATTCCTGATCAACAGGGTAACTCTGTTTCGCTTTCGGAGGAACTGCCAAACTGTTTTCTAATACCATCCAACACCCATTGCTAGCAGTGGGTGATGGTTCCAATTTCTCCACATTCTCACTAATATGTATCATCTGTCTCTTTGATTACAACCGTTCTCATGGGTGTGAAAATGATATCTCATGTGGTTTTGATTTGTGTTTCCCTAATGACTAATGCTGTTGAGCATCTTTTCATTGCTTATTGGCCATATCTTTGGAAAAGTATCCATTCAAATAGCTTGAGTAATTTGGCTGAGGCAATGGAAGCGTGTGTGGCTGGGGAGGAATCCCTTTAATGGGTACGAACACTCAGAGGAAACAAGGAGACACTGAAGTAAAAGTGACACCTGACAGGGAGGAGATGAGGGATTGGCCTAGGTGGGGGAAGTGGAGGTAACGCTCCGTGCACATCACTTTGAAGAAGAGAAAGTAAGGGGGTTCCAAGCAAACTCAACCAGAGGAGACTGACAGGACAATTTCCGAACTCCAGTTCCTCTCACAAGCAGAGCCCAGTCACCCATAATAACATAAATACTGTGCATAAAGTCTTGCATGCACATTCTGCGAGTTGGCCAAAAAGTTCGTTCGGGCCCATCCATTCATGGACAAGTCCGAACGAACTTTTTGGCCAACATGGTAAGTGCTCGTGAAGCTCTCCACAGCTCCATGCCTTTGGTGCATTCATGAGCTCTGTGCTTCTGATGGGGACACCGAGGTTCACAGGTAACTAGCTCTGCTGGTTCACACTAGTACAGGACCTCAAGTCCACGTGTTAACCTCATGCTGCTCTGCACCACTTGTACAGATTAAATGAGGGGTAGAAGCACAACATTCTTCTCTGTCTTGGCCCAGCCAGTCCTAGCCAGGCCACCTGAAAGGCAACAGTGCCTGCCTCCCAAGGGGCAGGCCAACCAGATGATGGAGTGGGAGCTGAGGTTGGGAGGGCAGAAGTCACTAATGTGGATCCCCAGGTCTGAAAGAAGCCCAGTGCATGGGTAAGATTGAGGACAAAAGGTCAATGGACCAGATCAGAACTTTCCACACTCCTGTGACTCAGTCTGTAGTAATGAGCCTCTGGAGTGGGGGAGGGGTGGGGAAGCGGAAGCCCTGGCCCCATACCACTGGGTTCTGAGAGCAGCTGCCAGTCAGAGTGTTGAGTGGCCAGTTGGTCACTGAACAGGGCTGGTCAGACTGGTTGTCAGTCCACTTTGAGCCCTTCCTGTGGGCTGGAGTCTTCTATAGAGGGGCTGGCAGCAGAGAGTCCGATGCCTCGATAAGGAGTAGAGCTTCCCCTGGAAGGAAAGTCCTGAGTCCAGGGCTGTAGGTACACCTCACCTGCTGTCTCAGAGGTCCTTACCATCCTTTGAAGGCTTTTTCAAGGGCCAGCTCTGCAGGAGAGAGGGCAGCTGAGGGAGTGTACCTGGGCTGAGCCCGGGGGCCCTGTAGGAATGAGGGGAGAGGCAGGGAGCCAGGCCCCAGGAGAAAATTACAGCTTCTTCCTCTCCCAGTTGGGCAGCCAGGGTTGGGGGCCCCAGGTAGGCCAGGTGGTTCCAAGGCCTAGCTCCTACAGCCCCAGAGCTGGCGGGCAAGGGGTCTGTGTGCCTGTCGGTGGGTCACACGGCTGGCCGTGCGCACAGGCACACTCATGTCTGTGCGCTGCTGAGTCACTGGTCTACTGGTCCACTGTCCTTTAGGAGACTTGTCTGTTCAGGTTTGTCAGTTGATCACCTACTGTTCTGGAATTGCTCAGAAAGTCAGTCAATTCAGAAACTGACTCAGAAATTGCCCTCAGAAATTCAGGGCAATTGCAGTTGCCCTGAAATTCTGTCAACCAGAGACCTTCAGTTCAGACGCTCCAGATGTCTACAAGGCAGAGTGTCCTGGCCACGGCCAAACCCCCTCCAGGGCCAGGAATTTGAGTCTGAGAGATGAGGGCTGAGATTCAGAGAGCAGCCTGACAGGAAGGGCCGCTTTTCTCTGCCTGTTCTGTTTTCTTTAAAGACTCAGGGATCTGCCTCCTCCAGCCACCTCCCAGCTATAAACAGCAAATCTCAGGCAGATATGGGACTGAGTAGACATTTCAAGGGGCTTCCCAAGTGGTGCTAGTGGTAAAGAACCCGCCTGCCAGTGCAGGAGATGTAAGAGACGCACGTTCAATCCCCGGGTTGGGAAGATCCCCTGGAGAAGGGCATGGCAACCCCCCTCCCGTATTCTTGTCTGGAGAATCCATGGACAGAGGAACCTGATGGGCTACAGTCCATGGGGGTCACAAAGCGCTGGAATCGAATGAAGCGACCTAGCACGCACACACACGCACACACACGCACACACACACACACACACACAAAGGTTGCAAAGTCCCCAGACCTGGGTCTGAACCCCAGCCCAGCCACTGGGCCTCTGTGGAGCATGGATGTGCCCTCGATTAGCTTGTCTCTTCTGTAAAGTGAGGATATAGCATCTACTCAGGGAGATAAGGCATCTCCGGCGCCTGGCTCAGACCTGGCACACCATAGGCCCCCTGAGGGCCAGTCTTCCCCTCTCCTGAAATCTTCAAGCACCTCTGAGGCTACAGGCCCAACTGAACCCTTCCACATGCAGCTGGCTCCTCCACGTGAACTTCTTCCTCTGACAGTGCCATCATCCATCTCCAGATTATCTCTCTCCCTCCTGTCTAAGCCCCAGTCAACCACAAGACCGAGGACCTGGGTTCCTTCTTGCAGTGCACACTCATAGACGTGCAGGCAGTTGCACAGGTTTAAATCCTCCAGCTGGGATCCTCATCCTCAATGCAGGGACGGCAACCCCTACTTCCCACTGCCGAGAGAGCCCACTGAGAACCTGAACCTTCCCTTCACATTCAGCGAGGACCCTAAAAGCCCCAAAACACCTTACCAATGACATTAACTTGACTTTGCTTCTCCACTGTCTTCATAGCAATTTTCTTCTTACTTTTCTTAGATTGAGCAGCCCCAGCAAACTGCTTGATTTTTCATTACAGAAACTTCTGGAAAGACGGAGCAACTGTTCAATAAAAACTGTCAGCAGGGTGAGCACCTCTGATTCTTTGAATCTCTACCTGGGAAATCCTTACCCTGATGTTTCTGCCAACAAACCCTGGACTGTTGTATCATGATTCTTGCTCAATGCTATTGATCTTTCCTCCCCATTCTGAGACACTGCCAAAACTTCAAGAGGTGTGTTGGCCCTTATCTTGGTAAAAAACAGACTTTGCCTTATCAACAGGTTGTGTCACTAACATATGAGAGCCAGCACGGACACGACGCATAGTAGATGCTCAGTGAGCATTGTTTCCTTCGCTGTCAGGTACAAACACCCTGCCTACCTCCATAATTGCTTTGGGACAGCAAGAGCATTGCTGTATCTAGAACCTGGGAACCAGGAGAAATTTCCACCCAGAAGGGCCACGGAGATAGGGGCTGGAGACCCAGCTCTCTGGCTCACCGTCACCCCCTGATGGAAGAGGCTCACTGTCTCCCCTTGAGGCTACCCTATGTGCTGCACTGGGCACACTCACCCATCTGCCAAGCAAAACATTGAGGTAGCTGCTGTGACTCCGTGACTTCAGGAAACTGAAGCACAGAGAGGGGAGGGGCCTGTCCAGGTCCGGGGGCTGGTAAACAGCAAAGCCTAGACTGGAGCTCAGACCTGTTTGACTCTTGGTCCCCTAACAGCAACTATGAAATGGTGGCTACCAATGATGGCCTTAGAACCTATGAAAAATACTCCCCCTGTAGCCATTTATGATTCTGGCCTGGCTTCCCTCCATGGAATTGCCAAAGGTGGTTGTATGGGGACAGTTCTACCAGCTGACTTTTTAGCTTATCAGTCACTTAGTCAGTTCATTGGTCAGTTCAAGGCTGGACGGAGAAATGTGGTGAGAAGGACACGGCCCCTAGTCTAGGGGACCTGAGTGCAGTGAAAACTTGGGACTTGTAAAAAAGGCCCAGATTTGAACTTTGAGGAGGGATGAGCTGAGGAATGCCAAGAGAGCCTGGGAGGGTTCTCACATCCTGAGGATGGAGCAGGAGGACTCGGACCAAGGAAGGACAAGAAAAAGGCACTTTCTCTCCAGAATATTCCAGCCTGTCCCTCGGCAGAGAGAGTATGACCTAGGGTCACTCAGACCCAGTGTGGTCTTGGGCCAGCAGCTCTCTGAGCCTCTGCAAAGTAGAAATAATGAGCCTGGCCTCTTAAGCCTGTATGAGGGTCACAGAGGCAACGTCCTTTGACAGCTCCAGGATGACACACAGTTTCAGTTTTGTCTGCGTTTGCCCCAGATGCACCTGGGCGCTGTCTCCAGGCCCGGTCACCAGGCCTCAGAACTTACTGTCCTCCAGGGGCACCCATCCTCAGTATTACTCTCTCACCTCCCCCTGGTCCCTGAAGAGACACAGACCCCTGAGGAAGCCTCCCTCTGCTGTCTCCTCGCCCTCCCTCTGTGCTCCATAATCACCTGCTGCATTCCATTCCATGACCTCAGGGGAGCTAAATCCCGCACGCCTCCGATGAAAGGTTTGTATGCTGCAACTGAAGATCTCGGATGCTACAATGAAGATCAGAGATTTCCCATGTGCCGCAACTAAGATCCAGCACAGCCAAGAAAATAAATATCTTAAATTCCAAAAAGAGAGAAGGTAAGGCCTCTCCCGGAAACCTGCCACCACACACACTTTGCCTGGGCCGTCAGAGGAACTGGCAGAGAGATAACACAGGACAATGGTTACAACACGGAGGCCCTGGACAAAGGCCCTCTGTGCAGCTGTGTGAGCTGTGCACCGTGAGGTGAAGGGTGCCCTCTGGAATTGTGCGGTGGATGGCAGTCCTGCCTGGAGGCGCATCTGACTCCTAGCTGTTTTCATTTGGCTTGAACAATGCAACAACACTGGCTCACTGAGTGTTTTTAAGCTAGTTGCCAGCATTTAAAAGTCAGGAAATTTCACACAAAACCCCCACTTTTTGTTTTTTCTTGAAAGATTAGCAGATCTGGCCACTTTGGGCCTGCTTTCCCATATGGAAACAGCTGGTCTCAGACGCTGGCCTTTCCTGTGGCAGTTTGCCCTGTGAGAGCCTCTTTGAGCTCATCTGGCTTGCTCCAGGACCCTTCACACTTGCCTGTGGGCATCCCTGTCTGTGACCCACAGCACCCCTGGGAACTGCGGAGTGCTGCGGGACAGGAAGCCAGGGCTGGGTGAGGCAACAAGACCAGAAAAGGCCATGACTTGCCCAGGGTCACCACGGTGGGGGACACAGCTGGTCTCTGCTTCTTCTAGGAGTAAGAATGAAGGTTCCACACATGCTGACAGCTCCATAAGACAGGTGACTGTGGTTTTGGAAGCAAGCAGCTCCCTGCCCTCAGAGAGCTATAAGGGTGTGTGTGTGTGTGTGTGTGGTGACAGGGCAAACATCTAACACAGAACCACAGCACGTGCTCACTATGTGACATAAGGAGTTCCAAGACTTTAGAAACATAGTGAAGAGGCTCTAACCTACATTGGAAAGTTCTGGAAGGCTTCCTCAGGGAAGAAACATCAGAGTAAAGGGCAGAAGTATGAAAGTGCAAAGACTGCTCAGGAAACAAGTAGTCCAGGAGGATAGGAGCTCTGGGGTCAAGGTGGGGAGGTGAGGCTGGAGTGGCCAGTCTATGACTGCCCTTGAATGCCGGGCTGGAGGGCTGGGCTTCATCCTGGGCTCAGGGATGAGGTATAACTTGGCCTCCTATGAAGACCTCTGTGCCATTTGGGGGAGAGTTGGAGAGGTCAGGTTGTGGGCCGGGACCAGGGAGAAGGCAGGAGTAAGGAGAAGTGGAGCAGATGCTCATGACGCCTGGGCCAGGTAGGGGCTGTAGGGATGCAGAGTAATGAGCTGATGAACCACAGCCGGGAGGTGGGATGGACAGGATTTGCTGAAAAAGCAGGTGGGTGGGGAGTGCAGGAAGCCAAGGAGCCCTGGGGGCAGGGGAGTGGGGAGTGGGGAGAGGCACAGCTTTTGGTCTGGGTGTACTGCCATGGAAGGTGGGATTGTAGGGTAATGGTGAGCTCAGCCATATGTGAGTCTGGGCTGGTAGGGGAGCTCCCAGAGGAAGAGGCCTAGAGGGCCACGGGCTCCAGGAAAGCCCATGAGAGGACATGGGCCAAAGTCAGTCCTCTGGCTCTCCATCTGGAAGGCACATGTGGAGAGAAGGAAAGAAAAGCCACATGTGGGCAAACTTGGCTTGGAAAGTGAGAAGATCCATCGCATATATGCCCTACAGAGCGAAAGGAGGAACCCATCCTGGAACCATGTTCAGATGCCAAGGTTAAGGTGACAGAGCAGTGTCACAAAGGAGTCTGGATGTTTCTGGAAAACCTACCAACCTCCAGCACTCACACACCCACAGCCTGAGCTTGGGGAGGCAAATATTCACAGCAGCAGACACTGGGCAATGTATCTGTCACAATGATGGCAGGTACCTCCCTCCAAAAGTGTTTATAGGAGGAGGCCAGCCTCATGGTCAACCCCACCTCCAGCCCTTCCTACCTCCTAGATTTCCTTGGGCTCCCTCAGCCTGCTGGCTTCCCCGCCTAGCTCCTGCAGCCCACGCCAGCTCCCTCTCCCTCCACCACCACTCCCCCTCCTGGTTCAGTTCCCTCAGCCCTTTCTCTGGGATGCCAGGCTGGTCACCCGCCTGCATCGTTTACATCCCCCTCCTATCTGCCTGATAAGCCAGTGGACTACCCCCAGGCAGAGGCTCTCCTTTCCTGGGTCCTGATGGACTACAGCAGACCCCTGTTGAAACCCTCTGGATCAGAAGCCTTTGAGTTCAAATATTTGTTTGCTACATTGTAGCCATGACCTTGGGCAGTTTATTTAGCCTGTCTAAGCCTCAGCTCCCCTCTCTGGGCACACAGCATTTGTGGTAGGATTAAAGAAGACCATCCTGCCTGGTACACTGTGGTCTTCAACAATGGTTAACCACCCTTCCACCCCATCGGCAGCACGTGAGTCCAGATGCTTCAGCATCCAGGAGATCAAGGCCACCCTAGTGAACATTCTTCTGTAACTCCAGTAGAAGCCTGCCATTCCCCAAATTCATCCTGTTCTTTTCCACCTCTCTGCCTTCGCACATGTTATACCCTCAGCCTGGCTTCCCAAGGTGTCCTACCTTCTCAGAAAACCACTTCTCATCTTGCAAGGGCTCAGCTTAAAAACATGATTGTTGAACTGAGCTAAACTGGAGGAGGGAGAAGAGAAAGCCAGAGCGTGGGGGTCTGGGGAAGCAGGGGCTGTGGTGTGGGCCTGGGGTGGGGTCGGGGAGCGTGGGGCTCCAAGGGGCTGCAGTGCCTCATGTGACCCAATGGGGCTTCTGTACAGTGGGGGAGGGGGGAGGTTGGAATCAAAGACAGGAAGCGGGGTCAGGTCTCAGGCTTTGGCCTTGGCTTTCCTCTTTGGGAAATTCCTCCTAGCAGGACCCTTGGGTGGTCCGTTGGGAAGACAATAACACGCTGCAGGCCTCCAGCTGTTGCTTTTTTCTGGTGGTTTCCAAGCTGGGTCACAGACCCTGCACTGGGACTTTCTATTCCCGATTCTGACCCCGACTACCCCATCTAGACCCAAGATGACCCTTAAAATAGAGATGAAGGCAGAGAGAAGGGAGGGTGAACCCTGAGCCTGCAGGGAATGCAGGCCGGCCTCCTTAGCCCTAAAACACAGAGTCTGAGGCTCAGAGACATTCAGGCATTGGCCCAGGCCACACCCTGTCCACCAACCATGAGTCCTGGCTCATCTCTCTCTGTGCTTACGTTTACTCCCAAGCACCTCACTGTAGCCCCATCTCATTCCTTATCATGAATCTCCAGTCCTCAACAAAGTAGGCTTTCAAAGCAGGTTGGAAGAGGGAAGGAATGTCATGGGGGTGGGGGTGGGGGTGGGAGCATAAGGAAGAAAAAGAACAGCTTCTGGGCTGCACCTTCCCCAATACCTGACCTCTGCCCAGCCTGTGCAGAGTTCTGGGGCTTCAGGAATGGATCAAGTCAGGCCCCATTCCCAGGGAGCTCCCAGGCTGGAGAGGTGGGCCTTGCTGTCCATCACTCCAAACGTTAGCACTTAGGGCTCTGGACTGCAGCCCAGAAGGGGTAGCAGGAGCCAAGTTTATCTTCTCTCTACCCACAGGATGGGCCCAGACTTGCACCCTGGAGATAGCCAAGCCCCTGCCCCATACAAGAGGGCTCTTCCCTCCAGAGACAGAAAGCTGAGCTTCTCAGCAGTGGAAGGGACCAAGCGACCACCTCAGCCAACCCCTACCATCAACTGCACAGATGGAGAAAGTGAATCCCAGAGAGAGACAGACGCAGACTGGGGAGTAGATACCTGGCACCCGAATGTGGGGTCTAAGCAAGCTCGCCATGTGTTTCCCAGCTGCCTGATATGTGGCCCAGAGGACACGGCCCGGCCTGGGAGGAATAACTCTCCTGCCCCCTCTGCAGTCACTAGCTCCCAGACAACAGCTTGCTTTGTCTGGAGCCAGTGGAGAAGTGCCCAAGGTGGGTGGAGACTCGCCAGCGTGGGGTGTGTGGAGGGAAGAGGAAACCCCGAAGGCAAGGGGACAGAAGGGAAAGGGCTTTGGCATCCGGCTGATCTGGTTCTGGCCCCCCACTCTGCTGCTTGCTTGCTGGGTGACCTTGGATGTGTCACTTACCCTCTGTAAGCATGTGTTTCCTCACATATTAAAAAAAAGGGTGAGAGTGTGCATTCTCATCAGGCCAGTGATGCAGAGCTGCAGTGTGAACCTGGTTCTTTCCCTTGCCCTGCCTCCTACCCTGGGTTGGCCCACATTTGAACCTAGGACTGGAGAGAACAACAGAAACACCACCAGGAAACTCCCTGCAGAGGGAGGGTCAAACAGCGTATGGGAGAGAGGTTACTTCCAACTGGGAGGATCAGTCAGGGAGGCTTCCTGGAAGAGGTGGCATTTGGAAGAGTTAGAAAACAAGGCAGATTTCACCAGAATGGGATTGTGGGCAGGTGCCTTCCTTTGGGTAGAGGGAAAGCTGAGCAAAGGTGCAGAGAAGGGAAAGTGGCTTCTCTGAATCACAAAAGTAGGAATGGCCTGGGGAGGTCATTTTTCTCAAGCACCTCCCCCACAGACCGGGACGCTCTGCCTGTTGCCTAAAAGCACATGGTGAGTTGGTGGGGCTTCACTGAGGGCCAGTTTTGACCCTGGTTCCTCTCTATGCTGTTTGCTCCTGGCTGGGACTGCTGGCCCCTCTCCCTCGGGCGAGCTGGGTGTGGGTCTCTTCCCAGGCTCTTTGTCCTGCCCGCAACCCTCAGACCAGAAAGAGGGCATGGAGGAAGCCTGGCCTCAGCTCAGATTAGGGCTCAGGAAGGGAGGTCAGAGGTGGCTTCTGGTGGCTCAGTGGTCAGATGCTGGGGTCAGCCTCCCTCCCGCTGTATGTGTGGGAAGTGAAGGACCAGCCAGAGAACATTCCAGAACCAAGCCCTGCTGGCATCAGAATAACAATTGAGGAACAGGTGCAGTACAACCAAAGTCTCTAGTTTCTTCCCATTCCCATAGGATCACCAGGATCCCACAGCTTGCCAAGGCTGACTGAGACCTGGTTTGTTGGTGGCCCATCTCCAAACCAACTCACCTGAATCTGACCTCGTTGTCATTTCTCCTGTGAGGCCCTCAGAGGACGCTCCAACCCCACCCTTCCTTCCACACCACAGTCCCCAAGTCGGGGCTGCAACACAGCCGCGTCTGCCTGCTCGACCCAGGAAGCCCACACGTCCCCTCGCTCTGGATGCAAGTCAGGCCTTGTCTGAGTGGGTGAGAGGCACACAGACAGCTGCAGCGAGGCCAGAGGTGATCACCACAGGGTGTCTAGCCCGAGCGTAACCCTGTCTGAAGATCCTTTGTTTCTTCTACCTCCCTCTTCCTGCCCCAGACACTGGGCGCTCCTGTTCCCAGAACCACCGCCCTCTCCAAACGGTGCTTCCATCACTCTCTGGTCTCAGCTTCTCTTCTCAAGGTTTCAAGACACCTTCCCACCTGCCTTCTCCACACCCCAACACCCAAGGTCTCTGCTGGTCTCTCTCTGATTCCACTTCTCAGCTTTCCGATGCAGTCTGCTCTCCCCTGATCTCTGTTGTCAGTTTTCCCTCTCTCTGTCTCTGCCTCTCTTTATTTCTCTGGTCTCTTCTGGAGCCTCTGTCTCCCGCACGCTGCAGCTGACACCTGTTGATCTTTGTCTTCTCCTGCCATCTCTGGCCTCTGTCTTCGCCTTTGTCCAACTCTGAGTGTCTCTGGACTTGCTAGATCTCTGACTATATACTTCTGTCTCTATTTTTGTCTGCTTTGTCTGTCTCTATCTTTGCCTGCTTCAGAGAGGGAACAGGACATGGGGAGTAACGGGGCCTGCCCTTCCATTGCTCTTTAGGTCTCTCTGTCTCAGCAGGGAGGTTAAGCTGGCTGCCCTGTCTCCAGCTGAGTAAACAGCAACACTTCTTACCTCTCTGGTCCTTCAATCCTTCATTCAACACATCCTCACTAGATCTGGCCATATGCCTGGCTCTATGTAGGGAACTGGGAGCCCCTACTCCCCCGACCCCAGTGCACATATGTTAGCTCTCCCCCTTCACCCTGGGAACATGGCCCCCAGACTCCCTACCCCTTTCTTACTTTGTCCAGACTTACCTATCCTGGGTGCCATGACTTCTGGAGTGGGGTGGTGAGTTTCAGCCCCTATTCCAATTACAGGACTGGATTTTAGCAGGAGAGAGGCAGTGAGAGCTTACGGGAGCTCCCGGAGACAGCAGCTGGGGAGCCGCAGTGGGGATGCGCCAGTGTGCGGATTCCAGCCACTGGGTCGACCGATGCTTCTTGAGCCACGCTGGACAGCAGCCCCCTCTCCAGGTGGGTAAGGAAGTCCTGCTCAGACTTGACCTTGCCCGCCAAGGGCTTATCTCCTTTAGTCACTTGTTCCTACTCTCTGTCTCTTTCTCTGAATCCCTCTGATTTCTGTCTGTGGCAGCCCAGGACCAGGGTTGTGGAGGAGGCTGGGTTTGTTTAGATACAACCCCTCTGGTGGGAGGAGGCTGCTGACGAGCCTTCCCTCAGCCTGTTCCTTCCCAGCTTCTTGGTGTGGCATTTCCCTTGGATATTTTCTCCTACTAGTGGTGGAGAGATGGGGGTGGAGGGAATGTGGACAGCCCCTCCCAGCCCTGGGGTCATTCAGTCCTGATTTTCCAGTTTCCTCTCAGCACTCACTCTGAGCCTCCTCCCTCATCAAACTCTTATCTCAGTTACAGAACTTTTTTTACCCTTCACGAGCCCCATATAAGGCCATTTCTCCCACAGTCCTCCTTCACTGAACCTCTGTCTCCCTCAAGCTCTGTTCCCCTCTCACTGAACCCCTATCTCTTCTCTGAGCTCCACAGATCCAGAGCAAGGAGGGACCCCATCCACTGGGAATCACAGTGGCCAGCCCTTGGGAGATGGGGAATCATGGCAGCAGCTCCATAAAGTATGACCATCTCAGTGGAGGGTGGGGTTGGAGAGCAGAAGAGCATATAAGAGGTCCCCAGAGTCTTTTGGATTGAAGACTGAAGATGGAGGCCTTGGAGCCAGACAGACCCGAGTCCTGTCTCAGCTTTGTCATTCCATGGTCAAGTGACTTTAGGCAAGTCCCTGCACCTCTCTGAGCATCAGCTGCCTCCTCTATAAAGAAGGACTGATAGTCCTCACTCGCAGGGCCACTGTGCAAATTCAGTGCAGGAAAGAACCGAAGCCTGAGGTCCGGAGCTCAGGGAAGGAAGTGGCAGAGGCGGGACTCAGAACAGGGCAGGGAAAGGGAAAGTGAACCTGGGTTGCCTCTTCTGCCTTGCTCAGCACTTTTATATGTGAGGCCCCACTGGCCCCTCCTAATGACCTTTCGGGCCATTTTCCCCCCATTTTACAGATGAGGCATTGAGTCTCAGTAACCACCCAGAGGTCACCTGGCTAGGAGGTGGTGGGGTCTTGCCTTGAACCTCTGATGCTAGGAACCAGGTTTTTTCCTCCGCCCAGGCTGCATTTTCTGAGGAAGACCTCTGCTGCTGCTGCTGCTACTGCTAAGTCGCTTCAGTCGTGTCCGACTCTGTGCGACATCCAAATCCAAGATACAGAAGTGAACCCAACCCAGTTCCAAGAATAGAGTCTTTGCATGTTACAAGGATGTGGATTGGAGTCCAGCTTTTGGAGTGCAACAACAGAGAGATGCACATGAGCCCCACTTGGTTCCTAGTGGCATAAGGGATGCTAGAAGGAAGTGGGGAGTATCTGAAACAATCACAGCAGCCTGGCACATAGTAGGCCCTTGACAGATACTTGTAGTGTGAGTGAGTCTCTGAGAGATCAGAAATGGGAATGCAGGACCACCACCCAGGAAGAGGTCAACAACTGGCTTCAGTTGATAGGAAGTTCAGTTCAGTTCAGTTGCTCAGTCGTGTCTCACTCTTTGCGACCCCATGAATCGCAGCACGCCAGGCCTCCCTGTCCATCACCAACTCCCGGAGTTCACTCCAACTCACGTCCATTGAGTCGGTGATGCCATCCAGCCATCTCATCCTCTGTCGTCCCCTTCTCCTCTTGCCCCCAATCCCTCCCAGCATCAGAGTCTTTTCCAATGAGTCACCTTTTCTCATGAGGTGGCCAAAGTACTGGAGTTTCAGCTTTAGTATCATTCCTTCCAAAGAACACCCAGGGCTGATCTCCTTTAGGATGGACTGGTTGGATCTTCTTGCAGTCCAAGGAACTCTCAAGAGTCTCCAACACCACAGTTCAAAAGCATCAATTCTTGAAACCAGACCCCAATTCTGTTTGAGAAAGCCAAACTGGCTTTCCCTCTCTAAATCCTTCAGACAGGCACTGTGAGTCCTCACAGAGATTGGCAGAGGTGCAGCCTCCCAGACTCCAAACTGCAGGCATGTGGTTGAGAGAGGAAAGGTCCCTTTTAACTTTCTGGAAGCTCACTACACCCACTGTGGCTCCAGAGCCTGCGGAAGCTCTGTACATGGAATGATGTTGGGACCGGCTTGGCTGGCTAAGTTCATTTCACCAATCTCTGAGTCTAAGCATGCACAGCACCCGACAGGGCACAGAACATACAGTAACTTCAGGCATGAGCAACCTTCATATATCACTTCAGCCTCCCCAGGCTGACCCAGGTCCAAGAATATTCCTGAATTCAGCTGTGGAATTAGAGGATGAGTCCAATCTCCAGGACCTTCTGGGAGTTAGGCTAACAGGCCTTCAGATAACTCTTGGACTAATCCAGCAGTGAGGTTTCCATTTTTGGTGGCCCAGGCTTAAGGTTCAACCAACCTGGTTTGCACCCCACCATTGCCACTTACCATCATGGTGTTTGCTAAGCCCTGTACATTTCACAGGGCCCTAGGATGTGCATGGATTGCAACACCATCTGTGGATACACACAGTTTGCAAAGCTTGATGCCTTTTTAGAGTCCCATGCTGGTGGCAAAGCCTGGTGCAGTTTACAGAACTCTGCAGCTTTCAGGGCCCCATGATGTTTGCACAGTCCTGCATCTTGTGTCGAGTCAGATGCTGCTTGTGAAACTCCAAGCCATCTGCAGAACCCAAGCTCTTTTGCAAACCAGGCAAGACAGGGGACTCTTCATTTTGTAGAACTATCTGAATTTGGAGACAAGGGGAGAGCCCCAGGCTTCAGCCTTAAGACCTCAGTTCTGGCCCCAGCTCTGTAATAACATTTCTGTGGGACTTGGAGCAAGCCCTTTCTCTTCCCTGAGCCTCAGTCTTCTCATCTGTTAAATGGAGATGCTGATATCAAATGGCCCAACCTCAGGACTGTTCTGAGGATCACTGAGAAAGTGTCCAGAAGATGGAGGTCAGGGCAGGGCACTGGGGGAAGGGGAAGAGTGGCAGAGTCTCCTTCCTTAAAAAGGCCCTAAATTGCCACATCAGCACTGCTGTTCCCACTTCCCTCTGGCCTGGCAGCCAGGGAGCGGATATCTATAAATGAGCCCTTGGCCAGGCAGATGAGCAATGGCCTCTGTCAGAGCCTCAGTCATCCTTACCCCCAGATGCTGTGCGGGGATCAGAGCCCAAGCTGTGTCCACATGATCCCATGTATGGCTCATTAGATCTGCCCAAGGGAGGCAGTATCATACTGACTTCAGCCATGAGGACTCTGATACTCAGAGAGGCCATGTGACTTGCCCAGGGCTACATGTCGAGGATACTTCCAGACTGGGGTCTGAGCCAAGGACAGCAAGGATGGCACTCAGAAGGTCAGAGCCCAGCAGGAACTTGGAGCTCATTTAATTCAATCCCTCACTTTTTCAGATTGGGAGACCGAGGCCAGGAGACCAGCAGGTTCTGCTGCGCTGTGACCACGGGGAAGTCACAGTCTCTCCCTGGGCTTTGATATCTCCCTGTGGTGGAAGAGAAACAGACCCCCCTCCTGCCAAGGGTTCAGGACTTCCCCACCTTTGCTGGCATGGCTCCTGGATCAGAACACAGCAAATTTCCCAACTGGGTGAGAAGACAGGTCTGCAGGCAGGTAAGCGTCCAGCCTGGCCCCTTAGCCCTACCCCCTTGGCTCAACACAGCCACTGGCTCCTCCAGCCCACCTAGCCCTGTGCAGCCCTGGCTGTGCTTTCTGCAGCTTAAACCTGGCCTGGAATTTCTTCCTGGAGAAGCCTGTTTGCCCTAACAGCAGCCTTCCCCTGCGGCCAACTGCCACTACCTCTCACCAGCCTCTCCCTCCAGCCTGGAGAGAATATGTGCCCAGACAGAGCATGAGTGTGGCAACAGATGGTTTCATCCTGACCCAGTAAGAAGATCTCTGAGGCTCAGTTTCCTCATCTGTAGAGATGACGGGAAACCTCCCAGCAGGGCTGCACTAAACCCAACCATCTCACTGTCTTCAACAATATGTGCGCAGCTCTCCCAGGAGACTGTGAACTCTCCAGAGACCTAGCTGGGTGATCTCAGGTTGGTCTCCTGCCGTCTCTGATTCTCGGTGCCCTTGTCTGTGAAATACTTTCCCAGGGCTGTCCAAGGGCTCAGATGAGTTGATGGATTAGTGCTCACTAAGTCTGAGAGCTGAGCAGACACAAGCCATCATTAATATGGTGATGATGGTAATGGTGATGACTCTTGTAATTCTGGAGGTGGAGGATGAGGAAGAAGTAAATCAGGTGCATGCCAGGGCAGTCCAACCTCACTGACAACCCCATGGGACTCAATTACCTCTGAGGTGGGAGGGAGTTCAAGGGCGAATTTGGGGCTCCCAGGCCGGTGGGTGGCCTGTTGTTCTGTGGGTGCACAGGGTCCAGACTGGGCACTGGCTGGTCTGTGGCTCCCATCCCTGACTCTAACTAACATCCTGGCTTTGGTTAGGTATTATTTCCTGCCTGGTTCTAGGTTTCCTTATTATAAAGTGGTCATCCTGGGTCTCTTCCTGCTCTGCCCCATCTTTGGGGAAGGAACATGTGAGCTAATGGATGTACCACTGCTTTTGTAAAGTGTCAAGTGTGGGACATGAGAGATTACAGTTATTAATAATTTGACTTCTGGGAGAGAGGACACATGGGTGGGGGTGCAGCGGAGACAGAGGGGAGCAAGCCTTTGCCCCTGGCTGCAAGCGCCCCAGTGCCCTGCAGACTTCATAACACTGCCCCCTGAGGGCCAGAGAGGAGATCTGCACCCCTGGCTCTTCTTTAAGACTCCAGTCGTGGGGCGCAGGGCGTGGGGAGGAGGGGGTTGGAAGGGAGACTGTCAGAGGAGGCTGAAGTGGACAGGCCAGGGGAGCCCAGTAGGTGCAGTCACTGCCTGTTCCCCTCTCTCCCTCGCCTCCACACTCGTCTCTCAAACCAGCCTACTTCTTCCCGTTCTGCTGTCACTGCCCTGGTGCTGGCCACTAGCAGCTCTGGCCTGGGCAGTGTCCCAGCCTCTTCCCCGTCTCCAGTCTCCATCTTGCTGTGAGCCAGGGGGAACTTTCCAGCCCTTAAATCTGACCATGCCCCTCCCTGCTTCAAACTCTGCCCTGGCCCACACCCTGGGGCCCTCAGGATCAACCTCTCTCTGAGCCTGATGTGGATGCCTACTCCTCCTCTGTCTTCTGCCAGATTAGGAGTTCCACTTGTAATGAGAGGAAATTGTGGGTGGACAAGAACAAGGCTCTGGGGCAGGAGTACTGGTTTTTCCCACTTGGTAGCTGTGTCACTTAATTTTTGGGGGGGGGGAGGGGTGTGGTTGTTGTTTTCAGTCGCTCAGTCGTGTCCGACTCTTTTGCAGCACACCAGGCTTCCCTGTCCTTCACCATCTCCCAGAGCTTGCTCAAACTCATGTCCATTGAGTCGGTGATGCCATCCAACCATCTCGTCCTCTGTTGTCCCCTTTTCCTCCTGCCCTCAATCTTTCCCAGGATCAGGGTCTTTTCCAATGAGTCAGTTCTTTGCATTGGGTGGCCAAAGTATTGGAACTTCAGCTTCAGCACCAGTCTTTCCAATGAATATTCAGGGTTGATTTCCTTTAGGATGGACTGGTTTGATCTCCTTGCAGTCCAAGGGACTCTAAAGAGTCTTCTCCAACACCACAATTCGAAAGCATCAATTCTTTGCCGCTTGGTCCAACTCTCACATCCATACATGACTACTGGAAAAACCATAGCCTTCTGTGTGTGTGGTTACATATCTAAAACATTAAATTTACCATATTAAACATTTAAGTTTATGGTTTAGTGACATCAAGTACATTTGCACTGTGGTAGAACCACCACCATCCATCTCCAGAATTTCTTCACCCTCTTCCAAGAACACAAGAGAAGACTCTACACATGGACATCACCAGATGGTCAACACTGAAATCAGATTGATTATATTCTTTGCAGTCAAAGATGGAGAAGCTCTATACAGTCAGCAAAAATAAGACTGACTATGGCTCAGATCATGAACTCCTTATTGCAAAATTCAGATTTAAACTGAATAAAGTAGGGAAAGTCACTAGACCATTCAGGTATGACCTAAATCAAATCACTTACAATTATACAGTGGAAGTGACAAATAGATTCAAGGGATTAGATCTGATAGACAGAATACCTGAAGAACTATGGATGGAGATTCATGACATCTTACAGGAGGCGGTGATCAAGACCATCCCCAAGAAAAAGAAATGCAAAAAGTCAAAATGGTGTCTAATGAGGCCTTACAAATAGCTGAAAAAGAGAAGCTAAAGGCAAAGGAGAAAAGGAAAGTTATACCCACTTGAATGCAGAGTTCCAAAGAGAAGCAATGAGAGATAAGAAAGCCTTCCTCAGTGATCAGTGCAAAGAAAAGCAGGAAAACAACAGAATGGGAAAGACTACAGATCTCTTCAAGAAAATTAGAGCTACCAAGGGAACATTTCATGCAAATGTGGGCACAATAAAGGACAGAAATGGTATGGACCAACCAGAAGCAGAAGATATTAAGAAGAGGTGGCAAGAATACACAGAAGAACTGTACAAAGAAGATCTTCATGACCCAGATAGCCACGATGGTATGATCACCCACCTAGAGCCAGACATCCTAGAATGTGAAGTCAAGTGGGCCTTAGGAAGAATCACTGCAAACAAAGCTAGTGGAGGTGATGGAATTCCAGTTGAGCTATTTCAAATCCTAAAAGATGATGCTGTGAAAGTGCTGCACTCAATAAGCCAGCAAATTTGGAAAACTCAGCAGTTTTCCACAGGACTGGAAATCGTCAGTTTGCATTCAATCCCAAAGAAAGGCAATGACAAAGAATGTTTAAACTACTGCACAGTTGCACTCATCTAGCAAAGTAATGCTCAAAATTCTCCAAGTGAGGCTTCAACAGTATGTGAACCGTGAACTTCCAGATGTTCAAGCTGGATTTAAAAAAGGCAGAGGAGGAACCGGAGAGCAAATTACCAACATCCGTTGGATCATCAAAAAAGCAAGAGAATTTCAGAAAAACATCTACTTCTGCTTTATTGACTACGTCAAAACCTTTGACTGTGTTTGGTCACAGCAAACTGTGGAAAATTCTTAAAGAGACAGGAATACCATTGGTTGGTTGGGAACATTGGTTCCTGTTAACATTGGTTAACCAGTGATAATGCTACATGTCCTACACTATATAGGTTAGTGTTGTGCAATGAGGTCTGAGGTACATGTGCAAGTGATGTCCCAGTCCCACAGGCCAGGAGCGTGTGGTGAGACACGAACCATCACCACACTTCCCCTCACCTGAGGAGGCTTTCACAGCATTTCACACTTACTTCTGATGTGACAGATACTACAGCCCCCTCACTGTAGAGAGTGGTGCAGGGGTGCTCCTGACATGACCACTAACCATAAATTCTCTACCTGAGCGGACTGTGAGAGCAGTGTATGTGTCCCTCAGACATGGCTGATACCACCCGCCTCCTCACCAGTGGAGGCCGTCACAGCAGTTCAAGGGTACCTCAGAGGTGACTGGTCACACAGGTCCCCTTTCCTGAGGAGACAGTGACAGTGACGCACTTGTGCTTAAGACCTGACCACCAGGCGCATATCCCCTCGTGTGACCAGCTGCCACAGTACCTGCACCTCACTTGTGGCCAACAGCACAAGCCGCTTCACCAGAGGAAGCTGTCCCCCTGCAGAGGGGAAGACATCTGGGGTGTGGCCTCTCAGTGACTATGGTGGTGATAATATAGAAAAAGTATATATAATATATAATATAGATAATATAGAAAACTTCTTCACAGCACTTCATGGCTTACAAAGAACTCTCACCTAGAGTGTCTCACTAAACCTTCACTCCAGCCAATATAGCCGCTACTGTTACCTACTATTCATGAAGGGGAGACAAAGAGAGAAGTGACGTCATTGCCCAAATGGAGGAGCTGGGATTCGAACTCAAGAGTGTGGCCCCCAAAGCCAATGGCACACTGCCTCCTGGTGGAAGAAACGATGGTGACAGTGATGAGTGTGCCGGAGGCCCCAGTGATGGCCCTGGATTCTGGACTCTCCTCCCCAGCACTCCAGGAGCCTCCTGCCCACACCAAGAGGCAGCCCAGTCTCTCCCCCAATGTATTTATAACTTCCCTTTCCTCCTTGGCACCTTCTTTTTCCAGCCTTTTGGATCTGTCGAAGCCTGACGCCAGGGAAGGTGAGGAGCAGTAGGAGCGAGATGGAGATAGACAGAGCGTCACTGACAACTTGCCAGGGCAGAGTGGCTTAGGCAGCTGGCCTCCACTGGGTGTGGGAGCAGGGCGGGGAGGAATTCAGAGGGCCAGGCTGTCTTCTGTTTGGAGCTCAAAAATATTCCTGAGATGGGACATCCCTGATGGTCCGGTGGTTAAGACTCCACCCTTCTACTGTAGGGAGCACAGGTTCAGTCCTTGGTAAGGGAAATGAGATCTTATATGCCACACAGTGTGGCCACAAAACTAAATAAAATAATTTTTTAATAAAAAGTAAAGGAACTATAAATTTAAAAAAAATATTCCTGAGATACATGGACTCCTCCTGGAGACGTTTCTGGACCACCCCACCCACTTCCTCAGATGGAAGAGACCTGGACTGGGAATGTTATGGGCCTGCCCACAGTCCCGGAGAGAGGCAGGATCGGGGAACCTGGGTGGAAGGTGCTTCTGACGACTGCTGGCCCCCTTCGCCTCTTCTCACCCTGCACCTCACCAGTACAGAGCTTGCACAGAACAGACTCCCGTTCAACAGAAGAGGAAATAGAACCTCAGAGAGCTCCAAGCCAGGCTTGAACCCAAATTGGTCTGCCCCCAGCGTCTGAGCACATATCCACTCTATGGCATCTCAGACTCATTCGATGGAGAACAAACTCCGTCTAAGAAAGACAGAGTGAGAGAAGCCAAGGAGAGAGAGAGTGGACATTTGGGAAACTGAGTAGCTCTCTGCTCTGTAACACCTGTTCCTCTAGCTTCAAAACTCTCCAAAGTTGCCCACACCCCATCCTCTGGCCAATAGCACAGTTTACAATTACATGGAGATGTTTTCACAAACTTTTTCTCCTTTGTGTGGTTGGTTGGCTCAGAGGCTAGACTAAGAATTAGCAAACCTGAGATCTCGATTATGCCTTGACCTTGTGAACTGGGCAATTCCTCTCGCCTCTGTACCTCAGTTTCCTCGCCTGTCACGTGGGGTTCTGAATTGCTGTTCAATTGGTGGGAAAGCCTCCATAGACCACAGAGTTCTGTGCCCCAGTGAGGACTATTAATATTGTTGTTCTCATATCAGCAAAGCCCAGTGGTAGCTGCTAACCAGCCACTTGGGAGTCCCCAGAAAAGCAATACACAGGGCCCTGATAGAAGGAGGCCTCAGGGGACAGGACCCCAGCAGGCTAGGGATGAGGGCTTAGGGGTCTAATGAATCCAGTTTCAGCCCCAGCCTGGTTCTCCCTACTGAGGTGACACTGGCCTGGGGAGAGGAAGGGCCAGCTGGAGTGGCCTGAGCTACAGGTGAGCTGAGCCCCCCTCATGTAGACTTGGTGGCTACAAGGAAGTGCCCAGAGCCTGTCAGAGCCCAAGGAGGGACAAGGCTCTGGAAGGACATGGTTTAAGGGGGCAGACAGTCAGGGACCTTCATCCAACAATGAAAGGGGCTCCAGGAGAAGGGAAATGGGCTAAACTCTTTCTGCCTCAACTTATAGCATTGCAGGCTGACTTCCCAGTTGGTGCTAGGGTAAAGAACCTGCCTGCCAATACAGGAGACGTAAGAGACGTGGGTTCGATCCCTGATTTGGGAAGATCCCCTTGAGGAGGGCATGGCAACCTGCTCCAGTACTCTTGCCTGGAGAATCCCATGAACAGAGGAGCCTGGTGGGCTACATACAGTCCATGAGGTTGTGAAGAATAGGACATGGTTGAAGCTATTGGGCATGCAGGCTGGCTGCTGACTCACTGACTGTATGACTATGGCCAGGCACAGCCCCTCTCTAGGCCTCCTCCTCCCTATTAGCAACAGTAAGGGAGCAGGGCCAGAAGCTTTCACAGAATCAAGGGTCTGATTCTGCAGGACGCTGGAGGGAAAGCCCTGGTGGTGGTCAGAACAACTCTATGGAAACACTGAGAAGCGAGGTGCTGGGCCCCATGGAGATGCTGGTTTTACAGGAGATGAGCTGGCTCAGTCTCCAGCCTCAAGAAAGCGGCAGGCTGGTGAGGGAAACATGAATGATCCAGGCTGTCAGACAGGGGTGCTTCAGTGCCTCTTCCATGGTGGACTCTTGGGAGCCGTGGGCAGGGAGTCGGGCATCTGACTTTCACCTCTTTGTGTGACCTTGATTGAGCAAGTCAAGCTCCCTTCTCTGAGTTACTTTACTGGATAAATGAGGGGAGGGCCATGGGAAGTGGACTACATTGCTTGCTTTTAAGGATGCTTCTGGCTCTGATATTCTGTGACAGCCCTGCAAACCTTGCACAAACCTCACACAACTCACTTACATGGGCTCAGTCAGGGGGGAGAGAACAGCATCTCAGAATTGTATCAACTTCCCCAGAAATACGGTTTGTATTAATTTAGATGCTAAACCAAAAGAAAGTAAAAATCCCTGCTGATTAGTCCATTATGGGAAAAAGTTAAGTTGAACTCGGGTTAACTGTCTCATTCATTAATTCATTTATTTAAAAGTATTTGTTGAGGGTTTATTATGAGCTAGGTTCTACCAGGCACAAAGTGTACAACAGTTTTACTCAGGATGGGTGCTCTGACTGCCATGACTTTTTTGCATGCAGAAGCATCCAGTCCACCTCTTCTTTAAGTCATTTCTTTCTTTTTTAAAAAATTCATTTGGTGCATCAGGTCTTAGTTGCAGAAGGTGGGATCTTTCCTTATGTTGCAGACTCTCGAGTTGTAGCTCACAGGCTCAGTAGCTGTGACTCTCAGACTTAGTTCCCCTGCAGCATGAGGGGTCCTAGTTCCCCCACCAGGGATCAAACCTGGGTCCCCTGCATTGCAAGGCAGTTTCTCAACCACTGGACCACCAGGGAAGTCCCCTTAAGTCACTTCTTGAGGATAGCTTTTTTTTTTTCTAGCCATGCAGAGCCTCTGTTTAGTAACCAGTCCACTTAAAACTGTTTGAAAACACCCTCAGAACAAAAGAGAGTTCATAACTGTCTCTGATAGCAGTCTAAGAAACAGAAAGAGGAAAAGGAAAATTTTGGCCTATTTTTTTCCCTAGGTGGAAACCAGAGCTTCTGAATCCTCCAGGTGGCCTATCTTGGTGGAAAGAGTATAAGACCAGATCTAGAGGCCTAGATTCCAGGATGAAGGCTGGTGCAGACCAGCTGTTGACCTGAGGCTGCTCGCCATTCCCACCCCGGTCTGAAGATTCATTTGTGAAAGAAAGAGTCAGGGACTCAACTGTCTGCAAGCAATTTTCGTGCTTACATAATCTTTGACACAGAAGGGTTTTGTAAGAAGAGGGAGAGAAGCTGGGATGGTTCTGGAAAATCAAGTGGATCAGCTCCAGGGGTTCCTGGGGCAGAGAGGCAGTGAACATCAACGTAATCTGGCCCTGGATCACTCAGTCAAGGGGAAGGGTGAGTGAACACTGCCATTGGCTCAGTTCTGAGGGTTGGAAAGTCTCACTATGGGGGCCTTGGGCTGCCATGCATCCTCAGTAGCTTTCTTCAGTGGTCTCCCAAGAGCGGAGTTACTCTCTGCAGAGGGCTTGGCTGTCTCTCCTGACATTGCTTCTGAGATGTTTTAGTTCCCTGTGGTGCAATCTGGACTGGGGCCCAGGCAATGGGCATGAAGTGGCCAAACAGTGATACCTGCTGAGCTACAGCAGCTGAGCGTGGGGAAGACCATGGAGTGGTCCGGGAAGTGCCTGGGAGTCTGGTTTTTTCTTTTTTTCCCAATAGGTGGAGAATCCATGTTCCACTTGGATTCACTGGGGAAAATGACTCCTTTTACCAAAGGCATATAAAATGCTCCTACCCTAGTAGGGTGACTAACATCTCAGTTTGCCAGGGACTAAGGGATTTCCTCAAGAGGCAGGTCAGGTGGTCTGGTATTCCCATCTGTTTCAGAATTTTCCACAGTTTATTGTGATCCACACAGTCAAAGGCTTTGGCATAGTCAGTAAAGCAGAAATAGATGTTTTTCTGGAACTCTCTTGCTTTTTCCATGATCCAGCGGATGTTGGCAATTTGGTCTCTGGTTCCTCTGCCTTTTCTGAAACCAGCTTGAGCATCTGGAAGTTCACGGTTCGGATATTGCTGAAGTCTGGCTTGGAGAATTTTGAGCATTACTTTACTAGCATGTGAGATGAGTGCAATTGTGTGGTAGTTTGAGCATTCTTTGGCATTGCCTTTCTTTGGGATTGGAATGAAAACTGAGCTTTTCCAGTCCTATGGCCACTGCTGAGTTTTCCAAATTTGCTGGCATATTGAGTGCAGCACTTTCACAGCATCACCTTTCAGGATTTGGAATAGCTCAACTGGAATTCCATCACCTCCACTAGCTTTGTTCGTAGTGATGCTTTCTAAGGCCCACTTGACTTCACATTCCAGGATGTCTGGCTCTAGGTGAGTGATCACACCGTCGTGATTATTTTGGTCATGAAGATCTTTTTTGTACAGTTCTTCTGTGTATTCTTGTCACCTCTTCTTAATATCTTCTGCTTCTGTTAGGTCCATACCATTTCTGTCCTTTATCGAGCCCATCTTTGCATGAAATGTTCCCTTGGTATCTCTAATTTTCTTGAAGAGATCTCTAGTCTTTCCCATTCTGTTGTTTTCCTTTATTTCTTTGCATTGATCGCTGAGGAAGGCTTTCTTATCTCTTCTTGCTATTCTTTGGAACTCTGCATTCAGATGCTTTTATCTTTCCTTTTCTCCTTTGCTTTTCGCTTCTCTTCTTTTTACAGCTATTTGTAAGGCCTCCCCAAACAGCCATTTTGCTTTTTTGCATTTATGCAGGTCAGGAAGCAACAGTTAGAACTGGATGTGGAACAACAGACTGGTTCCAAATAGGAAAAGGAGTATGTCAAGGCTGTATATTGTCACCCTGCTTATTTAACTTCTATTCACAGTACATCATGAGAAACGCTGGGCTGGAAGAAGCACAAGCTGGAATCAAGATTGCCGGGAGAAATGTCAATAACCTCAGAGATGCAGATGACACCACCCTTATGGCAGAAAGTGAAGAGGAACTCAAAAGCCTCTTGATGAAAGTGAAAGAGGAGAGTGAAAAAGTTGGCTTAAAGCTCAACATTCAGAAAATGAAGATCATGGCATCTGGTCCCATCACTTCATGGCAGATAGATGGGGAAACAGTGTCAGACTTTATTTTTTTGGACTCCAAAATCACTGCAGATGGTGATTGCAGCCATGAAATTAAAAGACACTTACTCCTTGGAAGGAAAGTTATGACCAACCTAGATAGCATATTCAAAAGCAGAGACATTACTTTGCCCACTAAGGTCTGTCTAGTCAAGGCTATGGTTTTTCCAGTAGTCATGTATGGATGTGAGAGTTGGACTGTGAAGAAAGCTGAGCCCCGAAGAATTGATGCTTTTGAACTGTGGTGTTGGAGAAGACTCTTGAGAGTCCCTTGGACTGCAAGGACATCCAACCAGTCCATTCAAAAGGAGATCAGCCCTGGGTGTTCTTTGGAAGGAATGATACTAAAGCTGAAACTCCAGTACTTTGGCCACCTCATGCAAAGAGTTGACTCATTGGAAAAGACTCTGATGCTGGGAGGGATTGAGGGCAGGAGGAGAAAGGGACGACAGAGGATGAGATGGCTGGATGGCATCACCGACTCGATGGACGTGAGTTTGAGTGAACTCCAGGAGTTGGTGATGGACAGAGAGGCCTGGTGTGCTGCAAATCATGGGGTCGCAAAGAGTTGGACGCGACTGAGCGACTGAACTGAACTGAACTGAAGGGATTTCCTGGGATGTGGCACTAGCAGTGCTAAAACCTGGCAGATCTGGGCAGAGCAGGATGGTTGGTCCCTGGACATGACAAAGAGACAGGATCTAAGGACAGGTCCCAGGGCGCTCATGTTAGATTGAGACAGACAGAGCCCCAGCAGCAGCTGCATGGAAAGAGGAGCTGTTCTCAGCTGAAGCAGATGGCATTTTGTAGCAGCCCTTGAGGAAAGCAGCTGTCTCTATCAATAAGACATCATAGAAAGGGAATCCTCCATGTTCCTATTAATGTCACTCAGTTATATTACTTTTTAAAAAGAACCAATGGATCTAGGGTCAGATGGTTGCTTAAAGATTTTTAATCTAGTGCCTATCTAAACATTAAAACTTCCTCTGCACCATTTTAGCTAAAAACACCCCAGCTTTGCATGCCTCTAGTTATATGGAACGGAGAAGGCAATGGCACCCCACTCCAGTACTCTTGCCTGGAAAATCCCATGGATGGAGGAGCCTGGTAGGCTTCAGTCCTTGGGGTTGCTAAGAGTCAGATACGACTGAGCAACTTCACTTTCACTTTTCACTTTCATGCATTGGAGAAGGAAATGGCAACCCACTCCAGTGTTCTTGCCTGGAGAATCCCAAGGACGGGGGAGCCTGGTGGGCTGCTGTCTATGGGGCCGCACAGAGTCAGACATGACTGAAGTGACTTAGCAGCAGTAGCAGCAGCACTTATATGGAATTTGCTCATTTTCAAGCCAGTCTTTTGCCATATGGGATGATGCTGATTGTAAGAAACTTATTTCACATGTGGGACTCCCTGCGTCCCTGGAGCTGCTCACACTGGCCCCAGTTCTTGGTATGTGTTCTACCTGTCCTTTGACAGCCCTTCAGGGGTTTATGTCCATTTCTCTTCCCCACCAGCCAGGACCAGCTTTGCAACCAATGCTCCTGAGACAACTCACCATCCTGGGCATCTTAGTTGTGCAATGAAATTCTAGGCACAAAGAAACTGTTAGGATTGAAATCCATGGTTGGAAAGAAAAAGATATGTGTTTCAGTTGACGTTTTCATGCTTGTTCTGGTTTACAGAAATGTATTGATATTTCCAGTCTGTCTGCTGATATCCAGCACTGACTCACAGTGGAAGCCATCTGCAATGGATCAAAGGGCTCCTCACCTGCTTCTACTTGGTGGGCATCCCCCCTCTGCCTGAATCCCTCTTCCTCCTTGTCTTTGTCATTTTCCTCTTAATCTACCTGTTCATCCTGGTGGGAAATGCCCTGATCCTGGTGGCCGTGGTGATAGAGCCCAGCCTCCACAAGCCCGTGTACTTCTTCCCGATCAACCTCTCAGCCCTGGACATCCTCTTCACCACAACCACTGTCCCCAAGATGCTGTCCTTATTCTTGCGTGGGGATCGCTACCTCAGCTTCTCTGCCTGCTTCCTGCAGATGTACCTCTTCCACAGCTTCTCCTGCTCTGAAGCCTTCATCCAGGTGGCCATGGCCTATGGCCGCTATGTGGCTATCTGCCGCCCACTGCATTACCCTGTGCTCATGACCCCGCAGACCAATGCTGCCCTGGCAGCCAGTGCCTGGCTCACTGCCCTCCTTCTGCCCATCCCAGCAATGGTGCAGACCTCCCACGTGACTTTTGAAAACATTGTTCACACCTATCGCTGCTTCTGTGACCACTTAGCTGTGGTCCAGGCCTCCTGCTCTGACACCAGCCCCCAGACCCTCATGGGCTTCTGCATCACCATGGTGGTGTCCTTCCTGCCCCTTCTCCTGGTGCTTCTCTCCTTTGCCCACATCCTGGCCTCAGTGCTTCACATCGGCTCCTGAGAAGGACGCTCCAAAGCCTTCTCCACCTGCAGCTCCCACCTCCTGGTGGTTGGCACCTACTACTCATCCATTGCCATAGCCTATGTGGCCCACAGGGCTGACCTGCCCCTTGACTTCCACATCGTGGGCACCGTGGTGTTTGCTATTCTCACACCTGTCCTCAACCCTCTCATCTACACGCTGAGGAACAAGGATGTCAAGACAGCCATCACCAAAATGGCATGTCCTCAGAACCTAGGGAATTCCTGGGCCCTTAATCCTTAGTTACAACTAATTCAGCTCCCTGGGCACAAATGACAGTGCCCAGTACAGAATAAACACAATAAAGATTTTTAAATGAGTTATAGCAATCCAAATTGACTTCATTTGGTTGATCAGACATCTAAAACCTGGTCCTCAAATAATAGGACTTCAAGAAGTCTTCCCACTGGTGCTACAGAATAATTGATTTTCACAATTTCCCCCAGTCATTAACATGATGAATAAAATTTGATCATTCAGTGATTCATATTAAAAATCTTTACTTGATCTGCACAGAAATAAACCAGACCTATTTGCTGCTCCCATGGTATTTATAGTTTAACTGGAGAGTCAGACCCAAAGAAATACTATAAGACAATATGACCGAGAGAAGCAACAGGGCAGGGGACTGAGGGAGCCAAGAAGTTACCATTTGCTTTAGTGTTAAAATTTTCCTGTAAGTTCTTCTATTTTTGGCATTGATATCACTTATTTGTTAGCAAATATTCATGAATCAGCAATACAGTTGGGGGAGAGGCTTGAAAAGACTGCATAAGAAAACCACTAGCTTCTCCAGTCAGGGAGCAGTAACAGGGTCTGTGTTCTTGTCCAGTGGAATGGATCCATTTTCAGCTTGGATGTCCATTAAAAAGTGATGCTT
This sequence comes from Bos indicus x Bos taurus, assembly GCF_003369695.1. NCBI lineage: Eukaryota > Metazoa > Chordata > Mammalia > Artiodactyla > Bovidae > Bos > Bos indicus x Bos taurus. The sequence goes on from NC_040090.1 coordinate 29,655,740, forward strand.
CCTGCCAAGAACTGGCGGGTGGAATTTAGAGTGGCTCCACTCATCATTACCCTCACTGACCCAAGAGGGGAAATTTGTGTTGCCAGTCCTGATGACTCTGGCCTCTGTGGATTAAGCAGTCCTGATTCAACTGGAGACATAATCAGTTCAGTTCAGTTTAGTCACTCAGTCGTGTCCGACTCTTTGCGACCCCATGAACCACAGCACGCCAGGCCTCCCTGTCCATCACCATCTCCTGGAGTTCACTCAAACTCATGTCCATCAAGTCAGTGATGCCATCCAGCCATCTCATCCTCTGTTGTCCCCTTCTCCTCCTGCCCGCATTCCCTCCCAGCATCAGAGTCTTTTCCGATGAGTCAACTCTTTGCATGAGGTGGCCAAAGTACTGGAGTTTCAGCTTTAGCATCATTCCTTCCAAAGAAATCCCAGGGCTGATCTCCTTTTGAATGGACTGGTTGGATCTCCTTGCAGTCCAAGGGACTCTCAAGAGTCTTCTCCAACACCATAGTTCAAAAGCATCAATTCTTCGGTGCTCAGCTTTTTTCACAGTCCAACTCTCACATCCATACATGACTACTGGAAAAACCATAGCCTTGACTAGACAGACCTTAGTGGGCAAAGTAATGTCTCTGCTTTTCAATACGCTGTCTAGGTTGGTCATAACTTTTCTTCCAAGGAGTAAGCATCTTTTACTTTCATGGCTGCAATCACCATCTGCAGGGATTTTGGAGTCCCCAAAAATAACGTCTGACACTGTTTCCACTGTTTCCCCATCTATTTCCCATGAAGTGATGGGACCACATGCCATGATCTTAGTTTTCTGAATGTTGAGCTTTAAGCCAACATTTTCACTCTCCACTTTCACTTTCATCAAGAGGCTTTTGAGTTCCTCTTCACTTTCTGCCATAAGGGTGGTGTCATCTGCATCTCTGAGGTTATTGATATTTCTCCTGGCAATCTTGATTCCAGCTTGTGCTTCTTCCAGCCCAGCGTTTCTCATGATGTACTCTGCATAGAAGTTAAATAAGCAGGGTGACAATACACAGCCTTGACATACTCCTTTTCCTATTTGGAACCAGTCTGTTGTTCCATGTCCAGTTCTAACTGTTGCTTCCTGACCTGCATACAGGTTTCTCAAGAGGCAGGTCAGGAGGTCTGGTATTCCTATCTGTTTCAGAATTTTCCACAGTTTATTGTGATCCACACAGTCAAAGGCTTTGGCATAGTCAATAAAGCAGAAATAGATGTTTTTCTGGAACTCTCTTGCTTTTTCGATGATCCAGCAGATGTTGGCAATTTCATCTCTGGTTCCTCTGCCTTTTCTAAAACCAGCTTGATCATCTGGAAGTTCACAGTTCACGTATTGCTGAAGCCTTGCTTGGAGAATTTTGAGCATTACTTTACTAGCATGTGAGATGAGTGCAATTGTGTGGTAGTTTGAGCATTCTTTGGCATTGCCTTTCTTTGGGATTGGAATGAAAACTGACATTTTCCAGTCCTGTGGCCACTGCTGAGTTTTCCAAATTTGCTGGCATATTGAGTGCAGCACTTTCACAGCATCATCTTTCAGGATTTGAAATAGCTCAGCTGGAATTCCATCACCTCCACTAGCTTTGTTCGTAGTGATGCTTTCTAAGGCCCACTTGACTTCACATTGCAGGATGTCTGGCTCTAGGTGAGTGATCACACCATCATGATTATTTTGGTCATGAAGATCTTTTTTGTACAGTTCTTCTGTGTATTCTTGTCACCTCTTCTTAATATCTTCTGCTTCTGTTAGGTCCATACCATTTCTGTCCTTTATCGAGCCCATCTTTGCATGAAATGTTCCCTTGGTATCTCTAATTTTCTTGAAGAGATCTCTAGTCTTTCCCATTCTGTTGTTTTCCTCTATTTCTTTGCATTGATCGCTGAGGAAGGCTTTCTTATCTCTTCTTGCTATTCTTTGGAACTCTGCATTCAGATGTTTATATCTTTCTTTTCCTCCTTTGCTTTTTGCTTCTCTTCTTTTCACAGCTATTTGTAAGGCCTCCCCAGACAGCCATTTTGCTTTTTTGCATTTCTTTTCCATGGGGATGGTCTTGATCCCTGTCTCCTGTACAATGTCACTAACCTCCATCTGTAGTTCATCAGGCACTCTATCTATCAAATCTAGGCCCTTAAATCTATTTCTCACTTCCACTGTATAATCATAAGGGATTTGATTTAAGTCAGACCTGAATGGTCTAGTGGTTTCCCCTACTTTCTTCAATTTAAGTTTGAATTTGGCAATAAGGAGCTCATGATTTGAACCACAGTCAGTCTTGTTTTTGCTGACTGTATAGAGCTTCTCCATCTTTGGTTGCAAAGAATATAATCAATCTGATTTTGGTGTTGACCATCTGGTGATGTCCATGTGTAGAGTCTTCTCTTGTGTTCTTGGAAGAGGGTATTTGCTATGACCAGTGTGTTATCTTGGCAAAATTGTATTAGCCTTTGCCCTGCTTCATTCCATACTCCAAGGCCAGATTTGCCTGTTACTCCAGGTGTTTCTTGACTTCCTACTTTTGCATTCCAGTCCCCTATAATGAAAAGGACATCTTTGTTGGGTTAGTTCTAAAAGGTCTTGTAGGTCTTCATAGAACCGTTCAACTTCAGCTTCTTCAGCGTTACTGGTTGGGGCATAGACTTGGATTACTGTGATATTGAATGGTTTGCCTTGGAAACGAACAGAGATCATTCTGTCATTTTTGAGATTGCATCCAAGTACTGCATTTCGAACTCTTTTGTTGACCATGATGGCTACTCCATATCTTCTAAGGGATTCCTGCCCGCAGTAGTAGATATCATGGTCATCTGAGTTAAATTCTCCCATTCCAGTCCATTTTAGTTCTCTGATTCCTAGAATGTCCACATTCACTCTTGCCATCTCCTGTTTGACCACTTCCAATTTGCCTTGATTCATGGACCTAACATTCCAGGTTCCTATGCATTATTGCTCTTTACAGCATCGGACCTTGCTTCTATCACCAGTCACATCCACAGCTGGGTACTTTTTTTGCTTTGGCTCCGTTCTTTGATTCTTTCTGGAGTTATTTCTCCACTGATCTCCAGTAGCATATTGGGCACCTACTGACCTGGGGAGTTCCTCTTTCAGTATCCTATCATTTTGCCTATTCATACTGTTCATGGGGTTCTCAAGGCAAGAATACTGAAGTGGTTTGCCATTCCCTTCTCCAGTGGACCACATTCTGTCAGACCTCTCCACCATGACCCGCCCATCTTGGGTTGCCCCACAGGCATGGCTTAGTTTCATTGAGTTAGACAAGGCTGTGGTCCTAGTGTGATTAGATTGACTAGTTTTCTGTGATTATGGTTTCAGTGTGTCTGCCCTCTGATGCCCTCTTGCAACACCTACCATCTTACTTGGTTTTCTCTTACCTTGGACGTGGGGTATCTCTTCATGGCTGCTCCATCAAAGTGCAGCCGCTGCTCCTTACCTTGAACAAGGGGTATCTCCTCACCACCACCCCTCCTGACCTTGAACGTGGAGTGGCTCCTCTCGGCCCTCCTGCACCCACACAGCCACCACTCCTTGTATAAGTCTCACTAAATTTAAAGCTACAACTTCTGCCTGGTCATTTTAAGCTCACTGTGAGAGTAGATCAGCAGTCATAAAAAGGAGTTACCTTGTTTACAAGGGCAGTTTACTGTGATCTTCAGGAGGAAGGAAAATTGCTCTTCCATAATGGGGACTGGGAGGTTGGCACTCAGGCAAGTAAGCATTTCTTATTCCTGCCAACTCTAACTCTTAGTGGGCCATGAAAACAACCATAGCATGAAGAGGCATAGCAACCAGGGGTCCAGAACTGACATGGACGAGGATCTGGATCATGCTAGAAGGGACTCCATCTAGATCCACTGAAATGATTGAATGTGAAGGAAAAGGGGAAGGGGAGCTAGAGTGGGTGAAAGAGGAAGGAGAAGGGGAGGATTGCCTGCAGCCTTGGGACTGACTGCAGCAGCAGGGGCAGTCGTTAATTCAACTAATCTTTTTCTTGGAAATTTCCCTCGAAAATGTGGTGAGTCAGAATTCTGGAAACCCTATGTCCAAATAGAGTGAATTTGTGAAAAGTCAATGAATCTAGGACTTTCCTGGTGGTCCAGTTGCTAAGACTTTGCCTTCCAGTGCAGGGGATGTGGGTTCAATCCCTGGTGAAGTGAAGTCGCTCAGTCGTGTCCCACTCTTTGCGGCCCCATGGACTGTAGCTCGCCAGCCTCCTCTGTCCATGGCATTTTCCAGGCAAGAGTACTGGAGTGGGTTGCCATTTCCTTCTCCAGTCCCTGGTGGGGGAGCCTAAAATCCCACATGCCTCACAGGCAAAAAAACAAAACATAAAAAAAAAGAAACAATATTATAACAAACTCAATAAAGACTTTTAAAATGGTCCATGTTAGAAAAACTTTTTAAAAAGTGAATGAATCTGAGAGGTTCAAGGGATAGACTGGAGTAGACAGTGGTCTGTCCTCTAGGAGCTGAGTGCTGGCTGCTAACAACTCCCACACATATACCCTAAGATAGAGGTGTGCTGACCCTGACCCTCATTGCTTTCCTTTTTGGGGGAAAGTGAATAAGAGAGTAGCTTTATAAGTAAAACAAATGAACTACTGGGTACTAAGCGGTCTAAGCTTCGATGCCAGCTGTTGACATCCTATAGAAGTACAGTATCTATAAAGCCAGCTGTTAGGCATCTAGAGACCCTAAGAGCCCATGAAAAGTGCATCTTCCCCTGCAGGAGATGAACATCACTAGTCCCCTGGGAAACTGAATGTATGCAGGCAGCCTCTCCCTGGGTATTGCTAGAAAATGCAAACAAAACTCCTGGAGTAATTTTCACATAATTGTGTTTCACTCCAAATACCCCATGTCTATTATCTCATTCAGTTCAGTTCAGTCGCTCAGTCATGTCTGACTCTGTGACCCCATGGACCACAGCATGCCAGGCCTCCCTGTCCATCACCAACTCCTGGAGTTTACTCAAACTCATGTCCATTGAGTCAGTGATGCCATCCAACCACCTCATCCTCTTCTCCTCCTGCCTTGAATCTTTCCCATCATCAGGGTCATTTCAAATGAGTCAGTTCTTCACATCAGGTGGCCAAATATTGGAGTTCAGCTTCAACATCAGCCCTTCCAATGAATATTCAGGGCTGTTTTCTTTTAGGATGGACTGGTTGGATCTCCTTGCAGTCCAATGGACTCTCAAGAGTCTTCTCCAACACCACAGTTCAAAAGCATCAATTCTTCAGCACTCAGCTTTCTTTATAGTCCAACTCTCACATTCATACATGACTACTGGAAAAATAGTAGTAGTCAAATTGACTAATAGTCAAAATAGCCTTGACTAGATGGACCTTTGTTGACAAAGTAATGTCTCTGCTTTTTAATATGCTGTCTAGGTTGGTCATAACTTTCCTTCCAAGGAGTAAGCATCTTTTAATTTCATGGCTGCAGTCACCATCTGCAGTGATTTTGGAGCCCAAGAAAATAAAGTCTGACACTGTTTCTACTGTTTCCCTGTCTATTTGCCATGAAGTGATGGAACTAGATGCCATGATCTTAGTTTTCTGAATGTTGAGCTTTAAGCCAACTTTTTTCACTCTCCTCTTTCACTTTCATCAAGAGGCTCTTTAGTTATTCTTAGCTTTCTGCCATAAGGGTGGTGTCATCTGCATATCTGAGGTTACTGATATTTCTCCTGGCAATCTTCATTCCAGCTTGTGCTTCCTCCAGCCCAGCATTTCTCATGATGTACTCTGCATAGAAGTTAAATAAGCAGGGTGACTATATACAGCCTTGATGTATTCCTTTTCCTATTTGGAACCAGTGTGTTGTTCCATGTCCAGTTCTGTTGCTTCCTGACCTGCATTCAGATTTCTCAAGAGGCGGGTCAGGTGGTCTGGTATTCCCATCTCTTGAAGAATTTTCCACAGTTTGTGATGATCCACACAGTCAAAGGCTTTGGCATAGTCTATAAAGCAGAAATAGATGTTTCTCTGGAACTCTCTTGCTTTTTCCATGATCCAACGAATGTTGGCAATTGAATCTCTGGTTCCTCTGCCTTTTCTAAAACCAGCTTGAACATCTGGAAGTTCACAGTTCACATATTGCTGAAGCCTGGCTTGGAGAATTTTGAGCATTACTTTACTAGCGTGTGAGATGAGTGCAATTGTGCAGTAGTTTGAGCATTCATTGGTGGCTTTCTTTAGGATTAAAACAAAAACTGACCTTTTCCAGTCCTGTGGCCACTGCTGAGTTTTCCAGATTTGCTGGCTTATTGAGTGCAGCATTTTCACAGCATCATCTTTTAGGATTTGAAACAGCTCAACTGGAATTCCATCACCTCCACTAGCTTTATTCATAGTGATGCTTTCTAACGTCCACTTGACTTCACATTCCAGGATATCTGGCTCTAGGTGAGTGAGCTCACCATCGTGGTTATCTGGGTCGTGAAGATCTTTTTTGTACAGTTCTTCTGTGTATTCTTGTCACCTCTTCTTAATATCTTCTGCTTCTGTTAGATCCATACCATTTCTGTCCTTTATTCTGCTCATCTTTGCATGAAATGTTCCCTTGGTACCTCTAATTTTCTTGAAGAGATCTGTAGTCTTTCCCATTCTATTGTTTTCCTCTATTTCTTTGCACTGATCACTGAGGAAGGCTTTCATATCTCTCCTTGCTATTGTTTGGAACTCTGCATTCAAATGGGTTTATCTTTCCTTTTCCCTTTTGCTTTTCACTTCTCTTCTTTTCACAGCTATTTGTAAGGTCTCCTTAGACAGCCATTTTGCTTTTTTGCATTTCTTTTCCTTTGGGATGGTCTTGATTCCTGTCCTCTGTACAATGTCATGAACCTTTGTCCAGAGTCTATCAGGCATTCTGTCTATCAGATCTATTTCTTACTTCCACTGTATAATCATAAGGGATTTGATTTAGGTCATACCTGAATGGTCTAGTGGTTTCCCCTACTTTCTTCAATTTAAATTATTTCTTTAAATCCTCTCAAAAACCCTATGAGATGGGTGACATTGTTATGTTCCATTTTATAGTTGGAGAAACTCAGACTCAGAGTTCAAGTAACTTGCCTAAAGTCACATGCTGTGCTTAGTCACTCAGTTGTGTCTGACTCTGTGACCCCGTGGATTAGCCCTTCAGGCTCCTCCATCCATGGGGATTCTCCAGGCAGGAGTCCTGGGGTGGGTTGCCATGCCCTCCTCCAGAGGATCTTCCCAACCCAGAGATTGAATCCAGGTCTCCCTCATTGCAGGCAGATTTTTACTGTCTGAGCCACCAGGGAAGCCCAAGAATACTGCAGTGGGTAGCCTATCCCTTCTCTAGGAGATCTTCCCAACCATAGCCAAAATATATTAGAACTGGCATTCAAACCCAGGACCCTATTTAGACCCTCTGCCCTGATCCATATGCAGAGTACAGTTCTGGGGATGAAGTTCTGGGTCTGCCATGTAGCTTTAATACTAAACATTAGCATAAGCATCAGTAAGTCGTTTCACTTCTCTGGACCTCAGTTTCCTCCTCTTGACCTGCCTGTCTCCCTTGGCTGTTCTGGGGACCAAATGGAATAATGTCAGTAAAAGCTGCCCCATTGGTTGTAAAGTTCTGGAACCCATGAGGGCTATTAACAATGTTGTTCTCATTATCGGCAAATCTCAGAGGTAAATCCCATCTCAACATAAAGAAGTCAATCCTGGGTGAGTAGGAGGCTCAGTGCCCCAAAGGATCCCTGCCTCGAGGGAGAGTACTCCCGCAGGCCTGGCCGAAAGGGAGAGTTAGGGGTTTAATTAGCCACAGCCCATCTGCTACCAGGCTCTTCTCTGCCAGCCAGGTTGGAAGACAGATAGGGGACACCACGAAAGGCATCAAGGTAGACAGGACTTGGCAGGTGAGTGAGCTGGGGGTGACGTGCCAGAGCTCAGCAAAGACCAGAGTGTGGAGACAGGGCAAGGATGTGGGAGGGAGGGATAGAACTGAGACCAGGGATCTGGAAGACTAGCTGGACGTGCACAACAGGCAGGCACCCAGGAGCCACGTTTGCTGTTTGTTTGTGGGCTGTGGGGCCTTGGACCACATACCCTGTCCGGTCTGTGTGCTCAGAGGTGGGATTCAAATTGTCCTGGTCAAGGCCTTCCATGGGAAAGCAAGGCTGATGGCAGCAGTAACATTGGAGACACTAGCCCACTTGGAGTTTATAGTGGTTCCAGGTTCTTGTGTAGCATTGCTTAAGCATTCTCTCTGCAGGACTCAGCAACCCCAGGGGTCACAGATGAAGGAAATGAGCTGCAGTCAGGACCTGGGATGGGAATCCGGTCCTTTCTGACTCACAGTGCACACACTTGACCACTAAGGCCCTCAGGACACGCTGCAGATAAAGCCTCTGGCTGGCAGCAGGTGCTCACTAGCTGGGAGAGCCCTCTCCCTCGCCCTCTCCCTTTGGGTCATGGACCATGTGACATGCGGTCTGCCAGACACAGAGCAGACACTTGGAAAAGGGTTCATCAGATTAGAAACCCCTCAGAGTTCTTTTCCTCTAAAACCATCACTACACAGATGGGAAAACCAAGTGTTGGAGGATGGAGGGAATGAAAAGTATCCGCCAAATTGAGAAGGCATTCTGAGACTGTAAAATGAGGCAGGCAGCTCCATATGATCAATGGATCTTTTTATTATAGGGTAACTTACCAAGATCAAGCAGACAGCAATATGGAAGCATTCATAGCTACACTATGCACCATGGAGGGGCCACTGGGACAATTTTATAGTTAATGTAGGGCATGGGGGTAAGTGTTTGGAGACAGGATATGCATTCCTAAATCGAGATTAATGAATGGATGACTGGTCTTGTGAGAGCTGGGAGTACATCACAGAAGATTTTCAGCATTGTTTGGGGACTAACAGCATAGAGGCCACATGATCCTCGTTATTAAACAATATCTGTTAACTACAAAGCCCTTGATGACAGAGAAGTGGTTTACTGCATAGTACAGTCCTGGTTAGGGTCAGTGGAAGGACAGGAGACACTGAAAGGGGCCAAGATGGCATCGGTTATGCTAACAGCCATACACCAGAGTCACAAGAAGTGAGTGGCAGAGCTGGGCCTGGAGCCAGGACTTCTGGTTGCTAAAGGCAGGGCTCTTCTACAGCAGGCTGGCTCCAGAATTACCTGTGCTCTTACCCCTCACCAACCATTGCCTTAAACAAGGGTCTTGTTCCAACCCTCAGTTTCTCATATGCTGAAGGGAACAACTACTCCCTGGCAGGGTTGGATGATGGGAGAAGATGACACACATGAAGCAAAGCATAAGATTGGATCCTTGGTGATTCTCTATCCTTCCCTGTCCCCACCTGCACTGTAACATTATCCTAGACAATCCCAACAGGGAGGACCTGCTAGGGCAAGTTCTGTGCCCTGGGAAATAGTACCTATTAGGTCCTAGTGGCTCAGCGGTAAAGAATTCGCCTGCAATGCAGGAGACACAGGTTCGATTCCTAGATCAGGAAGATCTCCTAGAGAAGGAAATGGCAAGCCACTCCAGTATTCTTGCCTGGGAAATCCCATGAACAAAGGAACCTGGCGGGCTACAGACCACGGAGTTGCAGAGTCGGACAGGACTGAGTGATTAAGAACAGCAACAAAAGATCCTAAGCACAGGACTGCATCACTCAGATGTAGTGCGAAATCCAAAACAAAATGAGAACCCTAACCTGCAAAATAGTGTAAGAAAGTCCAGCTAATTAGATATTTCCTAAGATCACCAGCTGAATTGTGCTTTGAAAGATAAAATGTTAAATTCTTTCCAAAAGTATTCTTGGTGCCCCTGCTTGGCTGGTGGCCCAGCATATGCCTAGTCTGCCTGTTGGACAGTCCAGCACCAGTTGGTGTGAAAAACCGCATGCCACCTCTCCTTTGGGGTCTCAGCATCCCTCTCTCCATCTGCAAAGGGGAAGGGAACTTGACTTTATGGCTCCCTTAGGGCCCCTCTGGCTTCGGCTCCCTGCCTTTCTGCCCCTCCAATCCCCTGCTCTGCCTCACCCAGGACCAGCAGCCACAGATGCTTCCCCGAGGGCAGAAATGTCCAGGGCAGTGCAGTCTGCAGTCCTTCAGGTGTGAAAAAAACCTGGTGACCATACTTGTTGAACTAGGGTTCTGGTTAACTGAGAGTGAACCCTTTAACATGGAGACAATTGGGTCAGTCTCTTGCCAGGTCCTTGGTGTGACCTCTGAGATTCTCTTTCCAGGAGCACACGCACAGGACAGTTGTCCTTCCTGTGCTCATTTTAGACAAAGTAGTTGCCAGTCCCCACTTCCAAATCTAGAAGCCAGACTGTACAATCCAAATCCATCACAGAGCAAACTAGTGAATTTTTTAAAGGTGGGCAAGAAGTGTGGGGTAGGGGAAATGAGTTGGAATTGAAGATTTAAAAAAACTTTTTGTTCCAGTCTGACACTCTATGATTATAGGATATGAAGGGTGTTTGTAGCTAGTCTGTTTTGCATTTGTTTTAGAAAAGAAAGAAAGTAGCTGTTGTTCCTAAGAATTTCAAGGACAGTCGCTTGATGACATCAATAGAGTTCAAACAGCAGTGATGGAGTTGTAAACATAAAACTACCGGGACCGCTCATTAGAGGCTCATCCTGAAGTAGGGATGAGCCAAAATTGCCTCAGCAGTCCCTGAGTTGACCTCAGCGCACATTTAATGAACAACCTATGGTATGAGGTTTTTCTATTTGGGCAACTACAGTTTTCAGTTCTCTGGGTCCTTTCTAGCTCTCATGACAGCTCCTTGTGTCTTCTCAGCTGATATTTGGAGGAGCCCACACCACAGTTGGCATCAAAGAGCTAAATACAACACTGGCTGGGCAGGGGCAGCCAGGAGGAAGGATGCTGACAGACCCTGAAGGAGGAGAAGATGCACCATCAGCTGGGGCTCCATCAGGAAGAGGGCAGTCCCTCTGAAGGCATGGGTCCTTCCCATCACCGAAACATGAGAGAGAGAGCACCCAGAGAACTTGGCAGGGAGAGAAACCGGCAGAGTTTCTGAACCCGGAAAATGAAAGGGGAGCCCTTCCCTGGGTAATGAGTAGCCTGGGCAAGCAGCATGCTTCAAAAAATATTGGAAAAATCAGCTCTTTCTAGTGATGTGGTAGAGTGATGTCACTTAGTAGAACTTGAAACAAGAGCAAAAGAAGAAGCAATGACGTAGGAAATCTTATGCGATCATCTAAGATCTGATGCTCAAAAGATACTGTGGGACGTGGAGCAGAGAAGGAACAGAAGCTCTTTCAAGGCACTTATCATAGCTGTAACTAGTAATTAACCATGTGATTGGCTTTTAAAAAATATTTATTTATTAATTTGTCTCTTCTGGGTCTCAGTTGCCACATAGGGAATCTTCGTTGCAGTATGTGGGACCTAGTCCCCTGACCAGGGATTAAATTCAGGCTCTCTGCATTGGGAGTACAGAGTCTTAACCACTAGACCACCAGGGAACGCCTATGTGGTTTGCTTTTAAACCTACCATCCTTCTACTAGAATTTAAGCCTTGTAAAGGCAGGGCCCTTATGCACCTTATTTACCTTCTCACAGCCTTGTGCACTGTAGGTACTTACTAAATACATTATGGAAGAAGGAAGGAGAAAATTGTGGGTTAAGATGGAAGAATGATAGCCCCAGTCCTCTAAACTCAGTCATAAATGATTTGGATTGCAATCGTAGAGTGAACTATACAGAATTCTCCTTCCAAACTTCTGTTTTATCTAGTTTCCAGATGCTCTGACTGCCTGTCTCCCTGGCATATAGCTCTCTCCCACCATGTATGCCACAGCCTGTAATGGATCAAAAGACTCTTCACCCATCTTCTACCTGGTGGGCATCCCCTCTCTACAGGACGTCTTCTTCCTCCCTGTCTTCTTCATCTTCTTGTCCTTCTACCTGCTTATCCTGGTGGGTAATGCCCTGATCTTGGTGGCCGTGGTGATAGAGCCCAGACTCCATAAGCCCATGTACTTCTTCCTGATCAACCTCTCAGCCCTGGACATCCTCTTCACCACAACCACTGTCCCAAAGATGCTATCCCTCCTCTTACCTGGGGATCACTACCTCAGCTTCTCTGCCTGCTTCCTGCAGATGTACCTCTTCCACAGCTTCTCCTGCTCTGAAGCCTTCATCCTGGTCGTCATGGCCTATGACCGCTATGTGGCTATCTGCCGCCCGCTGCATTACCCTGTGCTCATGACCCCACAGACCAATGCTGCCCTGGCAGCAAGTGCCTGGCTCACCGCCCTCCTTCTGCCCATCCCAGCAGTGGTGCAGACCTCCCACATGGCTTTTGACAGCACTGTTTACATCTACCACTGCTTCTGGGACCACTTAGCTGTGGTCCAGGCCTCCTGCTCTGACGCCAGCCCCCAGACCCTCATGGGCTTCTGCATCGCCATGGTGGTGTCCTTCCTGCCCCTTCTCCTGGTGCTTCTCTCCTATGCCCACATCCTGGCCTCAGTGCTTCGCATCGGCTCTCGAGAAGGACGCTCCAAAGCCTTCTCCACCTGCAGCTCCCACCTCCTGGCGGTTGGCACCTACTACTCATCCATTGCCATAGCCTATGTGGCCTACAGGGCTGACCTGCCCCTCGACTTCCACATCGTGGGCAACGTGGTGTTTGCTATTCTCACACCTGTCCTCAACCCTCTCATCTACACGCTGAGGAACAAGGATGTCAAAGCAGCCATCACCAAAATATCATGTCCTCAAGACCTAGGGCCTTCTGAGGACCTTTGATCCTTAGATATGGTTAATCCTGCACCCAGGATACCTGTGTGTTAAGAAGAGAGAATGCCATAAAAATTTTTTTGAAGGAAAGAATGACTTATAGCAGGACCAAAAATGCAGTATTGGAGCTTCCCTTTCCAAAATTAATGAAAAGCTAAGTAATGAAATCAATCCTTTTGTGGAAAGAAATAAGAATGTCAGATACAGTATGTAAAGCATCTTCTGAAAAGTATCAATTAGATTTTTTTAACATAATAGGTCTAAAGTAAGAGTAAAGACAGCAATGCACACAAAGTAGTTATTAAGACATAGACAGACACGTAGATCAATGAAAAACAGCAGAGAGCCCAGAAACAGACCCTTGAATATATGGGCAATTGATATATAAATAACACTGTAGATCAGTGTATGATAGTATTAGAACTATCAGATATCCACATGTCAAAAGATGAAATTTGTCTCTTACCTCAAACACACAAAAATCAATCTCAACTTAAATAGGAAAGGCGGAACTATACAACTGTGTAGGAGACTATAGTCTTGATCTTGGAGAAGAAAAGTATTTCTTAAGTAAGATATTTAAAACTCTAAATGTAGAGGAAAAAAGCATAAATTTGACTGCTTTAAAATGTAAAATTTCTATTCATCCAAAGGCATCATAAACAGACTGGAAAGCCAGTCTACAGAACAAAAGAAGTCATTTCTTATGTATATCACCAACAAAAAGACTCAAGATTCATAGCCAGGATATACAGAAAATCAAATCAGTTTTTAAAACAGGTAGTCAAGCCATTAAAAAAAAAAATACAGCTACAGCAAAAAACTGCACTAAAGGGAATAAACAAATGTCCAATAAATATAAGAAAATGTGCTCAAGCTCTTTAGTAATAGAAGTGTAAATTACAACAGCAAATAGTTGCCACTAGAAACCAATCAGACTGGCTAAAATGCCAAAGTCTGATGATACCCGGGTTGGCTAGGATGTGGATGGATGGAGCTCTCATACATGGGGAGTGGGAATGCTAATTGGTACAGTCATTTTGGAAAATACTTTATCATTCTCTTATGATGTTGGAGACACACATATTCTATGATCTAGCAACAGCAGCATTTCCCCAGTTTGTGAAATGTTCCTAAAATGTAACACTATATGCCAATAAAACATGAAGGAATTATGTATACATGCAACAACCCAGAAGAATCTCACAGTACTGAAAGAATCACAACTCAAAAGGACACATGGGATATGATTTCAGTTGTATAAAGCTTAAAGACAGGCAAAGCTAAATACATTTTTTATCAGTGCACACAGATGTCATTAACTATGATGAAAAGAGAAGGTATATTTATTGCAAACATCAAAATCATGGTTATTTCTGCAGGGAGAGGGTTGTTCTCAGAGAGGGCTGCCGGGGGGCTTATGAGGTGTTGTCAATGTTTCATTCTCTCCTGAGTGATGGTGACATGAGTATTTTCTTTACAATAAACTATATATTTAGGCTTTATACAGTTCTGCTCTGTATGAATATTGTATCTCATTATAACCTCTGACAAGGCATCATTCCATTGGGCAGAGTTTCCGATAGTAGTTCTCAATGTTTGGTCCAAGTCTTCCCAGGGGTACAATGGATGGTGGTGGTTTCCACATCCATGGTAAGCATCAAGCTGCTGAATATCATTTTCTTCCTTTGTCCATTCATTTAAGAAGTCTTTACTGAGCATCTTGGAAGTATTAATCTATATAGTGGGCTTCCCAGGTGGTGCTAGTGGTAAAGAATCTGCCTGCCAACGCAGAAGACGTAAGAGACGTGGGTTCAATCCTTGGGCCGACAAGATCCCTTGAAGCAGGGCATGGCAACCCACTCCAGTATTCTTGCCTGAAGAATCCCATGGACAGAGGAACCTGGCGGGCTACGGTCCATAGGGTCACAAAGAGGTGGATACAACTGAAGCGACTTACCATGCATGCACACCCGCACAGTCTATACTGTAAAGGCTAAGAGACAGAGGTAATTCAGGACCATCACCGCCCTCAATTCACTCGCATGGGTGAATTGTTAGGAAGACAGACATGGGTGGAAAAAGTGTAGTGAGGTAGATGATGTTTCAGAGGGATGCACAAGGGGCAGCAAGAACCCAGGGTAATATCTAATCCAAGATATCAATAAAAATGTCTTCCATACATACTGTTAACCTATGCACTTGTTTCTGTTTATCTGAGATTCCTCATGGAGTTAACACCATGATAGATGTGAACTGATTGAATAGAAGCCCTAAACTGCTCCCGTTGGAGAAGGAGAGATTTCACTCTAGTGCTGACCAGGCAACATGGCTTCCATCCCTGGTCCAGGAAGATCCCACATGCCCCCGAGGAAACATGCAACTACTGAAGCCCATGAGCCTGGAGCCAGTGCTCCGCAACAAGAGAAGCCACAACAAGGAGAAGCCTGGGCACCATAACCAAGAGCAGCCCCTGCTCTCTACACCTAGAGAAAGCCAGGAGTACAAAGCAACAAAGACCCAGCACAGCCAAATAAGAGAAAGAAATGGAGTTAACACTCAATTAAACCCAAAGGATTTTAACACCCAATCCCTTTCAGGAATAACACAAGTCAAAAAGGGATCAGGATGTAGTTCTCTACACTGTTAGGCTCCCCCCAACCCCCACCCAAACAGGCAGGAAGGGAAAACCATTCTCAGAATAGTGAATGGAGCAGGCAATGACATTTTCATGGCATGGGTTAAAGGGAAGAACATTTTCCTTAACAAACTGTGATAAAGGTGCAGCACTTAAGTGGAACTTAAAGCAAGGGCATTAGCAGAGAGTGAGAATTCCAGTAAATAATAATGAGTGTCTTCATATCTGATTAAAAAAATTATATCAGTTTTTGGCCATACCACATGACATGTGGAATCTTTGTTCCCCAACCTGGGATTGAACCCATGCCCCCTCACAGTGGTAGCAAGGAGTCCTAGTCTCTAGACTGCCAGGGAAGTCCCCATCAGATCAGATCAGTTGCTCAGTCATGTCTGACTCTTTGTGACCCCATGAATTGCAGCACGCCAGGCCTCCCTGTCCATCACCAACTCCCGGAGTTCACTCAGACTCACATCCATCAAGTCAGTGATGCCATCCAGCCATCTCATTCTCTGTCGTCCCCTTCTCCTCCTGCCCCCAATCCCTCCCAACATCAGAGTCTTTTCCAATGAGTCACCTCTTCTCATGAGGTGGCCAAAGTACTGGAGTTTCAGCTTTAGTATCATTCCTTCCAAAGAAATCCCAGGGCTGATCTCCTTCAGAATGGACTGGTTGGATCTCCTTGTAGTCCAAGGGACTCTCAAGAGTCGTCTCCAACACCACGGTTCAAAAGCATCAATTCTTCGGTGCTCAGCCTTCTTCACAGTCCAACTCTCACATACATACATGACCACTGGAAAAACCATAGCCTTGACTAGACGGACCTTTGTTGGCAAAGTAATGTCTCTGCTTTTGAATATGCTATCTAGGTTGGTCATAACTTTTCTTCCAAGGAGGAAGCGTCTTTTAATTTCATGGCTGCAGTCACCATCTGCAGCGATTTTGGAGCCCCCCCAAAATAAAGTCTGACACTGTTTCCACTGACTCCCCATCTATTTCCCATGAAGTGATGGGACCGGATGCCATGATCTTCGTTTTCTGAATGTTGAGCTTTAAGCCAACATTTTCACTCTCCACTTTCACTTTCATCAAGAGGCTTTTGAGTTCCTCTTCACTTTCTGCCATAAGGGTGGTGTCATCTGCATCTCTGAGGTTATTGATATTTCTCCCGGCAATCTTGATTCCAGCTTGTGTTTCTTCCAGTCCAGAGTTTCTCATGATGTACTCTGCAAATAAGTTAAATAAACAGGGTGACAATATACAGCCTTGACATACTCCTTTTCCTATTTGGAACCAGTCTGTTGTTCCATGTCCAAAGTCCCCATACCTGATTCTAAAGTCACAAATAAAACAATTCTAAGTCAAAATTATGAAAAAAGTCATTTTTTAGTGAATTCTAGCCTCCATTTCTGCTCCCTTCACCTGTTGCATCCCCCTTAAAGAAACAATTTTTATTCATTTTTGTTTTTTTTTCCTTTCCATTTTTAACATAAGCAAAACCATACATTTATAAATATATGCATAATAAATAACATGACTATATTATTTTAAAATATGGCAATTTTGGCCATGTTTCCACTCTGTCTTAGAGGAATGGTAGCATATTATAGTATTGTTCAGGACCCTGATTTTAAAAATTTAATCAGACTTGTGGTTGCCAAGGCAGAGGGGAGGAGAGGGATAGACTGGGAGTTTGGGGTTGGTGGATGCAAACTATTATGTTTGGAATAGATAAACAAGGTCCTACAGTATAGCACAGGGAACTGTATTCAATATCTTGAGATATTGAAGGGAAAAGAATATTTTTTTAAAAAGTATGTATAAATATATTTGTATATTGCTACAAGTTTTGTTATAAATAATTTTATGCATAGTATTCATTCAAAGAACACTGTTATTACAGATTGAATATTTAGAGAGTAACATACTAATGTAACTGAAAAATACCTTGATCTAACACTGAATTATTTTGTATTTTGTATTTACTATTATCTACTGAATTTGCTTTCACTTTTTAAGGAAATATTAATTCAGTTCAGTTCAGTCATTCAGTTGTGTCCAACTCTTTGCAATGCCATGAACCACAGCACACCAGGCCTCCCTGTCAATCACCAACTCCTGGAGTCCACACAAACCCATGTCCATTGAGTCGGTGATGCCATCCAACCATCTCATCCTCTGTCGTCCCTTTCTTCTCCTGCCCTCAATCTTTCCCAGCATCAGGGTCTTTTCAAATGAGTAAGCTCTTTGCATCAGGTGGCTGAAGTATTGGAGTTTCAGCTTCAACATCAGTCCTTCCAATGAACACCCAGGACTGATCTCCTTTAGGATGGACTGGTTGGATCTTCTTGCAGTCCAAGGGATTCTCGAGTCTTCTCCAACACCACTGTTCAAAAGCATCAATTCTTGGTGCTCAGCTTTCTTTATAGTCCAACTCTCACATCCATATATGACTACTGGAAAAACCATAGCCTTGACTAGACAAACCTTTGTTGGCAAAGTAATGTCTCTGCTTTTTAATATGTTATCTAGGTTGGTCATAACTTTCCTTCCAAGGAGTATGTGTCTTTTAATTTCATGGCTGCAATCATCATCTGCAGTGATTTTTGAGCCCAGAAAAATAAAGTCAGCCACTGTTTCCACTGTTACATCTTATAAATACTGAACATTTTTTTCTTCTTAATGAACATATTTTGTCATATACTGTCCTTTCCTTACCCCCTAAAATCACAGTCTATCTGTATTTTAAACTTTTTGAATCCTAAAAAATAAAAATTTAATCCGTAGTTTAAGATGGGAGTAAAAACAGCATATTTGTACACTGATGGAAATAATCCAGGAGAGAGTAAAAAAATTGGTGATATGAGGCAGAAGGGAACATTATTGAAAGGACTGGCTTCAGATAGGAGCATGAAAAGTTCATGGGAACAGACCAACTTCCTAGGCAGGGTGTGAACACAGATGCTGGTAGGTGAGTGAAGATGGGATGGAACTCTGAGGGACTTCTCTCCTCACTCGCTGTAGTGACAATTGGAATAGGTATCTGTGGACTGAGAAGAGAAGGAATGAAAAAGACATGTAGAAGAAAAGACAAGGGAACAAAGCAGGGACATATAGGATGACTGCCTGCCAGTGTTAAGGTCCTATCTGAGTTAGGTTTATAGCCTACAGAACCTTCTTACATTAAACTCAGATAAGGTGTACTTACATCAGGAAAATATTTCCTGAAAATCAATTTCACTTTAATTTAAAAGTGTAGTGCTCATCCTGAGTCACAGGGTGCACAACTAATAGTCCTAATGATTCTTCCCAGTGGAGACTTTCAAAAAAAAACTAAGCATTGGAGTAATCACATAAGCCAAGCTGTATTACAGGCAGAGATGATCGGATTTTTAAAAAGTAATCTGTCCTCACAAATGGCTACCTAAGCTTCTTGTCAGAAAAATCAAATCTGTCAGCTAAATGACACAAGCTGTCATGTATTAAGTATGTATATCATGAGCCTACAATGTATTATATTTCATATTTCAATGCTACTCAATATTACTTGGAGAGGAGGGAAGAAGAAATATTAAAAAATAATTTAAAAAATGATTCTAAGATTTCAAAAACTAGTTTAAAATATGTTTAAACTTAATTAGAATGCTGAATTCTAAAGCTGACTTTACTTATCACTTATGCAAAGTGAAAATTCTTTCTTGAAAGTTAAAGTTGCTCAGTCATGTCTGACTCTTTGTAATTCCATGGACTGTAGCCTGCCAGGCTCCTTTGTCTGTGGAATTCTCCAAGCCAGAAAACTGGAGTGGGTAGCTGTTCCCTTCTCCAGGGGATTTTCCCAACCCAGAAATCGAATCCAGGTCTCCTGAATTGCTGGCAGATTCTTTACCATCTGAGCCATCAGGAACGCCCAAGAATACTGGAGTGGGTAGCCTATCCCTTCTCCAGGGGATCTTCCCGACCCAGGAATCAAATCGGGGTGGATTCTTTACCAGCTGAGCTACCCGGGAAGCATATTTATGTAACACTCTTTTCTGGCCACACTTCACAGTATGTGGGGTCTTAGTTCCCTGACCAAGGATCAGACTCACAAAGTGAAAGTGAGGATTCTTAACCACTGGACTGACAGGGAGGTCCCTGTAATACTATTTTTATGCATTGATTGTTTATATTCTTTATGGTAAATGAAGCTGTTATAGTATACCAAATTCTTATTTTGTTCTTTCTGTTTGTATTCCTAATAACATGGTTCACTTTAATTTCTTTTATCTTCTTATGTTTTTTCAAGTATATTGCCAGAATTGTTCACACTAACCTTGTCTAGTTTCACCTTTGACTTCATTATTTCTACACTAACTTTTTTTGGTTCTAAGCAATACATTAAAAAAATAATATGCACACTTTTTCTATGCTTTCTTTAAAATAATAAAGGCTGTCACTGAATGCTGTGCTGTGCTGTGCTGTGCTTAGTCACTCAGTCATGTCCGACTCTTTGCAACCCTGTGGACTGTAGCTCAACATGCCCCTCTGGTCGTGGGGATTCTCCAAGCAAGAATACTGGAGTGGGTTGCCATACCCTCCTCCAGGGGATCTTCCCAACTGGGGAATCGAACCCAGGTCTCCCACGTTGCAGGGAGATGCTTTACTGTCTGAGACACCAGAGAAGCCCGTTACTGAATACTAGTTCCACAATATTTAGAAATTAAACAGCACACTCCTAAATAACCAATGGGTCAAAAAAAGATATCACAATGGGAATCAGAAAATATTTTGAAATGAATGAAAATGAAAACATAATATATCAAAACTTATGAGATGCAGCTAAAACAGTGCTTGTGCTGTGCTGTGCTTAGTCGCTCAGTAGTGCCAGGCTCTTTGCAACCCCATGGACTGTAGCCCGCCTGGCTGCTCTGTCCATGGGGATTCTCCAGGCAAGAATACTGGAGTGGGTTGCCACGCCCTCCCCCAGGGGAATCTTACCAATCCAGGGGTCAAACCCAGGTCTCCCATGTTGCAGGCAGATTATTTACTGTCTGAGCCACCAGGAAATCTCAAGAATACTGGAGTGGGTAGCCTATCCCTTCTGCAGGGAATTGTCCCAACTCAGGAATAGAACTGGGTTCTCCTGCATTGCAGGTGGATTCTTTACCAGCTGAGCTACCAGGGAAGCCCAGAACAATGCTTAGAGGGAAATTTATAGCTGTAAATACTTATTTTAATATTTATATTAAAAAAGGGGAATCTCAAAATTAATAACCTAATTTTTAACTTTAAGATATTAGAAAAGGAAAGCAAACTAAATTCAAAGCAAGCAGTAGGCATGAAATAATGATAAAGATTAGACTGAAAATAAATGAAAAGAGAACAGAAAAGCTGCAGAGAAGATAAACAAAACCAACACTGATTCTTTAAATGTATCAACAAACTTGACAGAACTTTATCTGGACTGACCATGAAAAAAGAAAGAAGAGCTAATTACTAAAATAAAAATGAAAAGAAAGACATTAATACCATCTACAGAGACATAAATAAGAAATGTTAAAAGAGATCACCATACAACATCTGAAACGAAAAGCTGAGTTCATCACTAGCTTAAGCACAGGAAAGCTATAGTTTCTGGCATGGTTTATTTTTGAGCAACACAGGAAGCTGATCTTAAATAGAGTTGTGGAAAATGTGGAGTTTAGGGGTTGGTGGACTTTCAGGAGTATGAGTATCTAGGGATCGGTTTGCCTTTAGCTGTGGAAGTGTGGTTACCGGAGTGAAGTAGTTGCTGGGTGACTGATTGATTGGCTGGCTTTCAGCAATATGTGTACTGATGCAGAACTGTCATTGAGTGACGAAAACAGGTTTAAAAAAGTTCTGATGACTATTTGTCACCATAGTTATAGAAGAATCAGTAATTTCCTAGAAGTTTGAGAACATTTTTATTCTCAGAGGTAAAGAGATAAATCATATTTTATTCCATAATGTGATAACAGTAAGTCTTAGAATAATGGCTTTTTGCATGGAAATCTCAGCCAACTGTTTAGCTCTTCTATTTAGGTTCATTTTCTTTAGTAAAACAAAATAAAGTTAGAAACCTAAAAGGAATCTAAATCTTGGTTTGTGCTTGTTTTCTCTGACTTAACTGTTGTGATCCATGTAGGTTCCTCTGGCCCAAGTTTCCAAGTCTTTCAATTAATTTCATCCATAACATCCCAGAAAGCCTTTAGTCATCCTCATGCTGCCAAAAGCTGGCTCTGGTTGCTTATTAAGGAGTTAGGTAGTGTCTGAGAAACAGAAAACCGAACAAAAGAGTCCACCTAACAATCTGGTTATTCTATAAAATTTTTTGCCTTTTACCTAAGAATGGTTAGATTATTTCCCCCAGAAACACTTTCAGCATTTACCTTTACCATCTGGTTGTTTATTAAGGAGTTAGGAGTTTATTACCATCTGGTTGTTTATTACCTTTACCATCTGGTTGTTTATACCTTTACCATCTGGTTGTTTATACCTTTACCAGATGTTATTACCTTTATATGTTTATACCTTTATATGTTTATACCTTTATATGTTTATATGTTTATACCTTTATATGTTTATATATATGTTTATATATATAAAGGTATATGGTTATATGTTTATACCTTTATATGTTTATACCTTTATATGTTTATACCTTATAAACATATACCTTATATGTTATACCTTATACCTTATAAACATATACCTTATATGTTTATACCTTTATATGTTTATACCTTTATATGTTTATACCTTTATATGTTTATACCTTTATATGTTTATATGTTTATACCTTTATATGTTTATACCTTTATATGTTTATACCTTTACCAGATGTTATTACCATCTGGTTGTTTATACCTTTACCATCTGGTTGTTTATTAAGGAGTTAGGAGTTTATTACCATCTGGCTGTTTATTAAGGAGTTAGGTAGTGTCTGAGAAACAGAAAACCGAACAAAAGAGTCCACCTAACAATCTGGTTATTCTATAAAATTTTTTGCCTTTTACCTAAGAATGGTTAGATTATTTCCCCCAGAAACACTTTCAGCATTTACCTTTACCATCCAGAAGCAGTGATCCACATGTATAAATTTATCCCCAACTCAAATTTCTCTCTTCGATCAAAAAGAGTAGATCTGGAGAGGAAGAGACGACATATATAGTTCTCGTTTATTATTCAAAGAAACTTCCAAAACCATCTCCAGCTCCATCATGAAGTTCATTAGATCAGGAGGGGATGCGGTACCAGGTTTTGGTTTCCATGAAGATTTGTACTCAGCTGCCAAGGCTTAGTAACCTTGCATCCTGCAGTTATAAATCTATAGTGAGTAGATATTAACTATGGAAGTCTCTTCTCAGTGTTCTTAGACTCTGTGGGTTTGAAGCTGGGATCATCCCTGTCCATGCACACATGCAGATTTTAAAATCTATAAAATAAAATCTATTCATACAGTAGAAACTAATACAAAGTGCAAACATCTGTACTCCATAAAAATGAATTTTAAGAAATAAAATAAAACAAAACCTACTTACTGCTTACTCCAGAATTCCTATTTCTAAGAGTCTATCTCAGAGATATATTTGGGCATATGTGTGCCTCAAATGTATGTTACAGAATGGGAGAAAAGAACTGCAAATGAAACCACCAACAAAAGATTAATCTCCAAAGTATACAAGCAGCTAATGGAGCTCAACACCAGAAAAACAAGCAACCCAATCAAAAAATGGGTGAAGACCTAAACAGACATTTCTCTAAGGAGGACATACAGATAGCCAATAAACACATGAGAAAGTGCTCAACATTGCTCATTAATAGAGAAACACAGATCAAAATTACAATAAGGTAAAACTAAGATCATGGCATCCAGTTCCATCACTTCATGGCAAATAGATGGGGAAACAGTGGAAACAGTGGCTGACTTTATTTTTTGGGCTCCCAAATCACTGCAGGTGGTGACTGCAGCCATGAAATTAAAAGACACTTACTCCTTGGAAGGAAAGTTATGACCAACCTAGATAACATATTAAGAAGCAGAGACATTACTTTGCCAACAAAGGTTCGTCTAGTCAAGGCTATGGTTTTTCCAGTAGTCATGTATGGATGTGAGAGTTGGACTGTGAAGAAAGCTGAACACCAAAGAATTGATGCTTTTGAACTGTGGTGTTGGAGAAGACTCTTGAGAGTCCCTTGGACTGCAAGGAGATCCAACCAGTCCATCCTAAAGGAGATCAGTCCTGGGTGTTCATTGGAAGGACTGATGTTGAAGCTGAAACTCCAATACTTCAGCCACCTGATGCAAAGATCTGACTCGTTTGAAAAGACCCTGATGCTGGGAAAGATTGAGGCAGGAGGAGAAGGGGATGACAGAGGATGAGATGGTTGGATGGCATCACTGACTCGATGGACATGGGTTTGTGTGGACTCCGGGAGTTGATGATGGACAGGGAGGCCTGGCGTGCTGCAGTCCATGGGATCACAAAGAGTCAGACCTACTGAGTGACTGAACTGAACTGAACTGAACCGATCACCTCACACCAGTCAGAATGATCATCAACAAAAAAAATCTACAAACAATAAATCTGGAGAGGATGTGTAGAGAAGGGTAATTTCTTTCACTGCATGTAGGAATGTAAAGTGATACAGCTACTACAGAGAACAGTATGGAGATTACTTTAAAAATTATGAATCAATCTATCAGATGAACCAGCAATTCCACTATTGGCCATATACCCTGAGAAAAATCATAATTCAAAAAGACATGTGTACCCCAATGTTCATTGCAGTATTATTTACAATAGTCAAGACATGGAAGCAACCTAGATGTTCATCAACAGATGAATGGATAAAGAATATGTGGTACGTTTTTACAATGAAATATTACTCAGCCATAAAAAGGAACAAATCTGAGCCAGTTGTAGTGAGGTGGATGAACCTAGACCCTGTTATACAGAGTGAAGTAAGCCAGAAAGAGAAATACAAATATCCTATGCATATATATGAAATCTAGAAAAATTGTACTGATGAACCTATTTTCAGGGAAAGAATAGAGATGCAGTCATAGAGAACGGATTTGTGAACAAGGGGAAGGAGAGGGTGGGCCAAAGTGAGAGAGTGACGGTGAAACATATGCATTACCGTATGTGAAACGGTTAGTGGGAAGCTGCTCTATAACACAGACAGCTCAGTCTGGTGCTCTGTGACAACCCAGAGGAGTGGGATGGGGTGGGGGGTGGGAGGGAGGTTCAAGAGGGAGAGGACATATGTATACTTATGGCTGACTACCATTGTCGTATGACAGAAACCAATACACCATTGTAAAGCAATTAGCAAAAAAAAAAAAAGAAAAGTAAAGCCATTAGCCTCCAATTAAAAGTAAATTTTTTAAAAAGTATGTTAATTACAACATTCATAATATCAATAATTGGATATAGCTCAAATAACCTCTAGCAGGATGATTATTAGATAAAGTATATAATATCCATACCATCAAATACCAAATATCAGATAAAAGAATGAAGTAGATCAGACATAGAAAGATTCCAAGACTTATTAAGTTAGAATATAAGTGACACAATAAGTACAAAATGATTCCATTTATGTTAAAAGCAAAACATAGCTATGCACACACAAATGTTTAGAAAAGGTCTGAAAGGAACACACCAGATCGGTCATAGTGATGACTTGTGAGGAGGGAAGGGAAACTGTGCAGAAGGGCTGATGTGAAGAAAATTTCCATTTTTTATTCAATAAAGCTCTGAATTGATGAAAATACTTAACAATGGGATCTATTTGTTACTTGTGAAATTTAAAAAAACTGTTTTGTTTTTTTTTTTAACATTTTATACACATGAGTGAAAGAATAACGGAAAGACAGCTGTGGAGCCAAAGGAGAGAATCAGAAAGCCTGAGGCAGGAACAGGCTGTGGCACTGCCTGGGGGTGGGGGCACAGACCCCCACCTCACATATAGCAGCACTGATTATATTCTAATCATAGGACAGGGTTGCCTAGTTAAGTTCATTAAAATAATAGTTCTGGAGACTTCCCTAGTGGTCCAGTGGTTAAGAATCTACTTTGCAGTGCAGGGCACTCAAGTTCAATCTCTGGCCCGGAAAATAAAATCCCACATGCCATGGGGCAATTAAGCCTACAAGCCACAAGAGAAGGTCCTGCAGGAGGCAAGTAAGGCCCAACACAGCCAAATAAATAAAGCTTGACTATTAGCAAAATATTCACCTTCCGTTCATCAAGCAAAGTGTTTAAAGTCAATGTTGCAGTCTATTTGTTTAATCAGAAAAAAAAATAATAGCTCTCACTTAACTGAATGTTTATCATGTGATAGACACTGGGCTAAGCATGAAATCTTCCCGGTAGCCACTTACACTCTTACAAGATAAGGGAAGGAAGGCTCAGTGAGGTTAAGGTGACATCATTGGAAAGAACTCAGGTCTCAGCCACGAGATGATGCACTGCTGAACCAGATTTGGGGTCCAAATCCCAGCTCTGCCACCAGCAACCCATGTGACCTAGGTCAAGTCACTCTACTTCTCCAGATCTCAGTTTCCTCAAATGCCATATAGTAGGAATAATCCTACTGGCTATTGTGAGACCAGCTAGGAAAACAGGAATCAAACTGCTTTGTTAGTGATAAAGTTCTGGGACCCATGACGATGGTTAATGACACTGTTTTCATTTTCTGCAAAGCCAAGGGCCAAGTCCCCCACTCCACCCTAGGAAGTGTTCCCAGTGGGCGGATGTGGGGTCCCATAGGAGAGCCAACTTGAAGGAGAGCACCCCCATAGGGCCTGGCTTTGGGCTTTAATGGGCCGGGCTCGGCTCCAACCTGGCCCTTTCCCCAGGGCCAAGTGTGATGATTCCACAGAAGACACCAAGGTGGATCAGGCACAGAAGGTGAGCTGGGCTGGGGAGGGAGTGTTCAGAAGGGAGAAAAGTCTGGGGTGGATGGGCAGGCAAGCTCAGGGAGGCCAGAAGTCCAGGCATACACATGTGCTGTGCTAGCATCCAGATCCCCATGTGCACACACAGTCTGACTATGTGACCCCAGGTCAGCCACCTTGGCAGGACAGACAGGGATGTGCAGTCATAATCAAGAGGCCAATGATCTTGTAAGAGATTCTCACAAGGAAGCAAGGCTGAGGATGGTAAAAGAAATGGGAATATTCAACAAGGTGTCCGTCAACACTGAGTCACAGAGGAGAGAACTGCAGTTCGAGAGGGAAAGTGAAAGAGGCAGAGAGAGAATGGAAACCCAGGTCTTTCTAATTCCAGGTAATAAACCCAAACTCTATAATTCACATCTATTCTCCTTTTCTGTGGGAATAGCATGGGGTAGGGGAATATGAGAGAAGGGCATGGATTTGGGAGTCGTAGAGCTGTACAATGACACAATGACTATAAAGAATGAAGCATGCACCAGGAGCTTAATAAATGGGAGAACCTTACTCTCTTTTCTAGAGTCTTAGGCCAGGAGGCATTCAGCTCAGACCCTTTGCAGGGCCAAATCCAGAGGGGACACTAAAAAGTGTATATTGAGTTGAAGGAGATTATCTCTCCCAAGGTGTTCATTTTGCAGATGGGAAGACTGAGGCCTCGAGGCCCAAAGTCACAGCAAGCAAGGGGCCAGGACTCTGGGCTGCCAGGCAGGGCTCAGTCTTTTGCCAGCAGGTTGGCTCCAGAACATCCTCTGCTCTCACCCCTCACCAGCCTTGAACAAATATCTGTTCTTCTTCAACCCTCAGTTTCTCCTTTGTTGAAGGGGCATAACCACTCCCTGGCAAGATTTCATGATGGGAGGAGAAATGCATGGTGTGAGGTTGGACATTCAGTGACTGGTTCTTCTGTTCTCTGTCCCCTCCAGCACTATAACTGGCTCATAGAAAATCTTGGCCAAAGAAATGGTCTTCTAACAATGTTTAGTGTTCTTAAGTCCTGAAAACACCCCCTGAAATATGTATTCAAAATAAAATTATTTAACCTAAACCACGAAATAAATGTAAAGGAGTCCAAAAATTTTCCGATTTTTGCTGTGTTTTTACATCAAATGATGCTTTTTTAAAATATCGAACACTAACATTTTTCCATGTTATTATCTAGCTAGCACCCTAAACACATGTTTTGTTGGTTTGTTGCATAGGCCGACTCTGCCAAGCAGAAGTTTAGGGAAGGAAAGTGTGTCAGCGCCTTTAGGATGAGCAAATAAACATCAACTTATTGGTCTGTCTTGTGGCCCCAAGTAGATGAGGCAGCCTGGGCTCATTGCTTAGCTATCCTGGACTCAAAGTGATAATCCAGCCCTGTTGATGGTGTAATTCTGGTTCTGTCATTCACTTACTGTGTGACCATGGGCAAATGACAGCCTGCTTCTGAGCCCCCCACCTTTTGTGTTCCCTGCTATATAAGCAAAGGGTTAGACTAAGACTATTTATTGCTAATGATCCTTTCGTTCTAATTTTATGAGTGAGTAGCAAAACAAAGCCAGTTGGGAAACTGCATTCTGGCCCCTGCCTCTGGAACCCCAAGTTCCTCAGAAGGGTGCTGGTGCTTCATTAAATAGAAAATCAGGCCTAGTTACAACCCTGGGCTTCCAGTCTGATGGAGCCACAAACACATAAACAGAGAAGAGACAATCCAGCGTGATCATAGCAATGACCGAAAAAATCACGTGAACAGTGAAAACCAGGAAAGAGACCTCCAAGCCAGCTGAGATCAACAAAGACCTCTTGGAGGAGGGAACACTGAAGCTTAGTGTGGAAAAAGAATGAAGCAAGAGCAAGGAGTTGCCATTTGATGACAGTCAGGAGAAATAAGGCTATAAGAAGATAAGCTTTAAATGGAGGCTAAGGGATCATCTCATGAAAAATCCTTAATGAATACTGGATGGGAGCTTAGACACTGGGTTTAAGACCCATCTCTACTATGAATTGTCAGTTGACCTTAAGAAAACAGTTTCCAGACTTCAGACTCACTATCTGTCTCCCCCACTTGATAGAAATGAGCCAGAGGAGGGAGAAAGAGTTGGACTTGATGGCTCTGGATTTTTGCCCCTAAAACCCCAAATCAGTTTAACTCAGTGACATTCAATCCAAAATTGACTTCTCTGAGCTCTTACAACATGCAAGAAAATAAAGGTGATTCTCATCAACTTGGGTGTGAGAGAAACCTGGTGATTGGCTTTAGGAGACTGGGTCTGGTCAGCTGAGGGTTCACTCTTTTAAGTCAAGGTGCAGGAGTTTTGCTTTTCTGCTTGGATAATGGGGGCCAACCTCTAGAACACTTTTTTTTTTCTTTCAAGGAAGACTTCACAACAGAGTGGCTTATTTCAGGTGTCTTTTACAAAGACATTTTACCAGCCTTCACCCACTTACAGGGAATCATGCCGCCCTCCACACTTAAGAACAATTTGGAATTTAGGGTTGTTGTTGACAGTATCATCTTAGAAAAGGAGATGGAAAGAGACAATTGTTGCCCAGTCTCTCTCCACATGAAAATTTAAGTTCTAGATTCTCCAGAAGACATAACATAGAATAAATAGACTTAGTCTGGCAGTCAGAGGTCTGGGTTCTGGTCCTAGCTCTGCTGTGTAATCTTGGGCAAGCTCTTGCCCCTTCTGTCTACAAAGAAAAAAAAAACCTGGCTGACCATGTCTAGATTTGGCATTTTTATAATTCAATGGCATGAGAGAGATTTTATTAGAAGCAACATCAGGGATGGAGTCATCTCAGAGTCATATTCCCAGAGAAGAAAAGAGCTGGTGATTGTAGGTTCACTTTGGAGGACCCCTCCTACCTGGAAATCCAACTCATTGAATCCTTCTTGTACCCATGTTTCTCCAAATTACTGAAAAATATGATTTGTGTAATTCACTCAGGTTTGCCTAATTGCTGCAGTAAAAGTGTTGGGCTAGCGTGATCTATTATATTCTACACAGAAATGGAAGTACTGACATCTAGCTTAGAAGGAGTCAGGAGGAACTACTATTCAAGGCTTACAAGAGAAGAATAAGCTTGATAACTATGTGAGCAATAGCATGTTGCAAAGAACTTTGGAGAAAGCAGTCCTTCCAAAGCAACATGGTGGAACTTTGACTGCAAAAGAAGAGGCATGAGTTCAAGGACTTGATTTAAGAGACCTGACATCCCAAACTAGATACATAAAATCTAAGATGAAGACTAGCAGAAATCTTTCCAGAGAGTTTTTCACAATCATAATTCAACAATCAACTGTTTACATCTGATTATCCTAGTAAAATGTAAAGTCTAAGAAAATAGGGACTTTGCCTGCTTTCTCCATTTTCATCACTGTGTCAGCTGAACATAGCAAGTCTTTCATTTGGTAGGTTATTAGTTAATTAATAATTAGTTTGACAAAAGAAAGGAGGTAGAAGTTTTGGGTTCATACGGTAGGAGTTAATACCGCAACCTACTAATAAGTCTTCAAGAGCTGGTTGTAATATTACCTTTATATTTTGACTAGAGTGTAAATATTGTAGATTTCTCATTCCAGAATCCTTTGATTCTATTGTTTCCAGATATTTCAGTGTCCAGATGTTCCAGCTGCCCATCTCCCAGAAATCCAGCTCTGGCTTACTATGGAGGCCACAACCTGTAATGGATCAGTGGGTGGCTCACCAGTCTTCTACCTGGTGGGCATCCCCTCTCTGCCAGAGTCCCTCTTCCTCCCTGTGTTTTTAATTTTTCTCCTTTTCTACCTTCTCATCCTCATGGGTAATGCCCTGATCCTGGTGGCTGTGGTGGCAGAGTCCAGCCTCCACAAGCCCATGTACTTCTTCCTGATCAACCTCTCAGCCCTGGACATCCTCTTCACCACAACCACTGTCCCCAAGATGCTGTCCCTTTTCCTGTTTGGGGACCATTTTCTCAGCTTTACTTCCTGCTTATTGCAGATGTACCTCTTCCAAAGCTTTACATGCTCTGAAGCCTTCATCCTGGTGGCCATGGCCTATGACCGCTATGTGGCTATCTGCCGCCCACTGCACTACACTGCGCTCATGACCCCACAGACCAATGCTGCCCTGGCAGCCAGTGCCTGGCTCACCGCCCTCCTTCTGCCCATCCCAGCAGTAGTGAAGACCTCCCAGATGGCATATGACAACATTGCTAGAATCTACCACTGCTTTTGTGATCATTTGGCTCTAGTTCAAGCCTCCTGCTCTGACACAACCCCCCAGACCCTCATGGGCTTCTGCATCGCCATGGTGGTGTCCTTCCTGCCCCTTCTCCTGGTGCTTCTCTCCTATGCCCACATCCTGGCCTCAGTGCTTCGCATCGGCTCCCGAGAAGGACGCTCCAAAGCCTTCTCCACCTGCAGCTCCCACCTCCTGGTGGTTGGCACCTACTACTCATCCATTGCCATAGCCTATGTGGCCTACAGGGCTGACCTGCCCCTCGACTTCCACATTATGGGCAATGTAGCATATGCTATTCTCACACCAATCCTCAATCCCCTCATTTACACTCTAAGAAACAAGGATGTCAAGGCAGCCATTACCAAAGTCACACATCTTAAGACTCGGGCTGGAATAGGAGCCCTTGACCTGTAGATGCAGCTAATTCTGCTCTCTGGGGAAGGAAACGGCACCCCACTCCAGTACTTTTGCCCGGAGAATCCCACGGATGGAGGACCCTGGTAGGCTACAGTCCATGGGGTCGCAAAGAGTCGGACACAACTGAGTGACTTTTTCAATTCTGCTCTCAGGATACCAAATAACAGTGCCCAGCACAGATTGTTGTTGTTGTTGTTTAATTGCTAAGTCATGTCCGACTCTGCAACACTATGGACTGTAGCCTGCCAGGCTCCTCTGTCCATGGGGTTTCTCAGGCAAGAATAGTGGAGTGAGTTGCCATTTCCCCCTCCGAGGGATCTTCCCAACCCAGGGATCGAATCTGCGTCTCCTGCATTGGCAGGCGAATTCTTTACTTCTAAGCCACCAGGGAAGACCTCAGCACAGATTAGGAACTCAATAAATATTTTTGAGTAAATAAATCAGTAAATATAGAATGGTAAAAGAAAATTCTGTTGAGCAGTCAACTTCAACAGTGGTTGCCATATTTTGGTCCAAGGCTTTCCCCCTAGTGCAATGGAATAATGTTCATCTTTATATGATATCTTGCACTGTATAAGAATTTCACTTCTTCATAAGAAGCTTTTTCTTTTTTAAAAAAAACCTGCATGGCAAAAAAATCTTTAAAAGCAAAGGCAAAAAACAAAAGACTTACATCACAGGGAAAGGGCAAATATCCAAAATAGATAAAGAGTTCTGGAGAAGGAATTGGCAATCCACTCCAGTATTCTTGCCTGGAGAATCCCATGGACAGAGGAGCCTGGTGAGCTACAGTCCGTGGCGGGGTCACAAACAGTTGGACACGACTGAGTGATAACATATTTATATACTTCCTGAATTTTTAGAAGAAAAATCTAACATACAAATATAAAAATGGGCAAAATATATGAAAAGATAGGTTACCAGAAAAATGCAGTGGTCTTTAAACAATGACAGAATGTGGTCCACTGGAGAAGGGAATGGCAAACCACTTCAGTATTCTTGCCTTGAGAACCCCATGAATAGTATGAAAAGGCAAAATGATAGGATACTGAAAGAGAAACTCCCCAGGTCAGTAAGTGCCCAATATGCTCCTGGAGATCAGTGGATAAATAACTCCAGAAAGAATGAAGGGATGGAGCCAAAGCAAAAACAATACCCAGCTGTAGATGTGACTGGTGATAGAAGCAAGGTCTGATGCTGTAAAGAGCAATAGTGCATAGGAACCTGGAATGTCAGGTCCATGAATCAAGGCAAATTGGAAGTAATCAAACAAGAGATGGCAAGAGTGAATGTCGACATTCTAGGAATCAGCGAACTGAAATGGACTGGAATGGGTGAATTTAACTCAGATGACCATTATATCTACTACTGCAGGCAGGAATCCCTCAGAAGAAATGGAGTAGCCATCATGGTCAACAAAAGAGTCCGAAATGCAGTACTTGGATGCAATCTCAAAAACGACAGAATGATCTCTGTTCATTTCCAAGGCAAACCATTCAATATCACAGTAATCCAAGTCTATGCCCCAACCAGTAATGCTGAAGAAGCTGAAGTTGAACGGTTCTATGAAGACCTACAAGACCTTTTAGAACTAACACCCAAAAAAGATGTCCTTTTCATTACCAGATCAGATCAGATCAGTTGCTCAGTCCTGTCCGACTCTTTGCATAAAGGACTGGAATGCAAAAGTAGGAAGTCAAGAAACACCTGGAGTAACAGGCAAATTTGGCCTGGGAATATGGAATGAAGCAGGGCAAAGACTAATAGAGTTTTGCCAAGAAAATGCACTGGTCATAACAAACACCCTCTTCCAACAACACAAGAGAAGACTCTATACATGGACATCACCAGATGGTCAACACCGAAATCAGACTGATTATACTATTTGCAGCCAAAGATGGAGAAGCTCTATACAGTCAGCAAAAACAAGACCAGGAGCTGACTGTGGCTCAGACTGTGAACTCCTTATTGCCAAATTCAGACTTAAATTGAAGAAAGTAGGGAAAACCACTAGACCATTCAGGTATGACCTAAATCAAATCCCTTATGATTATACAGTGGAAGTGAGAAATAGATTTAAGGGACTAGATCTGATAGAGTGCCTGATGAACTATGGAATAAGGTTCGTGACATTGTACGGGAGACAGGGATCAAGACCATCCCCATGGAAAAGAAATGCAAAAAAGCAAAATGGCTGTCTGGGGAGGCCTTACAAATAGCTGTGAAAAGCAGAGAAGTGAAAAGCAAAGGAGAAAAGGAAAGATATAAACATCTGAATGCAGAGTTCCAAAGAATAGCAAGAAGAGATAAGAAAGCTTTCCTCAGCGATCAGTGCAAAGAAATAGAGGAAAACAACAGAATGGGAAAGACTAGAGATCTCTTCAAGAAAATTAGAGATAACAAGGGAACATTTCATGCAAAGATGGGCTCAATAAAGGACAGAAATGGTATGGACCTAACAGAAGCAGAAGATATTAAGAAGAGATGGCAAGAATACACAGAAGAACTATACAAAAAAGATCTTCACGACCCAGATAATCACGATGGTGTGATCACTGACCTAGAGCCAGACATCCTGGAATGTGAAGTCAAGTGGGCCTTAGAAAGCATCACTATGAACAAAGCTAGTGGAGGTGATGGAATTCCAGCTGAGCTATTTCAAATCCTGAAAGATGATGCTGTGAAAGTGCTGCACTCAATATGCAAGCAAATCTGGAAAACTCAGCAGTGGCCACAGGACTGGAAAAGGTCGGTTTTCATTCTAATCCCAAAGAAAGGCAATGCCAAAGAATGCTCAAACTACCGCACAATTGCACTCATCTCACACACTAGTTAAGTAACGCTCAAAATTCTCCAAGCCAGGCTTCAGCAATATGTGAACCGTGAACTTCCTGATGTTCAAGCTGGTTTTAGAAAAGGCAGAGGAACCAGAGATCAAATTGCCAACATCTGCTGGATCATGGAAAAAGCAAGAGAGTTCCAGAAAAACATCTATTTCTGCTTTATTGACTATGCCAAAGCCTTTGACTGTGTGGATCACAATAAACTGTGGAAAATTCTTCAAGAGATGGGAATACCAGACCACCTGATCTGCCTTTTGAGAGATTTGTATGCAGATCAGGAAGCAACAGTTAGACTTGGACATGGAACAACAGGCTGCTTTCAAATAGGAAAAGGAGTTCGTCAAGGCTGTATATTGTCACCCTGTTTATTTAACTTATATGCAGAGTACATCATGAGAAACGCTGGACTGGAAGAAACACAAGCTGGAATCAAGATTGCCAGGAGAAATATCAATAACCTCAGATATGCAGATGACACCACCCTTATGGCAGAAAGTGAAGAGGAACTCAAAAGCCTCTTGATGAAAGTGAAAGTGGAGAGTGAAAATGTTGGCTTAAAGCTCAACATTCAGAAAACGAAGATCATGGCATCCGGTCCCATCACTTCATGGGAAATAGATGGGGAAACAGTGGAAACACTGTCAGACTTTATTTTGGGGGGCTCCAAAATCACTGCAGATGGTGACTGCAGCCATGAAATTAAAAGACGCTTACTCCTTGGAAGGAAAGTTGTGACCAACCTAGATAGCATGTTGAAAAGCAGAGACATTACTTTGCCAACAAAGGTTCATCTAGTCAAGGCTATGGTTTTTCCTGTGGTCATGTATGGATGTGAGAGTTGGACTGTGAAGAAAGCTGAGCGCCAAAGAATTGATGCTTTTGAACTGTGGTGTTGGAGAAGACTCTTGAGAGTCCCTTGGACTGCAAGGAGATCCAACCAGTCCATTCTGAGGGAGATCAACCCTGGGTGTTCTTTGGAAGGAATGATGCTAAAGCTGAAACTCCAGTACTTTGGCCACTTCATGCGAAGAGTTGACTCATTGGAAAAGACTCTGATGCTGGGAGGGATTGGGGGCAAGAGGAGAAGGGGATGACAGAGGATGAGATGGCTGGATGGCATCACTGACTCGATGGACGTGAGTCTGAGTGAACTCCGGGAGTTGGTGATGGACAAGGAGGCCTGGCGTGCTGCGATTCATGGGGTCGCAAAGAGTCGGACACGACTGAGCGACTGATCTGATCTGATCTTAAACAATGAAAAAGTATTTAGTCTACTGTATTAAAATACTATATAAAAAGAATACAAATTAAAACTACCATGTGAATTTCCCTAGTGGTCCAGTGGTTAGGAATCTGCCTGCCAGTGCAGGGGACACGGGTTTGAACACTGGTCTGGGAAGATCTCACATACTGCAGGGCAACTAAACCCATGCGCCACAACTACTGAGTCCATGTGCTGCAACTACTGAACCCCTGAGTTCTAGAGTCCATGCTCCGTAACAAGAAAGCCACTGCAATAAGAAATTTCTGCACTGCAACTAGAGAGTATCTCCTCACTGCTCACCACAACTAGAGAAAGCCTGGCACGGCCAAAAATAAATGTAAATAGTAAATAAAAAAATTTAAAACTACACTGAAATGCCATTTTCCACATAATCAGATTAGCAAAACAATATTTTGGCAATATGCATGTAGAAAATCAGAACTCTTGTAAATTACTTGTGAGAATGCAAATTGATAGAGCATTACTGTGATACCCACCAAAAGTATACATGCATTTACCCTTTGACCCAGAAATCTCATTTCTAGGAATCAATCTCAAAGATACATTGGCAATAATTCATTAGGCTACTCATTCATCATTAGGGAACAGGTTGAAAAAAAATTTTTTTAAGTATAATGCATCTATAAAAAGGAAATGATAAAGCTGTATACTGATCTAGGATATGCTAATGGACTTCCCTGGTGGCTCAAATGGTAAAGAATCTGCCTGGAATGCTGGAGACCCTGGGTTGGGAAGATCCCCTGGAGATGGGCATGATAACCCACTGCAGTATTCTTACCTAGCGAATCCCATGGACAGGGGAGCCTGGAGGGCTATGGTCCATAGGGTCACACAGAGTTGGACATGACTGGAGTGACTTTGCACACATGCACACAGAAGGATGAAACCTCTGAATTAATAAAGATGGTTACCTACAAGGAGAGAGAGGGAACAGAGTGGAGGGGACAGGAACAGAAACAAGACAAATGTACAATCTGTCTTTAGATGTATATATAATTTTTATATAATTAAAAGAAATAAAAAAGAAAAAACACAATTCCCTCCTTTTTAAAATAAACAGAAACACTTGACCTTAGATGTCTATCAAATTAATGGCATGATCATTAGGAAAATTACTGTCTAAGAGTCATCAAAACAGTGCTTTGACTATACATCTTAAGAGGGATATAATTTAAAAATAAGAAAAATCATAACAGTTTAAATTACATTGAGAAGTCTTTTAAAAAATATGTTACAGTTTTACTTAAGAGATTAGATTGAAATTAAATCATTCTATAATCATTTAAAATATTTCATTTTGAAATTATTTTATACTTACAAAAAGTTACAAAGATAATATAGAGCTTCTAGTTAACCTTTCATCCAGCTTCCTCTAATTTTAACATCTTATGTAACCATTCTGCATTTATCAAAACTAAGAAACTAACATGAATCTATATAACACATTATCACTCAGAGTCCATAGAGCCCACTCTTAGTATTATATATTATTTTATTTTTTGTATAGACATCCAGTTGTT
The DNA here is from genome assembly GCF_003369695.1 of Bos indicus x Bos taurus. Classification (NCBI taxonomy): domain Eukaryota; kingdom Metazoa; phylum Chordata; class Mammalia; order Artiodactyla; family Bovidae; genus Bos; species Bos indicus x Bos taurus. Next base: position 29,692,442 of record NC_040090.1, read on the forward strand.
CCAGCACCATTTTTTAAAGCCTATTCTTCATCATTAAATTGTCTTTGAACTTTTGTCAAATACTGAACTATAGTTGTGTCTATTTCTGGGCTCTCTCTTCTGTTCCATTGGTACATTTATCTGTCCTTTTACCAATACCACATCATCCTGATTACCATAACTTTATACTTAAGTGTTGAAATTGGGTAGTGTGAATCCCCCATCTTTGTTTTTCTCTTTTAGCATTGTTTTGACTACTTTAGTTTCTTTGCTTTTTGATATAAATTTTGGAACTATCTTTCTGGGTTTTGATTGGGATTGTGCTGAATCTGAATCTGTGTATTAAATTTGGGATACTTGACATTTTACCAATATTGAATTTTCCAATTTAACAACATGGATAGCTCTTCATTATCTAGATTTTCTTTGATTTTATTCATCAGTGTTTTGTAGTTTTTAGCCTATGAATTGTGCACATATTTTGTGGAAGAAAGAAAGTGAAAGTTGCTCAATTGTGTCCCACTCTTTGCGATCCCATGGACTATACAGTTCATGGAATTCTCTAGGCCAGAATACTGAAGGGGTAGCCGTTCCCTTCTCCAGGGGATCTTCCCTATCTAGGGATCAAACCAGGATCTCTTGCACTGCAGGCAGATTCTTTACCAACTGAGCTATGAGGGAAGCCCCACATATCTTGTTGGGTTATATTTAAGTGCACTTTTTGGTTAGTCTGTTAATATGGTGGGCTTTTCATTGATTGGTTTTGAATGTTGAACAGATTCTTTATTCCTGGAATGAACTCCTCTTGGTTATGATATATCGTCCTCTATAAATATTGCTGCTGCTAAGTCGCTTCAGTCATGTCCAACTCTATTCGATCCCATAGACGGCAGCCCACCAGGCTCCCCTGTCCCTGGGATTCTCCAGGCAAGAACACTGGAGTGGGTTGCCATTTCCTTCTCCAATGCGTGAAAGTGAAAAATGAAAGTGATTTTTTAAAAATATTTTGTTTGGGATTTCTGCATGAGGGATACTGATCTGCAGTTTTCTATTAATGTCTTTGCCTAGTTTGATATTAGGTTAATATTGGCTGGCCTTTTAAAATGAGTTGGAAAGTTCTCTCTCCTCTTCTATAATCTGGAAAACATTATGTAGAATTGGTATTATTTTTTCCTTAAATATTTAGTAGTATTTTCCCATGAAACGACCTGTGTCTGGAATTTCCTTTTAGGAAATTTTTTTCTACAAAATCAATTTCTTTACTAGATATAGAAGTGTGGAGTTTTTGTATTTATTTATTTTTGGCTGAATCTTTGTTGCTTTGCATGGGCTTTCTCTAATTGTGGAGCATGGGTTTCTCGCTGTGCTGGTTTCTCTTGTTGCAGAGCACAGGCTCTAGGCACTCAGGCTTAATTGTTCAAGGCATGTGGAATCTTCCCAGACCAGGGATAGAATCATGTTCCCCGCCTTCTCAGGCGGATTCTTATCCACCGCACCACCAGGGAAGTCCAAGATACAGAAGTTTGAAAATTATCTATTTATTCTTGAATGGGTTTGGTAGTTTGTGCCTCTCGAGGAATTTGTCCATTTCATCCACATCATAGAATTTGTATGTTTGTAGTAGTCTTTCATGATCCTTTTAAAGTCTGTGATGTCTCTTCTTTCATTCTGAATGTTGCTAATTTGTGTCTTCAATTCTTCTTCTTGGTCAGTCTGGCTATAGATGTATCAATTTTATCAACTTTTCAAAGAATCAGATTTTAAACCTAAATGTCCATCATGAAATAGCTAGAGGGAAGCTCAGGGAACTCAGTGCTCTGTGATGACCTAGAGGAGTGGGATGGAGGTGTGGGAGGGAGGCTCAAGAGGGAGGTGATATATGTATAAATATAGCTGATTCACTTTGTGGTAGAGCAGAAACTAATACAACATTGTAAAGCAATTATACTCCAATAAAAAAAAAACCAGCCTTTAGTTTTATTGATTTTGCTCAGCTGTTTTTCTGTTTTCAGTTGTATTGATTCTTGCTATAATATTTATAATTTTCTTTCTTTTAAGTACTTTGGGTTTAATTTTATATTCTTTTTCTAGTTTCTTAAAGTGAAAGATTAGATTGTTGATATGAGCCTTTTATTCTTTTCCAATATAAGTATTAAACTCTATAAATTTCCCTCTAGCTACTGCTTTCATAATTCCCTACAATTTTGAAATATTGTACTTCTCTTTTTTTTCTTTTCAACTCAGAATGTGTTTTTAATTTCCCTTGAGACTTCTTAAATTCTGGAGCACTTCCTCAGGCCCATCTACTTGAATAGGGCTTGATTCCAACCTCTGCCTCACCAGCATCATGTGGCTGCTAAAATCTTTCTGTGGCTCTGTAACCTCCCAGCTGCTGTCTTCTTCTGGTTTCTCAAAGTCTTTCCTTATACATGCACACCTGAGGAGTTGGTCCCTGACTTGAAGGGAATTTGTACAGATTTTGAAGTTCCTTCCCTGCAGTACTATCCTCCCCAGTATTTTGCCTTTTAATTTCTAGCCCTTTTGGTAATCCAAATTCCAGCTTGCATTGCCTCAGTTTATTAGGACTTTATTTTTCTAATTGAGCTCTATTCTCCAGTCCTGCAAATTGGGAGATGCCCTCAGGTAAAAATCTGGGATCATGTAGAAATTACTTCATGAACTTTCCTATTCTCAAGGATCACAGTCCTCCAAGGTCTCTGAAGCCTTCAAACAATTGTTTTACATATTTTATCCAGCTTTTATGGTTGTTTTTGGCATGAGGTTTAGTTCCAAAGAAGGCAGTCTGTCATAGGCAATACTTAGACGTCCTCTTTGATTTTTGAGTTTTTGCACTATTGGTAGGAGAAACACAGTGCAGAACCTAGGATTTTAGAGTGAACTATATGGTTTGTTTTTTTTTTTTTTCTGCTGATAACTATTCTCCTTTTGAGAAACAGTTCCTAGCCCTAGTGCAGCTGAAAGCCCGACGAGAAACACTAAAGGAATGTGGGTCCCAAGCTGACCCTTACAAACTGGGTATTAATTTGAACAAACAAAACGTAAAATTGGATATGTACAAAAACATCCCACTGTCAAGTGGGAAGTCAGGTAATAAATATTATATTAGCTCAAGCAGATCTTGAAGGCACATTTGTATGAGTGGGTGGCTCAGACTTCCAAGATGCACCATCTTGCAATATTGAGACCTTCCCATCAGCTCTGACATAGGGCCTCATGGGAAATTCCCTATGATCAACTCTCCCAAGAAGAAAGAAATCAGGCTTGATTCACAAACAGTTCTTCACAATATGCTGAGACTACTCAAACATGGACTGCTGCTACATTACAGCCCATTCAGGAAGGCCCTGAAGGATCAACAGGAAGATAAATCCTGTCAGTGGGCAGAACCTTTGCCATGGCCTCTTATCTTTTACCTGGTAGTTCATCTCACCTGGGAGGTAAAATGGAAAGAGGTTTGGATCTATACAAGTTTATGAGCAATGGCTACATCTTTGCTGGGATATGAAGTAACTTAGAGCAAAGTAACAGGTTTGGTGAAGAGAAGATCTGGAGAGATTTAAGGCAAAAGACTTCTGAGAAAGGCCTCAAACTGTAAAGATATTTTTGGTCCATGTGACAATTTACCAAAGGGAACTCATGGTGAAAAAACTCTCTAAAACCAGAAAAAATAGGTAGAATCAGATACACAAGATGACCCATTCATGAATATCAGTCAGACTCATAATGAGAATGAAGGTTACACCATTGGCATAAAGTTTGAGGCCCCTGAGAGCTGTTAATAATGTCCTCATCATTACCAGTAAAGCCTAGGGACAAATCCTACCTCACTCTTCATGTATACTCTAGGTGATGCCAGGGAGTTTATTCCTGAGGGATGATGGGTCCTCAAGGGAGCACCATCTTGAAGAAAATAAGCCCAGGAGGCCTACCTGAAAGCAGGGAACCGAGGGTTTAATAGGTCATGGCTCAGCCTCTAACAAGTCTTCACATGGAGACACCAGTATGGACCGGCTTAATAGGTAAGCAGAACCAGGGATGGAGCATCCAGAGACAGGCAGAGAAAGCTGGGGCAAGGAGACAGGGGTAGAGAAGCCAGGATGTATGAACTTGGGCCAGGTCAGGGAGACTGGTTGGGTGTGAACAAGAGGCAGCAGCCCAGAATCCAGGTTGGCTGTGCACATGTGGGTTGTGAGACCTTGGGCCACACGTTCTGACAGGTCCAGGCAAAGGAGGACTCTTACATGTGGGATTCAAACCACATCCTTATCAAATCATTTCCTCCCACAGGAAATCAAGGCTGATGGAGCAGTAACCATTGGAAACACGAGGGCACTCTGAGTGCTTACCTGTTCCAGGCTCTTGTGTAGTGTTGTCTAAACGTTCTCTTCGCATTCTCTCCACAAGGACACAACAATCCCAGAAGGTCACAAATGAGGGAAACGAGTTCAGACAGAGAAAAGTGACTTGCCCAAGGTCACACAACTGCAGGTATGAGCTGGGATGGGACTCCAGTCCTTTCTGACTCATAAGTGCATACTCTTGACCACTAAGGCCCACAGGATAGGATGAAGGTAGAGCCCCTGGCTGGTAGCAGGTGCACAGGAGAGGTGGGAGAGCCCTCACTCTCTGGCTTTGGGGTGTGGACCATGTGACATGACTGCCAAACACAGAGTGGACACTCAGGAAAGGGTTCTGAATTCCAATTGGATTGGAAACCCCTTAGAGATCTTCTCCTCTAAACCTCTCACTACACAGATGAGAAAACCAAGACTCAGGGACCCAGAGTCACAGCAAGCAAGTAACAGCTGGTCCAGGAGCCAGGACTCTTGGTTGCAAGGTGGAGTTCTTTAACAGCAGTCTGCCTCCTAACTACCTCTGCTCTCACCCCTCACCAGTTGTGACCTTGAACAAGGGCCTGTCCTTCTCCAATCCTTGGTTTCCCATTTGCTGAGGAGTGTAACCACTCCCTGAAAGAACTGGATGAAAAAGAAAATGATGTCCATCAAGTGCAGCATCAGGTTGGACACTCAGTGACTGGGTTTTCTGTCCTTCCCTGTCCCCACCTGCACTGTAACTCTCGTAGACAGTCCCACCAGGGAGGACCTTCTGGGGTAAATTCTGTGCCCTGGGAAAGAGTACCCATTAGTCCCTAAAGCACAGGATGGCATCACTAAGATGTAGTGTGTAATCTAAAGCAAAATAAGAGCCCTAACCTGTAAAATAAATGTAAGAAAGTTCAACCAAATTTGGATATTCCCTATGATGGGCAAGTTGAATGGTGCTTTGAAAGATAAAATGCAAAGTTCTTTCATAAAGTCCTTTTGGTGTCCCTGTTTGGCTGGTGTCCCAATATGCCTATTGGATGGTCCAGTACGACCTGGCAATAAAAAGCCATGTCCCACCCCTCCACTGAGGTCTCAGCATCCCTCCTTCATCTTCTAAGCAGTGGGACAGAGGCGGAGTGAGAGGGATAGCAAAGCTGATGGCCTTTTAGGGCCCCACTGGCCTCCCCTCTCCACCTTTCTGCCCCTCAGATCCCCTGCTCTGCCTCATCCAGGACTGCAGACACAACTGCCTGTCTGAGAGCAAAAATGTCCATGGCAGTGCAAAGCAGTTTCACTTTTTTTGCTAGGTCCTGGGGTCTGATTTTTGGAACATTATTTTAAAGGAAGATTTGCATTGCCAGATACTAGTTCTTAGTGCTTATCCTATAGCGACTCAAGATAAAAACTTGAATTATAAATTTGTCTGATATAATCAATGAAAAAGTGGAAAGGGAAACAGAAAACCTTGGTCTTAATATGTTCTCCCCTGTAAAGCTGAACTTCTGGATTCCCCAAGAGACATGGGGAGTAGAAGAGAGAGTCCTGTCCCAGGAATCAAAGACCTGAGTTCTGGGGATGACTCTGCCTCCAGTGCCACTGGGGTCCGGGAAAGTTCCCACCCTTTTTGTGCTCAGCCTCTTGCCTTTAGGAGGAAAACTGGTTAGATCTGAAAATTAGAAGTTTTTTCCAGCTTTTACATTGGTGGTTTTATGCATAAGATGTGTTTCGAGAAGAGAGAGAAATTAGAGGTGACTCTAGGAAAAGCGTGGGGCCCTGCTCACAGAATCATCAGGAGCAACATGGACTTGCTTGCAATGGGAACAGAGATTGTTTAGCCCAAGGGGCGAGTATTAAGTAGATGGCAAATCAGTATTTCTCTTAATTGAATCCCCCTGCTGCTGCTACTGCTGCTAAGTCGCTTCAGTCGTGTCCGACTCTGTGAGACCCCATAGATGGCAGCCCACCAGGCTCCCCGTTTCTGGGATTCTTCAGGCAAGAACACTGGAGTAGGTTGCCATTTCCTTCTCCAATGCATGAAAGTGAAAAGTGAAAGTGAAGCCGCTTAGTCGTGTCCAACTCTTAGCGACCCCATGGACTGCAGCCCACCAGGCTCCTCCATCCATGGGATTTTCCAGGCAAGAGTACTGGAGTGGGGTGCCATTGCCTTCTCTAGATCTATGAAAACACTTCCTCCTGATTCCTTCTTGGTCGGGGCAGGGGGGCAGTTCTTTGGCCTTGGAGCAGCCATTGCAAGCAAACCTCCGGTTCCTCTCCATCTAGAATGCTTCTCAAGCAATGACCAGGGACAGAGAAGCCTAGTGGACAGTGGGTGTGCCAAACAGGAGTTTGAGCCGAGCTGCATGCCAGCAGAGTGGCAAGTTCAAGAGGAACACAGATATACTCCCTGGATTCTCTGTTCCTGCCCAGTTGCAGGAGAATCCCGCTCAGTTCCGACTTCAATCAGGAATGGCTCTTTTCGCCAAAGGCATTTTCAGTATCACTCCCGTCACTGCAATGTGACAAAGAGCCCCACACCCAGAGACAGAAAAGGGAGTACTCAACTTAGAGACAGGCAGAACCACTGCACCAAGCAAACAAGGGAGAAGGAGCCATTCCTGGTCAATAATTATGAGAAGATAGCACGTTGCCGTAAACGTCAGAAAAATCAGGCCTCCCTAGCAATGTGGTGACAAAGATGTCACTTTTTGAAAAACTTAAAGCAATGCCAAATGAGAAAGGAGCTCAAGGACATGGTTTAAGAGACCCGATATCCCTGAAAGGATTATATGGGACATGGACAAGGGGACAAACAGAGTTCTTCCACAACACTTAGCACAACTGAAATTAAATAATTATGCGATTCTTTGCTTAATGTCTTTCTCTACCACTGAAAGTTCAGCTCCATTAAGTAAGAGACCTTTGTTTTGTTCAACTTGTTATATACTCAGCATGTAACACTTGGTTTGGTATATTGTAAAGATAATTTTGCCACATTATTTTTTTAAAAGGAAAAAGGGAATTCTGAGAGAGGATGAAGACAGAACCCATCATTTCTCTTCTAGTGATGGTTGTAAATAAATGTGGTTACCTTATACAGTGATCACTCTGTAATTCATATTCCAGAATCACTGATTGTTCTGGTTTCTAGGTGCTCCCACTGCCCACTTCCTGGGCATCCACCTTAAACCATCATGGAGACTATAGCCTGTAATGAATCAGAGGAGTCATGGACCATCTTCTACCTTATGGGCATCCCTTCTCTGCCGAAATCCCTCTTCCTTCCTATCTTCTTCATCTTTCTCCTCCTCTACCTACTCATCCTGGTGGGAAATGCCCTGATCCTGGTGGCCGTGGTGATAGAGCCCAGCCTTCACAAGCCCATGTACTTCTTCCTGATCAACCTCTCAGCCCTGGACATCCTCTTCACCACAACCACTGTCCCCAAGATGCTGTCCTTATTCTTGCGTGGGGATCGCTACCTCAGCTTCTCTGCCTGCTTCCTGCAGATGTACCTCTTCCACAGCTTCTCCTGCTCTGAAGCCTTCATCCAGGTGGCCATGGCCTATGGCCGCTATGTGGCTATCTGCTGCCCACTGCATTACCCTGTGCTCATGACCCCGCAGACCAATGCTGCCCTGGCAGCCAGTGCCTGGCTCACCGCCCTCCTTCTGCCCATCCCAGCAGTGGTGCAGACCTCCCACTTGGCTTTTGACAGCACTGTTTACATCTACCACTGCTTCTGTGACCACTTAGCTGTGGTCCAGGCCTCCTGCTCTGACACCAGCCCCCAGACCCTCATGGGCTTCTGCATCGCCATGGTGGTGTCCTTCCTGCCTCTTCTCCTGGTGCTTCTCTCCTATGCCCACATCCTGGCCTCAGTGCTTCACATCGGCTCTCGAGAAGGACGCTCCAAAGCCTTCTCCACCTGCAGCTCCCACCTCCTGGTGGTTGGCACCTACTACTCATCCATTGCCATAGCCTATGTGGCCTACAGGGCTGACCTGCCCCTCGACTTCCACATCGTGGGCAACGTGGTGTACGCTATTCTCACACCTGTCCTCAACCCTCTCATCTACACCCTGAGGAACAAGGATGTCAAGACAGCCATCACCAAAATGGCATGTCCCTGGAATCCAAATAATTCTGCAAAACCCTGATTGATAGTGAACTTTATTTTCTCACAAACACCAATAACAATAGAGGTAAAATTGGACAATTCAGAGAGCCAAATAGTTAGAACAATAATTTTTAAAATACAGTCCTAGGTATTCTTCCATTGTAACAAAATAATGATTTTCTTTCCTTAATTCACCAACTAAATGGATTGGGCTTTTCAATTTTTAAGCTGTGACTCCCAAATTTCACAAGATTTGTGTTCACATTTCCACTAATTCAAACAATTTTGATTCTCAGAGACTTAAATATTTGACTAGAAAGAAATTCAGTTTTTTCCCCTTGTAGAGCTTCTAATATTTCTAAATGCCCCCAGGATGGCTGACACATAGATATGAATCAGCCTAGCCCTTTTTGCTGGAGTAGTAACTTAGAAATCCTCTTCAAGGAAAACGTCTGAAACTCCTACCATCTCAATTCTTTTGCCTGAAAATACATTGCCACTACCAATGTGTCAATACCAGCCATGCAGGAAATTTACCACTAGTGTCTAGGCCTTCTTCATGTCCTGAAACTAGAGCATACCTTTCCTTGAGCTTATGGTTAGGCAAGAAGTATTCCTTAGCAAACCTGTACAGGCAAACCATTGCAATTCTTTTAATTTTAAGCCATGCAATAGTTTGTTCATCCATAACAATGAGAGCTAAGTCATTTTCTCTTACTAGTAGCATGCGGTGTCCAGGACCTGCACTCTTGCTCACAATACAGCCGTAGGTATTCTTCCTGGCCCTAGAAGCCAGCCCTATCTCTTTATTCCTTTTGCCTATGCCAAATTTCCTCTTGAAGAATATTTTCCACCTATCACCTCACCTGCTAATTGGCACAGTCTCTCTGTATCTCCCATTTAAAAAAAAGTATTTTCAACTTTTGTGCATCAAATGACACTATCAGGAGAATAAAAAGACAATCCACAATGGGGAAAAATATTCATAAATTAAGGAATTAATATCCAAAATATATTAAGAACTCCTACCACTCAAAACAACAGCAACACTCAATTTAGAAAATGGGCAAAAGATTTGAATAGACATTTCTCTGAAGAAGACATACAAATGTCAAATAAGCCCATGAAAAGATGCTTGACATTACCATCCATCTGGCAAGTCAAAACCATAATGATACAGCACTTCCTACCTATTAGGATGGATATTATCCAAAAATGGAAAATAGCAAGTGTTAGAGAGAATGTGGAGCAATTGGAAAGCTTGAAAAAAAATGATGCAGCCACTGTGGAAAACAATATGATGGTTCCTCAAGAAATTAAATATAGAATTAATGAATGATCCATCAGCTCCACTTCTGGGTATATACCCAAAAGAATTGAAAGCAGAGTCCTAAGAGACATTTGTTCACCTGTGTTCATAGCAACATTATTCACAGTAGCCAAAAGATGGAAACAACCCAAATGTCCATCAGCAGGTGAACAGATAAACATATACACCCAGTGGAATATAATTGAGCCTTAAAATGAATGAAATTCTGATACATGCAACAACATGGACAAACCTTAACGACATTATAAGTGAAATAAGCCAAGTACAAAGGGGTAAATAGTGTGTGATTCCATTTACATGAGGCACTTGTCATAGTCAAATCATAGAAACAGAAAGTGAAACAGTGGTTACCAGGAGCTAGGGGTGAGTGGGGAAGGGAGAGTTACTGTTTTCTGCGTATGGAGTTCTGTCTGGGATGACTAAAGAGTTCTAGAAATGTACAGTGGTGATGGTTGTACAACGTGAATGGACTCAATACTACTTTACGTACATTTAAAGATGGTCCAAATGGTAAGTTTTATGTTACATATGTCTACCACAATAAAAGATACTTTAACAAATGGTTTCAAATTAGACCACAGGTCACAAGTCCTTGAATAGCCCAGGGGCTGGCTGCCATTTTGTCAGATGTCCCCCTCTAGACCCACTGATCAGCTGTGGTCAGAGGAAGATATATGGAGTTCATCACATGGTTTGACATGAACACGAGAATTCATGGAGCAGTTTGCCTTAAAAAGTGGGGTGGGAAGTCATTTGAAACCTGGTACATTTAGGGGAATCATTGCCCTATCAGTGTCAGGCAGGTGTTGGGAGGTTGTTGTGAAGATTTGGGGGAGACTGGAAAATTTCATCTCTCAAATATCTCTAGCCTGCTTCAACTCCTCTCCATCCCACTTCATTCACTCTGGTACAGGTGTTACCACTTTCTGTCTCCTGAAGGAGCACAATCATCTCTCCAACCATCTCTCTGCCTCTGTGCCCACCCTCCACTTCATACGTGACCAGAATGGGCTTTCTGGCAGTCAAATCTGGTCACCTTACCACCCTCAATAGAACTTAAACGCTGTCTCTGCTCTAAAGGAAAAAGTGAAGTAGCTCAGTCATGTCAGACTATTTGCGACCCCATGGACTGTAGCCTACCAGGCTCCTCTGTCCATGGGATTTTCCAGGCAATAGTACTGGAGTGAATTGCCATTTCCTTCTCCAGGGGATCTTCCGGGTCTCCTGCATTGCAGACAGATGCTTTACCGTCTGAGCCACTCTCTGCTCTGACTCCCCTTAAGTGACTTCTTTGACCTCACATCTCACCATTGCCCCTCTCATGGCAATTCTGAATTTCTTTCAGTTTGCCAAACATGCCAACTCATTCTCATTCTCACCAATCAGTCACCCTTCTCTCTTCCTCTTTGTCTATTTCAACTGAAATCTTAGTCAGGCTTCTCCTGAAACATCACATTCTCAGAGGAGCCTGCCCTGGCACCTTGCCCTGAAAAGTGAGGTAGATACCCTTTGTGTGTGCCCCCTTAGCACTTTATTACTCCCCCATTATAGTGTCATGTTAGTTGCTCAGTTGTGTCTGACTCTTTGCAATCCCGTGGACTGTAGCTCACCAGACTCTACTGTCCATGGAATTCTCCAGGCAAGAATACTGGAGTGGGTTGCCATTTCCTTCTCCAGGGGATCTTCCCAACAGAGGGCTCAAACCCAGGTCTTCTGCATTGCAGGCAGATTCTTTACCACCTGAGCCAACAGAGAAGCCTCATCATGGCACTTTTTAACTTTTGAACCTTAGGAGAAAAGAGCTCTGAGCTCATGATACCTACTAGTCTTTGTAGGCTCCTAGCTTGTTTCATCTTCCCCTTTACCTCCAAGCCCCCAGTTCGCACTCCACTCCCCCTTCTCACATTATGTATGTCCATAAATATAAGCATACCTTTGAGAAGTAGGTAGTGTTGTTATGTGCATATATATACCTGTTGAATTCACATAAAAGGAATTATGCTACACATCTCCATTTATTTCTTACATTTTCATTTAGTGTCTCTGTTGCTATTTATAGATCTAGTTTCATTGGTTCTTATTGATATTCCATGATATGATTTTATCACATTTTACTTTTCTAGTGGAGGCCACCTAAATTACCTCTAACTCTTTGCTATCAGTGTGTCTTGATAAATGCCCTTGTGTATGTCCTTGTATGAATCCATGGAAGATTCTCCCTGAAAGATAGAACAGAGTCAAACACATTAGTCATGGTGTGCACAAACTTTAGCTAAACATAGTCCCTCTTCATTATTTGTAGATTCTGTGTTTGTAAATTCATTTATCTACTGAAACTAAAACCAGTACTTACGGCACTTTCAGGGTCACTCAGGGACACACCCAGAGCAGCAAAATATCTGAGTCATCATGTGCACGTTCCCAGTTGAGGTCTAACAAGAAAATACTCTACCCTCTTGTTTCAACTCGTATCATGATCGAGTGTCCTTCCCATGGTCTGTTTTTTGCCATGCTTTTAGCATTTTTGTGCTCTTTTGGTAATTTCCCTTTTTAAATTGGTACCCAAGCGTGATGTTCAAGTGGTGTCTAAGACTCCTAAGCATGAAAAATCTGTGATGTGCCTTATGGGGAAAATACATGTGTTATTAAGCTTCATTCAAGCATGGTTATAGTGCTGTTGGCCATGAGTTCAAGGTTAATAAACCAATGGTGTATATACTAAATGAGGATTTTTAAATTAATTTTTATTGGCATATAATTGATTTACAATATTGTGTTAGTTTCCTCTGTACAGCAAAGTGAATCAGGTATACATATACATGTTGTTGCTGTTGTTCAGTTGGTAAGTTGTGTCCAACTCTTTGCAATCCCATGGACTGCAGCGTGCCAGGCTTCCCGGTCCTTCACTATCTCCTGGAGTTTGCTCCAACTCATGTCTACTGAGTTGGTGTTGCTGTCTAATCATCTCATCCTCTGCACCCCCTTCTCTTTTTGCCTTCCATCTTTCCCAGCATCAGGGTCTTTGCATCAGATGGCTAAAGTTATTGGAGCTTCAGCATAAGTCCTTCCAGTGAATATTCAGGGTTGATTTCCTTTAGGATTGACTGGTTTGATCTTGTTGTAGTCCAGTGGACTCTCAAGAGTCTTCTCTAGCACCACAATTTGAGTGCATCAATTCTTCGGCATTCAGCCCTCTTTATGGTCCAACTCTCACATCCGTACGTGACTACTGGAAAAACCATAACTTTGACTATACAGATCTTTGTGGGCAAAGAGATGTCTCTGCTTTTTAATATGCTGTCTAGCTTTGTCATAGCTTTCCTTCCAAGGAGCAAGCATCTTTTAATTCTGTGGCTGCAGTCACACCACCTGCAGTGATTTTGAAGCCAAAGAAAATAAAATCTGTCACTGATTCCACTTTTTCCCCCTTTTATTTGCCAGGAAGTGATAGGACTGGATGACCATATATACATATACATATATCCACTCTTTTTCAGGTTATTTTCCCATATAGGTCATTATAGAGAGTATTGAGTAGAGTTCCCTGTGCTATACAGTAGAACCTTACTGCTGCTGCTGCTAATTCGCTTCAGTCGTGTCCGACTCTGTGCGACCCCAAAGATGGCAGCCCAGCAGGCTCCCCCGTCTCTGGGATTCTCCAGGCAAGAACACTGGAGTGGGTTGCCATTTCCTTCTCCAATGCATGAAAGTGAAAAGTGAAAGTGAAAGTGAAGTTGCTCAGTCGTGTCTGACTCTTAGCGACCCCATGGACTGCAGCCCACCAGGCTCCTCCATCCATGGGATTTTCCAGGCAAGAGTACTGGAGTGGGGTGCCATTGCCTTCTCCAGAACCTTACTAGTTACTATTATATATATAATAGTGTGTATATGTCAATCAGAAATACCCATAAAACAAGGTTATATATTTGATCACATCAGTTGACGAAAATGTTGTGACCAGAGGCTCACAGGAAACTAATCTTGTACTCCTCCTAGAAGAATGACTAAGTGTATTCACAGAAACTCAATAGAACACAGCTACCACAAATAATGAGAATTGACTGTACTGAATGTACTTCAATATTGTTTCCTTGAATGGCTGTGCCTTTTATACTCCCAGCGGTAATGGACTATAGACTATAGCTTCCGTGCCCCCCACATCCTCACCAACATCCTCTTCCAACTCTCTAATTTTTTCCTTCTTTATCAGGCTAAAGTGGTACCTCATTCTGTTTCATTTGCATCTCTCTAATTACCAATGAAGCATCTCCTTGGTTAGCAACCAGCATTTTCCCATATTACTTATGGAAAAACTGCTTATTTTCTTTGGATTTCCTGTATTATTTCATTGCTTTCAAGACTTCTGTATGTTTGCTCCTTGTCAACTTTAAATATCACAAGTATGCTTTTCAAGTTTGTAATGTGCCCTGCCTGCATTGAGCAGAAATTCTTCATTTTGATATACTTAAATCCATCACATTTTTTACCTTTTAATATGTAGGGTTTTAGCCTTTCCTTACCACAATATCACAGCTATTCCTCAATATTTTTTTTTATTAGTTTCCTTGTCTTTTTTTTTTATATACTTTTACCTTGAATTCATGTGGAATTCTTAAGTTGTAAGGTAGGAATTCTGCTTTATTTTTCTTCTTTATTTTCTTTGAAATATTTTCTGCTTTATTTTCTTTGAAATCATATTTTCCATCAGTCTCTTTCTCTCTCTCTCTTTTTTGGCCACGCCTTGGGGTGGGATCTTAGTTCCCCAACCACGGATGAAACTTTTGCCCCCTGCAGTGGAACCTCAAAGTCTTAATCACTGGACTGCCAGGGAAGTCCCACCAATTGCTCTTAAAAATCTTGTCTCTCCTCATTGTTTTATAGCCCTATGTTTATCAAGTTCCCATACACCTTGTGTACTTCTGAGTTATTTATTTTGTTCTATTGTCTACTTGCCTACTGGAATGTCAGTACCATGTTATGATACTCTTATAGCTTTGTAGTATGTCTTTTTACATATCCGATTCAGGAAGCCCCTTCTCACCTTTCATATTTTTTTAAGTTGACTTACCTGTTTGAAGTTGACTTACCTGTAAATTTTGGAAGGTTGTAAACTCCCTCAAAAATACAGTGAAAATTTTTTGAGACTTCATGAAGCTACCACTCCCACTTATTTAATACAGCTCCCCATTTATTAAAATCTTTTTTGTCTTTATTTTAAACTTTTCAACCATCATGGTTATCATTTTTGATAGTACAAACTTCATCATTTGTGTTACTATTGTAAAAAAGCATTAAAAAAATTTTTTTTCTAGTTATCGCAGCCTGGATGGGAGGGAAGTTTGGGATAGAATGGATACAGTATATGGCTGAGTCCCTTTGCTGTCTGCTTGAAACTATCACAATGTTGTTAATTGGCTATACTCTAAAATTAAAAGTTAAAACATTTTTTTCTAGTTGTTATGCTAGAAAAATACCTATTTGTAGCTAATACAGAGTTCCCCAGTCACAACTCTTATCACACTGAATTATAATTCCCTTCCTATTGCCTGTATTTATTCTCCATTAGATGCCAAGCTATGTGAGGACAGGCACTGCCTCTGCCTTTTCCATTTCTATATGCCTGGCATCTTTTGTAGAGCCTGGCACATAGCAGTTGCTTAATAAAGAACTCAGTCCTCGGCACATGGGGTCATTCGATGTTCGTTTCCTCCCGCTCTCTGAACAAAACCATATTAGACCGTGCGTTTTATAGATAGATATACTCACACCCAGAGAGAAGATGTGTTTCCCATGGACTCAGCGTAAATTAAAGAAAAAGCTGGAGTCACAGCCCAGGTCTTCTGGCTTAGATCCATTTCATTTCAAGCTGTCTCTGCTGATTAAATGCCCCTTGTCTTAATCTCATGGGAAGAACAGATGGCAGATTCTCTGCTGCTGCTGCTGCTAAGTCGCTTCAGTCGTGTCCGACTCTGTGAGACCCCATAGACGGCAGCCCACCAGGTTCTGCCGTCCCTGGGATTCTCCAGGCAAGAACACTGGAGTGGGTTACCATTTCCTTCTCCAATGCATGAAAGTGAAAAGGGAAAATGAAGTCGCTCAGTCGAGTCCGACTCTTTACAACCCCATGGACTGCAGCCTACCAGGCTCCTCCATCCACGGGATTTTCCAGGCAAGAGTACTGGAGTGGGGTGCCATTGCCTTCTGTAATTCTCTAGTCAAGGTGTAAAACCAGAGGCAAAGGTCAGTTTTCCTTGAGAGGGTCAAAAGACCTGACACAGAATCCCAGGCTGCTCCTTCCATTGTTCTCATCTCGCTACCAGTAGGTTCCAAACTTTTGTGTGGGTTGAAATCACAGCGAGGACTTGTTCACAGCAAGGAGGTTGTTTGGCCTCCTGCTCAGATTTTTAAAATTCAGTTTGTTCTAAGTGGGGCTCAAGAACATGCATTTCCAACACAGTAGGCACACAGAAGGCACTCAGTAAGCATGAGGTTTTAAAATACCGTCTTGCAAAACCAACAAGTTGATAACAGTGCCCATTACAACATTCAGCACTGCCCTATAACTTTCTCCTTAAATGCAGTGTGAGAAAAAAATGCTTTGTTAAAAGTCAACTATTTTCTTTTCTTTTACCAGGCAATGAAATCCTACCTACCCAGATTCTTTTTTGCCTTGCCAGGCAGGAACTCAGAGCCTCTTTCTCATCTTCAGTCCCTCTCTTGTTCAAGTGCCTGAAAATATCTATTGCTCTTCTCCCTCCCTCTAGATTACTTTTTGTATTTTGTTCTATTTTACATTGTCTTCAATTTCTAAAGCTGTCTAAAACCCTTCTTTTACAAAGAATATAAATAACATATATGTATTATATACAAATGCATAGGTATCATTAAGAAGACATCTGCTTAAAACAAAATAACGACCACCAGAAAAGTTAAGGACTAGGTACTTTTTCAATTCTCAGTAGATTTTCTTGGATAATCTCTAGTTTCAGGGGATTTTCCAACCCCTGAACTGCTTAATTAATGTTAAAAGTGGAGAAATGCAATCAGAAACCTGAATAAAATGAAGAAAGTATTAGGGTAATAAAGGGTAATACTATCAGGCCCTAGATGGGCTTCCAGGTGGTGCTAGTGGTAAAGAACTCGCCTGCCAATGCAGGAGACATAAGAGATGTAGGTTCAAACCTTGGGTTGGGAAGATCCCCTAGAAGAGGGCATGGCAACCCACTCCAGTCTTCTTGCCTGGAGAATCCCATGGACAGAGGAGCCTGGTGGGCTACAGTCCATGGGATCGCAAAGAGTTGGACACAACTAAAGAGACTTAGCACACGTGCACGCATCAGGCCCTAGGCAGCAGTTGCTGTCATGGCATGTTGCAAGAGCCTGGTGCGATTCATTGGTATTTCCATACCTTACAGGAGGCCCCCTCCAGGGCTGGGATCTCCATTCCAGTTGCCAGTGGACTAGTATTCAGAGAAGACTTCACTGCCTCCAGAATGCTCACAGGACTCCTGGGAAAAGGTCTGGCAAGGCGCCTGTTGCCCTCTTCTGCTGGCTCACCTGCCCAGTTATCAGATCCTATTCCTGTGAGTAGTCACCACTGGAAGCTTGTGCACACTGGCCCCAAGAAGAAGAGATGCAGTCCCAAGAAGATGGGATGGTAAGTGCTCGGGGTGCTGCAGATACATGTTCAAGGTTCTGCAAGTGAGTGTGAGGTCACTGGGCAGGGTGCAGGGCAGGTTTAGGATCAGACACCCAGGACAGAAACTGAACTGGGGACTCTGAATCTAATGCTTATTGCCTGTCCCAGTGCCTCCTCATAAAGGCCTCAGACACCAAAGAAGGTTCTTCCCTGACTTTAATTCCTGACAGTTCAGAGGTCTTAGGGTCAAGTGACCTGTAGTCTGAGCTCAGGCTTCTCTGATTCTGAAGACTCATGATTACACAGCCAATATTCTAACAGTAAGATTCAAATATCTTAATATTCTATTATCTTAAACCGTTCTTAGAGTATAAGATGCTAACATTCTCAGATTCAGGGTCTATGGTTTTAGATTGTAAAATTTTAAAACTGAGAAACAAAGATTCCAAGGAAAACAGGATTAAAAATAGAAAATTCCATGATTTTAGAGATTGTAGATTCTTAGAGTCTGAAATGCTAAGATCTTTAGAATCTAATTCCCATTGACTTCAAATTCTTAAAAAATTTAAATTGAAAAGTGTAGAAATCTAGAATCTTAAGTTATGACTTTACACCTAATTACTGGTGGTACCTGAACAAATAAGTCAACTTTCCAGCCCACCTGCCAGGCGAAGCTTTGCACCTTCTGACACACTTTGCACCTTTTGCTCAGGGGCAAACCTAAACCAACGTCGAAGCTGCCGATCTGCTCAGTCACTTACTGGTAAAGCCAGATGTGTATAGACTAAACGTCTTCTCTGCCTTCAGTTTCATCACTATGTTGCTGGAATGGACACCAATTACTTTTTGTGTGCCCAGCATCTCTTCTTTTTAGAAACTGAAACTCCCAACTCCATGCAATTCTGACGGTGTCGTCAACCACACACAGCATAACCTTCCCCTCCTCATGGGCACATGACCCAGTCTGGCTAGAAAATTCCCATATCCCGAACACAGAAATCCTTCCACACATGAGCAGAAGCAACAACATATATTAATACAATGAGAAAAAGAGCGCTGAGTGTGCTCATAAACCCCAGGTTATGAGTAGTAAGGACAGTGTATATACTGTGAGTCAAATTTTGCTCCTGTGTGAATGAACCTAGAGTCTATTACACAGAGTGAAGTAAGTCAGAAAGAGAAAAACCAATATCTTATATTAACTCATATGTGGAATCTAGAAAACTGTTATGGATGAACCTATTTGCTAGGCAGAAATAGAGATGCAGATGTAGAGAGCAGATGTGTGGACATAGGGTGGAATGAATCTGGAGACTGAGGTTGTTTTTTGTGTACCTCCACCTGTAAAACAGATCCAGATCCAGATTCTGCCACATCTAAAACAGGGGAAACCTACCTTATAGCGCAGGGAGCCCAGCTTGGGGCTCTGTGGTGACCTAAATGGGATCGGGATAGGGACAGAGGGAGGTCTAAGGGAGGGGGATATGTACATGAAGCTGATTCACTTCATTGTACAGCAGAAACTAACACAACATGGTAAAGCAACTCTACCGCAATTATTAAAAACAATTTGCTCCTGGCCAACTTTTCCATGAGGTGGAGAGAGTCAGGGTTGGCTTATTCATAGACACAGTAGCTACAGTGTTCAAGACCCACCATATTTGTTGGAAGCCATGAAAATGTTTTAACTCCTTTTAAAATTAGAAGGAGAAAAGGAATACAATACAGCCGGTATTATATTCATCTTTATAATAATATAATTGCTAAATAAAATCTTTTATTTTTGATGTAAAGGAAGGAACTCAAAAAGCAAAAAATACTGAGTATCCATTAAAGTTGTATGTGACTTTGGAAATAATCTGAGAGTGAAACCAGCATGGGAAAAATATCTCTGAGAGATGGAGCAAGGAGAGCAAAGTTATCACGTGAACCTCTGGATCAGCTATGTCAGAAACACAACCATCCCCTTAGATCCCCAGTTAGGTGAACAATGGATTCTGCATTTTACTAAAGCTGATGAGTTGGATGTTTGTTATTTTGTTGGCTTCCTAGAAGCTTCCTATGTTTGTGGAATTCCCCATCTTCTCCCACTAAAAATGCCTTTACTTGCTTGCCAGCTTCCCTTGCAAGCAGAGGCCAGGCATGTGAACTAAATTCTCTAGCCCAACAGAGATTTTTGTGAGCTACCTATTAGATCAGATCAGTCGCTCAGTCATGTCCGACTCTTTGCGACCCCATGAATCGCAGCACGCCAGGCCTCCCTGTCCATCACCAACTCCCGGAGTTCACTCAGACTCACATCCATCGAGTCAGTGATGCCATCCAGCCATCTCATCCTCTGTCATCCCCTGCTCCTCTTGCCCCCAATCCCTCCCAGCATCAGAGTCTTTTCCAATGAGTCAACTCTTCCCATGAGGTGACCAAAGTACTGGAGTTTCATCTTTAGCATCATTCCTTCCAAAGAACACCCAGGACTGATCTCCTTTTGAATGGACTGGTTGGATCTTCTTGCAGTCCAAGGGACTCTCAAGAGTCTTCTCCAACACCACAGTTCAAAAGCATCAATTCTTTGGCGCTCAGCCTTCTTCACAGTCCAACTCTCACATCCATACATGACCACAGGAAAAACCATAGCCTTGACTAGACGGACATTTGTGGGCAAAGTAATGTCTCTGCTTTTGAATATGCTATCTAGGTTGGTCATAACTTTCCTTCCAAGGAGTAAGCGTCTTTTAATTTCATGGCTGCAGTCACCATCTGCAGTGATTTTGGAACCCCCCAAAATAAAGTCTGACACTGTTTCCACTGTTTCCCCATCTATTTCCCACGAAGTGATGGGACCGGATGCCATGATCTTCGTTTTCTGAATGTTGAGCTTTAAGCCAACTTTTTCACTCTCCACTTTCACTTTCATCAAGAGGCTTTTGAGTTCCTCTTCACTTTCTGCCATAAGGGTGGTGTCATCTGCATCTCTGAGGTTATTGATATTTCTCCTGGCAATCTTGATTCCAGCTTGTGCTTCTTCCAGTCCAGCATTTCTCATGATGTACTCTGCATATAAGTTAAATAAACAGGGTGACAATATACAGCCTTGATGTACTCCTTTTCCTATTTGGAACCAGTCTGTTGTTCCATGTCCAGTTCTAACTGTTGCTTCCTGACCTGCATACAGATTTCTCAAGAGGCAGGTCAGGTGGTCTGGTATTCCCATCTCTTTCAGAATTTTCCACAGTTTATTGTGATCCACACAGTCAAAGGCTTTGGCATAGTCAATAAAGCTGAAATAGATGTTTTTCTGGAACTCTCTTGCTTTTTCCATGATCCAGTGGATGTTGGCAATTTGATCTCTGGTTCCTCTGCCTTTTCTAAAACCAGCTAACCCTAACCCTAGCCCTAACCACATGCCTTGCCATATGATAAAAAAATTTTTTTTCCTTCCCTATTAATTATTTTCTCTCCATTTAGGCATTGGAAAGAGGGAGAGGCACCTCTCTTACTCTTCTCTGTGGGAGAATGTTTGTGGTGCTTGTGGGTGGGAGAAAGTAACAGAGTGCTTTTTCTTATACCCCACCTCCTAAAAATGGTGTCAGAGGGAAGGTCCTGGGTAACCAAGAGGCTTGAGTCGGGAGAAAAGGGAGAGTCCTGAAATCACACTGACTTTTCAAACTGCACTCTATAACTTTCCTGGTCCCTGTGGTCCCTCCCTGGCTAGAACTCAGTCTGACCCATTCTTTCTCCAGAAATGAATAAGCTTTGACTGCTGGGAAAATACCAGCAGTGATGGACTTAGTCCCCTGAGGAAGAGGCAAGGGCAGGAGAGGGCTCTGCTGTGTGTTCGAACACTTTTGTTGCAAGGGACAGAAGCCCAGCTTGAACTAGCTGTACCTGTAGAGCCTTGCAAACAGCAGAAACCAACTGTAGCTGGCTTAATCAGCAAATAATTTTACTAATGGATATATGTAGCTCTTACCTTGGGCGTGGAGCATCTCCTCACGGCTGCTCCAGCAAAGCGCAGCCATTGCTCCTTACCTTAAACGAGGAGTATCTCCTCACTGCTGCCCTTCCTGACCTTCAACGTGGGATAGCTCCTCTAGGCCCTCCTGTGCCCGCACAGCCACGGCTCCTTGGACGTGGCGTTGGTCCTCCTGGCCACCGCCCCTGGCCTCGGGCGTGGGGTTGCTCCTCCCGCCCGCCACCCCTGGCCTGGGGCTGCTGGATCATGGAAAAAGCAAGAGAGTTCCAGAAAAACATCTATTTCAGCTTTATTGACTATGCCAAAGCCTTTGACTGTGTGGATCACAATAAACTGTGGAAAATTCTGAAAGAGATGGGAATACCAGACCACCTGACCTGCCTCTTGAGAAATCTGTATGCAGGTCAGGAAGCAACAGTTAGAACTGGACATGGAACAACAGACTGGTTCCAAATAGGAAAAGGAGTACGTCAAGGCTGTATATTGTCACCCTGTTTATTTAACTTATATGCAGAGTACATCATGAGAAATGCTGGACTGGAAGAAGCACAAGCTGGAATCAAGATTGCCAGGAGAAATATCAATAACCTCAGAGATGCAGATGACACCACCCTTATGGCAGAAAGTGAAGAGGAACTCAAAAGCCTCTTGATGAAAGTGAAAGTGGAGAGTGAAAAAGTTGGCTTAAAGCTCAACATTCAGAAAACGAAGATCATGGCATCCGGTCCCATCACTTCGTGGGAAATAGATGGGGAAACAGTGGAAACAGTGTCAGACTTTATTTTGGGGGGTTCCAAAATCACTGCAGATGGTGACTGCAGCCATGAAATTAAAAGACGCTTACTCCTTGGAAGGAAAGTTATGACCAACCTAGATAGCATATTCAAAAGCAGAGACATTACTTTGCCCACAAATGTCCGTCTAGTCAAGGCTATGGTTTTTCCTGTGGTCATGTATGGATGTGAGAGTTGGACTGTGAAGAAGGCTGAGCGCCAAAGAATTGATGCTTTTGAACTGTGGTGTTGGAGAAGACTCTTGAGAGTCCCTTGGACTGCAAGGAAATTCAACCAGTCCATTCTGAAGGAGATCAGCCCTGGGATTTCTTTGGACAGAATGGTGCTGAAGCTGAAACTCTAGTACTTTGGCCACCTCATGCGAAGAGTTGACTCATTGGAAAAGACTCTGATGCTGGGAGGGATTGGGGGCAAGAGGAGAAGGGGACGACAGAGGATGAGATGGCTGGATGGCATCACTGACTCGATGGACGTGAGTCTGAGGAACTCCGGGAGTTGGTGATGGACAGGGAGGCCTGGCGTTCTGCGATTCATGGGGTCTCGAAGAGTCGGACATGACTGAGCAACTGAACTGAACTGAAGGCATGTGGGATGTTACTTCCCCAAACAGGGATTGAATCTGTGACCCCTGAAGTAGAAGCACAGTGTCTTAACTACTGGACCTCCAGGGAAGTCCAGGAAGATAAAATTTTAATCTATTTGGTGTCCTTGAAGTAGAGAACCCAATGACTCGGACGGAAAGAGCATACCAAGGAAAATGACAGGAAAGTTCAATGAAATAAAGAACTAATTCTGAAGCACTAAATTGTCCAATATATTTCAAGGAAACTTGGTGAAGGAAGATTGATACCTACACGTATCTTGATTAAGTTATCAAACTCTAAGGATAAAGGAAATATATTTTGAGCACTTAGGGAGAAAACATAATTCTTGTATTTCTCCTCAGCATCATGCAATGTCCCAAAGAGTGGAAGGATGCTTCTGAAGTCATTCAAGCCCAAAGGCAACCCACAAATATTTTGAGACATGAAGGAATTCAGGACGTATGGTGTCTATGAGCTCTTCACTAAAAACCTACTTCATAAAGAAATCCAGACAACCAAGAGATGAGTCAAGTAAAGAATTCTGAAATAGAGAAGCATGATAAAATGATAGCAGTGAGTACTAAATAATCCACTTAAACTAAGCAGAACTAAGACTCAAGAACTCTGGGGATTATAACTGCAAAATAGAAATTAATGTTATAAACCTTGACAAACTAAAATTAATTATTACCATTTCTGAGGATCCAAAGGAAGTACAAACAAATGTTCAAAGTTAATATCTTCTAAAATTGAAATGAGAATATAAAAATGACTCCAATCTCTTAATGTTTTTTATAACCTTTTTGTTTTTTAATCATTGTGTTTTTAGAAACTAATATCTATTGATATAATATACATTTATCTGACCTTCATTGGTTTCTTCAGTTTCATTTCAGTTCCTTTTTCTTCTATCAAATTAAACTAAAATTTAACTATTTATTTATATGTGTGTGTATATATATATATATATATATATATATATATATATCAGAGAAGGCAATGGCACCCCATTCCAGTACTCTTGCCTGGAAAATCCCATGAATGGAGGAGCCTGGTAGGCTGCAGTCCTTGGGGTTGCTAAGAGTCAGATACGACTGAGCAACTTCACTTTCACTTTTCACTTTCATGCATTGGAGAAGGAAATGGCAACCCACTCCAGTGTTCTTGCCTGGAGAATCCCAGGGACAGGGGAGCTTGGTGGGCTGCCATCTATGGGGTCGCACAGAGTCGGACACGACTGAAGTGACTTAGCAGTAGCATATATATATATATATATATATATATATATATATATATATATATATATTCAGATTATTTTCCACTATAGGTTATTATAAGATATTGAATATGGGAAGGAATAAATTAGGAGTATGGGATTAACAGATACAAACTATTATACACAAAAATAGATAAACAATAAGAATTTACTATATAGCACAGGGAATTATTTTTATTTTTAGTGGGACTTGTATAATAATAAAAAATAAAAGAAGCTTAAATTTGAAAATTAATAGAGGTTCTGTCCCAGTTATTGAACTAGTACAACTGCTGGCTTCCTCCCACAATCTCAACCTCAAGGAACCAAAGAGGAAAAACACCAGGATGCTGAGAAAACTGTGATGTGATGGGGCCTTTTTAGAACTGGTATATTGGAGGACAGAAGTTTTAGTTTGGGGCAGGAGGCAGCCTTGAGAGGTTGGAGGAGGAGAAAACAAAAGGGGAAGTATTGGAGTTCTGCTTTGACTGCTTCCCGTTGTTGTCTTGGGACAGAAAGTGCTTGCTCCCCATACCAGAAACAACTCAGAAGTCTGTTCCAAGTAGCCTCAGCAAAATCAGGGCAGTATAGAAGCACTTGTGAGGAACTGAGAAACAGAGGTGTGACTAACTGACTCAGGCATTTGCCTGGTCATTGTTCCTCTCCTCAAACACAAAACTAAGTAATTATAGTCTAATTACAATCTGACCTTAATACTGCTTCTACCTGTGGGGAAAAGGGGTTACTTGACCTCCTGAGGACTGTCTTGTTGGGGAGGGAGGGATTGGTCATGGTTTCTGGAGGCTCAGCTGCTCTGTACATCCTAAGCTAGTTGGGACTGACAGAATTTGGGTCTTGCCTTCCTGATAGTGCTAAACCAACACCAACAGGGGAAAATGAATTAGTAGACTAAAATAACAAGGCATATGAAGTGCACAACCTTTTAAAGGAAAAACAATATCCTGGGTAACACATTTCAACAATATCAGAAATATTGAAGAAGAGAGACCAGGAATTATAGTTAGCTTATTAAATATATGTATAATGACACAGTAAGAGGTTAGCAATGTATAACACAATCAAAGAAATAGAAAAGATCCATACAGAAATAGTAAAGAGGGAATGTATAACAGTGGAAATAAAGAATACTATCTATGAAATTGGGTTTTCCTGGTGGCTCAGTGGTAAAGAATCCACGCTCCCAAGAGGAGACATAGGTTCAATTCCTGGGTTGGGAAGATCCCCTGGGGAAGGAAATGCCAACCCACTCCAATATTCTTGCCTGGGAAATCCCATGGGCAAAAGAGCCTGGCAGGCTACAGTCCATGGCGTGGCAAAAGTCAGACATGACTTATGGACTAAAATAACAACAATCTATGAAGTTAACAAAAGAATGGATATAACTGAGAAACCATTAGGAAATTGGAGGACTACTTTGAAAAAATTGCCCAGAATTAGGAAGGAAAGAATAAAGAGGAAAAAATATTTAATATTTAATATTAGACATTTTTCCAAACCCACTTGGAGATATGGAGAATTTCAATAGGAAACTATGATTAAAAACCAGATAATAATTCTAAAATTGAAAAATACTGAAAAATATAACTGAAATTAAAATTCAATGGATGAATTTTACAGCAAATTAGACTGCTGAATCAAAAAAAATGACCTGGAACATGTTGGAATAAAATATGCAGAATTAGGCATGAGGCAACAAAAGCATGATAAATACAGAAGAGAGTATAAGGGATTTATGGGATGAAGAAAGAAAGTCTAGCAGGGACCCCCAGAGGCAATGGAGGGAAATAATGGGGAAGAAGCAATATATGAAGATCTAATGACAAAGAATTTTTTTAAACTGACTGAAACCTACAAACCCTGACTGAGATAAACAAGTTTATCATAGTAAAGTTGTTAGAAACCAAAGTGAAAACTAAAGTGTTAGTTGCTCAGTTGTGTCTGAGTCTTTGCAACCCCATGGACTGTAGCCCACCAAGCTCCTCTGTCTAGGAATTCTCCAGGAAAGAATACTGAAGTAGGTAACCATTCCTTTCTCCAGGGGAGCTTCCTGACCCATGGATCAATTCTGGGTCTTCTGCATTGCAGGCAAATTCTTTACCATCTGAGCCACCACCAAAGACCAATACAAATTCTTAAGGCAGCCAGAGAAAAAAGACAAATTCCCTTCAAGGAACAACCTTTATACACTGAGAATAGATTTTTCAACAGAAGCAATGGAAATAGAAGACAATGTAATAATATTTTCAAAGTGATGATAGAAAATAATTGTCAACCAAAAATTCTATACCCTAAAGTGAAAGTATTCTTTAAAAATGAAAGACGTTTCCTGACAAACAAAAGCTAAAAGAATTCATCATCATCAAGTTCATAAAAAAGGATGTTTCATGAAAAAGGAAACCAAAGATGGGAAGAAACAGACAGAGTGAGATTACACACCCACCCACTCTCACACACACACAATGTTACTTTAGCAACAACTGACTAACTTCATGGTCCTTATAATGACCATCTCAAATGCTAGAGATATTAAGCTAGTGCTAATTCAATATCGCATCCCAACTCACTACATGTGTTAAGACCTCTGCATGGGAAGTTCAATACACTATTGAGAGAAATTTAAAAGACCTAAATAAATAGAGGGATATGCTTAATGTTGTAAAAATGTCAAAATTTCCCAAACTGATGTATACGTACAATGAAATTTTAAGAAAAATCCAAGCAGAGTTTTGTGCATGTATGTGCGGAAATTAACAAACTGATTCTAAAATTTAAATATAAATGTAAAGAACCAAGAATACAAAGGATAATCTTGAGCAGAAGGTGGAGAGGAGGATGAGGAGGAAGGAGAAAGAAGGACGTGAAGAGAAATAGAAGGTTTCGAAGAAAGTGGAGGAGGATGTGGGGAGTGGGAGGAGAAGGGAAGTGAGCAAGGAGAAGTAGGGGTGAAGGATGAGAGAGATTTGAATTGAGAGTGAAGATTTGAAGTAGCAAATAGTGGAGTAGAGAATAGGAGAGTGAGCTGACACTAAGATTTCTGGGTGATGCTGAAGATCAGTTAAGATGGGTGAGGATTTGGGGTTAAAGAGACTCAAGTTCCCAACATCACAGAGTTTTCTGAAGAATTTTCTGGACATGTTGTTTCATCTGATTTTCACAACATGCCTGTGTGAGAGAGATGATTCTCTCCATTGTGTAAGTGAACCAAGCAGGGGATGACCAGCTTGCGTCTCACTGTGAGTGGGTGGTGGATCCCTCACCACAGAGCCTGTGGCCATGCTGGGTAACCAGGGCAGAGGGCCAGGATCATCTCACCTAGGAGTCCTCTGCAGAAGACGGGACAGCTGAGCCAGTGCGTGGAGCTCGCTTGTATGATCTTGAACAAGTCCCGGGCCCCCTCTTGGCCTCAATATCCCTATCTGGACAGATGGAGGGTGGGGTTCTATGGTATGAGTCTATTGCTCTGGAACCTTATCTTCTGTCTATCCCCTCTCCATGCTGGGAGGGTGGCACAGAGCTCGGCCTGCATTTGGGGCTACAGAGGCCTCCTCAGAGAGGCCTCCTCAGAGAGGGAGCTCAGAACACAGGGAGCTCAGGAAGCAGTCAGCAATGAGAACAAGGCACTTGGAGAGCAAAGCCCTCCCCTCAGCTTTTCTTCTCACATTCCTGAGGTAAACAACCTACCCCTGGGGCAGAACCCAGTGTGTGTTGGGGCGGGGGCAGAACTGGGGAGGGAAACATGCCTAGGCTTGGCTGGAGACCAGGGTTCCAGTTAAGCTTTGTCCCAACTTTGCAATGTGTCCTCACCAAGTCCTGACCCTTCTCTGAGCCTCAGTACTCTCTCTGGAAGATGAGAGACTTGGACCAAGATGCCTTTAAAGACATCTGAATCTGACCCCCTGGGATGTTAAAAGTTGCTTATAGATTCAGGGGTCTCAATATTCTTAAAAAGGGTTGCCTTCAATGGACTTTCTGAACTAACTACTCCCCACTACCTTTTATTTCAATCAAATTGATAACTTTTGTTTGTTCAATTAGCATTTATGAAGAAAACACTATAAGCTAGGCATAGGAAACAGAGAGACGAGCAACGAACTAGACAGAATTCTAATCCTCATGCAGCCTGTATTCAGGTGAGAACACAGACAACAAGAAACAAATACTTATAGTTTATATAGAGTTATTAATGAAATAAACAATCCCCCAAATACATAAATAAATAAAACATCAGATACAGGAGTGGCAGACCCAGCTACTAAGGGTGACTTTAAGTAAGTCACTTTCCCATTATGGGCCTCATTTCTTTCTCTAGAAGAATAACAACCCTGGGCTGGGGGAAGGGAAGAGCACAGGGGGATTTTCTTGCTGCACTGACTGCTCTGAGAGTGAGAGAACTTGAGTCACAGGAGGGCACCACACCCATGATCCAGGTGAGAAGAGCAGACTCGCCCTTGGGTCACAGGGGGAAGGGGGGAATGGATGGGGGAAGGGAGGAGGGACAGGAGCGAGAACCCTCAGTCAGTATCACCAAGCACTTGCTCTGGGCTCTGCACTGTGTCAGGGGATTTAGGTCTTGTTTCTAAGTCTCACAACAAAGCAGCTATGCGGGCATCTCTGTCCCCATTTTATAAAAGAGAAAAGTTTTGAGAGAGATATGACTTTATACAGTAGCAGAAAGAGGATTCAAGTTCAGTTTTCTCTGACTCCAAGTCTGATACTGATTCAGGTATTAGAAAGATTTTAATGGGATACAAAGAAATATAATCTTGAGCCGTATAATAGTGAGCCTTTGCATTCTTTGGAAATGGAAGGGAAGAGATATGTGAGGGCTGAGAGGTGAGGAGAATCTTCCTGGAGCTGGTGGGTTGTCAGCTAGGCCTTTTAATTGTAAGTAGGTTTGAGGCAAAGAAGAAGAGAGAAACAGAGAACATGGGGCACTGGACTGAGACCTACTCACTGGCTCAAGGGAGGGGCACCTAAGTTAGGTGGCTGGGGAGTGATGAGGCTGGAAATGGGGACTAGCCCAATAGAGAGTCCGGGTGCCTCACTGTGGATTATGGTCTTGGTTTCTGGGCATTCAGGAGCTGTAGGACGTGTGGAAGGGACACAGCACAGGAGTATAGAATTGAAGTCATGGGACCTAAGTGGTCATGGTTGCGGCACTTACTAGTCATGTGACTCTGGACAGTTTACTTCATTTCTCTGAAGCTCCAACACCTTGTCTATCACATACCTGACTTAAGAGTTGTGTTGTTCATTGTATCCTCAAGCACTTGGTCCAGGATCCATCAAGTAGTGAGTGTTCAATAGTTGTTCACTAAGATTAAAAACTGCCTATCCCAAAGACCTAAATGTAAGAGCTGAAAGTATAAAACTCTTAGAACAAAACATAAAGGAAAACTCCACGACACTGGATTTGGCAATGATTGTTTGAATACGGCAACAGAAGAAAAAATTGGGCTATATCAAAATGAAAATCTTTTCTTCATCAGAGGGTACTATCCAAAGAAGTAAAAAGACAACCCCCCAAATAAGAGAAAAATATTTGCAAAGCTCAACTGTAACAACAACAATAAAAACTTCAAACAATCCAATTTAAAAATGGATTTTTTCTAATTAAAAAAATTTAAAATCCAATTTAAATTAAAAAAATTTTTTAATTTAAAAATTTTTGAAAATTTAAAAAAGACTTGACAGACATTGCTCCAAAGAAGATATACAATTGGCCTAAAGCCCATGAAACAATGCTCAATGTCACTAATTATTGTGTGTGTGTGCACATGTGTGCGCACACTCAGGGAAATACAAATTAAAGAAATACCAGTTCACCCATCAGAAAGCTATTATCAAAACAAACAAACAAAAACAAGTGTTGGCAAAGGTCTGGGAAAACTGGAACCCTTGTGCATTGCTGGTAGATCATGAATGAACCTAGGCTAGCCCAGGGCCTGGCCCCTAACGAGTGCTCGGTAGAGGACAATGGTATGGAGATGGGGGAAATACTATACTTCATATAGTACAACACTGAAGTTCTATTCTTAGATGATGAAAACAGTTCTGTGATGATCTTCACACTTGCACTTTTCTTGTAAGTGAACAGGGTACCTCTGAGGTCTACTCTGCCCTCAGATCTTAGGACACAGGATGGATGGGCCTGCCTCAAGCATACATACACTCCTACCTCCCTTCTCCCTACCTCCCAAGCTTCCAGATGCCCTAATTGGCCTCCAGAGGGGAACCGAATCTCATAGAAGGGCACTAATTAATTCCTAGAAATCCAGGTCCCCACATCCTCCTCTCACTCCACCCTAACTCCCCTGTTACTTGTTCCAGACAGGAAAGGAACTCTGCAGACTCCCCGAGGAAGGAGAGGCCTTGGGAGGGCGTCATGTGTGTGCTCTGTGCTGACTGTTGTAATGAGGCCCCAGGAGACCCGCTGCACCAAGGCAGACCTGGAACTTGGAAAATGACTGCTGAGTACCTTCCCTGCACCTGTTCTGGCTGACACCCATCCCCATCTTTGCCCACATCATAGGCACTTGTGTTCTCACCTGGCTTCCCCATGGGCAGTTAATTTTGGTGTCTCTGCTCAAATTGCTCTAGCTGTCCCATGGTTCCAGGGTTCTGGAGGCATGGTCTGTGCCACTACACTGCCGAAGTCTTGCCCTCACAGAGGCATTTCCATCACACACTTCTGCTCATCTTCCAAGCCCTGGGGCAAACAGTCCTCTGTAAATCTTAGCCAAATGTCAGACAGGCCACCTCACCCTCCCTGGGACACCCATGGTTTGTGGCTCCTGGCAGAGCTCTTAGGACTGTGGGCCTGGAAGCAGAGCTGGTCACTTGCATCTCACTCCTCCTGGCCAGACCCCAGGTCCACAGACAAGTAGAAGCTGAGGCAAGGAGGCCTCTGTCTCAGTTCTGCTCTGCCAACTCCTTTACTCCAAAGTGATGCTCTGCATTCCATTCATAGAAGTTTTTTTTTAACAGATTCTATAGTGAAATAACGGAAAAGGCAATAGCACCCCACTCCAGTACTCCTGCTTGGAAAATGCCATGGACGGAGGAGCCTGTTAGGCTGCAATCCATGGGGTCGCTAAGAGTCGGACACGACTGAGCGACTTCACTTTCACTTTTCACTTTCATGCATTGGAGAAGGAAATGGCAGCCCACTCCAGTGTTCTTGCCTGGAGAATCCCAGGGATGGGGGAGCCTGGTGGGCTGCCATCTATGGGGTCGCACAGAGTCGGACACGACTGCAGTGACTTAGCATAGCATAGCATAGTGAAATAGAAAATAATACATAAAAATTTCCTGACCTCAGGACTCCTCTGAGCCTCCACTGTGTTCATGACCTTTGTGAATTTCTAAGATTACAATTCACATGTACCCAGTCCAATTGGGGGAAAGATCATTTTAGAGCTTTATCTTATACCATATGCCCAAATAAACCCTAAGGGAGTTAAAGAAGGAAATGTGAAAACTATAAAAACTAAAGGGAAATTAGTTCCAGACCATGGATTCCCCAAACCTGGGACTGAGACTAATTAATTCACAGTGTTCTGTCATTAAATAATGAATAGAATGAACACAGGGTTTATGATATCACTGACAAGCTATGCACGTACCTTGATTCTGCATCTTGAGTAGGCTGCTTCAGCTGTTAGATTGACACGCTTCCATTTTGACCATGTTCCTCCTATGAAATTACATCCAGGAAACTAGTAACCTGACACTTGGAAAAGCTCCCTAATAGTGCCATCTAATTTGACATCACTTTCAGCCTGCATAAAATAGCCTTTTGTCCAAAGCAGTGACTTACCTGTGGTCCTTTTTCTGGACTCTGTGCTCCTGCAGGGCAGGCTATGTCCATCCCTCTTCACTGAGTACAAGCCCTACTCAGCAGACGCTCCTCTCTGTCTCTGCAAAACTTCTGTGCAAGTCCCCGGCTCATCACCTCATGTCACAGCGTGGAATGTGGTATGCTGGGCGGGCTCCTGGATGGGGACCTGGGGCCTTGAATTCCTAACATTCTGGGGCAACTGGGCAAATCCTACCCCACCCTGTACCTCAGTCAGGTAAAGTTCAGAGAACTGCAAACCCTGACAGAACCAAACCAGCCATGAGGGTGTAAGCTCAACCAGTAGAAGCATCTGCCTCTCCGAGTCCATCCTGCTAGGCTCTCTTACCCTGAGAGGTGGGATAAGCTGGTTGCCCCTCCTGCCTATGCCTCTGGAGTGTCTTGTCCCTTCCACAGTCTGACTCTAGCCCATGCCCTCACCCCGGACAGCAGGTGCAGGAGGAGCCCCAACCCTGGCTCTGCACTGACTTGCTAGGCAGACACCGTCCCCTCTGGACTTCGGTTTCTCCAACTGTAAAATGAGGGATTATAGGAGATCACCTCTGAGCCCCCGTGGCTCAGACATTCTCTGGTTATCAGCAGCAAGAGAAAGAACAGGCAGCATCATTCCCACCTGAGACTGTGGGGGCTCCACAGAGCAGACACCCCAGGCAGTTTGGATCTCCAGAAGCTTCTAGAAGGGCTGGAGAAGGGGCCTGGGCACAACACTGACCCCACCCAGTGCTGCCTTCAGGGCCCAGGGTCTCTGGACGGCCAGTTTAGGAAGGTCCAGGCCTGGTGTTAGAGTTAATGAGAGGGTAGGGGGAAGGCCTTGGAGAGCAGCTTGAGTAAAGGCATGGAAAAGGGGAGTGAGGCGTGCAGCTTGGGAGGGCAGACCGCTAGGGAACAGGAGGACAAGGCAGGGCCCGCTCACACCGGGTCTTCTGTGCCAAGCCGAGGAGCTCAAATGAGCACAGCCAGGAACGGAGGGAGGGTTCACCACAGGGAGGGGCAGACGTGGCCAGACATATGCTTTAGGATGGTCACTCTGACTGGAGCGTGGGGAGGGGGTAGCAGAGGCTGGGAAACCAGTGAAGAAGCCACTGCACTGGTCTTGGAGGAAAAGACGGGCATCAGGATGAAAGCAGTGGCCCTAATGGAGTGGGGGATGGATGGATGTGGGGCACACTTAGAAGGGGGGCTGATGAAATGGCTCTGACTGGCTCTGGGCTTGGGGCCCCAAAGGCCACCCAAAGCATGAACAGAAATCTTCCAGGTGGGGAATCTGAAACCTGAAGACGTCAAAGCACTGGCCCAGGTCAGGAGGAGCAGGAGGGTGGGGACACCGGTCAGAACCCAGGTGCCTGGCAGCCAGCCCCAGCCCCTCTCCCACAGCAACACAAATTACAGAGGTGAAACTAGACTCTGCAGTCTCCTCGGGCCTCAGACACCAAGCCAGGCCCAGGCATGTGGAGCATCAGGGGCCAGAGCAGCTTCTTCATATTTGGCAGCATTTCAGCAGTTTTTTTTTTTTTTTTTTTTTTGCCTTCCTACAACAGGGAGTCTTCCAGTGCTAATACTTAAAGGCTGCCTATAGTCCAACTCAACCCCCTCAGTCTTTTACAAGGAGAAAGCACATAGCTCAGAGGCAAAGAGAACCACCTAAAGCCACACAGTAAGGTAGTAGCCCAGATCTTCCCAAATCCCAGAATACCTCTCGCATACCCTGGTAATAAAACCCAGAAGCCTGAAACCCTGGGCCTGGAGAAGAAAGAATCTGACCCAAGATCATCAGAAGTGGATGGCAGAAGCAAGACCTCGGGCCTGGGTCAGACCCCTGGGGCCAGGGCAGCAGCCAACTAGCTGCTTCCCCTGCTGTGTGCCGCCTCCATGGCTGCAGACCTGTGAGGAAGTCTGTGCCCTGACTCCATCCCCAGCCGTCACGGTGCCCCCATCTGTCTTGCCGGGGGCCGGAGTGGGGACGTCTCCAGGCTGCCTTCAATTATGAGGCAATAAATATGAGACGTGCTTGGCGAGGAGGGGCTGCTGGGGCTGCCAGTCCCGCCCCCGCCGCTCTCTCGCCAGCCTCTGCACGGAGGAAGATTGGATTTTGTGTCGCTCATTTTTTATCTCCAGTCATGTCGGATGGGGAGATAGAGGGCGTGGGCAGTGGATAATTTTATCCTTCCCCCACAGTCGGGTGCAGCACTGAGATGGGTGTGTGGTGGCCTTGGATATCCTGCTGTCCTCCCAGGGGGAGATCCCCCATCCCAAGCCGTCAGCCCTGGGCTATTCTCTTTGCTGAGGCAAAATGACGTGCCTAGAAGAAAGAGCCCTGGGTAGGAAGACAAGGGGCCTAGGTTTAAGCCTTGGCCTTGCTGCTGAACCATTCTGGGACCTTGGGCAAGTCTCTGCAGATATTCTGTTTGTTCCTTCTCTACACCAAGCCCTGTGCTGGCAGACAGGGGCCACAAAGAAACATCAGAGCTGCTCCCTACCCTCAAGGAGCTTGTAGTTGAACTCCAAATAAACAGACATCCATGGAGGGGTGGCAGACACTGGCAATGGTGTGAAGGGTGAGGATCTTCCAGAAAGGAGTGAGGGGAGGGGGAGAAAGAAGATGTTCAGGCAGAGGCAGAGGTACCTGCTTGAATGAAACCCAGCAGAACACAGTGATGCTTAGAGACCCGTGAGAGTGGGTGAAGCAAAAGGTAGGTGGGACAGGGGAGAGAAGAGTTTTAAGTAGGCAAGATCAGATTTGCATTTTAGAAAAATCTCCCCAACAACTGTGAAAAGCAGATTTCAGGGGGTGGTGATGGAGAATGAAGGCAGAGAGTTCAGTGAGGAGACTGATGCAATGGTCCAGGAGAGAGAAGATGATGTCCTAGATTAGAGCAATAACAGAGAAGCTCAAAATAATAATTATCATCGTTATGATGAATACTGCCATTCATTGTTACCATGGGACAAGCACAGTGCTAGGTATCTACATCATTGTTTCTAATCCTCACAACTCTCCAAAGTAGGCTATTATTCCCATTTTGTAGATAAGGAAATTAAACCTTGGGTAAATTAAGAGAGAGTTGCCTGAAGTCACATAGCCAATAAGTAACAAAGACAGGATTTTGACCCAGGTCCGCCCAACCCTAAAGGCCATGCTCTTTCCACTGTGTTCTACTTCCTATAAAGGAAGGCACAGCTTCCAGAGAGGCTAACAGGGCATAGAATCCATTTGACTTTTTGATTGTTTAGATGTGGGAAATTAAGGACAGAGAGATTTGAGAAAGATGTGCAGGTTTCTGGCCAAGGAAGCTAGGTGGATAGAGGGAGCATGAGAGGAGCTGGTTTGGGCACAGTGGATGGGGTTTCAGTTCAGTTCAGTTCAGTTGCTCAGTCGTGTCCGACTCTTTGTGACCCCATGGACTGCAGCACACCAGGCCTCCCTGTCTATCACCAACCCCTGGAGTTTACCCAAACTCATGTCCATTGAGTCAGTGATGCCATTCAACCATCTCATTCTCTGTAATCCCCTTCTCCTCCTGCCTTCAATCTTTCCCAGCATCAGGGTCTTTTCCAGTGAGTCAGTTCTTCACATCAGGTGGCCAAAGTACTAGAGTTTCAGCTTCAGCATCAGTCCTTCCAATGAATATTCAGGACTGATTTCCTTTAGGACTGACTGGTTTGATATCCTTTCAGTGCAAGGGACTCTCAAGAGTCTTCTCCAACACTGCAGTTCAAAAGCATCAGTTCTTTGCTATTCAGCTTTCTTCATAGTCCAACTCTCACATCCATACATGACTACTGGAAAAACCATAGCCTTGACTAGATGGACCTTTGTTGGTCAAGTAATGTCTCTGCTTTTTAATATGCTGTCTAGGTTGGTCATAACTTTTCTTCCAAGGAGTAAGCGTCTTTTAATTTCATGGCTGCAGTCACCATCTGCAGTGATTTTGGAGCCCAGAAATATTAAGTCAGCCACTGTTTCCCTGTCTTTTTACCATGAAGTGATGGGACCGGATGCCATGATGTTAGTTTTCTGAATATTGAGCTTTAAGCTAACTTTTTCACTTTCCTCTTTCACTTTCATCAAGAGGCTCTTTAGTTCTGCTTCTTTTTCTGCCATAAGGGATGGGGTTTGGTGGTTGGATTAGAGGTCAGTTGGATATCTGGATGTGGAGTCAAGTTTTACCCAGGGGACAGAGATTTGGGAATTGTTGACAAACAGATGGTCAGTTGTTTGAGTAGGCTAGGTCATTATAGGGAATTGTATAGCAAATGGAAGATTGAGACAGGAACTTTGGAGAATTCCAACCCCTAGAGGATGAGCAGCAGGAGGACATATAGGGAATCAAAGTGGTGCAATATGAGGTCAGCCCAGGAGCAACAGAATTACTTCAGGAAGGCAAAGAGTAAGTGACTCCTGATGTTGCCAGCTAGTTAGTCAGGTGAAAGCTAAAACTGGGTTTAGGGAGCCGCAGAGAGCAGACATTTTGAACCTTGCAAAGTAGTCCTCATGGGCACAGTGTTACCAAATGATAGGAGGGGCCTGTGCACACCCTACCGTTGGCCCTGAGAGCATTTCGTGACCCCTGGTACACTAGTGCATCCTAACCAACCTCCCCCAGAAATCCTGAGTCAGATGAGGAAAGGAGCATTGTTAGGAAGGGAGATATGTGAACAGAAGAAAAAAGGAGATTGAAGGAGCGAGAGAGAAAGGTTGAGAAATGCATGAAAACTGTTAGAGAAGTATGATGAGAACCCACCAAGAAGAAAAGGAGACTCTTGATCCCACTTTCTAATAAAATTGTAGTTATCAAGGAAGAAGCCATAGCCCACCATAGCTGAATGTTAAATGAGTAAAGAAGAGAACTATGTGTAGCAAGGAAACTAGAATCGTACAAGTGTTAGTTGTTGCCGTTAAAGACATTTGGGCTGTTGCTTTACACTTGAGTGACATGTTGACTGGGTATAATGTTATAGTGCATGTGGACAGAAAAGCAAAACTCCAGCTGGATAGAAAAGATTTTGACTCAAGGGTCATCATCAACTGGGTTGTACCAAAGTATTCAGCATTTGCCTTTGCTCTTCTAATTTTGATGAAACATTTGTTGGAGAACTATTACAACTGTAACATGTTTTGCCATTTATGTAGCTGATTTCATGTTTGACTGATAGGGTTTTTCAAGCTGTTGATGGGGATAGTTTTTTTTTTTTTCCTCTGGAAAGGTAGGGGTAAAATCTCCATATGCTTAGGGCAGTTTGATGGAGTGGGAGAGGTGGAAGCTAGTGTGAAGAGGGATGAGGAAGTATAGACAGACAGCAAGTGGAGAACTCTTTCAAGAAAATGGGTTGTGCCACTGTAATGAAGAAAGAAATAGGAGTAGCTACAGAGTAACATGGAATGGAGGATATTTTTGAGACAGGAAAGTCACAAACACATTGAGTGCTAAGGAGTCAGGGGAGGAGTGATTTATGGAATCAGTTCTTAGAGGAAGTGGACAGAAAATGGGCTCCAGGATCTTGAACCAGAGGACGGACAGCTCTGTGGTTATACAGCACAGTGGTTAAACTCGGGGTCTACAGGGAGATGGTCTGGTTTTGAAGCATGCATCATGAGGATGGCTTGACTTTTTTCAAGTTATTTAACTGAAGGCAGAAGTGTCAGTTCCTTGTTTCTAAAATGGGGATACTAACAATTCCTGTCTGATAAAGTTACTATGAAGATCAAATGAGTTGCGACATGCCAAGTGCTTAGAACAATGCCTGGCGCATATTAAGAGCTTCATAAAAGATAGCTGTTAGTGGTCAACACAAATTAGCTATTAGCTAACTCATCTTGTAGGACAGAAGTGGGGAGAGATGGGTGTGGCCTGTGGAAACTCCGCTTGGAAGGAAGGAAAGATGACAGAGCTCACAGCAGCAGCTCTGTTCTTGGGCTAAGGATTTGGAGTTAGACAGACTGGGTGTACCTCATCATACCAGCCAAACCTTGGTGTTTTCAGCTGGATAGGGCTCCATCTCAAGAGGGATTGTGATGAATTCATAAGCACAGGGCCAGGCACTTGGAGGTGTTCAGAGAATGGTAACAACTTATATTGATCACCTTCCACCTTCCCAGGGCATAGACCTGGACAGGAGGTCTGCTGAGAGGGAGATCAGAGTTGGGGTTGGAGCTTTATGCACGAGGTTTTCTGGGGTGCAGGATGATGAGTGCTGGGTGCTGCAGAGGGTCTGGATCAAACAATCACCCCATCTCAGGTCCAGCCTGACCAGGAGAGAAAGAGAGGCCAAGAAGAGCTTCAGGGGCCAGGGGGTCTGAGGCTAGAGGTCTACAGGAAAGTGAAAGCCAAAAGGAAGGGGCCAGGAGAAAGGTCTGTGGTGTAACAGGAGGATTTCTGAGTGTCATTCAGTCAAACTTCTGAGCACTTTCAGTACACCAGGTGCAAGGTGCAATACTTTACACACCTGAGTGCATCAGACCCCCAGTCCTCATCCATTGGAAGCCTGTCGGCCCAGGCACCCATCCCTCCTGCAGATCTAGGAGGGCCACATGACCTCAGATCACGTGCAGACCATGAACAGTTCTGCAGTCATTGGCAAGGTTGGACAGGACAGATGAGCAGGGACAGTCAGATCCCCTCTGTCATGCACAAGAATTGCGAAGGGTAGGGAGAATCCAGTGCTAAGTAAAGATAGCAATGGAGCCCAGTGGGAGGGAACATGGAGTTTACTTGTAGCCTTGAGAGGTCATGTGGAAACAAAGGTCATGGGAGAGCAGGGTCTCTGAGGAAGGAGAAGCTGTGGGCAGAGAGGAGAGGCGTGGACTTAGCCTTAGGAGTAGTGGAGGTAGCAGATAGCAGCAGAGACCCATGGGAAGGGAGGTGGGAGAGGCACGGTCCCCTAGTAGCTCTGTCCCTCTCAAGGTCTGGGTCTGATTCCAGGCCCCAGGGCTTCCTTCTTCTCCAACTCCCCTTTTTCTGAATAAGTTCAAGCATTTTTCTGTTCTTTGCAGCTAAAGAAATCCAAATAAAGTATCAATATATCCCCATTTTCCAGATGGGAAGACTAAAGTTGAGGTGGGAAATGACTTTTGAAAGTCCATTATTGGTTGGCTAGGTGGCAGAGCTGGAATTAGGATCCAGGCAACTTCCTTCTCCAGAGCCCACTCCTCCTCCTTTCTTAGCCCCTAGGAAGCCGGGACCCATTCTCTTCATCCCTAGCTCTTATCCTCAGACCCTGTTGCTCCTTAAAGTCCAGAGTCCTGCTGAGCAGAGTCCGATGCCAGAAAGAGGCCTTCCTGGCTGAGAGGGACGGTTGCACTCAGGACTGATTGGCTCCCCAGTCTGCCTTCCCCTCAGGGCCTCTTCTTAGGCTCCCTCAACTCTTGAGGCCCCCCCATCCCACTGGGGACCTTGGTATTCATGCAGAGACCACCTGCAGTGACTGGGCATCAAACTTTAGGGCTTGCAGGATACAGGTGGGGGGATAAGGGCCAGATCTGAGCAGTGGGATGAGAATAAGTTCCCGCAGAGTGGGTGCCAAGTCTATATAAGGCCCAGGAATCTCCTTAGAGCTTCACAATTTCCTAGCAAAGTCAACATCATTGTCCCCCTTTTACAGCTAGAGAAACTGAGGCTCAGAGATACGAAGTCCTTCTCAAGACTACATAACCAGCAAGAGACCAAGCTGGGATTTGCTCTCTGGCCTCCTGAGTCCAGGTCCAGGCACCTCCTGCATAGCTGCCTGTTTTCCCCAGAAATCAGCTTCACCCAGAAAAGAGCTCTCCCCTTGCTCTGCTCTGGAACGGCTATGGCTCTGGGTCTCAGTTGAGTGGGGAGGGGGCCACTGGATTTCTGAGGTCCTCCCCGCCTGCTCTTTCAGTGGGCTACAGGCTCCACAGCCAGGCATCATCCAGGCCACTCCCCCTCCTCCCTAATAATTAATCTCCAGCCAACAGTCCCAGCTGCAGTGCTTTCATCATCCAATTACCGGAGTTGCTGGCACAATAAATCTTGGTCACACAAATGCAGGCAAATCTGCAGCTATTTTCATGGCCATTACTGTGCATAGGACATTGGGACTCAGGTCATTTGCCTTTCTGACGCAGAGAGCTGCTCCCCACCCCCCCGCCATCTTTCCTGTCAGCTTTCATTTCTCATTGGTGGCTGCCCCTCCTCCTCCCCATCCCCTTCTAACCATCATCCCCCTAAGCATGCAGCCTTCCTTCCCCTCTCCTATCCACAGTCAGTGGGGCCAAGATTAGAAGACTGAGGGCATCCATCCTAGCTGGCAGTGATGAAAGGAACACAGAGCTGAATTCCAGGAAGGACTCAAAGGACTCCCTCCCAGTTCTTCTTGGCCA
Source organism: Bos indicus x Bos taurus (assembly GCF_003369695.1). Taxonomy (NCBI): domain Eukaryota; kingdom Metazoa; phylum Chordata; class Mammalia; order Artiodactyla; family Bovidae; genus Bos; species Bos indicus x Bos taurus. Next base: position 29,732,679 of record NC_040090.1, read on the forward strand.
CAGACAGGCATGTAAGGAGACCACAATTCCCAGGCTCCACACAAAGAACACACAGGTTACAACAGGGGAGGGGGATCCATGGACTGTTCAGATGACCTCAGATCACATAAGGGTGACACCATCCATAGAAGAGGTCACGCCTGGGGCCTCTGACAGAGTCAAAGGAAAACTCAACCATCATCTATGAATGATGTTTATATGTTGTCTTAGCAACAGAGGGGGCAGAGGGGAAAGAATGCTGTTCCAAGAAAACCATGCCCATCATCTCTCAACTGATGACAGTTGTGTAGGCCCACCAGTCTCAAACAGGAGTGAAGCAGATCTTTTGCTCATGTACACCCAAAACTCCCTCCTCTGGAAAGCCACCGCCCTTCTCAGGGCATCTGTTTTTCCTTGGGGAAACAGAGTTAAAGAGTGATGCCCCAGGACAGGTTTGAGACTGGCCGAGACTGCTGCTGGGTCACCACCACCAGGCAGTGCTGTTTAAGATTCCAGGTTGTCTGTGCTCAGTGGGGAGTTGGGGGAGATTGCCACCTGCTGGTCGGTGTTGGCAATGCCATGGAGCAACAGTCAAAATTCTGGTCTGGGAGTCCCAGGAGTAGATCCAGGCTTGACTTTAACTGTATGACCTTGGGCAAGTCACTGCTACCCTTTGACTCTCACTTGTTCTCATCTAAAATGTGGCATAATGATGCCAGCCTTGCAAGGCCATGGTGAGCATCAAACTAAACTGCGCTAATGTACCTCTTGGGCAGGCCACTCAGTAAAGGTTTGATATACCAGGATCTTGTCCTAACCAGACTCAGAGCAAGGGTCAGCCCCAGGAGACAGAATAGGAATTGAGTGCCCCATATTCAGATGCAAGGCAAGTGTATCCCAGGCCCAGGTCAACCCTTCTCAGGCATGGCAAGGAGGAGAGCCAGCTCTTGGCCCCAACATCCACCAGAGGAGCCAGGCATGGATTCCCCAGCCCAGAGCTCTCAGGCAGCCATGCTCAGGCCAGTCTCAGACACCCAAACCCAGGATTTCCCAGGACCACCTGTACTAATTAGAAACAGTTGCACCTTCTGAGCAGTGGCAGCCTGACAGGTCCACGGACCGGATTGCAGGCCCCATTTGCTTCTCAGAGAGGCACTTTTGTATGATACACCAAAAGCAGCAAGGCTGCCCAGAGACAGCATTTACCTGGGCTCCTGACCCTAAAACCCATCTGCCCCTAGCGGACAGGACCAGCCTCAGCTTCCCAGCAGGTATTGTAAGTATGTCTGCAGCTGCAGACCCTTTGTCAGGCCCCATCTGGCTCAGAGAGGTCTGATGAGGCTTCTGCCCTCCATCTCCAACTCCTGAAGCACTGCGCTACTCACTGGCCTGGGAAGCAAATACGGAACCCTACTCCAAGCCCTATCGTACCCTCCTGAGAGTTTGTCTTGCCGCTCACACTGTTCACTGAACCCAGGGTAGGTAAGGCGCGACCAGGAAAGCTGGAAAAAGACTCGAGGAGCTGTGGGGACTACAGACATCTTTATTCTCTCTGGGCAGCAGCAGAAGCTGCAGGGAGTCTTCAAAAACTACTGATATACTCAGACAGACAAGAGTGGTCCATGGCCAAGTGGGTGTGCAGGCCCAGTGCTACCAAGGTCAGCAATATCGTTGTTTACAGACAAAAGGTATGAGGCCGTGAGAGAGTGGGGCAAGAGAGCCTGACTGACGCTGTGTTGTCAGTTAATTTCCCCACAATCCACCCCCCTCAGGGTCTTCTGTCCCACTGTTCACAAAGGCTCGGCCCTCTGCGGCTTTTTTCTGGCACACATCGCCGCCGCTTGCATCCACATTCCACAACAGTGGAGGCTACAACAACAAACCACTAGAGCGCAGGCTACACACCCAGTACAGAGCAAAACCCAGTGCCAGGTACTGGACAGGCTGGCCCACCACTCCTGCAGCTAGTCTCCAGTAAGGCATGCATGTCATGGACTTCTCACATCCTGTGGTTCCACACAGAGCAGAACGGGAACTCATGAAGGACCACAGGGAGTGTACAAATGCACCTTTCAACACTGAAGCAGCTCCCTGTGGTCCTGGCCAGGTGACATGCACACGAGGGGACTATGTGCTTGTTACCCAGGGTACAACCTGAAAGTCCTGTTGCAGCCCCTGCCCCCATGGGGCTAGGAGAATTACCCACCGCATGTGGGGTGCCTTTATCTTCCATAGCCAAGTCCAGTACACCATCTGTCCTTGTGCAATCTCCGTTGGGACTGACAACAGGATATTACCATGGGTTCCATAGCCAGGCTTTAGAAGAATATCTGTTGTTGCCACCTCCAGTTGTATCGGCGCAGCAGCACGATGCAGAAGAGCCTCCACAGGGGCGACTCCACCCTTGCATGATTTTTCATTGAGAACCCGTAAACGCCCCCCATAGGCGTCAGGCCCACTCCTTCTAGGAGTTGGGATCAATAGAGGGCTGTAAGCCTTGTTTTAACAAACCATTATATCATTCAGTCATACCCGCTGCCTCTGGGTGATCATCAGTCAGTCAGTTCAGTTCAATCACTCAGTCGTGTCTGACTCTTTGCGACCCCATGGACTGCAGCACGCCAGGTTTCCCTGTCCATCACCAACTCCTGGAGCTTGCTCAAACTCATGTCCATCAAGTTGGTGATGCTATCCAACCATTTCATCCTCTGTCATCCCTTTCTCTTCCTGCTTTCAATCTTTCCCAGCATCAGTTCTTTTCCAGTGAGTCAGTTCTTCATATCAGGTGGCCAAAGTATTGCAGCTTTAGCTTCAGCATCAGTCCTTCCAATGAATATTCAGGACTGATTTCCCTTAGGATTGACTGGTTTGATCTCCTTTCAGTGCAAGGAACTCTCAAGAGTCTTCTCCAACACAGCAGCTCAAAAACATCAATTCTTCAGTCCTTAGCTTTCTTTATAGTCCAACTCTCACATCCGTACAGGACTACTGGGAAAACCATAGCTTTGACTAGATGGACCTCTGCCTGTGGGTGATACGGGACATGAAATGCCCATTGAATTCCCAGTCTCTGTACCCAGTCCCGGACTTCCCTTCTGGTGAAATGGGTGCCCTGGCCGCTCTCTATAATCAGAGGATGGCCATACATGGCTCTCAGGCAATCACGCACCTTAAGTGTACCGTGTTGGTGCCTGTACAGCAGCCTTGCATGGCCAAACAGAAAACCTGTAGCTGTATCTGCAGCTGTTAAAGTGGAGCTGGCATTCTCTGATAATGGCAGAGGCCCTACAAAGTCCACTTGCCATTGAGTCAAAGGAACTTTCCCCCTCACCACCTGTCCAATCGTGGCTGCCAGCCTGTGGGGGTGAAGAGCTTCCCGGGCACATATGGGACAATCATGGCAGGCACCTGCTATTTCTTTCCAAGAAATAGGAAGATCCTACCCTTTGGCAATTGCTCACATGGTTTTTGTCCCTGCATGATGTAGGCATCAGTGTAGCCAAGCCGTCACCTCATTAGGTTACACTTTTTAAAATCTGAGGATACAACCTTTACAGTACACTGTCTACATCACAGGACACAGCCTTTATAGTATACTGTCTATATAATAGGACACAGCTTTTTACATCTACAAAAGAATCAGAGATTATTAGCACATCATCAATATAATGAAACAGTTTCACTGATGCAGGGCAGTTCCATGCTTCTAAATCTCTTGCAACCAGCCCATGAGATTGTTGGGCTATGCAGATATCCTTGGGGAAGGACCTGGAATGTCCACTGACACCCTTCCCAAGTAAACGCAAACTGGTCTTGACACTCAGCAGCTATAGCTATTGGAGAAAAAAGCATTAGCTAAGTCCACCACATAGTGATAAGTGCCCAGTGCTGTAGTTAACTGGTCCATCAAGTCGTGGATCGATGGCACAGTGGTATGCATAGGCGGTACCACTTTATTCAGTTCCCTGTAGTCCACAGTCATCCACCAAGAGCCATCAGGCTTCCCTACAAGCCACACAGGGAGTTGAATGGGCTCTGTGCAGGACGTATAACGTCCACTTTTGCCAGCTTAGCAACGGTGGCACCTATTTCTTTGTGGCCACCTGATAGACATTACTGTCTCACAGCCACTGCCCTCCAGGGTTTCAGCAACACCTATGGGGGATGCTTTGCATATCCCCTCATGACTGCCTTCACAACACGCACTTGGAGATGGAATTCTCCCACAGATATTCGCAACACAAGACCTTTCAAGACATCTATCCCCAAAATATATTCTGGAACTGGGGACATGTACACAGTGTACACTTGCACAGGAAGTCACCCAATTTCCAACGGCAAGGACACAGCCTTTACTTCAATGTTTTGGCCACCATAGCCCTCAACATATGCACTGTGGCCATTAAACTATTCTGGTTTGCCATGTACCAGGCTGCATTCAGCACCAATGTCAACCATTACTCTTTGTACACTGGTCAGTGACCAGTGAATTGCAAGTTCCACATGGGGTCTTTGGTCCCCACTTGGGCTCTCTGGGTGGGTACCTTGGCTTGAGCCCTATTCAGAACAGAACAGGGCATCAGCAGAGACATCTCCAGTTGGCATAAAGTCCTCTATCTGAACCGCCCGTACCTCATGCTGTGGGCGCTTTTCACATTTAGTAAACTGCTGCTCCAGTCTCAATTGCTTCCACAGCTCTAGGAGTACACCATTAGGTTGCTTATCAATTCTATTTCTGTCAAGTCCTGCTGCTAGTGAATCAGCCCACATTTGCACCTGTGTCACCCAGGTGGGGCCTTTGCCAGCTCGGCTGCCCTTCGGGGTTTTCACAATCCTAACCCCATTAGCCTGCCACCGCCCCTTTGTGTTTCTCAAGCTAGCCAGATGGGTCACCCCACATAGGGTGTAAGTATAGCAGGCAGGGACCCAAAAGAGGTGGGCGAAGCATTGGTTAAACCAGCGTCTCACATACAGCTGGCAAAATGCTCATCATCTGGGCTCTGGGCATTTAGGCTAAACACTGCCTGTCTCATGCCCCATTCTCTCACCGCTTGGGTTAACTAGGCATAAGTATGCTATTTACTCACGATATCCAGGAACTCTCCCACTTTCATCCACACTGTGTAGATGGCAGCATTGATCCATTTCATCAGACTGTGTGTTAGATGAGGTACACCCTGCATGAGTTGCCTGACATTCTGTAATCTCATAGTCTGAGACATCATAGTCCCCAAGGTCATGCAGCTCTTGTTCTAGCATCAGTACCTGTTGCTCTAGTTCCTCTGCATATCTCTGCAGTTTGCACACTCGTGCAGCATCACAGAGTGCCAAACACAGCCAATAAAATCCACTCCATAGTGTCAGCGGTACTGTGCACTGCTTTATCCAGCAAGCAAAACTTTTCGCTTGTAACGCCTTTACAATGCTCTGTGCACTCGCGCAGCGTCACAGAAAGCATTCTCCATGTTCACCTTCAAGGCAGTCAACAAAATCCACCCCATGGTGTCAGTGGCCATGAATGCTGCTTTATCCTGCAAGCGAGAGCTTGCCACTTGTAAGGCTTTTTCAATACTCTTTGTGCACTCACACAGCATCAGGAAGAGCATTCTCCATGTTCGCCTTCAAAGCAGTCAATAAAATCCACCTCACAATGTTAGCAGCAGTACACATATGCTGGTTTACCTGGCAAGGGAGAGCTCACCGCCTAAATGTCTTTTCAATATTATCTGGTGACCCATTCACCGCCTCCCAGTCTTCCATCGGGGCCCATGCTGAGAGGACCATGGCCACCAGGTACCACATGCTCTGTGGTGGCCACTGGCTTCCTCCTTCCATTGGAGCCTCAGGCTCCCCTACTTGCTGGGTGAAGATATCTTTATTCTCTCCAGGCAGCAGCAGCAGCTGCAGGGAGTCTTCAAAAACTACTGATATAGTAAGACAGACAAGAGTGGTCCATGGCCAAGTGGGTGTGCAGGCCCAGTGCTGCCAAGGTCAGCAATATCGTTGTTTACAGAACATAAGGTATGAGGCCGTGAGAGAGTGGGGCAAGAGAGCCTGACTGACGCCGTGTTGTCAGTTAATTTCTCCACAGAGTTGTAAGAAAGTATTACTCTTCTGCATAAGAGAATCTTCACATAAGGGATGGAAAGCGATTGAAACCCAAGATTCAGCTTCCCTTTTAAGTCTTCTCACTGATTCCTGCTGCCACCACTCTGCTGGCCTTTGGAAGACTGGCTTTCCACTTTCAAGGCTTCAGGTCAAATGTCTTAAACCAACAATTCTTCAGTGTCAACAACCCAGTGAAGGTGAGGATGCACTGTTAGATCAGGCTTTAGGGAAATAACAGCACAAAACATGGCATGAACCTGGCTTGCTGGAATGGCAAAGAAGGTGTTCCTCAGCTATAGCCCGAGAGCCACTTAATGGCACCTCCCTGAATCCAGGGTTCACTTTAATTTGAGCTACCAGGGATCATCCTCTGGATCACTTGGATGCCATGAAATCTCAACCAGAGGCATGAGGTCAGGAAAGGCATGAGTGTCTTATCCTGCCTAAGCTCCCTCTTTGAGTTCCCAATTTTGGAGAATCTCTATTTCTCTAAGTAATTGAAACTGGAATGGTCATTAATTCACTCATTCAATGAGTATTTATTGAGTACCTACTATGCTGGGGATAGAATCATATAAGGAACAAATGAGCATGGTACCTTCCACTCAAAGTTCATATCTGTCCATAGGACTCGGCCTTTACATGAAGTCAATGGCCTAGAACTACCATTCAGCTTCAGTAATAGGAATGTGAGCTTTTAAGCCAGGCACATACAGTAGCAGATGGGTGCTGCTGCTTCCTGACCATTTTCTGTCTTGACCCCAAAGAAATCTGGATCTGAGGCCCCTGAGGAAAGGGAGTTACAGAGAGTGGTAACAGGAAACACTAAGGAGGATCTTTGCCTTATGGCCAAAATCAGTGGGACCAGCAAGGGCAGAACATGACAGTTCAGACCAATAGAGTTGGATTGCTGTCTGACTGATGGGTATTACATGAACAGTAGCACTCAGTTCAGTTCAGTCCAGTGAAGTCACTCACTTGTGTCCAACTCTTTGTGACCCCATGGACTGCAGCACACCAGGCTTCCCTATCACCAACACCCAGAGCTTGTTCAAACTCATGTCCATTGAGTTGGTGATGCCATCCAACCATCTCATCCTCTGTCCTCCCCTTCTCCTCCTGCGTTCAATCTTTCCTAGCATCAGGATCTTTTCCAATGAATCAGATCTTTGCATCAAGTGGCCAAAGTATTGGAGTTTCAGCTTCAGCATCAGTCCTTCCAATGAATATTCAGGACTGATTTCCTTTAGGATTGACTGGTTGGATCTCCTTGCAGTCCAAGGAAATCTCAAGAGTCTTCTCCAACACCACAGTTCAAAAACACCAATTCTTCAACACTCAATTTTCTTTATAGTCCAAATCTCAAATCCATACATGACTACTGGAAAAACCATAGCTTTGACAAGATGGACCTTTGTTGGCAAAGTAATGTCTCTGCTTTTTAATATGCTGTCTAGGTTGGACATAGCTTTTCTTCTAAAGAGCAAGCGTCTTTTATCTCATGGCTACAGTCACCATCTGCGGTGATTTTGGAGCCCCCAAAATTAGTCTGTCACTGTTTCCATTGTTTCCCCATCTATTTACCATGAAGTGATAGGACTGGATGCCATGATCTTCGTTTTCTGGATGTTGAGTTTTATGCCAACTTTTTCACTCTTCTCTTTCACTTTCATCAAGAGGCTCTTCAGTTCTTTGCTTTCTGCCATAAGGGTGGTGTCATCTGTGTATCTGAGGTTATTGATACATCTCCTGGCAATCTTGATTCCAGTTTGTGCTTCACCCAGACTGGCATTTTGCATGATATACTCTGCATATAAGTTAAATAAGCAGGGTGACAATATATAGCCTTGACATACTCCTTTCCCAATTTGGAACCAGTCTGTTATTCCATGTCCAGTTCTAACTGTTGCTTCTTGACCTGCATACAGATTTCTCAGGAGGCAGGTCAGGTGGCCTGGTATTCCCATCTCTTGAACTTTCCACAGTTTGTTGTGGTCCACGCAGTCAAAGGCTTTGGTGTAATTAATAAAGCAGATGTTTTTCTGGAACTCTCTTGCTTTTTCTATGATCCAACAGATGTTGGCAATCTGATCTCTGGTTCCTCTGCCTTTTCTAAATCCAGCTTGAACATATGGAAGTTCATGGTTCACGTACTGTTGAAGCCTGGCTCGGAGAATTTTGAGCATTACTTTGCTAGTGTGTGAGATGAGTGCAATCGTGCAGTGACACTGACAGTCTCAGTTCCCCTCACCCATGGAGCTGGTGAGAGTGTGAGTATGAGATAGATTATAGATGAAGAGGTAAGTACTATAACGCAGTGCTACTCAGGTTAAGAAATTATACTTATGCTAACTGCCCAGGTTATTCAATGTTTACAAGGCTCCGTTTCCCTGCCTGTGGGTAGGAGACAATGTCTTGCCTCCCTGGTTGTTGTGAGGATGAGAGACCATGTATGGAGGTCCAACTACATTGTGCAATGAGCTCACACCTGGCACTGTAGAGCCCCAGGGACTGGCCCACAGCAGGGAAAGGCAGAGGCAGTATTGCTATCTCCAACCTGTGGCTCAATCAGAGACCTGCCCATAGGCCCCTGACCTCACTTGGCACTAAGTCAGCTTCACCTGCTATCAAGTTCTATGTTTAGTCATCAAGGGAACATATGCTCTCATTTCTGATTCTATTCCTAGTTGATGACAACAAAATCTATGTTTAGGATGACTCTGGGTCTTGGAAGGCAGCTGCTGTGAAAGTTGAGTGTACTGGAAAGTAATTTCCAGCTAGACCCAGGCTCCCAAGGAGAGAAACAAATGCACTTCTCCTGGTTGAAATAGAAGACCTTTGGTTTGAGAGGCCACTCTAGACATCTTGTTACTACAGGGATCACCACCACCAGGCTCTCACTAGCTGCTTAATGCTTACCATGTTCCAGGGACTTAAGAGGCACCATCTCTGCCTCACATTAACCTACAAGGTTAGCATCACCCACTGTTCTGCCTCTTATTTGCCATATGACAGCAATATAGGCTTAGAATCAGGTCTGACTTCATCACTTACAGGCGTGAGACACTGGACTGTATCATGTAATTGTTGAATTAAATGAAAATTGTATGTGTAACTAAAAACACATAGTAGGTACTTTGTGTTACTCCCCTCACATCTTTCCTCTACTGTGCTATGCCTAATCCTAGGGTGGGCACAGAGACCAGCAATGACTCAGACCAAGTCCCTTCCTACTTGAGGTTGAGATTTCCCTCTTCTCTATACAGACTGGGACATTCTTAAGTAAGGGAGCAAAAGTCTAGGGCAGTCAGAAGGTTGGGCAAAATCACGAGGCCTGTGGTTTGCGAAGGATGTGATGGTGATGAAGCAAGTTGGCCATCCAGCCTTAGAGTCCCTCCTCAGTGGGCCCTGACTTCCTCCCCTCCCTTCCACCCATCACCCTCATTTTCAGCATTCTACTGTCCAGTGTTGCCAATGAAGAACAATGGAAAAAGGATTTTCTTTTATTTACAGGAAATGGCACCATTTCCCAAACCCTTCTGAGGATTCACTACCTCATCAGATTCGCACAACTCTCAAGTGAGTGGCAGGGCTGGGAGGATGTTCCTGTTGTAGCTGAATAAAAGTGTCCCAGAGAGGGCCTGTGGCCGACACCAAAACACCCATCAAGTCAGTGTCAACTCAAAGACCCTGAACTCCAGACTCCTCCTAGTCCAGTCTTTTCTCCACTTATTCCAAAGTCTGAGTAAGGTACCCTTTCAGTAATACTGTTGATCAAACTTTGGCAGACTATATTGAAAGTTAATTTCTCATGGCTTATAGTTCTGCTCCAGGGAGTGACTAACAGATTGTGGTACTAATTAATCAAATTTTCTGTGAGTATGGGTAGGCAGTCTTTAGGTTGCAAGCTGTATACATCTAACCCTAACTAGCTTAAAAACTAAAATAAAAATCAAACAACTTTTGGGGGTTATAGGTTCCTGTAACAGGAAGGACCCTAGTGGATATCATCAGGACTATTGCTGTCTGGCTCTGATTCTTTTAGTCTTCTGCCACACTGTCCACTGGCCAAGAAGGGGAAGGTGGCTGTCTATTTCCAAGCCTCCAACCTCCCAGTTCAGTGCTTCCAGTAGAAAGAGCTTATCCGAAATGGTATTTGTTTTCCTTTGGATCTGCTATTTATTACTAAATCCCTAGCCAGGTAGGGAGAAAAAAATCTTATAGTTACTAAAATCTAGAGAGGTTTGAAAGTTAGAATTCCCAAAAGGCGTAGTAACAATATGGAACAAAATTAAAACCATGGCATCAGCTCTCTTGTGCTGTTTTGGTGTAAGGATATGTTTTATACTGTTTGGATTTATGCTTTATCTACTATTTGAAATATCCAAAAAGGATCAGCTATACTAAATTTGTAACTGGCATTTATGTTTAAGCCAGTTTAATCAAATTTGCCATTGTTTAAATATTCAAGAGGTTTTCAATGTTTTACTGAATAAGAGTTTAATAAATTGAGCACTAAAGTTTATACAGTAGTGCACGTTCCTCTCAAGCCCAGAGGTCCTTCAGACATTAAGCAATCTAACAGAACACACAAAAATAAAACAGATCACCAGATTTTTCAAATGATTATATAAACAATTTTTGTAATTCAATTTTAAGAAGTAAATTAGAAGTTCTCTGAACTTCATTTATTCTTTCATCTTTATATGACTGTATGATGAAAGGCCCATTTAAAAGTTTTCCAACCACCAATTTAAGAAAGCAGATTGACATACAGAAATATCTGGTGAAATTCAGCCAGTGCAATGACCATTTCAATGGAACAGTCAAGTAAAAATCATAAGTTAAAGCTGTCACCCCACTTCACTAAATATTTGTGGCCTCTCCAGCAGCAATTTGAGAATAACCTCAAGGTTACTTTCAAAATAGAAAAAGATGTGTAATTACAGCAATGGGGCTGGTGTCAGACAGGGCTGATTTGGTACACCCCAGTTTCTACACTTAATAGCTGGCATGTAATACACAACCAAACAGTTATATTAATCTCTGCCCTGCTTTCCTCAGTAGGTAACTATATTCAAAGGACAATGTGTTAAAGTGCAAAGGATTATTATTAGTAAGGATTTCTGAAAGTAAAAGTTCTTACAGAATGCAAGAAAGTGCCTCAAAACCCAGTTTTTGAGAGAAGTTGGCTACAAACTAGATAGATGTATTAGGATGATAATCACCTTAATACAACAAAAGTCAAAAACAGTAGCCCTCAGAATTAAGCTCTTTATTCGTCTTCCTTGTTTCAAAGAGTCACGGCAGTTCTTAAACAGTAGAGAGAGCATTCCTGGCACGTGGTAACACAGAGCAAGGCACACTGGAAAACACTGAGCCCCAGCATCTCCCTGGAGGAGTGGCAGTTAGAGAAAATCCAATTAGGGACAAAGGGGAAATGCCAGTGAAATACGAACCCCAAGTCAAGGCTTGGCTTTAGACTTGGGCTGGGATGCTGTGACATCCAGGTAGGAACATGCTCAAGCCAGAGAGCAGCTCATTCCAAGGAAGGGCTGTGACTGGCCTGGGTGTAGCCCCAACAGAGATTCATTTAGGGTACGTGTTCAGCAGGCTGAGCACATCAGCCACAGAGGGACACAACATGCTCCTCCTGTGGGGAAATGTGCCCTGGCCTCTCAATTGGCTCCAGAAGTCCAAGAGTCTTTGACTCCTTTGTTCATTCAGCACAACTTTACTGCTGCCTATTCTGTGCCAGGCCCTGTGCTGGGTGCAGAGGACAAAGCGAGGAATCAGACACAGTCCTTACCATCAGGGAATTCAGAATATGCTAGCAATATATCACAAAAATAAGTCATGATTCAAGGTAAAAAGGATGCAGAAAGGAAGCAGACAAACTTGGTCCTCAAGGCATTCACAGCCTGGCGGAGGCCTATGGGCAGCCTGTGCCAAGGACCAAAGAGAGGCCCATGCCGTGCGCTCCGGCAGCGCAGGAAGGATGACATGATAGCTGCTGGATGATACAGTGGGGAAAACTCACAGCTTCTTAGAGAAGACTGAACAGCCTCAGTTGGCCAACATGGAAGGAATGGATCCTACTGCCTTGGGCGGGGGGCTGTGCAGCTGTGGGCCGACTTCCATGCGTCCCTCGGGCTACCCAACAGGGAGGGGGTAAGGCTGTTTATCTGTGGATGTGGCTGCATGACAACCTGTGGATATATGAGGGGAGACTGGTGACCAGGAGAAACAGGTCCAAATAACAAGGGCCTAAGGTAAAGGTTAGGGCTTCCCTTGTAGCTGAGACAGTCAACAATCTGCTTGCAAGGCAGGAGACCTGGGTTAGATCCCTGGGTTGGAAAGATCCCCTGGAGAAGGGAATGGCAACCCACTCCAGTATTCCTGCCTGGAGAATTCCACAGACAGAGGAGTCTTGTAGGTTATAGTCTCTGGGGTCACAAAGAGTCGAATGTGACCGAGCGACTAACACACACACACAGAAGGTAAAGGTTAGGAGCCTAGACTGAATAAAGCAGGAGGCAGGGAGCGTGAGCAGGACCGGCAGGCCGAGCAAGTGGGAGGCTAGTCTGGGTGTACACCAGCAGACAGAGGGGCCTACTGCGCCTTCCTGCAGTTCCGGTGGTGGGTCATCTGTGCTCGATGGGTCAATCCCGAGGGGCCAAGAGCCTCTCAGGCCAAAGATCACAGCCTAGCCAGTCCTCTCTTCATGGCACCTAGTCTGCTTTTCTCTTTTCTTCACAGCTGCCTTCACCTGCTCTATCTTTCCCATTCTCCCAACCCAACTGTGGCTGAAATCGGTTCAGTTAGGAGACAGTATCATGGTATAGGTCCCAGGGCCCTCAAGACCTTGGGTAACTGACACTACAGCTGTTTTGGATGGTCACCTGGCACCGAGACAAGCTTCAAGTTACAGGGTTGGGTTAAAACTTGTCTGCAGCTCCACCTGTGCAGGCTTCTTTCCCTCCCACACATTTTGTGGAACAGCTCTGGCCTGTTGTCATTTCTTCTTCACAGCAGCCACCACCTACACCATCTCTCCAGCCTGGGCTTCCTGTGTGTACCCCTTTCTCCCCCTTCCTAAAGGTGTCAGTACTCCTCCCTGCTGTGCTTTTCCTTCACAACTGCCATCACCCCTCTGTTCTGTTCTCTAATCCTCATTGTGGATTACCCCTGTGCCCAACCCTCTTTTCCTGATATTACTGAAATATGCTCAGACCTCCTTCACCTATTGAAGAATTTCATTGCTAGTCACCGAGGAGATGCAAACCTGAAGCCAAGGGGAAGGAGAAAGGGGAGGGCATTTTAAAGATGGATGAGACTTCCCAAGAGGACTGGGCATCTGGGGTCCACCCTGGCATGTGGCTGAGCTCCGTTCCTTGACTCCCTTCTTGGATGGTCCCAAAGAACCTTGTATTCTCATTTTCTCCATCCTTTAACTCTGGTTTTAGAACCTAGCCATCTTCTCTACTCCTGTCAATTTGGGGTATGGTGCTCAGGAAAGCTTTGCTGAACAAGGAGTTTCTACAGTCAGGAGGGGCTGCCCTTTCAATCCTCCCCTCCCCAGTTCCTCCCTGTACCACCGACGCTGCCCACTCTGAAATCGCAGCCCCTGCCACTTGCCAAAGTGACCGAGGTCTTCTCTGACAGCAGCTTCATATAGAGAAGAAGAGAGGAGTGTTCATTATTTCAACCAGCAACTGAAGGTCCTACATGCCAGGCTAAATGTAAACACCCTTTAGTAGGCAATGAGGAGCCACAAGCAATTTTCAAGCAGGGATTGGCAATTAGAAAGTACCTCACATTATGCACAGGTACTCAATTATGGAAACATTTAGATAAATGTATAAATGAGTGAGTGAATGATCATAACTGTGTATTAACTTCAGCAAATGTATGAGAGGTTAAGGGGATTTTTAAAAGCCCCTCTAAGCCCTGGGCTTAACCCATATGCTAAAGTAGGTGAAGTTAATCTCTACGTTCATCCTATAGGACTCTTTGTCATCTGACTGGTACAACTGCATCCCCCAACTTTCTAGGCTGTGTTCCACGACAACGACTTACTCTCCAGGGTCATTACTCAGCACCAAATATATTTACCTGCTGCCTGTTTAAGGCATTATCCTCCAAAAATAGGGACAAAAAAGGTAGCTCTCACAATAAGAGTATCTGTCACAGTAAAAGGCTTATGGAGGAAATGATCTAAAATAAGAGCAACCATCTGCTATCATCTGAGAACCAGCAATGTCAAAGTTTATCCCAAATCTATTAGATAAAGAAGCATCTCTACACTTCACTAATAGTAGAGATGGTCCAAATTTCAGTAGGTCTGAACAAATATGCTTGATTCAGAGGTTTTTGAGTCCAGAGACCTTCTGAATGGTGACGACTGTCTCCATTAAAGAAGGCTGAGTGAAGACAACATTCTGAGAAAAACAAACAGCAGCTTGGACAAGTTCTGGGGCAGATGACTCCAGGCACAATTAAGATACAATTAAAATAATACCATCAGCAGCTACTATCACTCCCACTTAGAGCCCAATATCTATAAACTATCCCCCAGCTACATTTATTTTCTTCAATTTTATCCCTCTTCTAGCCCCCTAAACTGTGAACTCCTTGAGAGCAGCAATAGCAGAAAGTTTTGTCCGATGCTTTGAAGTCCTAACCCATGTTCATTTCTCATCAATAACTATCCTAATAAATGAACTTCAAGTTCATCTCTCATAGGAGTCATGCCAGCAGAAACATTAAGTACCATTATTGAAGATCACTGACATTGAGCATCTCATTTTCTCCTTCAGAGGTAATGCTTTCTGGACAAGGAAGGAAAGGTGGAGCAGAGCTGTAAAGCTGGAGAAGGTAAGTGACCTATAATTCTGCTGCTTGGCCCGATTCCTCTAGAACAGTGAGTCTGTAGAGCTTCGTGCATAATCAGAAGGATGTAAGTGCTTTTGTTATTAAAAACAAAACAGGCCACCTACATCTTCCTTTGTGCTATGACACCTGCTTGTAACCTTATACTTGGATGAGTGGCAAGTCATTTGAAAAGCCGAGCCTGCCTTTGAGATAAGAGTCCTACATACAGCCAGGACTTGCTGATCAGGGAGCATGCAGGCACACTGCCTTTCCTAGGGATGGGAAGAAGAGAAATCAGAGATCCGACCCTCTCCTTTTACAGATGGAGACCTGAGGCCCAGAGAGTACAGGTGACATGTCCAAGGTCCCAAAGCAAGCCAGTGGAAGAGCCAAGATGACATCATAGTCTCTCAGCTCACCGTTCAGTGCTCTTTTGAATGCAGTAGCTATGGCAAGATGTTCATTTTGTTCTCTGGAGAATGAGAAGTGAAAACAGGTAGGGAGCAGAATATTAGGTGTTTTGTTTCTCTGCAGACTTCAGTAACCTCTGTTATCCTGGCCTCCACTGTCCTGGCTGTGACTGCCTTCTACGGTAGCCTTCTATGCAAAGTTGGGTCCTAAGCGAATTACTTTTACTTGGCTCAGAGTTCATACCAGGGGTGGAGCAGTCCCCTTGCACGTGGCTCAGGATCTCTCGGTCTGTAAACAGGCGGAAGGCAATCTGCTCACACTCCTGCTTGGTCCCACATTCAAACAAACACCCAAACAAGCCCTCATTCTCCAGAGCAGCCAAATCAGAGTACCCACAGGGCCCGCAGTGCAAGATCCAGGGGCGGGACCAGCAGGCAGCCTCCAAGGGGCTCTGGTTGAGGTAGATGCCTAGGTCGACCCTCCGTTTCTTATTGGTTGGGTGTGAGTACAAGAGCCATGATTCTGACAGGGTTCCAGCTTCCGGCTCTGGTCTCACTGAGCTGCACAGCAGAGGACCCTGCTGAATGGCAGGTGCATCTTCGCCAGCAAGATTCTGGCATCCACCTGGGATCTCCAGGGGACAGAAACTCACCACACTGCCTTGACAGCCATGAGGGGGCTCACAGAGCTGATGGCTCAGGACTGGTTTCTGAAAGCATTCACCATGGTCAATGCTGAGGGCCTCTGCCCGGTGCCTGTTTGGTGTCCGGGCACTGCAATACAGCACAGGGTGGCCGGCCTTCCCGATCACCTCTGCCACTTCACATTCCACTGTCACCATGGGCTTGATAAGCCTGCCATGGTGCCATGTGGCTCCTAGGTCATCGCTATAGATCATCAGGGAATGAGGCCTAGCTCTATATGGCAGCCGAAAGCAAAAGAACCAGAACGGGATGTAGTAGGCATATGCAGGGATGATGAGCCTCCCCGACTGCAGCTGGATGCCATGACCTGGCCCCACAGCAAAAGTGGCCCAGTGTGTCACCTCTGGGCCAATGACCTCCTCAGTCAGGTCCCTCACATCACTCCATGAATGGCCAGCATCCTGGCTGCATATGAAGCAGAGGCGTGCAGCGTTCCTGCCTGACATAATCTGTTGACGCTCGGTGACATGGCCTTGCACACAGATGAAGAACAGGTACACGTAGCCACTCTTCCGCTCCCACACAGGACAGGGGTTCATGGTCCGGTGTCCAGGTAACGTGGCTTTCATCAGGGACTTCAGGGGTTCCCACTAGATGAGGGGAAGGGAGAAAGCAGGAGTGAAAGACTCATAGGGAGACATGAGGCTCATTAAAAGCATGAGTACTTCTCAGTTCAGTTCAAAAGCATGAGTACTTCTCAGTTCAGTTCAAAAGCATTAGTACTTCTCAGTTCAGTTCAAAAGCATTAGTACTTCTCAGTTCAGTTCAAAAGCATTAGTACTTCTCAGTTTAGTTCAAAAGCATTAGTACTTCTCAGTTCAGTTCAGTTCAGTCACTCAGTCGTATCCAACTCTTTGCAATCCCACGGACTGTAGCATGCCAGGCTTCCCTGTCCATTACCAACTCACAGACCTTGCTCAAACTCGTCTATTGAGTCAGTGATGCCATCCAACCATCTCATCCTCTGTTGCCCCCTCCTCTTATCTTCCATCTTTTCCAGCATCAGGGTCTTTTCCAGTGAGTCAGATCTTCATATCAGGTGGCCAAAGTATTGAGTTTCAGCTTCAACATCAGTCCTTCCAATGAATATTCAGGACTGATTTCCTTTAGAATTGACTAGTTTGATCTCCTCGCAGTCCAAGAGACTCTCAAGAGTCTTCTCCAACACCACAGTTCAAAAGCATCAATTCTTCACTGCTCAGCCTTCTTTATGGTCCAGCTCTCACATCCATACAGTAACTACTAGAAAAACCATACGTCAGCAAAGTAATGTCTCTGCTTTTTAATAGGCTGTCTTGGTTTGTCATAGCTTTTCTTCTAAGCTCCTCTATGCACGGAGCAAACACCTCTTAATTTCAATGCTTCAGTCACCATCTGTAGTGATTCCAAGAAAATAAAGTCTGTCACTGTTTCCATTGTTTCCCATCTATTTGCCATGAAGTGATGGGAGGACCAGATGCCATGATCTTAGTTTTTTGAATGCTGAGCTTGAAGCCAGCTTTTTCACTCTCCTCTCTCATTTTCATCAAGAGGCTCTTTAGTTCCTCTTCACTTTCTGCCATAAGGGTGGTATCATCTGTGTATCTGAAACTGATATTTCTCCCGGCAATCCTGATTCCAACTTGTGCTTCATCCAGCCTGACACTTCGCATGATGTACTCTGCATATAAGTTAAATAAGCAGGGTGACAATATACAGCCGTGACGTACTCCTTTCTCAATCTGAAACCAGTCTGTCCTTCCATGTCTGGTTCTAACTGTTGCTTCCTGACCCATAGGAGGCAGGTAAGGTGGTCTGTATTCCCATCTCTTGAAGAATTTTCCACAGCTTGTTGTGATGTACACAAAGGCTTTGGCGTAATCAATAAAGCAGAAGTGGATGTTTTTCTGGCATTCTCTTGATTTTTTGATGATCCAACGGATGTTGGCAATTTGATCTCTGGTTCCTCTGCCTTTTCTAGATCCAGCTTAAACATCTGGAAGTTCATGGTTCACATACTATTGATGCCTGGCTTGGAGAATTTTGAGCAGTACTTTGCTAGTGTGTGAGATGAGTGCAATTTGCGGTAGTTTGAACATTCCTTAGCATTGCCTTTCTTTCGGATTGGAATGAAAACTGACCATTTCCAGTCCTGTGGCCACTGCTGAGTTTTCCAAATTTGCTGGCATATTGAGTGCAGCACTCTCACAGCATCCTCTTTTAGGATTTGAAATACCTTAGCTGGAATTCCATCACCCCCACCAGCTTTGTAGTGATGCTTCGTAAGGCCCACTTGATTTCACATTCCAAGTTGTCTAGCTCTAGGTGAGTTATCACACCATTGTGGTTATCTGGGTCATGAAGATCTTTTTTGTATAGTTCTTCTGTGTATTCTTGCCACCTCTTCTTAACATCTTCTGCTTCTGTTAGGTCCATACCATTTCTGTCCTTTACTGTGCCCATCTTTGCATGAAATGTTCCCTTGGTATCTCGAATTTTCTTGAAGAGATCTGTAGTCTTTCCCATTCTATTGTTTTCCTCTATTTCTTTGCACTGATCGCTGAGGAAGGCTTTCTTATCTTTCCTTGCTATTCTTTGGACCTCTGCATTCAGATGGGTATATCTTTCCTCTTCTCCTTTGCCTTTCGCTTCTCCTTTCTCAGCTATTTGTAAGGCCTCCTCAGACAACCATTTGCCTTTTTGCATTTCTTTTTCTTGGGGATGGTGGTGATCACTGCCTCCTGTATGATGTCACAAACTCCATCCATAGTTCTTCAGGCACTTTATCAGATCTAATCCCTTGAATCTATTTGTCACTTCCACTGTATAATCATAAGGGATTTGATTTAGGTCATACCTGAATGATATAGTGACTTTCCCTACTTTCCTTAAGTCTAAATTTGGCAATAAGGAGTTCATGATCTATGCCACAGTCAGTCCTATTCTTGTTTTTGCTGACTGTATAGAGCTTCTCCATCTTTGGCTGCAAAGAATATAATCAATCTGATTTCAGCATTGACCATCTGGTGATGTCCATGTGTAGAGTCATCTCTTATGTTGTTGGCAGAGGGTGTTTGTTATGACCAGTGTGTTCTCTTGGCAAAACTCTGTTAGTCTTTGCCCTGCTTCATCTTGTACTCCAAGGCCAAACTTGCCTGTTACTCCAGATATCTCTTGATTGTATCTTTACTTTTGCATTCCAGTCCCCTATGATGGAAAGGACATCTTTTTTGGGTGTTAGTTCTAGAAAGTCTTGTAGGTCTTCATAGAACCATTCAACTTCAGCTTCTTCGGCATTAGTGGTGAGGGCAAAGACTTGGATTATTGTGATACTGAATGGTTTGCCTTGGAAACAAACAGAGATCATTCTGTCATTTTTGAGACTGCACCCAAGTAATGCATTTTGGACTCTTTTGTGACTCTGAGGGCTACTCCATTTCCTCGAAGGGATTCTTGCCCACACTGGTAGATATAATGGTCATCTGAATTAAATTTGCCCATTCCAGTCCATTTTAGTTCACTGATTCCTAAAATGTCGACACTCATTCTTGCTACCTCCTGTTTGACCACTTCCAATTTACCTTGATTCATGGACCTAACATTCCAGGTTCCTATGCAATACTGTTCTTTACAGCATCAGACTTTATTTCCATCACCAGTCATGTCCACAACTGGGCATTGCTTTTGCTTCGGCTCAGCCTCTTCATTCTTTCTGGAGTTATTTCTCTACTCTTCTCCAATAGCATATTGGGCAGCTACTGACCTGGGGAGTTCGTCTTTCAGTGTCATATCTTTTTGCCTTTTCATATTGTTCATAGGGTTCTCAAGGCAAGAATACTGAAGTGGTTTGCCATTTCCTTCTCCAGTGGACCACGTTTTGTCAGAACTCTCCACCATGACCCATCCGTCTTGGGTGGCCCTACATGGCATGGCTCATAGTTTCATTGAGTTAGACAAGGCTGTGGTCCATGTGATCAGTTTGATTAGTTTTCTGTGACTGTGGTTTTCATTCTGTCTGCCCTCTGATGGATACGGATTGTTTAGTCAAAGCTATGGTTTTTCCAATAGTTATATATGGATGTCAGAGTTGGACCATAAAGAAGGCTGAGCACTGAGGAATTGATGCTTTTGAACTGTGGTGCTGGATAAAACACTTGAGAGTCCCTTGGGTAGCAAGGAGATCAAACCAGTCAATCCTAAAGGAAATCAATCCTAAATATTCATTGGAAGGACTGATGCTGAAGCTCCAATACTTTGCCCACCTGATGCGAACAGCCAACTCACTGGAAAAGACCCTGATGCTGAGAAAGACTGAAGGCTGGAGGAGAAGGGGGTGACAGAGGATGAGATGAATGGATGGCATCATCAACTCAATGGACATGAGTTTGAGCAAACTCTAGGAGATAGTGAAGGACAGGGAAGCCTGGCATGCAGCAGTCCATGGGTCACAAAGAGTTGTACACGACTGAGTGACTGAACAACAACAACCACATAACTCAGCAATTCAACTTCTAGGTCTGTACAAAAACTAATAGAAAAAACAGTCTTGAAGAGACATTTACATGCACCTCCTTATTCCACAGCAGCATTATTCACAATAACCAAAAGGTGGGAGCAACTCAAGTGTCCACTAGCCGATGAGTGGACAAAAGGGGTGAATGGCTAAACAAACTGGATAAATGAAATAATAAATTAACATACAATAGATTATTATTCAGCCTTTAAAAAGAAATCCTGACATATTCTACAATATGGATGAACCTTGAGGATATTATCCTGTGAAATAAGCCAATCACAGAAAGACAAAATATTGCTTGATTCCACTTACATGAAATGTCTAAAGTAAACAAACTCACAAAGTACAGTATTAATCTCTAGGGGATTGGGGAGGGGGGAAATTAGTTGTTGTTCAGTGAGTATACAGTTACAATTATGCACTAATGAATAAATTCTAGAGACAAATAATGTAATACAGTTAACAACACCGCAATGTATACTTAAAATGGTTATGACAGAGGGATTTCCCTGGTGGTCCAGTGGCCAAGACTCCTAGCTCCCAAAGCAGGGGTCCTGGGTTTGATCCCTGGTCAGGGAACTAGATCCCATATACCACAACTAGTAGTTCGCATGTTGCAACTAAAGATGCCAGCTGCCACAACTAAGACCCTGTACAGCCAAATGAAAAATGATTATGATGGAAAGTATTACGTTAGGTGCATATTACCATAATTTAAAATGTTTTTAAAAGAACAAAAAAATCCGAAAAGTTTTTGAAGGGTTTAGCTGACCATCTATTTAACATTTAAGCAGCTATCAAAAAATAAATGCTACTTTTTTTACTGTAGGCTGCATTAAAAGGATACCAGATGGGATAGCCACTTCACTGCTGAGCTGGTCAATCTATCCTTGGGGTCATAAGTTCAGTTATGAGTACCATACTTTGCAAAAATACACTGATCTTCCACACCAGGTCCCAAGGACTGTAATCAGTTTTCAAAGGACAAAAAATCAAATCAAGACTGTGGCCTAAGGAGCTGCTAAAAGATAGAAGACCTGGAAGGTGTGGATACTGCTTTCAGATACATCAAAGAGCACTTCTCCACAAAAAGGGACTTTATAATGTACAGATGGACTTCCCCATAAGGCATAACAACAACAGGCAATTACAGACAAGTACAGAGGATCTCATTTCAAAAAATAAGTTAACAGTTGCCACATGACTAAGTTTCTAATTTGAGGAGTTGTGTAAGTAGATCCTTAATAGAAGATGACTAATGTTGAGTTCCTACTATGAAACTGGTATTATTAATTATATTTCACAGACAATGAAACAGAAGAGTCAAGTATTCACGATCACAGTCAATAAATGATAGGTCTTGCCTGACTCCAAAGCCATGCTCTTAACTACTAAGCTATTAGTAGCAACCAATGGAATACAGAAGATTTCTATATTGGGAAAGAAGCTGGGCTGATAATTCTTCCCATTTTAAGATTCTACAATTAAGTAAATGAGAGAATGAATGTGAATAAAATAAAGTGAAGAGAGAATGAGTTACAGTGGACACGTTTGTGACTGGATGTGACTACTGGATAGTGAGGTTATGTAACAGGTATGGTCTGATAAAAAAAACGTAACTGCCCAACTGTCTGTGGCAAAAAGCAGAGCAACAGAAACCACAGGTACTGCCTGTCCTGGAGGAAACAAAAGAGCTAGAACTTCAAGTTGGGCTGAAAGGCACCAGTGATATAAGCAGAGGTTCAACCCTGGGAGGCCATAAGAAAGACACATGATAAGGTATAAGAGCAGGGGATGGAAAGTCCCTCAAGTAAAAAACTTCCCCAAGGGGAAATGTGAGTAAGGCATTAAAAGCAGCCAGGGCTTGCTTGTAAGGTCCACCTTCAGCAGAACAGCATTTGCACTATAACAGCAAAGCAAAGCATCCCTAACGACATGAAGTTTTAAAGGTGAGACTTCTGAGAGCAGAAAAAGCAGTGCAGGTTAAGCAGATTAAAATAACTCATAAAAAATGTATGTATGTATGATTATGTGTGTATTTTTCAAATTCACTGTCTCACTTGATCCTCACTTCAGCCATCTCTGAGAGATAAAAGTCAACAATAACAAAATTGGGTTCTAAACTAACCCTGTAGTTCACAGCCCCAAGGGCAGTAACTATTCTCTCCCCCATTAAAAACACAGTAAAAATGTGCTACCTACGGACAAGGGCACTGACCCCAGTTCTCCATTTATTAAGTATGTGCCTAAGGCAAGTCACTTTCCTTCTTATAAAATGGGGATAATAATATGTACCTCACATAAAGCACAGAGAAGGCAATGGCACCCCACTCCAGTACTCTTGCCTGGAAAATCCCATGGATGGAGGAGCCTGGCGGGCTACAGTCCATGGGGTTGCTAAGAGTCAGACACGACTGAGCAACTTCACTTTCACTTTTCACTTTCATGCATTGGAGAAGGAAATGGCAACCCACTCCAGTGTTCTTGCCTGGAGAATCCCAGGGACGGAGGAGCCTGGTGGGCTGCTGTCTATGGGGTCGCACAGTCAGACACGACTGAAGCGACTTAGCAGCAGCAGCAGCAGCAGCACATAAAGCATGAAGGAAGACAAGCAAAGGGAAGAGGGGGGAGAATACAGATGTTGTTTTCCTCCCCCGTGTCTTTCGCTAGCTGTGGTCCTGAACAAGCTACCTACCTGTTGGAGCACCAGGATGCCTCATCAGCAAAACTGGACTAACAATGCTTACTGCTTTCAGTGACTTATGAGAATAAAAGAGAATGTGAATGAAAAGCACACCACATGTTGGTTGAACTGAATACACAAATCATGGAGGCCTCTATTCAGAGACTGGGTTTGAAGCTTGTTTTTACTGCTTTTTTATAGCTGTTTGACCCTGAGCAAATAGCAATCACTCTGAGCCTCAGTATCCTCATCTGTAAAATGTGACTGACAACAGTTCCTATGTCACAGAGTGGCTGTGAATTTCAATGTGCCTCTGGCAAACAGTAAGTATTCAATAAGGGAAAGCATTGCTTTTACTGCTTTTTTTCCCCCCTCCTCAGCTGAGACACAAGGCTTTTCCTGCACTGATGAAAAGGGCACACACTGTGACATGCTGTGAGCAATGCAGAAAATGAGACCCAGGCTCAGATCTGGGATAAGGAGTCACCTGTACTGATTGCCCAGTCCTTAATCCTCGCCTCAGCACCAGGTGGAGAGCATCCTCATCCTTGCTCGAGGAGCGCTTCTCTGCAAAGGCCAGGAAGGTGTGGGCAGGGGGCACGTAGATCAGGGCTGGGATCCGGTAGGTGACCCCTCTCTTGTCCTCCTGCTGGAACAGAGGGCTGCTGAAGGAGCATGATGTCACTTCTTCCATGACCTCTGCAAGGATAGGAGGGAGCTCAGTGTGTGTCCACATCCAAAGGCTCGCTGGGACACAAGTTCTGCTCTATCATTTCACTTCTGGAGGTCACTGGGAGGCAAAGATGTACCCAAACATTTATTTTTTATATACAAAAGTAACATCATGATCTCAATAGCACAAAGCAAGCAATATGCATTCTCATATAACAAGTCTATATTCCAGGCTCTGTGGGAATCCTGTGTAGCCTGTGTCAAGTGTCTCTCCAGAGAGATTCTGTATGTGCTTCTGCCAAGCATTCAGAGGTATTACCAGCCCGGATGGTTCCTAATAGTCAATTTCCTGGCTTGGAGTTTTTAGGCAATTCAGGCAATATAAATATAAACCCAAATCCATACGAGAGAATGCCTCTGGTTCAGAATTCTCCGGGCAAACTTTTCCCTTCTCTTGGAGCCTAGAATAAGAAGCAATCTTCTTTGTCATCTCTGTCAGTAGTAAGATTTCTTTTTCCTACTCCACTCAATCAGAGGATATAGATTTTCAAGGTATCTGGCTTCATGCAGGGATCTCAGTTCCAACCAGAGTCTAACACAGGTGGGCCTATGGTTTCATTCACTGCAATAGCAGGTATATTAAAGCCCAAGCTTTGAGGTAAAAGAGACCAGCAAACATCTAGGGCAGCTGAGGTCACGTAAAGGGGCTAACTTCTCCAGTTTTCAGTTTACTCTTGGTTTTTAGGCCCCTGGGGATTTCTCTTACTTTCTTGGAAATTCAGCTATAAAAGGCTTTGTTATACTTATCCATCATTTACTTTACAGGTTAGCTGGCTTGCTATAATGCTTAAAATGGAAATCTCTAGGTACATTTCTCAGGTATTCAACTTCTCAGAGGCCCACAAAGGGAAGCCAGACAGATAGAATCAAGCTTAGAATGATTTTTCCTCTCACCATTTGTTGTCCAAGCCTTGTCTTCCAAATCATTTGTAAAAATAATCAGGCTGTAAGAATGAGACCCACAAGGCCTTCTTCGTTTATTTAATAAATATTTCTGAGTGCCCACTGGAATTAAAGCCATCAGGTAGGTGCTGAGGAGACAGAAAGGGATCAGAGGTCCCTGCCCACATCCAGGTGAGGGGACAGACATATATACATTGACAATTACAATATCATGTAGTAATTTCTACTTTAAGAGGTCAACATGAGAGTGTGCAGGAAACCAGAAAAAAAACAACTGTCCAGATCAAGGCAGCAGTGGAGTTTTGAAAAGCTAATAAGTTAAGTGATCCCCTGTTTCATATCCTTATGCTCTGGGCCTGAGGCATTCAGATACCTTACTTCCTCACCTTCTTCAGCTCTATTCAGACATCGTCCAATCAGTGAGGCCTTCCCTGACAACTCTCTTGTCCCTCTCTATCCCCCTTCCCTGCTCTGTTCTCCATGCCACCTACCATCACCCATATGTTATACTTATTTAATATGCCCTACAGAATAGAAGTTCCATAAAGGGCATGTACATGTCTGTTTTATTCACTGCTATACCTCTAAACCTAAAACCCTGCCTGGTAATTCACAGGCTTAACAAATGTTCGTTGAATGTTTGAATGAATGGGTGAGTTGGATCTTAAAGGCTGAACAGTGGGTTAACCAACTGAAGGGTAAAAAGGAGAAGAGGAGAGGGAATGGATATGAAAAGCCTAAAGATCGCAGAAGCACACTATGAGCTGTGGGGATTCAGAGTAATCCAGTATGACTACAGTGAAGTGCAAAAGCTGTGAACGAAGATGGCACTGAAGGGGTCGGGCGAGGGCAAATCCTGGGAGGCTTCGATACCTTATTAAGCTGTTTATCCCATGGGTAGGGAGCCACTCAACAGGTTTTGGCAGATGAATGCCAAGATCAAGTACATATTTCAGACCACTCTTTCAGGTAGCCTTCTGGACAATGAACTGAAGGGGAAAGTTGCACTGCTTTGGGCTACAGGTTCCTAGTGTCAGTCAAGACAAGTTTGTCTTTCACAGCATATAAGTGACTTATTTAGCATGTGAATTCACTCAGCATGTGAATAATTCATTTCACTGGTTTCTAACCTCAAGTGAGAAAGAATCACAGCTCACTATCCAAAAGGATGGGGAGGTGGCCTCCTAAGTCCAGAAGAAAAACTTCCCCTCACTCCAATTCTGGGTTCTCAACTGTCTTCCTCACACCATACTTGAGCACACCTCTCTCTTAATTCAGGCTCTCCTGCCAGAGAGTCAGGCTGTGTAATGGTTTAGAAAACAAGGTTTGGGCCAAGCCAGGACTACATGAACTTGGGCATGTAATTTAACTGCTGGACCCTAGTTTATAAAATTCAGTAGAATGGCTGAAAGAATTGAGGTAAAAAGTGTAAATGGCTGTTACAGGGCCCATGACACAGTAATGAGCTCAATATATGACAGCTGTTATTTTTGGACTGTCTATCACTACATATTCTAGTGTTACTCCTCAAAACCTGTGGAGGAGGAGGATGAAGACAACCACCACAATTACAACTACCCTTCTTTAAAGTATTTAAACCCCTCTGCCCCTCTGGGAGAGGTCGTATTTTAAATTCTTGTAAGGATATGAGTTAATATCAACACTATTAATCATCAGCCTGAGATAATATCAACACTATTAATCATCAGCCAACACAAGACTATTGGTCAACATCAAAACAGAATGTGTCTGGGTGACAAGAATAAAGCACAGAACAAGCATAGGAATGGGCAGGGAGGACCAGGAAAAAACGAAAGGGACAGGGAGTGGATAGGGACAGGGAGTGGATAGAACTCGTAAGGAGAAGCACAAGTTCTTACTATGTGACCTTGCACTAGTCACTTAACCCAGGTCTTGGATTCCTTGCTTATAAAATGTGGATGAAATAATACTTACCTAAGATGACTGAAGAACCACTCAAAAGTGCTTCATAAACTTTAAGGCACTATGTAAGTAAAAGTATAAATTCAGAAGTCTTCACAATTTATGGTTTTGCTGTCACTGTAACAATTAGAGTCCCTATCACTGCTTACTAACTATGCTGATCATGTTGATGGCAATGGTAACACACGTGGTGGCTGTGGCATCAATACCCAAACTATTTCACACAAACCATGTGCCAGGAGCTAGGGACAGAGAAAAATCAGATACAGTTCTTTTGCTTTTCAACTGTGCTTTGAACTGTGTGTTGGAGAAGACTCTTGAGAGTCCCTTGGATTGCAAGGAGATCTAACCAGTCAATCCTAAAGGAAATCAGTCCTGAATATTCATTGGAAGGACTAATGCTGAAGCGGAAATTCCAATACTTTGGCCACCTGATGCGAAGAACTGACTCATTGGAAAAGACCCTGATGCTGGAAAAGATTGAAAGCGGGAGGAGAAGGGGACGACACAGGATGAGATGGTTGGATGGCGCCACCGACTTGATGGACATGAGTTTGACCAAACTCCGGGGGTTGGTGATGGACAGGAAAGCCTTGCCTGCAGTCCATGGGGTCGCAAAGAGTGGGACACGACTGAACGACTGAACTGACTGGAGTTGTTCATTTCAGCAGAAAACTCAACATTATTAACTACTGCTCCACATAATCACCTTTCAATCAAGATTTCCCTGCTCTCTTATTGAGAAGTATAGTGTAACATGGACTTTAAGACTGACTCGGCTTTGACACTTACTAGCAAATCCAGTTTACCACTGAGCCTCAGTTTCTTCCTGCAAGGGAGATAATGCCACCTATTTCTCAAGCCTGAAGAATAACATAATTCCACAGACTCCAATTAATCTAGTGCAGTAAGCAGCCTCCAGTGAGCCCCAAGGGAGACTCCCCCATTTTATTCACGCCTAACAACTAATACTTAAGGAGCACTCATCATATGTTAGGTCTTTGAAGATCCTATGGTCCAAACTCCTCTCATGGTACACAATAGGATTCTCAGATCCACAGAGGGGAATAAACTCCTCTAAGGCCACTCAATGAGTCAGTAACAAAACCTGGACCAAGGCCCAGGACTCATATAAGTTTTAGTTCTGGGCTCTATGAAGCCTGTAGACCCTCTCCAGTAAGAGTTTTCCCAGTCTCAGTTCCCTTCCATCGCAAAACAAGTTAGGCTTCAGTCGAAGGAAAACAAAAACAGAGCTAGCCAAGAATACCTTCTGGCTGTGTCTGAGAGATTAGCCCACTGGGGTGTCTCTGACCCAATAGACTGGATTTCCTAAATCCAAAGAGTGCTGCCGAACCTGTCAGCACAGTCACTTCGCCTCACGTTTTGGGAGGCCCTTTTCACTTTCATGCATTGGAGGAGGAAATGGCAACCCACTCCAGTGTTCTTGCCTGGAGAATCCCAGGGACGGCGGGGCCTGGTGGGCTGCCGTCTATGGGGTCGCACAGAGTCGGACACGACTGAAGCGACTTAGCAGCAGCAGCCAGTCTTCCAGCCACACTCACCTGCAGGGAACCCCGGCTCCTCCATCTCTCTCGGGCTGATCTGGGCGCTGGGTCAAGCACTCACGTCTCCGACACTGAAGCCCTGGAGAATGATCAAGCCCGGGAGACGAGGGCAGGAGAGAAACTGCGGACGCGGACACAAACCACGAAAAGTGAAGAAACACGGCGACAGAGAAATCGAGAAGCTGGCGGCGGGGCTGACAGATTGGGGAAGCCGAGAACAGCCGGTAGGAAAGGAAGTCCAGGAAGCTCAGAAGACGCAACCCGCCGGCGGTTGGGACCCGCAGTTGGCTGCGGCCTGGAGTCAGCCCCGCCCCCTCGGGTGGGGGGGGCGGTGCAGCCGAGGCCCCGCCCCCTCCTTCCCCCGCCCAGTCCCTTAGCGGTCCAATCTGGTTCATTCCTCCTCTTTCAGGCCCCCAGTTCCGGCCCAGCGGTGGCTTGGAACTTGCCCCTCCCTCTCCACCCGCTCCAACTCAGGCCCAAGTTCAGTCTCCAACTGCCACACAGCTCCCTGGCTGCGACCCTCACCCTTCCACTCCGCCCACCTCCGTCTTCAGTCCGTTTTCCCCACGCCCTCCCCTATTGGTTGCCGGTCTGTTGATAGGCATCACCCTAAAACTTCCCTAGACAACTTGAGAGTCGAGCGAGAAAGTTCCGGATCTCAAAGGGGACGCCACTAAAATGTCCAGCGGTCCAGAGCATTGGGCAACCGACCCTTAGGAAAATAAAAATTTATATGTGTTATATACATGTGTGTGTGTGTGTGTGTGCGTGTACATATATTTTCAGTAACTGATAGTAGATTACAACCGCTGAACAAGTTAAAAGCCCACGTGTCCTTGTAGATGTGCACAATTGAATAAATAGAGAAGAAAGGATAGCTCTTCCTTTAGTAAGAGTCTAATTAATGTAGACCATGCACAAACTGTTTGAACGCAGTATGGTTTATGCTGAATACCTGCTTACTTTCTGAGAGTCTGGAATTTTCAAACATGCCAGGCAGAGTGCCCAGGTAATCTGACCCCAATAAAAACTGTGGGTTCCAAGTTTCTAATGGGTAGGTTCTCTAGACAGAGACTAGGCTCGCATGCTGCTTTTGTGATGCTGGGTAAAGTGTGCTTAGTGTGATCCTTCATGAGAGGGAGTGGGCATAAGAAAGCCTATGCAAGGATTTTTTCAGACTCAGCCTGCAGTCTTATGATCCTGTGTGTGTCCTTACTACATTGCTGAAATCAGTGTTAGCCCTGAGTACACCTCTATGCCTGGTCCTCTGAGTACTTCTGATGCTGAGCAGGCCCCTATATGGCTTCTAGGCATGAAAGTCTTTTTGACCCCCATTTCTTATAAATAAGACGCCAGCCTCCATGGCCTGAGTTCCAAACAGCAGAACTATTATTAATTAAAGGTGGAACAGCCAGGAAACCACCTGAAGCAAGAATAAAGGGACCAAAGAAACTCATCAAGATTAGGAGATTGGACCGCTTAAGACCCTGATAAAGAAAGCTGAGCACAGAAGAATTGGTGCTTTTGAACTGTGGTGTTGGAGAAGACTCTTGAGAGTCCCTTGGACTGCAAGGAGATCCAACCAGTCCATCCTAAAGAAATCAGTCCTGGGTGTTCATTCGAAGGACTGATGTTGAAGCTGAAACTCCAATACTTTGGCCACCTGATGCGAAGAGCTGCCTCACTGGAAAACACCCTGATGCTGTGAAAAGATTGAGGGCAGGAGGAGAAGGGGACAACAGAGGATGAGATGGTTGGATGGCATCACTGACTCAATGGAAATGGGTTTGGGTGGACTCCAGTTGGTGATGAACAGGGAGGCCTGGCGTGCTGTGGTTCATGGGGTCACAGAGTCGGACACGACTGAGCTGAAATGAACTGAAGACCCTGAAAGTGAAAAAGTGCAGTCCCTGGTTTGGTTTTTTGCCCTCCCCGCCCACTGCACATCACTGTGGATTTCTGCCAGTTTCTCGGCACTTTCGACCATTCTGCACCCAGGGCTCCCTGTCCCCATGGGGTGAAGTAGGATGGTGACTTAGATGTTTATATTCAACAGAGCTATAAAAAGGTAATCCTTCTCCTCCTCAAAGATCCCCCAGCATACACAAAGTCTTTCCTTAAAGCAGGAGAGGGAGTGAGAGGGAATGGATCATGAATTTATTTTTGCTTCAGTGGTTATCTGCCTGGACTCAACAAACTCCTAATACTGAATATTTTGGGTCCACTTGCTGCTGCTGCTGCTGCTAGTCACTTCAGTCGTGTCTGACTCTGTGTAACCCCATAGACAGCAGCCCACCAGGGTCTCCCGTCCCTGGGATTCTCCAGGCAAGAACACTGGAGTGGGTTTCCATTTCCTTCTCCAATGCATGAAAGTGAAAAGTGAAAGTAAAGTCTCTCAGTCGTGTCCAACCCTCAGCAACCCCATGGACCGCAGCCTTCCAGGCTCCTCCATCCACGGGATTCTCCAGGCAGGAGTACCGGAGTGGGGTGCCATTGCCTTCTCCATTGGGTCCACTTAAAAAGCTTTATATCCTTATTTCTGACACCACTTATTTCAGCTTTGGGGAAACCATTACTCATCAGTCAGCCATACTGCCTTCAACTGGGGCCACAGACTTGCTTGCCTCATTGTCAAAACATCCTTTCATTCTCCTGCTCTGAGAATTGAGCTACAACCAGTCAGACAGTGTGTTTCAATCTCACCTCTTGTTGCTTAGCCTCAAAACATTCATTAACATGTAGGACAACTAGAGGCCCTTACTCCCCTCCTCACATGGCAGCAGTTGCTACCAGGCCCCCAGTTATCCTCTCATATCACCTGGCCCTTGACCTTCCTCTTCTGGAAAGACTTGTCTGTCAGGATCCCATCCTTGTTACCAAACTATCAAGAGTAGCCCATGAAGGGTTTCAAATTTTATCCTCCTTGCAAACAAGTTAACCTACTTTTTTCATGAAGACTGGCACATGACATGAGACTTCTGGATCAAAGAACTTTATTACTTATGATGCAGCAAACAGCAATGGACAGGTTTGTGCTAGTTCCCCATTCCCCTTCCCCAACAAAACTGACACAGGTAGGCCTAGATGGGTGCCCACACGCGCAGTAGGTTGTGTCATAAGAAAAGAACCCTGAGCTTGGGGGGAGTCCACACTTTTAGTCAACAGTAAGCAAACCGGCTCCAGGAAAGAGATATTACTTCCTCTCCCTAGGCTGCTCACTACCAAGAGAATACTGAGATTTGGCCCAGAAGAAGTGGCCAGGGTCTTTGCATTTACATGAAGAACTTGCAGGGATGGGCTCACGGCTTGTGGCAGATTGCCTCTCCCAACACTCATTCCCCAGTGGGTCACCTTTGACAGCATTATACACAAAATCCAGGGCACTAAGAGCCTGGATACTGAGTACTATTCGATATTAATCAACTGTTTTCCAGAGCAGTTTGTCAGTCACAGGGACATCTCCCTCAAAGAGCCAAAGCTCCCTTACAGCAGCCAAGATCCACTGCAAAAAATTTGGAGAGTTTTACTGTTGTCTCCGAATGGATCTAAGGGTGGCATGATAAGCAGCAGGAGGGAGCTGGCTGCAAGACAATCCAACACCTGCCATCCCTCCTCACCCAAGCAAACCAAGGTTTCTAACAATTCACCTGGTTTTTGTTCACAGAAATAGGGAATTTCCCTCCTTTCACTCTTGTGTAGATGTGTGTCTCTGTAACTGCTGTCTGAAAAGAAGAGAAATCTGCTGCCCACAGGGGAAGAATGTTAGTGTTCATGGTTACAATGGGGCAAATCTGAAGCTGATTGCCAGATTAGTCAGAAATCCTCCTGCTCAGAGAATAGTGAGCACCAACACACACCTTCTGAGCAACTGTCTTTAAACCTACTTCCCAGTACTAGGAGCCTACAACCACCTCCCCAATCTTCATTAGCAGGCAATAGTATATTCAAAACATTCTGAGAAGGGGGTCACAGAGAACACCAGACTGTCATAAAAGTTCTATGGTATATAACAAAAGGCTAATTCTTCAAGTATCCGTGGATAGCAGAGGAGTCACCTGAGCAAATGTGCTTTCAGGCTGGATTGTTAAGTAATAACATTAGAGGCTGTCTGTGGGGACAGGGCACATTTTATAAAAAAATATTGTGATATTATTAACAGAGCTTCCCTGGTAGCTCAGCTGGCAAAGCCACCTGCAATGCAGGAGACCCAGGTTCAATTCCTGGGTCAGGAAGATCTGCTGGAAACGGGATAGGCTACCCACTCCAGTATTCCTGGGCTTCCCTGGTGGCTTAGCTGGTAAAAAATTCACCTGCAATATGGGAGACCTGGGTTTGTTCCCTGGGTTGGGAAGATTCCCTGGAAAAGGGAACTGCTACCCACTCCAGTATTCTGGCCTGGAAAATTCCATGGACTGTATAGTCTATGGGGTAGCGAAGAGTCGGACAAGACTGAGTGACTTTCACTTTTCATTATTAGTAGAAGCTTCCCCAGATATTATAACTTTCATCAGGGAAATAAGGTTTGGGTCAAGGGTAGCCAGGGGTGGTGATAAGACAGTTGGTGTTAGAAAGCTCTAAATTGAGTAGGAACTTGGACCCAGAGAAAAATACAACTGTGGGTAGTCCAAGGAACTTTCACATTTTCTTTCATTTCCTAAGGCTGTTCTGAAACAAAAAGACTGTTCCTAATAATATATGAAACACCAATTGTCAAATACATGTTAGCAGGTCAAATTTGCAAATAATGAAAAACACAGCTCTCTCCCCACTCTTCTTAGCAGTCTCATCCTAGAATACCACAACTGGATAGATGAGGGGAAGGGGTGCATGCAGGATGCATGGCTAGACTGCTAACTCATTTATTTATTTATTAAACCAATACTGTCTCAACTGGTTACGGAGTCAGGGGAACACCTTAAGACATCCACACAGCCTAAGAAATCTCAAAGCAGGGTTTAAGGGCAGATTTAAAGGATAACAGCATTCATATTCTTTGAAATAAAAAAAATGTTTTATATATAGGCATCTCTAGGCAATAAGGAACCTTCATAATCTCAAAGGATACACTGTCTGAAAGCTCTTTTGAAGGGTTCTTTTAGTCCTAGAGAAGAAATGAGATTTTCCCAAGGTCATAAATTAAAATACAGCTGAAAACCCAGGTCTCTTGCCTATCACTCAAGGATATCTCTTTTTCTCCTCTTCTCCCAAACTGACTTCCCCCTTGGGATAGTGAAAAACCAGAAGAAAACAAACATACCAATAAAGAAATATCACAGTTAAAACCATTTCTACCATGGAATATTATGCAACTATTAAAAATGAATTTGACCTATGTATACTGACAAGGAAAGTACCTAAGAAATATCAAGTTTAAAAAAACACAATGTAATTCAATTTTCATTAAAAAAAAAAAAAAGAAAATACATGTTCATATATGTAAAGAAAATGGTACAGCTGGTATGAAAGAATTCCAAGGAATCATCATGGAGAGGGTTATTCCCTAACAGTAACTCCTTCATTATAAAAATATGATTATCTGATTACACTTTCGAAAGCTTCAAGTGGCTGACAGAACAGAATTACCATTTGGGCGGTGGGGAGAGGAAACTAGGAGAGAATTACAAGGCCTACCCAAGGTTCATGGAAATACAGAATCCAAGGCTTCAACTTCCTATCTAGTGATACCCACAATCTTCTACTGAAGTGAAGTGAAGTCGCTCAGTCGTGTCCGACTCTTTGTGACCCCATGGACTATAGCCTACTGGGCTCCTCTGTCCATGGGATTTTCCAGGCAAGAGTACTGGAGTGGGTGGCCATTTAACTTCTCCAGAGGATCTTCCCGACCCAGGAATCGAACCAGGGTCTCCCACAATGTAGGCAGACGCTTTACCTTCTGAGCCACAATCTTCTACTGTGTGAGCTAAATAGGGCAACATTCCCAAGTCAGAGAGGAAGATGTGATAACTGGGGTTTCTTACAAACTGATTATAGTATTAGGTATTAGGCTCAGCTGGAACTGTACTTACAAGGTGAGAAGTACAATATTCCTATAGGTCACAGGATCTGGGCAACTTCCAGTTCTTCTCTGACCCTAGTGGGAAAATACTACAAATGATGCTGCTCACAACTCTGGAGCCAGACACAACAGTTTAAATCCCAGATCTACTGTTAGCTGTGTGGACACAAATTAACCAATTTTTGTGTCTCAGTTTCCTCTCCTATAAAATGGGGATAATAAAAATACCTACTTTCTTAGGGCAGCTGGGCACACTAGTGAGTTAATACACATACAGAACTTGGAATACTACCTGGCACAAAGTAAGTACTGAGTGGCATTACTGTCATCACTGGAAAGTGAGCAGTTCCTCACCTCCAGGTTCTCAGGGGCCTCTGACTGAACAGAAACAAAGGAAACCTATGTAGTACCACTGTCAACAGGTACTGCTCTGTTCCTTCCATCAAGACCATGACTCCATTTTTCAGATCTTCTTTCCTTTTATTGAAAAAAATTTTAGAAAATGGCAGTTAATAAAGGGCACAAACAAATCAACAGGGATATACTAGTGGAAAACATAGACAACATAAAACTAAAAATGCCATTGGCTTCTTTAATTGGTTAAAAGCACAAAACGTAACAGGCAGAAAGTCTCTCTTAAACAAATTAAAAAGCTATGTTTTTCCCCCCAATTCTCCCCAAGTCAGATATATACACACCCACAAAAATGGTGTGTGAAGGGAAACTGTCATACACAAGAAGTTGTATTCTGAATTAAGGGAAACAGCTGTTGAAACAGGAATTAACATAAAAAGGTCAGCAACAGGTTAACAATTTTAAAAACTGAGTCTTCAAATGCTGCATGGCACAAAGCTATACTATATAAAGTACTGCTAGGTATGAAGGAGGAAGTCTGTACGGCTTTTAGCAAAAATGCTTTTCCAGAAAAGCAAATCAAAACAATGCAATCAGCAGACCAAAGAGGCTATAGCTAGATATCAGAGCTACAACTTCTCATATCTGAGCTAGAAGTTTCTATTTATCCAGAATGGGCTAAAATTTCAAGACAAAACAGGGACATTTTTAACATTTCTTACTTTATCCATATTAAGTTCTCTGTTTCTTTCTCCCTCACCCCTTAATTCGGCAAGATCCAGCCAAAAGATGGCTGCTTTTAGAAGCAGCTACTTTATTTTTCTTTCTGTGGCAAGACTGTCGTGGAGTCTAGATATCTCAGGCTCATATGCGTCCATGACCAGAGTCCCGCTGTGGTCAAAAAACTTAGCAATGGACTTGGTGAACTCAGCTTCCCGTTGCTGCTTCGTTCTTCCACTGATGAAGGTCAGTTTCAGAGTGTATTTATCATCGAACCTAAGCAAAGATGACAAACCAAAAACCAAACACAGACATTCAGCCAGTAACAACAGAGCACCAAGAGTTTTTGAAGAATAGCACTGAGCAGGCTACTGGTGATGTAGGGAACATAAAGCATTATCCTTTCCAAAAAAAAAAAAAATTAGGGGACGTTCAGGATAAAAAATCTGATTTGTAGGTGCTGCTATGTCCCCCCTGATTTAAGTACTATGTGCCTTCTTTACCTTGTCATAGACTGCTAAATCACATGGACTATCTTCTCTCACTTCTGCCCTTTACTTTGCTGTTATGGTAGAAGGGTACTGTCAGCAGACACTACTCTCCAGTCTTACCTGATTAGGTCCCATTTCTTAATACTATACTTGGGCATAAACTTTTCTGGGAAAACCTTCCCAAATTGAGTTAGATGTCTTGCCTTTGTCATACATACACTATCCATCAGTCAACCCAAATACTGAGTGCCCATCATCTGCTAGGTCTGACAGGCTCCTGTGCTGTCAATGAAATTATCTATTGAAATGATAATCACGTATGTGTGTTCTTTTCTAGTTTCAGGGATTTTTGAGGGGAAAGATTTTGTCTTGTTTTCTATTCTTAGCTTGGCACTTGCTAGGTAATCAAATCATGATGAATAAAGAAGAACCCTTGCTTTCACAGATGTTCCCCAATTCCAGGCTGCTGGGTCCTTGCTTCCTGTAATCAACCTAGCTTCAGGTTCTGCCTTGATCCCAGGCCAGCAGTATCTTTTACTCCATGAATTCCAGAGATCCCTTTTAGCTACTCCTTAAAGTATCTTGAAGGCCTTTACTATCTCCATTCATTCAAGAGGGTTTATGACATCAACCCCTGGCAGGCCAATGTTCCTCCCCCGCCATCCCTACCTGTTTCTGTCTCCATTTAATTAGGGCATATTCAGTGGATTGTCAGGTTGATATCACCTTTAGAGGAAGCAGATGCTTGAGCCTCAGATTTCTTCGTGCATATTTAAAAGAGGGAAAGTCCCGCCCACTTTATAGGATCACTGTTTTAACAGTGCCTATCATTAACCAGTGCTCAAAAAAAAAAAAATTATAGCTCGATAAATTGTCTAGCCAGTTACTTTCAACCTGGACAGATAGGAGAAAAGGTCCTTGAATACTTTCAACACCTCAAAAAATTTTTTCAAGCTCTGCTCAACTGCTTCTAACTGATATCACAGTAATTTTTGGACTTTTGAGCCCAGTTCCATGGCTCTGATGGCAGGACACAATCTAATTTATTTTAAAAAATAGTTCCTCATTAATTCAACAAATATTTATTCAGGACCAACCAGTATTCAGGTTGATATCACAGTAATTTTTGGACTTTTGAGCCCAGTTCCATGGCTCTGATGGCAGGACACAATCTAATTTATTTTAAAAAATAGTTCCTCATTAATTCAACAAATATTTATTCAGGACCAACCAGTATTCAGGACTAGGCAGTATTAGATACTAAGGATATACATCAATGAATACAACAGACAAATCCCTGTCTTTTGAGACTTTTAGTGTGTGTGAGGGAACAAACAATAAAATAAAAATTATAATGTTCTTTTAAATATGGAAAGTCGTCACTAGGCAGATGTTTGAGCATAGCCTAAAAGAAGGTGAGAGAACAAGCTATCTGGAAAAAGTATATTCCAGGCAGAATACAGTAAATGCAAAGGCCCTGAGGCAAGCACATGCCCAGAATGTCTGAACGACAGAAAGGAGGCCAACACAAACAAAACAGAGAGGGAGACGATGAGAGCCACAGGCTATGGTGTGTCTGCAAATGTGTGGAGGGTGCAGCTATGTAAGTATGGACTTCTAAGCTATGCTTAGGATTTCAGCTTTTCTCTGTGTGAGAGGATTTTGAGCTGAGGATTGAGTTGATCTGCCTTATGTTTTAAAAAGATCATTCTGCCCACTATATTGGAAATAGACTATGGGCAGGGAGAACAGCTGCAGAGGTCCATTAGGACATAATTACAGTAACCTAATTGAGAGATGATGGCCAAGGTGGAGATATTAAGTGGTCAGAATGAATATAATTAGAAAGTAGAGCTGACAGAATTCGCTGACAACCTATTCAAAGGACCGAGAGACAGAGGAGACAAAATGATTTCAGAGTCCTGACCTGAGTAACTAGAAGGATGGAGTTGCCCTTTACTGAGATGAGGAAAAGCAGGTTTAGATGAGGCATAGCAAGCAGAGTTAGGTTTTGGATATGTTCATTCTGAGATACTTATTAGGATCCAATGTCAAATAGAAAGCTGGGACATAACTGGAGTTTGGAGAAGAGGTCTAGGATGAAAACACAGATTTAGAAATCTTCATTATTACAAATGGTATTTCAAGTCCTGGAAGTCTGGCTAGGATTACACCTAGTGAGTGAATACAGACAGAAAAGAGATACTAGGAATAGGCACTAGTGGCATTTCACATTTAGAGAAAGGGGATAAGAAATCACAGAGGACACTGAAGAACAGACACAAAAAGATAAGAATTATAAGATTATGGTATCCTAGAAGTCTAGTTTTTTAAAAAAGTGTAACAAGGAGAGAATTATTCGCTGTGTCAAATGTGACAGGTCATATAGGATGAGGAAAGAGAACTGAAGAAAAGCAAATCCAAGAGATAATGGGAGAAGACAACAAAAGGAATAGAGAAATGAGAAGACCATGTGAGGAGGATAAGGGAGAAGAAAAACAACTTTTTCAGTTGGGACAAATTACAACTTATTTGTATGCCAGGAAAAAATGACCCAGCAGAGAGGGAAACACCAAGTAATCAAGAAGGCATAGAATCAAGTGGATGAATGGAGAGGAGGCTTCAGATAGGAACTGAGGAAGAAGGCAGAGTGTAATGAGCGCTGCAAGTGGATAAAGATGGGAGACTCCCGGCTGCTGCTCTCTCCCCAGAAACAAAGGAAGCTGAGAGTGAAGTCGGGGAGGAGAGCAAGAGGTTTGAGAACAGAGAAGGCAGGAAAGACCCTCAAGGACAGTGAGAGAGTAACTGGAATATAGAAATGCCACGGAAGCTAAAAGCTAGGTAAGGAGCAAGTGAGACAATGGAGAGAAGAAGGCCAGGGAAAAGATGGTGGGCTCCAAGGATTATGGATGCCACTGGGGCTGAAGAAGTGTTGGGGCAAGAGAACAAGGAGGAGACAAACTAGAAAAATATAAAGCAGTGGTTAGAGAGTGAGATATTTAAAAAATGAAATTAGTTATCAATAATACCAAGATCTAGCGTATGTCTCAAAGGAAGTAAGTATTTAAGACACTGCAGAAAACAAGATACTCAGAGGAGAGAAAGTAAAACTAAGAGGCCAGCATCCTGGAACAATCATTTACGGGGATACTGAAATCACTGATTAAACCTTCTGAAAGGAGCTATGTTAAACAGAGTGCCAATGAACCAGGAGCCATCTTCAAGCAAAGAGAAGTGAGTCTGTATTTAACTACAAGGAGAATGAACAAGGTGGCATATTTCCTCTCCAAAGGCACCAACAATGTGGCAGTTGGTAAAAGTCAGCAGTGAATGTGAAAAAAAAAAATCACAACCCTCATATACTGCTAGCAGGACTATAAAATGGTGCAGCTGTTTTGGAAAAGAATCTGGCAGTTCCTCGAGCAAAGAGTTACCGTACGACACAGCAATTCTTCTCGTAGGTATATGAGAAATTAAAATGTTTGTCCACACAAAAACTTATACATAAATGTCTACAGCACCATTATTCTTAACAGCCATAAGGTGGAAACAACTCAAATGGCCCTCAACTAGTAAGTGGATTAAGGAAAATGTAGTATATCCGTGCAATGGAATATTATTTGGCACAAAAAGGAATAAAATATCGATAACATGTTTGAACCTTGAAAATATTATGCTAACTGAAAGAAGCCAGTTACAAAAGATAACATATTGTGTGATTCCATCTGTATGAAATATCCAAAAGAGGGACATATACAGAGACAGAGAGCAGATTAGTGGTTACTTAAGGTTTAGGAGAATGAGGGGACAGGGAAAGGACTGTTATATATAGGGTACAGAGTTTCTTTTGGCAAGAATAAAAATGTTTTAAAGTTGACTGTGGTGATGATTGCAAACATTTTTAAAAACATAAGAAACCACTGAACTACTTTATGGTGTGGAAACTGTATTTCAATAAGGCTGTTAAAAAAATATTTAAGTCAGAATGTATATAATGAAATTAGGATGTTGCTTGGGTCTAGAATTCTGCAATTCTGCTTTAGTGCTCTGATACAGAGTATAGATTTATGACAGCTGAGACCAAAATGGCAGCTATGAGTCCTGCCAGGAGATAAGAACTCTGGTGCAACATTAGAATGAAGCCCAGCTCCTCCTCACAGGCACCTCCACAGGCTGGTAATGAGAGACTGTATGGCACTGATGCTACACTTACCTTCATATATGTAAGTAACTGGAGAGCCTACTACGTGCTAGGAACACTACCATGTGTTTTCAGGATGGTGACTGAGAGCATGAGTTCAGGCATGGGCTAAATTCACTTTTGGGCTCTATAACCATGGAAAAATTAATCAAACCCTTTGAGCCTGTGTTCTTATCTTTAAAATGGGTTATTCTAAGGTTTAAATGAGACAATGCGGTTGGCACAATACTCAGTACGTAGTAAATGCTCAATAGATACTTGCTTTCATAATGTTTGGTGTACAGCTGAACCATAAGGGGGCAGTGTTAAGGTTGCTGACCCTCTGCAGTTGAAAATCCACATATAACTTACAGTTACTCCTCTATATAGATGGTTCCTCTGTATCCACAGTTACAAATCTGTGGATTCAACCAATAATAGATCATGCAGTACTTCAGTATTCACTACTGAAAGGAAAAAACTCCATATATAAGTGGACCCATGCAGTTCAAATTCCTGTTGTTCAAAAGTCAACTATGTATACCAGTTGGCAACCTCACAACAACTCTACGAGTCATTTTTACCCTACTAAGGCTCAACTAGCTTACCCAATA
This sequence comes from Bos indicus x Bos taurus, assembly GCF_003369695.1. Taxonomy (NCBI): domain Eukaryota; kingdom Metazoa; phylum Chordata; class Mammalia; order Artiodactyla; family Bovidae; genus Bos; species Bos indicus x Bos taurus. Next base: position 29,773,452 of record NC_040090.1, read on the forward strand.
TACCAAAAGTCACACAGCTAGAGGTGAGCTGGAATTTGAACCCAGTTCTGGATACTCAGAAGACCTGAGGTGTCAGCTGCACAAAGTTACACCTATCATTAGTCAGAAACAGACTGAATTGTGCTTCTCTGAGTTGCTCAGTGCATTGCTTCAGAGATTTCTGATTGCACAGACTGCAGTCAGGATCACAGAAGACATAGAAGCTAAGGTGGTTCTTCAAAAACAACTGACTTCACACCTCTGGCCTTTATAGTTTTATATATAGTTTACAGTTCTGCTCTCTAATTGGCTCCATTTATTGGCCACAAGGAAACAGAATTGTTCTTCATTCTTCCACCAAAGTTACTTTCTCTCACAATTTATCCTCAGAGCACTTCTGTGATAATACAATCTCAGAAGTGCAACCGGAAAAATCTTCTAGTTCATTCATAATCCTTTGTTCACTTTATATGACTAGCACTCTGATCTGCAAAGAGTAGACATATAATAGTCTGTTGATAATGACTAAACACCCAGACAAAACCCAACCTCAGGATTTAGGAATCTGTGAGGATAGTCATACCTTTTGAGACTGGACGAGAGTTGCCAGATATCATCAGGATCCATGCCTGTAGGATCTTTCCTGTGGGCCACGAGAAAAATGCTCTTCTCCTTATACGAAGTATATATGGTCAGGATCCCCATCATCACAAAATAGGTGCAGATAAAGTTAAGGGGAAAATACACAACATACACACAAAAGAGAAATAACACAAACTGACAAGCAAGGGCTACAAAAACTTCCATAATAGTTCTAAAGAACACAGTTTTGTCTTGCTGTAAAAACACTGAAATTTTAATTACTTCGTATTCATCATTATGTTTACTGCAAGAGAAGCAAGGATCTCTCTGGTTAGTTCTGCAAAGAACATTTCAGGAAGAAAGGAAAAAGGTAGAGGGCATAAACCAGCTCTCTCTCTCCTGTTCAAGGACAACATATCTAAGAAGATCCTCTATTACCCGGTTTGTCAAGACTTGTGTTCATTTCTCCATACAATAAAAAACAAATAACCAAAGCGGACTTGACCACATAACCAATTTCAAGGGTGATTAAAAGAAAGAGAAACTAACTTTAAAGTGGTTTACTAAAGAGTCTCATGCTCTACTAAGTAAGCTAGCTGGGCAATCACAACAGTTTAGCTTACTGTAAGAACAATTACTTCGTACATACATGTAGGCTTATTATTAAACTCAAGTTTTTGACAGTACTAGCTACCATATTTGGGTTCCTGTGTGCCAGAAACTGGCATAAGAACTCTGTGTACATATGTCATTTAAACAGTGCAAAATGAATGAGCTTTGGAGTAAAGGAGTCCTAAATTTGAATTCTAGTTTTTAACCAACGTAACCTCGACAAATTACTCCTTACTCCAAGGCTTAACACTGTTGCCCCTAAAATGGCAATTAAACAGACTTTTTAGAATTGTCATTAGATTTAGTGATGCTATATATACATTTTGGAGTCACTGCAGATGGTGACTGCAGCCATGAAATTAAAAGACGTTTACTCCTTGGAAGGAAAGTTATGACCAACCTAGATAGCATATTCAAAAGCAGAGACATTACTTTGCCAACAAAGGTTCATCTAGTCAAGGCTATGGTTTTTCCTGTGGTCATGTATGGATGTGAGAGTTGGACTGTGAAGAAGGCTGAGCGCCGAAGAATTGATGCTTTTGAACTGTGGTGTTCGAGAAGACTCTTGAGAGTCCCCTGACTGCAAGGAGATTCAACCAGTCCATTCTGAAGGAGATCAGCCCTGGGATTTCTTTGGAAGGAACGAAGCTGAAACTCCAGTACTTTGGCCACTTCATGTGAAGAGTTGACTCATTGGAAAAGACTCTGATGCTGGGAGGGATTGGGGGCAAGAGGAGAAGGGGACGACAGAGGATAAGATGGCTGGATGGCATCACTGACTCGATGGACATGAGTCTGAGTGAACTCCAGGAGTTGGTAATGGACAGGGAGGTCTGGCATGCTGCGATTCATGGGGTCGCAAAGAGTTGGACACGACTGAGAGACTGATCTGATCTGATATATACATTTTAGAGTATAGCACACAGAAGACATTTATAATGGTACTCATTACTATTATGTATAAAAATGGTATGATTATAAAAATGGCAAGATCCTGTTTTGTTTTAAACAAGTATAACCAAACAAAAGAAATTCCATCAAGGCAGTTTCTTGGGAGGCCATATAATTATAATAAGGTTGCTGTCATTGTTCAAACCTCTTTGGAACTCCTTTGGGAACTGTCTCTAGAACCCATGGCATATTCTTTTGAACTGCCTTAATTGTGAAAAAGTTCATAATAGGTTGGTTTGTGTGATGCTGAAAAGAGTCAAGGTGCAAATTCTGGGACTATGATTTGAGATCAGTTTGTACAAAGAGGATGAGATGGCTGGATGGCATCACCAACTCAAGTGACATTAGTCTGAACAAACTCCAGGAGATAGTGAAGGTCAGGGAAGCCTGGCTGTGTATTTTGCTACTAGGTGCTCACACTTAGATTATAACCTCTACATTAGTAACTGACAGAATTAAAAATAAATAACCATATTGCATCTAAAATATCAATAATTATAACAAATTTAGAGATGCTCACATTTCATAATGTTAAATCCTAACATCAGCAGGCCCCAAAGTGAAAGTCCGTTTTTTTTTTTTTGTAGGAAGCAGAGAAGAATATCAGTAGAGACTTAAAAAAAAAAACTGTCAGTAGAAAACAAACCTGAGCTTAAAGGATATGATATAACACACAAGGCCAGAACAGGTTTGGACTCTGGGAAGGGATGCATATAATCCCAAATCAAAGCCACGATGGCGAAGAAACAGGAGATGGTACAGATGATGAGGCGACCATCAATTAGACCAAAATTCTCCACATACTTGTACTTTTCCAGAAGTACCTAGTGAGAAGAACAAGGAACCAAGCTAGTAGGATTACTTCCCTAGGTAGGATTACTTCCCTCCTTGTACCTGCTTTTCTTCTTAATTTCCATGATGAAAGTTATGATAATCATTTAAATAACCAAGTAGTTCTCTGCAATCAGGATTTTGCCACTCAGAGCAAAAAAAAAAAAAAGACTAAATGTGTTTACAAAAATCACAGAGAAAAAGCTCATCAACTTGACACATTTTTTTAAATCCTTATCTTCTTCTTTAGACTGAAGCTAAAATTTTCTTTTCCCTTTTAAAAGAGAGATAATCAATCATGCATGCCTGTCGTATATTCCCTCAACCCTCTTGCCTCTAGGCAATTAATCTCAAAAACAACAGATTACTAGTTTTCTGGAATTCAAAAATTAAAGAACTTGAAGAGAAATCTGAGGTAAGTAATAATTATATTTTAACACATGCTCCCCTATACATACAGCAAAGTTCAGAAAATGCTTTCTGTCTCAATTCCTAATACTGAAAACTAGTCATTCCAACGCACAGAAAGAAAAAATCCTGCAAGAGATGTGCCATCAGTTGTACATGAACTAAAAGACACTCCCCCTCACCTCTGCCCCCAAGAAAGTACCTTTTTGGCAGAATCATCCAAAGAATTTTTCACAGCTGATCCATCCCATTTGTCAATTTTTACAGGCTTATCGTCAATCTTCCACTGTAAAACAAATTGACAAGTTGTGCGTTAAAAGACATGGCATCTTACTAAAAGTAAAGTGAACTACTTCCTTAAGAGCATCCTCAACTATACATAACATTTATTCTCTCTCCTGATGTTGGACAGCTAAACAACAAAACACTTGAAAATGAATCTGAAGGAAACTAGGTCACTAGAATCAGCTGGTAATCATATGATGTTTCCAGTCTCCACGCTGAAAAGTCAAATCTACAAGGGTAGAACACTGACACGGGTTGTAGAGACTGTAGTGGGAACTCAAATATCCCATCCCCATTTTACCCAAATATGGGAATAGAAAGGAATTGCATTTGTTCATCCTACCACTCTGCGACTACAAAACTCAGACAATATCCATCCAGACACTAACAAAAGAATGGTCTTCTTTAATACATTTTTGTCTCCCGACATTTTACATTTTACCTGCACGTCTTAAGTAAGAAAAGAGCAGATTCAGTGTAGTCTTTTGGAAAGAACATTTTGAATTAAAAACTGAGTCCTATCACCAGTGAGGTATGTGACTTTGGACAAAGCCTGCTTCAATTTCCCTCATCTGTATAGGTTTATGCTGCTGCTGCTGCTGCTGCTAAGTCGCTTCAGCCGTGTCCAACTCTGTGCGACCCCACAGACGGCAGCCCACCAGGCTCCTCTGTCCCTGGGATTCTCCAGGCAAGAACACTGGAGTGGGTTGCCATTTCCTTCTCCAATGCATGAAAGTGAAAGTGAAGTCGCTCAGTCGTGTCCGACTCTCAGCGACCCCATGGACTGCAGCCTATTAGGCTCCTCCGTACATGGGATTTTCCAGGCAAGAGTACTGGACTGGGGTGCCATTGCCTTCTCCGGTATAGGTTTATAAAGGTTCCCAAATACTGTGCTAATTAAAGGCAAATGATTCTCTCACACACACTGCTGGTAGAAGTTCAAAAAGGTGTAACACCTACAGAAGATAACTTAGCATCTTGGATTCAACTTCCCACTTGTGGGAATTTTTCCTTATATGCATAGACATTAAATAATATACAAGGTTATTCACTGCAGCACATTTGCAACTGTAAAAATATAACTCAAATGCTCACTTACACCGGACTGGTTAAACAAACTATGGTACACCCAGATATCCCGAAAAGGCTAAGGGACGTGGGTGGGAATGAGACTTTTCAATGTGTACCTCTTTCACTGTTAATCATGTGAAGAGATTCTGTAAATTTTTTTTTTTTCTCAAATGCAAGTGATTATGTGAATGTAGGTTAAGTGAAACAGGGTACAGAAATGATCTGATAAACCTGCCTTTTTTATAGATTATATGCCCAACTCAATTTTTTCAGATCAAGTGAACAAATATATGTAATAAAAATTACAAACCAGCAGACAATCCAAAATTCATTTGGCTTTAGTATAGATTTTACTGAAGGTCAGAGAAGAAACCTTAATATTATTTAACTCTCTGATTGAGCACAAGTTCAGAGATACTGCGGACAAGAAATAAAGAGATGGAATAAATATCTGTAAAACGTGAGATTTTAAAGGAACACAGAAATATAATTCATCAAACTTAATTTTGTAATTCTACATGCTATTTCACAGAAAAGAAAAACTACTGTGAAGTCTGTTGGGAGAAAATGCATGAGCTAAAAAAACAGTCATACTTCAAGTGATTAAAACTCAAATCAAGGCTTCTCCCCTTTGTGTCTCATAAAAACAAGAATTTTCTTTGAGAAATTACTACCGGCAGCATGCTGTAATAAGATTCTAACAGCCTGCCAGCCTACAAATCAAACATGACACCTAATTTTAAAAACACAAATCGAACCAAGAAGAAATTAACAGGCTATCTAGCTAAATAGCTTGCTTATACTTACTTTAGTAAATCCCATTTTGGTAACAGCAAGCAAAAGAAGGAAACCTGTACAGCCAGAATCCATGACAGAATTTGAATTATTTATGAATGAAAGTCATTAAATCTTTTTTGGCTCATTCCAAAAAAATGATATTCTCATAGAAACTCAGCCACACGTCACTACTTGCAATGCATTACAGAGAAGAAACTTGCCTCTACAATTCAGAGGATAATTTCTTGGCAATTTGGGGGGATAAAATGCATTAGAAGCCATCACAATCTGTTCTAATATAGCCTCAGTTCTAATTCCACTGGTACCTAGAAGGATCTTCAGTAAGTGGAACAAGAACATTTCCAGTCAATTACATGACCAAGAAAATTTATAACTGATTTTTGAAGAGATGGGAGCATCATTTATTCGGTGTACATGAAAAACCTTAGACTATGTCAAAGCAAACAGCATCTCTGCTGTAGCACAGAGACACATCTGGAAAAGAGGCAGGAGGGTGGACATTTTCCATCATTCTCAAAAACTGTCCATCAACTAAAATGTATGATATTCGTCATGTACTCTTCACCGCTATTCAAGGTATTTTAGAAACCATTTTCTTTCCCTCACTTCTCTTCCTCAACCCTAAGAGTGAATTATCTTCCTTTGTAGTTAATAAATAATACAAAGCAAAGGTTGGCTTCTTTTATGTTGAACCTCCCAGGATGAATCACAAGAAAATTCTGTGTAGAAAAGAAACATAGATCTTAGATTGCCATCCTTAGAAAAACCTGTGTAAAAGGATGGTTCTTGGCTGGCATGTGGGAGGTTGGCTGGTAAATGGATTCCTACACTGATATTAAAACTTTCCCCAAGTGATAAAGAGTAGCTCACTATGCCTAAACTGCTTGTATAAACAACATGGTTTATGCTAAATACCTGTTTTTCTTCTAGGAGTCTGGAATTTTGGCACAGACCAGGGAGAGGGTGCCTATTTAATTAGCCCTTAATAAAAAACTTGGGCACTGAGTCTCTAGTGAGATCCCCTGGCAGACAACACTTCACACACATCATATCACATTGTTGCTAAAGGAATTAAGCAAAACCCATGGAAATTTAGTGGGAGAGGACTCTCGACTCCTGCACTTGATTTCCTCTGGACTTCCTCCTACTCACCTCTGCCCTTTGCTGGTTTTGCTTTGTATTCATTTGCTGTAATAAATCTTACCCAAAAGTATGGCCCTGCGGGTACTTCTAGTGAATAACAGAGCAGGGCGATCCCAGGGAGCTCTGATACACAGGCAGTATTGCCAACTGAGATATAGCAGATGTGGTAACCTGGCACACAATTCCTCTTCCCCTCATTCCCTATGTATTAGAGATACATGCATATTGGGCACAATCAACAATCAGTGTTGACTAAGCTAATATTTGTACCAAGGTCATATACGCACATGGTTTAAAGAGTTCTGTAAGTTATTAAAATTAAAAAAAAGAAAAAGAATTAGTAGTCCTGCTTTCCCTCCCTTGAGACACTCGTGACATTGTCCACTTCCTATTCCCCAGACACTAATTTCAATTCCTTAGGCTGATTTTTGGGGTACCCAGCTCCATATCTTAGGGAAAAGTTTATATTATTTTTTTCAGTGTTCAGCATTAAGTCTTCTGACTTTTTCACCCACCATGAAAGATGAGATTTAACCAATTCATCCCCTACCACTTTCACATTTACTTTTCCTGCTCCTCCTCACCATCTCTTGAATACAGTTATAGTAGACCAATATTGATTTGTTATTACTTAATACCTTAATTTTTTGCTAGATCATTATTTGGAGTTTACAATATGATCATAAATGCTGTTCACAGATTAAGTCATGTAATAGATTAGGATTCCTTTTCTGCATAGCTTTTTGCTTTCCTTGGAGCTACTACTGTTATCATGGCTGTTTTTAATCAGACAGTGTATTTCTTACCAATATATTCTCAAATTCTTCCCCAGTTCTTAAATCTCCTCTCAATATTTGCAGTCATATTGAGCATTTTGTGAATTTCATCTTCCTAGAATCTGGAAGCCTTCTGACCTGCTTCAATCTAGGTGGATTTCTTTCTAGGCCCACTGTGTAACTGTCATCCTGGAGTCTCCCTTTACCACCTCTCTGAGGGTTCCCTTAACCTCCTCTTGGGCTGATCCCCCTTTTCTTAGATACCATGTGTTACTCTTTGCTTGGTTTGCTATTCCAGCCTCCGTCCATTATCCCCATCCCTCTCCTGCTATCCAAATTGATATACTGAAATCCTAAACCAGAATGTGATGGTTTTAGGAGGTGGTACCTTTGAGAAGTAATTAGGTCATGAGGGGCTTCACGAAAGGGATTAATGCCTCGAGAAAAAGACCTGAGAGTTTGCTTCTATTGTTTTCCACTATGTGAGGATACAAGAAGGTTGTCTGCAAGTAGTTAAGAAGGCTGTCACCAGATGCAACCATGCTGGCACTGGATCTCAGACTTCCCAGCCTCAAACTGTGAGAAATAAATTTATGGTATTTTTATTAGAGCAGCCCAAACTGACTAGCATCCTCTTTTTACAGATAACATTAACGGTCTAAGAAATTTGCCCAAGGTGAAAGCCAGAAAGTAGTAAAGCTGGGACCTAATCAAGTTCTCATGATTTCAAAACCTGTACTCTTTCACTACTTTACACTGCTTCCCACAAAATACAAGGAATTATTAGCCATGAAAACCAAAAGGAAACAGATCTCTGAAGTGACAGCCACATAAAGTATCTTGATTTTTATCTAATAAATTATAGTTAATAAACTAAAAAAAAGCTTAAAAAGATTTTAATCTTAATATGCCAACAAAACCTATAGGATACAAAATATTTGGAATTTTCCATTTTCCTCCATTGGAAACCAACTGCTATTTGGCTGAAAATATGGTTCAAAAAGCCCTATCTTAAAGAAATCACTTCCCTGCCACTATCAACACAAAACACTTTATCAAGCCAGCATATCTGATACCAAACCTTGATGATGAACCAAACACAAAATTTAGGCATTTGATGGCTTTTAGAGAACATCACAAAGATTCAACTTCAGTTATGATTCTCAATTGCAAATTTGAATTAAAAAATTTTAGTACAGTGAAAACAGAAGTAAAGTTATGCAGTGATAAAGATCTCAGTGGGTTTCTTCATAAAGTTCCTTAGCCTGACAACTGGGCAGTAAGACTCAAAGGATTCCTCAATTCACACTGAAGAGATGAGGATACCAGAGGTAAATTGTGTCAACAGAAGGGGCCTGCTCTGATTTTAAAGGAACTCGAAGAAATAGTATTAACTTCTTATTAATATTGGATTGAAGAAATATTAATAAACCTTTTTTCTCCCTTCTTTGGCCTCTCTCAGATTAGATGGTGGCTGCAGGCTGCAAAGACGGTAGTAGTAGGAGATGTGGCGCATGACAGAGGCAGCACATCCTAGATGACCTTATTCACTAGGTTAAGGGACTTGATTCTGAAACAAGCAATGGAGAATATTTTAAGCAGGTGAACAAGACACCAATTTGTGTTTTTTAAAAAAGTCATTTTTAGAGGCAACTTAGCAAAAGGTCTGGAGGGGAGTAACACTGGAGATAGACTCATCAGACGGGGCCTGATTTAGATGCAGGGCTTGAATTAGATCAGCAGCAGGGGGATGAAAAGGGAATATTTATGAGGTACAACTGTCAGGACTTACTATCAGACTAGGTACAAAAAATGTGAAAGAGAAAAGACAGAGGTGACCACTCGACTAGAATTTGGGCTTAGATAACTAAGCGGTCATGTTGTTTTCCAAGAGAAGGAACTGAGCAGGAAAGATGAGAAACACCCATTTGCACATGCTGAGTTTGAGATGTTTAAGCTCTACAGTTAATAGTGATTTCAGAATTTTCTAAACCAAAATAAGATTATGAAAACTTATGGCAGACTCAGAAGCTGAGATATTATTTGAGTTGAAAACAACACACCCCTACCTCCCACATGTACACATTTGCAAAATGATCACAAAGCAGTAAGCTCAAAATATGAAAAAAAAAGTTCAATTTGGGCAGCAAATGATGTTTGTCTTGAGGAAGCTTCAGTTCAGTTCAGTCGCTCAGTCATGTCCGACTCTTTGAAACCCCATGAATTACATCACGCCAGGCCTCCCTGTCCATCAGCAACTCCCGGAGTTCACTTAAACTCATGTCCATCGAGTCGGTGATGCCATCGAGCCATCTCATCCTCTGTCATCCCCTTCTCCTCCTGCCCCCAATCCCTCCCAGCATCAGGGTCTTTTCCAATGAGTCAAATCTTCACATGAGGTGGACAAAGTAATGGAGTTTCAGCTTCAGCATCATTCCTTCCAAAGAAATCCCAGGGCTGATCTCCTTTAGGATGGACTGGTTGGTTCTCCTTGCAGTCCAAGGGACTCTCAAGAGTCTTCTCCAACACCACAGTTCAAAAGCATCAATTCTTCGGTGCTCAGCCTTCTTCACAGTCCAACGCTCACATCCATACATGACCACTGGAAAAACCATAGCCTTAACTAGATGGACCTTTGTGGGCAAAGTAATGTCTCTGCTTTTCAGTATGCTGTCTAGGTTGGTCATAACTTTTCTTCCAAGGAATAAGCGTCTTTTACTTTCATGGCTGCAATCACCATCTGCAGTGATTTTGGAGCCCAGAAAAATAAAGTCTGACACTGTTTCCGCATCTATTTGCCATGAAGTGATGGGACCGGATGCCATGATCTTCGTTTTCTGAATGTTGAGCTTTAAGCCAACTTTTTCACTCTCCAATTTCATTTTCAAGAGGCTTTTTAGTTCCTCTTTACTTTCTGCCATAAGGGGGGTGTCATCTGCATATCTAAGATTATTGATATTTCTCCTGGCAATCTTGATTCCAGCTTGTGCTTCTTCCAGCCCAGCGTTTCTCATGATGTACTCTGCATAGAAGTTAAATAAACAGGGTGACAATATACAGCCTTGACGTACTCCTTTTCCTATCTGGAACCAGTCTGTTGTTCCATGTCCAGTTCTAACTGTTGCTTCCTGACCTGCATATAGGTTTCTCAAGAGGCAGGTCAGGTGGTCTGGTATGCCCATCTCTTTCAGAATTTCCCACACTTTATTGTGATCCACACAATCAAAGGCTTTGGCATAGTCAATAAAGATGTTTTTCTGGAACTCTCTTGTTTTTTCGATGATCCAGCGGATGTTAGCAATTTGATCTCTGGTTCCTCTGCCTTTTCTAGATCCAGCTTGAACACCTGGAAGTTCACACGTACTGCTGAAGCCTCTTGCTGCTGCTGCTGCTGCTGCTAAGTTGCTTCAGTCGTGTCCGACTCTTTGCGACCCCATAGACGGCAGCCCATCAGGCTCCCCCATCCCTGGGATTCTCCAGGCAAGAACACTGGAGTGGGTTGCCATTTCCTTCTCCAATGCATGAAAGTGAAAAGTGAAAGTGAAGTCACTCAGTCGTGTCTGACTCTTAGTGACTCCATGGACTGTAGCCTACCAGGCTCCTCCATCCTTGGGATTTCCCAGGCAAGACTGCTGGAGTAGGGTGCCATTGCCTTCTCCAGCTGAAGCCCCTTACTATCATCTAATTTAGAGTACAATTCAGAAATACCAAGATATCTCAAAAACATATATTATAGCTCCTGGTAACATAATCTTCAATTTCCATCTCTCTTTTTTTTCTTTTTTAATAAAAATGGCCAAGAAATACTCCAAAAAAAATTACTTCTTAATAGTGGCTTATTACTATCTATCGTTATCACTGGAGTTAAGTTGCAGGTTAGAAATTACCACGTTAATTACGAGCATGAACATTACTGGCAACACCAGAGTAAGTGGAAGTAAGTAAGTGGAGCTAAGTAAGCAGAGGTAAGTAGACTGGCTCCAGCTATGGCAAGCAGGCACTGAGACATATAAATCTGGGGCTCAGAGCAGAGGTCTATATTGAAAACATAAATGTGGAAGTTATTAACTTACAGACAGTATTTAAGCCAGGACACTGTGTATCTCCCTGGGATGTGTACACAGACAGGGCCAGGGGCTTGCCAGTACTTACAGGTCAGGAAGAAAAAACTAACAACAATAAAGACAGATAAGTGGAGGAGGAAAACCAGGGCAAGTGGCATTCTAAAAGCCACACAAAGAAAATATTTCAAGAAAGAAGTGATCAATGAGTCATAAACTCAAGATCAGGTAATAAGAAAAACCACTATTGAGATCTGACAAGATGGAAGTCAGAACAGAGAAACGGTGCAGGCAACAGCTAAAACAGGGAGCTGGGCTGTCAGAGGTTATTAACATCTATGATACCACTGTGTTATACAGTGATGAGTAAGTAGTTAAAAAAAAATAACTTGATGCTTTAAAGATCACTCCATAAACGCTGTAAAATGAATGAGTTTTAAAAACAGATCTAATTCATGTATCAGAAAACTCATCATATAAAAATGTGCAATGGTTTTCATTCTATTCACGACATTATGCAACCATCAACATCTAATTCCAAAACACTGTCATCATCCCCAAAAGAAACCCCATACCCATAAACAGTTATTCCAATTACCATGACCCCACTCCCAGCCTTGGCAACCACTACTTTCTGCTTGCATGAATCTGCCTATTCCAGACATTTATCATCTACGGAATCATATAATATGTGGCCTTTTGTGATTAGCTTTTCTCACTTAGTATATTTTCAAGGTTCATCTGTATTGTGTCCTGTGTCAGTGTCTCATTCCTTTTTATGGCCAGGTAATACTTCACGGCATGGATATACCACACTTTTATGGCTTGCTTCCACCTTCTAGCTATTGTGAATAATGCTGCTATGATCAAGTTTTTGTGTAGACACATTTTCAATTCTCTTGAGTTCATAACTATAGTGGGACATGCTGAGTTATAACTTTTTCATCATTTTACATTTCCATCAGAAATGCAGGAGGCTCCCAATCTCTCCATATCCTCACCAAAAATGGTTATTTTTCTTTTTTTATTATAGCCATCCTAGTGGCTTCTCATTGCAGTTTTGATTTGCATTCTTTAGTAACTAATGGTGTTGAGATCTTTTCATGTGCTTACTATTTGTATTAATGTATCTTCTTTGAAGAAACATCAATTCACATCCTTTATTCTTTTCAAAATTGGTTTGTCTTTTTTATTATCAAGTTATAAGACACTTTATATAGTCTAGATCCTAGACCCTTATCAGATATACGACTTGCAAACATCTTCTCTCATGCTGTGGACTGTCTTTCCACTTTCTTGATAATGTCCTTTGATATGAAAAACTTTTTTAATGAATCAAAAATAATGAGTTTTGACATGTTTTTAAAGTTTGGTTTGCAAAATGCAATTAAAAGTCAGCATCTTATTTCTTTAAACACAAACACAGGCATCACAGTAGTGCCATAAAACTGTTCACTGTCAGAGCTTGGTTAGGGTACAGGCATACTACCCTGTTCAAGTTTGGCAAGCAAAGATCCCACTGAAGAGAGCAGAAGAGTATATATGACCTAAGGATGCATGGCTGGTGGGTGACAAAGCCATGGTTTCAGCCTAGGTCTTCCAACTTCAAATTAGATGCTCTTTCCACTACTACATTAGCTAGAACATGGTCTGCTCCAGTACGAAAGGCAATGTGCTAAGTAAGGTAAGAGTACTGGATTAAGAGCTGGACAGCCAGATTCTGGAACTGTAACTGATTGTGTGGTCTTGGATAAAGTGCTTCATCTTTCCCTCTCCAACTGTATCAATGTCTGTATCTATGTCTCTAAAATGAGGAGGTTGGAAGAGATGAACTTCAAGGTCTCTTCAATACAAACACGTTAGAGAAATCACTACTGATTAAGCAGAATAGTTGAAAACCAAACAAGAAAAAAAAAATCTTAAGATGTCTGAATCAGTAGGGATTTAAAAAGTCATCTAAGACAGACGTTCTCAACCTGGATGTAACTGTTAAAATGTAAAAGAAAAAAATAAATGAATAGCTATGTGTGAAACCATGCAGCTGTCCAGGCCCCACCCCCAGAGAACCTGATTCGGTTCTGGGATGAGGTCCAGAAGTTTGTATTTTTAACTAAAACCCAAGAGGGTCTGACTAAAACCCCAAGAGGGTCTGATGCAAATAGTATTCATAACACGTTACAAAAAATATTATCTAAGAAGTGAAGTCCAGAGAAACTAGCTAGTTAGTGGCAGCTATTTGTTTCGTTCAATGTTTACTATGTACCAGAAACCACTTTTTAAGGTAAAAACTATTAGTATCCCCACTTTACAGATGAGAAAACTGAGATACAAAGAGATTTATTATTTTGCCCAAGAACACACTTCTGATAAGTGGCAGAGCAAGAATTCAAAGCCAGCCAGCCAGCCTGGCACCAGAACCTATATTCTCAACTACAAAGGTATAAAAACTCTGCTCTAAGATCAGGTTGACAGTTCAGCCAGGAGACAGAGATCCACATACGAAGTTAAAAGGGCTGGGTACAGCTTCTAAAAAGCATATTTTAATACCACACATCAATTTTAATAGCCAAAAAATCCAGCAAGGAGACAGAAATCTGGCTATGAGATTAAAATTTGGATACAGTTCTGAAAAGAATGCTTTAATAGTATAGTAGTGTCAGTCACTCAGTCAAGTCCAACTCTTTGTGACCCTGTGGACTGCAGCCCGCCAGGCTCCTCTGTGCATGGGATTTTCCAGTCAATACTGGAGTGTGTTGCCATTTCCTCCTCCAGGGGATCTTCCTGACCCAGGGATCAAACCCGGGTCTCCCACAGTGCAGCCAGATTCTTTACTGTCTGAGCTACCATGGAAGCCCTGGTGCTTTAATACCACATGTCAATTTTAACAGCCAAAGCAGATTAAGTACACAAATTTTTTTTTTATAGCCTGCTACATAGAACAAAATACTTGGATGCATTTTGGGGAAATAAGTTATCATAATAATCTAAGTTATTCTGTGATGGAAGCTGGAAGGTTATATTTGCATATCTATTTTTAAGATCAGGAAGCTAGAATTGCTTTGTTCTCCAAGTCAGTTTCAAAGGAGCAGAAACTCACATCTGTTTAGGGAAAACCAGAAGCACATTTGCATCTCTTTATTACATTTCTCTGGCAAATAAAACCACAGCTGCAAGAAAATAAAAACCCTCCAAAAAAAAAAAATCGAATTAAAGAAATGTAAAGTAACAGCCCCTCATTTTCTCCATGTTCTCTTCCACAGTACCTGCTTTTCAGACAGTTAGAAGCACCATTCTCTAAAGCCGTTTCTGAAGACTGGGGTGGCAGATATGAAGTTTTCTCTTTGCTAAATTCAATGCTTCAAGTACTTACTCTATGCTGATCACCACAAAGAACCTCTCATAGGAAACTGACATACTAATTGGGGGCAGGATACAAAACAATATGTCATAGTAAGTGACAGCTAAATTCCCATGTGCAATAAACGCCAAAGACTTCAGAGGAAGAACAACTCAATGTAAGGCTGAAATCAAGTTTTCCAAGTAAAAACACCTGAACAGCTCCTGATTTATTTTCTCTCTCCTCGGCCCCTCACTTCTTGCTTAATTCTGCCAACGTTCTCTTTTGTGAAGCCTTTCATCTATCTCTGCTAGCAAGTTAGGGTTCTCCTCACCTTGTCATTCTGTTTTTATAACCCTTCACAAAGACCATATACCAATTTATTATATGACAATATTCACAGTAAGCCACAATTACATATGGGCATCCACATTGTTTATATAAGGAAATTTAAGTTCAGTAATACCACATAACTTATCCAACACCATATAGTTTTCAACATGCTGCACTAGAATTCAAACATGTCTTTCTTTTTGTATTAAACCCCATACAGCAGTATGGTATGAGGCCTATAGGAAGACTTTTAAATTCTACCACTCCCAACTATCTGAATGATTCTTCTAAAACCACTTAATATATTAGATTCAAAAACCTTCAGCAGGCTCCCTACTCCTACTTCAGGCAATCCATGCCCTTCTCTATCTGATTCCAGTCGGTCAACAGAGTACCTGAGAAACAACAGCCGCCAACCACACACCTTTGTTCAAGGACATTTTTACCTGGTATGCCATCTGTCTCTCAAAGTAAGGTCCCAGCTCCACCAGGGCTCCCACCCCTTTTCAAATGGATCTCAGGGATCATTCTTTAACTTCGTAAGAAGTGCACAAGTGAATGCCAAATTCTTTTATGTTCAGTATTTTGGACTTATACTCTGCTATACAGAGTATTTTTTGACAGCAGGATTTTTTATTTTTTTCCTCTGCCATTATATGCCTGAATTAGATACTCTTAAGTTACAGAGGTCATTCATGCGTATCATCTCATTTGATTCTCCCCCAAACTCTAATATTTCAGGTGAAGAAAGGAAAACAGTGTCATTAAATGACTTGCTAATCTTCATATGTTACTTTTCGGTAATCACTGCCTTAGCAGACTGTCCATGCTTAATATCTGCTTGAGGTGGAGAAAAAAGCAAGAGCACTCAGTGGAACAGAATGAACACAGGCCATGAGGTGCTCACCCAACAAGAAAACAAAATTACCAGTGACTATCAATCCCCAATACTTTCATATAGCTTTTCATATTTCCCATCCCAACTGCTGGACAGAACAGGACAGAACATGTTCCTATCTCTTAAAGGCTGAGAGTGTGTGTATGTATGTGTGCTCAGTCACGTCTGACTCTTCATGACCCCATGGATTGTAACCTGCCAATGGGATTTAGCAGGAAACCCCATCCAGCTATGGGATTTCCCAGGCAAAGAATACTGGAATAGTATTTCCTACTCCAGGGGACCTTCCCAACCCAGGAACCTGAGCCTCTTGTGTCTCCCTGCACTGGCAAGAGGATTCTTTACCACTGTGCCACCTGGGAAGCCCTAAAAGGGTGCTATACTTAGTCGCTAACTCGTGTCCAACTTTCGCGACCCCATGGACTGTAGCCCGCCAGGCTCCTCTGTCCATGCGATTCTCCAGGCAAGAATACTGGAGGGGGTTGCCATGCCCTCCTCCAGGGGATCCTCCCAACCCAGGGATCAAACCCAGGTCTCCCGCATTGCAGACAGGTTCTTTAGCATTGCAGGCAGATTCTTTACCGTCTGAGCCACCCAGGGAAGCCCATGTAATTCAAAACCAATGACACCCAAAAAGAGAAGCAAAAAGATTTGGATAGGAACCCCTCAATATGATCACCTACTCATTTCTTAAGCACTCAGCAGGTGTTAAACACACAGAAGTCTGAAAGCTGTTTTCAATTAAAAGTTAACAATCCTATGTTAAAAACCCCAAGTTTATCATTTCTCATCAAACTGACCCAGGACCCTACAATGAGAGAACTGGATGAAACCTTAGGATACATTCATTTTACAGATAAGGAAATAAGACACAGGGAGAACAAGCACATTTCAAGGTCACACAACTAGAGGCAGAAGCAGTACTAGGACCCAGATCTCCACGCAATTGTTTCTTTCAAAATGCTATGTAAAGGGCAAGAAAGCCCAACTCAGGAGAATTTTCCTTTTTAAGTCCCTGTTCCTAGGTCCGCATTTTAAAAAGGAAAAAAAAAAAAAACAAAAAACTGGATGGAGAGAGGGGAAAAGAGGTCAGCGTGAACAGGTAGCAAGCTTATGCATCCTACTCATCCAGGACACATTCACCTGGCCTGGTAGCAGACGAGGAGGGGGAGGAGGTGCGGGGGGTGGGGGTGGGGGAGCGGTGTAGAAAGAGAAAGGAAAAAAAAAAAAAAAGATAAATCTTAAAGACTTCCAGTTAGGCCGTAGGAGAAGTCGGTACTCGAAGTTCAGTATTCGGGTATCGGGATAAAAAGCCTAGAAACTTCAGGAAGCAAAAACCCAAGAGCACTCTGGAATCGGTAACAGCATGCAAGTGTGGCGGTCGTGGCGGGTAGTTTGGAGACTACTAACTTCGAAGAGTTGCTTTCATTCAGTCGAGATTCAATCTTCCCTGTCCGTGAAATAAACAAATTAAACAGTGGCCCCCCAGCACCACCGAGGAAAAGCGATGGCCGCTCTGAAACGTGGGAATAATCAAACTATCTTAAGAAGCTGTAGTGCCCAGAATTTAGGAGGAACACCTCCCAGAAAGAAAAAGTCCTCAAGAGGAGAGAGCCCAGGTTTGAGGTATGTAGGGAGCTGGCTACAAGCGCAAGTTAAGCTTCCCACGGTGGACCAACGAAAACTCCCTCTGAGAAGCCGCAGAAGAAAAGGGGGGCGAGATAGGAAGAAGGATTCGCCGCCTCCCTGGCGCTCCCCAGGCTTCGACTGTCCCCAAGAGTCGACTTCTCACCTTGTCCAGTAAACCGCTACGGCTACTGCCTGTCCCACAGCCGGAGCCACCGCCAGCCCCACTACTGCCTCCGCCACCACCGGCTCTCCCGCCCTGAGAAGCTGCCGCCGCCATCTTGCTTGTCTCTGCGTTTCCCTCCCCTCTTAAACTTGTCCGAAGCCGATTGGCTGAAACTGACGGCGTGACGTACTGCGCGGAGTCCATCGGGATCCGTAGTTGGGGCTGGCTGACGGGAGGTTGCTAGCGGAAGTGGCCGCGAGGCTTGCCGGGACTTGTAGTAATTAGAAGCTCCATCCATCGGTTGCCGCCTTCTCGGCCGGCCGCCGCGTCGCGGTTACTAAGGGGTGGAGAAGGTAGTGGCAGGCCCCACGGTGGAGCGGCTCCGAGATTCCCGGGAGGCTCGGAGGCGCGCATCCCGCCCGACCGGGGCGTCGCCCCCGCGGACTTCTCGGAGGCGGAAGCGACGCCGGAGGCAGGTGCGGCTGGAAACTTAGTTTGCGTTGAGGGGTTAGAGTCTCCGCCGCTCCACATGTAGTGTTTCTCAAGGATGGGGTAGTAGCTCGTCCTTATCCTTTTTTAGCCTTGTTACTGCACTTGTTTTCTGGTGACTGTCATCTTATTTTCGTGATACAGAGAACTCACAGTCACTGAGTGCCTGTTGCCTACCAGGCGCTGTCTTCAGTCTTAAGTGCCTATATATCCATCCTCATTTAGTCCCCTGACGGAACAGATAGATGAGGAAACTAAGGAAATTAACCAAAGCCAGATAGCATGTATCAGAACCTAGTTTAGCAGCCAGGTGTTTGCGTCATCAAACCCGTGCCATGCTCCCTTTGTTACCACCTGGGGTCCTTGAACTCTTTAATCAATAGAAATTGATAAGAGGCCAGGCAAGGAATTCGGGCAAGATTTTATTAGGACTCCACTTGCAGCAGGCTTCCCTGATAGTTCAGTGGGTAAAGAATCCGCCTGCGTTGCAGGAGACCCCTGTTCGATTCCTGGGTCGGGAATATCCCCTGGAGAAGGGAAAGGCTACCCGCTCCAGTATTCTGGCCTGGAGAATTCCACGGACTGTGTAGTCCATGGGGTCGCAAAGAGTCAGACAGGACTGAGCGACTTTCACTTTCCTCTTGCAGCAGCAGAGAGCAAAGCAAGAAACAGTGTGGGGGGTAGGGTGGGGGTGGTGAGTGAGCTGGTCCCTTAAATGGGGTGAGGGTAGGGAGCCAAATGGGTGAGGTGGGGGAGTGGCTTACTGTGGTCTGCCCACACCCTTTGTGGTGCTGTGTGCAGGGATCATGCACAGTATCCTACTCTTGATCCTGGCACCTCAGAAGAGACAGTTGGATTTTGGCCTTTTTATGTGTTATTGTTCATAATTTGCCCCACCTGTGCATGCATGCAGTTATTTTTAGTCCCTTCTAGTTTATTTGTGTTAATATTTTGCTGTACAAACAGGTGTTTGTCCAGGTACTAGCACTCTAGTAAAGGGTCCCAGGTCCCAGCCTATATCACCTTTGCCTCTCTGCCTTTACAGTTTTAGGATGTAATAATAGTCTATATTTTTATTAAATTTTTTACACAATATTTATTGAGCACCAACCTTACTTGCAGCTGTACTAAGAGATACTAGGGGATCAGAAAAGACATGTTCCCTGAGTTACCATGTAACAGAACCCAATACACTATGAGCTACTACATTGTATCATTTTTTATTTTTTTTAATCCCTAAAAATTCCTGGTGGTTGTTTGGTTGCTAAGTCGTGATCGACTCTTGCGACCCCATGGACTGTAGCCTGCCAGGCTCCTCTGTCCATGGAATTCTCCAGGCAAGAATACTGGAGTAGGTTGCCATTTCCTTCTCGAGGGGATCTTCCTAACCTAAGGATTGAACCCAGGACTCCTGCTTTTTAGGCAGATTCTTACCAACTGAGCTCTAGGGAAGCCCTTGAAATTCCTCATGTAAATGTCCAAATCATTGAACAAATTAAGTACTTACTATGGAAACATTCCCACTCCAGTACTTTTGCCTGGAAAATCCCATGGATGGAGGAGCCTGGTGGGCTCCAGTCCATGGGGTCGCTAGAGTCGGACACGACTGAGCGACTTCACTTTCACTTTTCACTTTATGCATTGGAGAAGGAAATGGCAACCCACTCCAGTGTTCTTGCCTGGAGAATCCCAGGGACGGTCTATGGGGTCGCACAGAGTTGGACACGACTGAAGCGACTTAGCAGCAGTAGCAGCAGCATGGAAACATTACATGCAGTTTCTTCATCTTTGTGAAGCAATCCAGTCAGATGCCTCTGTAGCTTCATGTTTATCTTTTAATAACTTGTGTTTCAAGACCCAGCTCTAATGTCAACCTGCTCTGTGAAACCTTTCCTGATCCTCCTCCTTTCTTTGCAGACAGAATGGAGAACTCCATAGCATTGTGTTCATGGTTCTGTTTGGTTCAGTAAGCACTCAGTTGAGCCTCTTCAGTGGTCCAGACCT
Organism: Bos indicus x Bos taurus; assembly: GCF_003369695.1. Lineage (NCBI taxonomy): Eukaryota > Metazoa > Chordata > Mammalia > Artiodactyla > Bovidae > Bos > Bos indicus x Bos taurus. Next base: position 29,793,802 of record NC_040090.1, read on the forward strand.
TGTATGAGGTGTGGGTGATAAAGATGTGGTTAGGACCCAGGCCTGGCTGTGAGAGGCTCCCAGTCTGAGGCTGGGGTGTGAGGAGTGGGAAACAGATAGGTAAGCAGGCCATTGTAATACAGTGTGGCACAGTGCCTCCATTAAGAGGTGGGGTAAGATGGTAGCACAGATAAAGGTCAACCAAAGGAGGAGGGTATACAGGGAAGCTTTTTGTATGAGTCAGGCAAAGAAGAGGGGCAAAAGTGTGATAGCCCAGAGGGATGGAAAAAAGCAAATGTATGCAGATGAAAGTGAAAGAGGAGAGTGAAAAAGTTGGCTTAACACTCAACATTCAGAAAATGAAGATCATGGCATCTGGTCCCATCACTTCATGGGAAATAGATGGGGAAACAGTGGAAACAGTGGCTGATTTTATTTTTTGGGGCTCCAAAATCACTGCAGATGGTGACTGCAACCATGAAATTAAAAGACACTTACTCCTTGAAGAAAAGTTATGACCAACCTAGATAGCATATTCAAAAGCAGAGACATTACTTTGCCAACAAAGGTCCATCTAGTCAAGGCTATGGTTTTTTCCTGTGGTCATGTATGGATGTGAGTGTTGGACTGTGAAGAAGGCTGAGCACCGAAGAATTGATGCTTTTGAACTGTGGTGTTGGAGAAGACTCTTGAGAGTCCCTTGGACTGCAAGGAGATCCAACCAGTCTATTCTGAAGGCGATCAGCCCTGGGTGTTCTTTGGAAGGAATGATGCTAAAGCTGAAACTCCAGTACTTTGGCCACCTCATGCAAAGATTTGACTCATTGAAAAAGACTCTGATGCTGGGAGGGATTGAGGGCAGGAGGAGAAGGGGATGACAGAGGATGAGATGGCTGGATGGCATCACTGACTCGATGGACATGAGTCTGAGTGAACTCCGGGAGTTGGTGATGGACAGGGAGGCCTGGCGTGCTGCGATTCATGGGGTCGCAAAGAGACATGACTGAGTGACTGAACTGAACTGAACTGAATGTAGATGAGAAGCATTTGTCTGTGTGTGTGTGTGTATTTTGGAGTTGAGAGACACTACCATCAGATTGAGATTAGCTGCTTCACATTTGAGACAGAGACCAGAGGTGGCTGAAACTAGGTCGGCAGCCTCTAAGTCTGGAACTTGGTCTTTGTTTTTTCCATCACACAGGTAAATGCCGTACTTTTCTTAGGGATTACTTCCTAGACAGTGTAACCTGGGGGTTATGTGCTCTTCCTAACATGTTAGTCATAAATCTACACCTTCTCACCTGGTATTCCTCATAGGAAACTGTAGTTTCCAGGATACTTAGTGAATATCTTTTCCCAGATTGTGTCTTTAAGTTTTGTCTTTGCTGCTTTTGTCATGCATAAGTTTATTTTGTGTAAATGGTGGTATAAATGATCCTTTCCTTTCTGATTTGTGATTTTCACTTCCTATTTAAGCTCTCTACCCCCAGGGAAAACAAACCAATCTGATCACATGGACCACAGCTTTGTGTAACTCAATTAAACTATGAGCCATGCCTTGTAGGGCCACCAAGACGGACAGGTCATGGTGGAGAGTTCTGACAAAACGTGATCCACTGGAGAAGGGAATGGCAAACCACTTCAGTATTATTGCTTTGAGAATCCCATGAACAGTGTGAAAAGGCAAAAAGATATAGCACTGAAAGATGAACTCCACAGGTAGGTAGGTGCCCAATATGTTACTGGAGATCAGTGGAGAAATAACTCCACAAAGGATAAAGAGATGGAGTCAAAGCGAAAATAACACCCAGTTGTGGATGTGACTGGCAATGGAATTAAAGTCCGATGCTGTAAAGAACAATATTGCCTCGGAACCTGGAATGTTAGGTCCATGAATCAAGGCAAATTGGAAGTGGTCAAACAGGAGATGGCAAGAGTGAGCATTGACATTTTAGGAATCAGCGAACTAAAATGGACTGGAATGGGTGAATTTAACTCAGATGACCATTATATCTACTACTGTGGGCAAGAATCCTTTACAAGAAATGTAGTAGCCATCATAGTCAACAAAAGAGTCCGACATGTGGTACTTGGATACCATCTCAAAAATGACAGAATGATCTCTGTTCGTTTCCAAGGCAAACCATTCAGTATCACAGTGTTCCAAGCCTATGCCCTGACGAGTAATGCTGAAGAAGCTGAAGTTAAATGGTTCTTATGAAGACCTACAAGACCTAGAACTAACACCCCCAAAAGATGTCCTTTTCACTATAGGGGACTGGAATGCAAAAGTAGGAAGTCAAGAAATATCTGGAGTAACAGGCAGATTTGGCCTTGGAGTACAGAATGAAGCAGGGCGAAGGCTAACAGAGTTTTGCCAAGAGAATGCACTCATCATAGCAAACACCCTCTTCCAACAACACAAGAGATGACTCTACACATGAACATCACCAGATGGTCAATACCGAAATTAGATTGATTATATTCTTTGCAACCAAAGATGGAGATGCTCTATACAGTCAGCAAAAACAAGACTGGAAGCTGCTGTGGCTCAGATCATGAACTCCTTATTGCCAAATTCAGACTTAAATTGAAGAAAGGAGGGAAAACCACTAGACCATTCCGGTATGACCTAAATCAAATCCCTTATGATTATACAGTGGAAATGACAAATAGATTCAAGGGATTAGATCTGATAGAGTGCCTGAAGAATTATGGATTTGATCTGATAGAGTGCCTGAAGAATTATGGACAGAAGTTCGTGACATTGTACAGAAGGCAATGATCAAGACCATCTCCAAGAAAAAGAAATGCAAAAAGGCAAAATGGTTGTCTGAGGAGGCCTTACAAATAGCTGAGAAAGGAGAAGTGAAAGGTGAAGGAGAAAAGGAAAGATATACCCATCTGAATGCAGAGTTCCAAGAATAGCAAGAAGAGATAAGAAAGCCTTCCTCAGCGATCAATGCAAAGAAATAGAGGAATATAATAGAATGCGAAACGCTACAGATCTCTTCAAGGAAATTAGAGATACCAAGGAATATTTCATGGAAAGACGGGCACAATAAAGGACAGAAATGGTATGGACCTAACAGAAGCAGAAGATATTAAGAAGAGGTGGCAAGAATACACAGAAGAACTGTACAAAAAAGATGTTTCATGACCCAGGTAACCACGATGGTGTCCTCACTCACCTAGAACCAGAAATCCTGGAATGCAAAGTCAAGTGGGTCTTAGGAAGCATCACTACGAACAAAGTTAGTGGAGGTGATGGAATTCCAGCTGAGGTATTTCAAATCCTAAAAGATGATGCTGTGAAAGTGCTGCACTCAATATGCCAGCAAACTTGGAAAACTGAGCAGTACCACAGGACTAGAAGAGCTCAGGTTTCATTCCAATCCCAAAGAAAGGCAATGCCAAAGAATGCTCAAACTACCACACAATTGCACTCATCTCACACGCTAGTAAAGTAATGCTAAAAATTCTCCAAGCCAGGCTTCAACAGTACGTGAACCATGAACTTCCATATGTTCAAGCTGGATCTAGAAAAGGCAGAGGAACCAGAGATCAAATTGCCAAAATCCATTGGATCATCAAAAAAGCAAGAGTTCCCATAAAACATCTACTTCTGCTTTATTGACTATGCCAAAGTCTTTGACTGTGTGGATCACAACAAATTGTGGAAAATTCTTCAAGAGATGGGAATACCAGACCACCTTACCTGCCTCCTGAGAAATGTGTATGCAAGTCAGGAAGCAACAATTAGAACTGGACATGGAACAACAGACTGGTTCCAAGTAGGAAAAGGAGTACGTCAAAGCTGTATATTGTCACTGCTTATTTAACTTATATGCAGAGTACATCATGAGAAATGCTGGACTGGATGAAGCATGAGCTGGAATCAAGATTGCTGGGAGAAATATCAATAATAACCTCAGATATGCAGATGACATCACCTGTATTTATGGCAGAAAGTGAAGAAGAACTAAAGAGCCTCTTGATGAAAGTGAAAGAGGAATTGGCTTAAAACAACGTTCAGAAAACGAAGATCATGGCATCTAGTCCCATCACTTCATGGCAAATAGATGGAGAAACAATGGAAACAGTGAGAGATTTTATTTTGGGGGGCTCCAAAATCACTGCAAATGGTGACTGCAGCCATGAAATTAAAAGATACTTGCTCCTTGGAAGAAACGTTATGACCAACCTAGACAGCATATTAAAAAACAGAGACATCACTTTGCCAACAAAGGTCTGTCTAGTCAAAGCTATGGTTTTTCCAGTAGTCATGTATGGATGTGAGAGTTGGACTATAAAGAAAGCTGAGCACTGAAGAATTGATGCTTTTGAACTGTGGTGTTGGAGCAGACTCTTGAGAGTCCCTTGGACTGCAAGGAGATCCAACCAGTCCATTCTGAAGATCAGCCCTGGGATTTCTTTGGAAGGACTGATGTTGAAGCTGAAACTCGAATACTTTGGCCACATGATGTGAAGAACTGACTCATTTATAAAGACCCTGATGCTGGGAAAGACTGAAGGCAGGAGGGGTAGGGGACGACAGGATGAGATGGTTGCTTGGCATCACCAACTCAATGGACATAAGTTGGAGTAAGCTCCGGGGGTTGGTAACGGACAGGGAAGTGTGGCGTGCTGCCATCCGTGGGATTGCAAAGAGTCGGACATGACTGAGCAACCAAACTGAACTGAGCCCCACCTCATTGTCATAAAATTATTTTCTTCTTACACCTTCCTGTCTATGTCTCTGTTTTCTTTTCTGTCTATTTCTGGAATCTTGAGTCCTGTGGCATTTTTCTAGGCCCCAGGTGAGACACATTTTGGAACAAAGTGTCACAGAAGGATATAATTAATGAGAAAGTTAAAGAGATCTAAATGACAGACTAAAAAGAAGTGCAATGTCTATTTTATAGGTGAAGAAACCGGAGAAGAAACAGAATAAAAAAGAAGTCAAGAGGTCTCTTCCAAGATCAAAGATCAAGTAAGTACTATGCAGAACCAAAGTCATCATATTCTGTAAGTTATTGAAATTTTCTCCAACAGTCATCTCTGACCTTTCCCAGGTAACTGTGTACTCATTCACTCATTCATTTACCCATCTAGCAGATTGTGGTTAGTCCCAAGAGGGATTTCCTGAAAGACAGATTGAATCCATGACTGTGTTTCCCCATCCAGTCATCCATTCATCCCTTCATCTTCCTGACACATTTTTAATGAGTCTAGGCTCTATGCTAGGCTCTGGGATAATATAGGTAAATAGGTATTATAGGCCCCATAGCAGGTAGAAAGTTGGTAAGGGGATAAAAATTATAACAAAGTGATAAATATTATACCAGGAGAAGTAGGGGGTATCGCAGAAATACATGGAAAGGATCTCCAACCTTTTTCAGGGTGGCAGGGGTCAGGAAATTCACAGTGCCCTGTGTTGAACCAGAGGAGATAACAAGATCACTCATTCATTCCATGCTGCTGCTGCTGCTGAGTCACTTCAGTCGTGTCCAACTCTGTGCGACCCCAGAGACGGCAGCCCACCAGGCTCCCCGTCCCTGGGATTCTCCAGGCAAGAACACTGGAGTGGGTTGCCATTTGCTTCTTCGATGCATGGAAGTGAAAAGTGAAAGTGAAGTTGCTCAGTCATGTCCGACTCCTAGCGACCCTATGGACTGCAGCCTACCAGTCTCCTCCGTCCATGGGATTTTCCAGGCAAGAGTACTAGAGTGGGTTGCCATTGCCTTCTCCCATTCATTCTATAGGCGGAGTCTATTATGTGCCAGGTGTTAGATGCTGGGAGTGAAGAGATGAGCATCATAGATGCTGTCCTTCCTCAGAGCCTAATTAGGGAGATTACAAATATGTATTAAAAAAACTCTGGGCCTTGGGAGGACCACTGTATCCTTCATTTGACTCACACTTGTTTACTGAGTGTTTCCTGTGAGCTTTCCAAAAGTAGAAGAGAGACAGTGAATTGGACCTGTTTTGAGACTTTCAGGTTCAGAGACCATTGAAAGAGTCCCTTTATGACTGTTAGTAATCTCACGAGGTAGAAGGGGTTCCAACCACAAAAGATGTACAGAAGAAACACGCCAGAGTTTAGCTAAAGCAGCAGTTATTTACCTTTGGAAGTTTCAGTGAAGGTTTTATGGAAGGGATGGCATCTGGATTGAGTCTAGAAAGAAGCTTTTTTTTTTTCTCTATTACCTCATTTAATTCTTAGAACAGTTCTCTGAGGCACAGGTTTAATCCTCATTTGTATTTGAGAAATCTGAGGCACAAAGAGGTAAAGTGATTTGCCCAGGGTCACTCCGCTCAGTGGTAGAAACTAGCCTCAAACTTAAGTCCCTGTCTGTAAAATTGTTGCCTCTTCCTGTTTCACCCATCTCCTTGTCATATGTTTCTCTTCTGGGAAACATTTTCTGAGGACACCTGATCCCAGCTCTCTACTCTGCTCCTCCCATGGACTGAATCTTCCCAGACCCTCCATCTTAGGGTCCTACCTTCTTGCCAGGGTCTCCTTTCCCCTGGCCAGGGGCTTAAAGGTTCCTAAACCTCTGCTACCCCAAATTGTCTAAAGCTATCCCAAAGCAGGTTTAGGAATTACTGCTGCTACTGCTGCTAAGTCGCTTCAGTGGTTTCTGACTCTGTGCGACCCCATAGACGGCAGGCCCCCAGGCTCCCCCGTCCCTGGGATTCTCCAGGCAAGAATACTGGAGTGGGTTGCCATTTCCTTCTCCAATGCATTAAAGTGAAAAGTGAAAGTGAAGTCGCTCAGTCATGTCCGACTCTTAGCGACCCCACGGACTGCACCCTACCAGGCTCCTGCGTCCATGGGATTCTCCAGGCAAGAGTACTGGAGTGGGTTGCCATTGCCTTCTTCTAGGAATTACTGGATCCCTTTAATGAAAAATCTCAGTCTCTAAGAGCTCAGGGTTTAAAGAATTTAGATTTTCGATTAGAAGTTTCTTTTCCTAAAGGAAGTGGCATTGGAGCCTAATCTTAAAGCATGAGATCAGCGAGATGAACAAGATGGAAGAGCTGTTTTGGGCCAAAGGAACACTAAGAACAAAGGCATGGACCTGTAGGGCCTCAGAGAAAGGGTGTGTGTTGGGGGTGGTCCTGGTGGGCTCATAGGCTGTGCTGGGGTGAGAGCAGCCCTGCCCCTCCTCACTCCTTACTTCCTTGTTTTCCGTGCTTGGCTCTCAGGGTCATGGCCTCTGCAGAACTCTATAAGCTGGATGATGGGAAGCCTCACCTGAGCAACTGCTTTCCAGCTAAAAACCTGCTTCGGACACCAGAGGAAGGTCAGGTGACTTCTCAAATCAGAACCTTTGCCTCACACTCAGCACCTGCTTCAGAATGTCTCTAACACCCATGTCTTCCTCTTCAACCCATTCACTAATGTTTCCTGCCCCATCCTATCACTTCCCTTCTAATCCATCTTCCCCCCCAGCAGCCTCAGGGAGTCTAATTTTTTTTTTATCCTATTCATGTGTGTATTTGGGCTTACCAGGTAGCTCAAACGGTAAAGAATCTGCCTGCAATGTGGGAGACCTGGCTTTGATCCCTGGGTTGGGAAGATCCCCTGGAGAAGGGCATGGTAACCCACTCCAGTATTCTTGCCTGGAGAATTCCATGGACAGAGGAGCCTGGCGGGCTACAGTCCATGGGCTTGCAAAGAGTCTGACATGACTGAGTAACTAACACTTTCACTTTTATGTATCTGTTTAAAATGTCTTATTTTTATACAATTTTTCAAGATTACTTTTCGTTTACAGTTATTACAAGATGTTGGCTATATTCCCCATGTACAGTACATCCTTGAGCCTAACTTACGCCCAGGAGTTTGTACCTCCCACCCCTACATGGCCCCTCCATCCCTCTTCTGCGCTTGGAACCACTAGTTTGTTCTCTGTGTCTGTGAGTCTGCTTCTTCAATTTTTTTATTCACTAGTTTGTTGTATTCTTTAGATTCTACCTATAAGCAATATCTTATATGGGCAGTTTTTCTCTTTCTCTGTCTGACTTATTTCACTTAGTATAATGCCCTCAAGGTCCATCCATGTTGTTGCAAATGGCAAAATTTCTTTTTAATGGTTAAGTAGTACCCCATTGTATATACGTCCCACAGATTTTATCTGTTTATCTGTTGATGGACGCTTAGGTCGTTTCCTTGTCTTGGCTGCTGCAAATAATGCTGCTTTGAACACTGGGGTATGTTTTTGAATTAGTAACTTTGGTTTTTTAAAATATTTGTTTACTTTTGGCTGTGCGGGGTCTTTGCTGCTGCTTGGACTTTTCTCTAGTTGCAGGGCGTAGCGGCTGCTCTTTGTTGTAGTGTGTGAGCTTCTCATTGCAGCAGCTTCTCCTGTTATGGAGCGCGAGTTCTAGGGCATGTGGGCTTCAGTAGCTGCAGTGCATGGGCTCAGTAGCTGTGGTTCCCAGGCTCTAGAACACAGACTCAGTAGTTACTGTGCATGGGCTTAGGTGCTCCATGGTGTGTGGGATCCTCCCAGACCAGGGATCGAACTGGTGTCTCCTGCACTAGGAGGTAGATTCTTTACCACTGAGCTACTAAGGACGCCCAGCAACTTTGTCTTTTTTGGATATATACCCAGGAGAGGAATTTCTGGATCATATGGTCGTGCTATTTTTAATTTTTTGAGGAACCTCCATAATGTTTTCCGCTGTGGCTGCACCAATTTCCATGCCCACTAACTGTACAAAGGTTCTCAGGGAACCTTCTCATGTACACCACAGTGTTCTCATCTGTTCAGTGAATTCTCACTGCTGTTCCTTTACCTTTCTACTCTACCCCAGGCCTTGATTTATGCCCTATTTCATAGTGTTCTATTTTGACATAGCTTTAAAAAAAATTGTTAATTTTTTTAATTGAAGGATAATTGCTTTACAGAATTTTGTTGTTTTCTGTCAAACCTCAACGTGAATCAGCCATAGGTATACATATCCCCTTCCTTTTGAACCTCCCTCCCATTTCCCTCCCCATCCCACCCCTCTAGGTTGGTACAGAGTCCTTGTTTGAGTTTCCTGAGACATACAGCAAATTCTCCTTGGCTATCTATTTTACATATGGTCATGTAAGTTTCCGTGTTACTCTCTCCATACATCTCACCCTCTCCTCCCCTCTCCCCATGTCCATGAGTCTATTCTCTATTCACATAGTTTTTTACCATTTGCCTGGAATGTTCCAGCCCTTATTCCAGTTGTCCAGACTCCTCCCATCCCACAGGCTCAGCTTGTCTCCCACACCTTCCAGTAAGCTGTGTCCAGCTACTCCAGCCCTCAGTGCCCATCCTCTCTTGTGAGCCATCTTCCTTTTTGTGTTTCTTGTTTGATGTATAGTCATAGTCTGCCTAGCTCCTAAATAAAGTGGCTTAAACTTGACTCTGCTAAATAGTTTTTCAAGCATTTATCTAATTAAAGACTCCCCTGGGGCAGGGACCCCTCATAATGCTGAGCAGAGTCCGGCACATGGAACACTGCTGAGAAGTGTGGTTTCACTGGATTGGATTTATTGCTCTGAAAGTGTAGAGCAAGGGAAAAGTACCCCTAGCTTACCCTGGATCAGTGGCTTGCTGGTCACTCTGTACATGGAATAGTGGAAGAACCTACTCCTTTAGCTTGTCCTCCCCACTTCTCTTGAGTGATTTTACTTTTCACATAGGACCTTCTGTGGCCACCTAGTTGTTTAAAACCCTCCTGTGGAGCTGTCAGTAAGAACTCATGATTTCATGCCCACACTCCCTCGCACACACATAGATGGACAGAGAAATAAATACAGCTGTATATATCTTCATGTGTTAGTATACATATGTATATTTCCTGGCCCACGGAGGGCAATAATACCTCAGTTGCAAAGGGATGCTTGGCACCTCAGTGTTGGTTTCTAAATACCATTCTCGAATACAAGAAGCCAGGGCTTCTCAGGCAAAAAGTTGTTTCTAGGGCTGAGTCAGGAAAAAATACACTTTGAGCCAGAAAATAAAGCAGTGCTCAGAAAAATGATGAGGGCAATTTGAAAGGACATAGGTGTCAACCTGAGGGAATGCCCAGTGGGGAAAGCTGGAACAGTATGAGCAGCAAAATAAACAAAGGTAATATTGGGTTGTAATCTGTAGAATAAGTTTTAATATATAGTCACGATCTCATACAATATAATTAAACTCTGATTACATAAATAAGTGGGGGAGAAGAGCAGCTCTTCCTTACAATAGAATTCTGGTTAATAAATGTAGAGGAATGAAGGAAACAGAAAATCACTATCAAAACATCACAATAATAATTTTTACAGGCAAGAAGCTCTACAGTGTTCTTTAGAGAAATAGAACCAGTAGAATGTGTGTGTGTATGTCTCTCTGTATGTATATCCTGCATGTTTTGTTTTCATATACATACATGTGTGTATATATGTGGACTAACACACACAGATAAATTATATATTTCAAGGAATTGGTTTATGAAATGTGGAGGCTGGCAAGTCTGAAATCTGTAGGACAGGCAGGCTGAAAACTCAGGTTTTCATGCTCATGCTGCAGTCTTAAGGCAAAATTTCTTCTTCCTTTGGGAAGCCTGTTTTTTGGCTTTTAAGGTCTCTTAGGTGAATGGGTGAGGCCCACACATTATCCATGGATTGTTTCAGGTACTTAAAGTCAACTGGTTGTCAGAAACACCTAGATTAGTATTTGATTAACCAACTGCTTACCATAGCCCAGCCAAGTTGACACATGAAATTAACCATCATAGATGCTAGAATTCATGGGTTAAAGTATGATGAAAAACAGGTTATTTATATAGTCTTGAGCTGTCTTTACTAATTTCAAAGAGACTTCTTAGTAGAGTAACTAAGCTGACACCACCTTGGCTGAGTGATCAAAATTAACATCACCAGTAATAAGACATAATTGGCATCATGTATGCTCTGATATGTTGTGCTGAGGAGGGCACAGCACCACTTCTTGCCAAACTGCAAGGCCTTTAGTCTATATTATGGGGGGGGGGGAATCAAACAAACTCAAATTGAGACACATCTTATAAAGCAATTGACTATTGATTAGTGCTCTTCAAAAGTGTCAGGATCACACAAGAAAAATAGACTGCAGAACTGTCACGGATTAGGGGAGACGAAGGTGATGTGACAGCTAAATGAAATGTGAGATCTTGGATAGGACCCTGGAACAGAAAGAGAACATTAGTGAGAAAACTGATGAAAGTCAAATAAAGGCTGTAGATTAATTACTAATATTATGCCATTGTTAATTTCTTGGCTTCAGCCATTGTATTATGATTATATACAATGTTAACATTAGGGAAACTGGGTGAAGGCTGTACAGGAACTCTGTGTTATTTTTACAGCTTTTCTGGAAGTCTAAAATTATCTCAAAATAAAAATTTACAGGTGGGTGGAAACCTTCCTATGGACAGATACTCTTCCTACTAAAAGCCTACCACATTAAAACCTAAACTCCTTATTCTGGTCCTCCAGACCTTTCAGATCTGACTCTGCTGACCTCTTCAGCCTCATCTCTTTTCCTTCATGTCCATCTCCCGACACATTCCTTCCTGGGTGTGCTGGCAGTTTTGGCACCAGCTCAGGCTGGAGTGTTCAAGAGTTTGGACTGCTGGGATAGGACAAAGGTGCATGTGCTAGATGAGGGCAGCCCTGGGAAATGAGTGCCCGGGCTGTCGGGCCCCGGGTGGAAATAGGAACTGGCTCACATCAGGCATAGGGCAGAAGCAGCATCCAAGAGCCAGGATTAGCAGCAGTACTCAGGTGAGCCAAGGCAAGCACCTGAGGCTGGGGAGTGGGCTATGTGGCAGGGAAATGGTGGTTAAAGGCACCAAGCTTGTCCCCACAGCTCTGTGCTGTTCTTTGCAATCCCAATCTTTCATGCCTCTGAGTACTTTTTGTGCCCTTTTCTCTGCCCAGGCTACTTGGTTTTTCCCTCTTCACCTGGTCAGCTTTCAACATACAAGACCCAGCTCATCCCCTAGGCTGGTAGCTCCCCACTCTGGGCCTCACAGCACTCTTTATATTTATTGAGCACCTTTGAATCCTCAGTCATATTCTTCTCCATAGCCCCAACTCCTGCCACAAAGTCAGTGCTCAGAAAATGTCTGAATGGATGATTGTGGGTGGGGGCTGTGGCTCAGGGTTCATTCAGCCACACTCAGTGCGGTAAGCTCTGTGTAGGCCTTGGGAACATTGAGATGAATGAATCAGATCCTGTATTCTCATGGAGCTTCCATTCTAGAGGGCAAGACAGGCAATAAACAAGTGAACAATGATAGATATTGAACAATGAAGAGTGAACAATGACCAGTAACTGCCCATAGGAAGGTTTCCCCCCACCTGTAAATTTTCATTTGGGGATAATTTTAGACTTCCAGAAAAGCTGTAAAAATAAAACAGAGTTCCTGTACAGCTTTCATGCAGTTTTCCTAATATTAAATGAATAAATTACTGATGAAGGAGAGAACAGAGTCTAGAATGTTGTCACGATTTTTATTGGATAGGCTTAGTAGTGAACCTCATATTCTTTTTCAGTTCAGTTCAGTTCAGTCACTCAGTCGTGTCCAACTCTTTGCAACCCCATGAATCACAGCACGCCAGGCCTCCCTGTCCATCACCAACTCCTGGAGTTCACTCAGACTCACGTCCATCGAGTCAGTGATGCCATCCAGCCATCTCATCCTCTGTCATCCCCTTCTCCTCCTGCCCCCAATCCCTCCCAGCATCAGAGTCTTTTCCAATGAGTCAACTCTTCACATGAGGTGGCCAAAGGACTGGAGTTTCAGCTTTAGCATCATTCCTTCCAAAGAAACCCCAGGGCTGATCTCCTTCAGAATGGACTGGTTGGATCTCCTTGCAGTCCAAGGGACTCTCAAGAGTCTTCTCCAACACCACAGTTCAAAAGCATCAATTCTTTGGCGCTCAGCCTTCTTCACAGTCCAACGCTCACATCCATACATGACCACAGGAAAAACCATAGCCTTGACTAGATGGACCTTTGTTGGCAAAGTAATGTCTCTGCTTTTGAATATGCTATCTAGGTTGGTCATAACTTTTCTTCCAAGGAGTAAGTGTCTTTTAATTTCATGGCTTCAGTCACCATCTGCAGTGATTTTGGAGCCCCAAAAAATAAAGTCTGCCACTGTTTCCACTGTTTCCCCATCTATTTCCCATGAAGTGATGGGACCAGATGCCATGATCTTCGTTTTCTGAATGTTGAGTGTTAAGCCAACTTTTTCACTCTCCTCTTTCACCTTCATCAAGAGGCTTTTTAGTTCCTCTTCACTTTATTTGTGTACAATTTCTAGTTCTTTCTACAGTGGACATGTATTATTGAGTCTTTTAAAAATGGCAGCTGTCCTTTGATTTTTTTTTATCCTGAGCTCCTAACAAGACCTTTGCCTTATAACGATAGAATTCAGGGTAAGGTCCAGGAAGATGGAACCCATTGAGTTGGTGTCACACAATGGACTCTACCCAAGAGATAACAAATGGTACAGTAACTAGCTGGCCCAGGAAAAAAGGATCTGCTTAACTCAGGATAGTCAGGGAAGGCTTCACAGAATAGGAAATATTTTATCTGCAATCATGAAGGAACCATTAAGAGTTCAAAGGCAAAAATGTGGAGGAAAGAACTGGGCAAGTCATTCTACACTTTTGAGTCTTTGCCTTTTTGTCTGTAAAACGGGGGCAGTAGCATGTTTCATTGGGTTTGGAGGCCAATTAAATAAGACAGGTATATAGATGTTCCCCTGCCCCCCACAACCCCAGTTGTAGCACAGTATCTGGTGCATATTAGGTAATGAGGAGCTAATTTTCATTTTTGCATTAAAGATAAACATTCTGGAAGGGCACTAGTTTTGGCTTTTAAGGAGTTCACTCCTGTTCTCATCTTTTCACTGTTCTCATCTTTTCAGCAGGCCGAGGACACTGGCTAGTGGCTCGGAAAGGTGGCCTCAAGAAGAAGCCCAAGAATGTGGCTGAGACAACAGCTGAAGGTCAGGAAGGCCAGAAGGTTTCCTTTGAGGTTGAAGGGAAGAAAGGGTCTCGACAGGAAAACCAAGTGGACACTCCTGGACACATGCTGGACCTGGCTTTTCTGGTGAGAGTGAATGCATTCTGGAAGGGCTGGCAGCACCAGCTGACGACTGTCTTGGTGAGGGGGTGGCAAGGACTTGCCCTGCTTCCCTCTGGTACATTTACCTCCCATCCATCCCAAACTATTCGAATGGGCTTGGCAAATGGAGTGCCCCCAAGATGCTGAAGGGACCCAGAGCTTTCTTTATATGTAAAGCTTTCTTTACATCCACTTTGTGAGATAGGTGTTATCATCCCCATTATATTGTTGCCCTTGTACAAATGAGAAAACTGAGGCCCCAAGAATTAATGTGCCTTGGCCGAAGTTCCTCAGCTAGTAATTAGGACTCTAGTTTACCCTGGATTAGAACTACTCAGAATTAAAACTCTGGTCTATTGACTGTAAAGCCTATACCTTTACAAATATTTTATCAGGTAAAAAGTCTTCATTGAGCCAGGGAGACAAAGCAGTAAGTCAGGGTAAACAGTAAATTTAAAAATCCTATTCCAGCACCCTGCTGGCTCAGTTGGTAAAGAAGCTGCCTGCAATACAGTAGACCTGGGTTCGATCCCTGAGTCAGGAAGATCTCCTGGAGAAAGAAATGGCAACCAGTATTCTTGCCTGGGAAATCCCATGGACAGAGGAGCCTGGTGGGCTACAGTCCATAGGGTCACAAGAGTCGGATGCAACTTAGCAACTAAACCACCATCACTATTCCAGCACATAGTAGGGTGCAAAGCCTTCTACTCTGCTCTGGGGAGACTCTAGGAGCAGGGGAACTAGGGAGCCTCACACACCACTGCCTTTGTCCTTGGGGTTTAGTGTCTGGCTGAAAGCCAAGGATGCCAACTAGATATACCTAGTGTCTGGGTCAGGCTTTACAAAGAGGACTGGGATGGTAGTTTTTATTTACTCTGTGCAATGCCTCAGTGGCTTTACACAGAAAGACCTATTTTGTAAACCAGTATTAATGTGCGGTCCAATGCTCATAGCTTCCCAAGAAGAACTCCCTGGCAGCTTACTTAGTTCCCAGACTCTGCTTATGGTTCCTGCACAGATCAAATGTTGAAAGAGAACTTAAAGGAGGCATCTCACCTCAAGGTGGGTAGCATAGGCTTTTTGCAGAATACTGTGGAGTTTCTTTGATTATTAGGTCCACTTCTCATTAGGGATGAGGAAGATTGAAGCAGCAGTACTGAGAAGGGGCAGAACCACTTCCCATAGTGCTCTTCTTTTCCCCTTTATTTTCAGCATTTCAACATATCCACACTGAGATCACTTGTTACAATTCTGAGATGACTGCTGAAACTCTGGTCATCACATTTATTTATTTTTTTATTTTTTTGGTCATCACATTTAAAGCATAACATCCAGAGGTAGAAAAGGGAACGTCACTGTCTTATACTGATTTTTAAATATAAGCAGCTTCCCAGAACTGACCTCCTACCCCAGCAGCCTGCGTCTCATTGGCCAAAAATACATCACAAGTCCCATCAGTCACTGGTTAGGGGACCATGACCACCATGCTTGGATTAGACAAAGTCAAGACTTAGCCTGTAGAGCTGGGGTTGAAGGATACATCTAGTTAGAGAAATGTGAATGATACTGGGTTCTTTCACAGTGAGAAGTAGAGAATGGCTCTAGAGAAATGAGCTAACAATGTCTGGTATAGTGGTTTCTTTCCACCCTTTTCTGTCTTCTCATCCTCTGTGTGTGTCAGATACAGCAGTTTTTGTAAAATTGCCATCAGCCCTCTGCCAAAAACCTCTTGACAGCTTTCCATTGACTGTGGGCTAAAATCCACAATCCTTTGCAGAGCCACCATGAATCCGCATGATCTAATAAGCACGTCCATAACCTTACCTACCTGTTTTTCATCCTCTCAGAAACACCTTGCTTTCATTTGCCTGAATGGCATTCACAAACCCTGCCACCCACTTTCATGGGACCAGCTCGTACTTAGCACTTAAGGTATCGGCTGAAATATTCCTCAAATAGGTACTTCCTCACTTCTACACTAAGATAAGGATCTCCCATTACTGTCTCCCATGGCTTCTTGAATTTCTCCTTTAAAATACTTACTGTATTTGTAAATACTTGCTTGCTCATTGGCTTCCATGCAGTTTTAAGCTTTATGAAGGCATGAAATACTTCTGCTTTTCTTTGTTGTCTTAAGTTCCCAGTTCCATGCCTAACCATAAAAGGCACCATAACTAAATGATTAACTGAAAGAAGGAATGAGGTTTGGTTAAATAGAAATAGCAACTTCAAAGTTGAGACTTTTTGTCTACCTTTTAATTGTCAAGGACAATATATGGTAGTCCTAAGAGCACAGTGTTTAGTGATTACAGATTTGGGTTCAAATCATAGATCCATCACTTATTGGCTGTGGAACCTTAGGGAAGTCATTTCCTCTCTCTCAGCCTTATTTTTCTCATTTATGAAGAGATATATTCCCTTATGTCGAAGAGTTTAGTTAAGATTAGGAGAAAGTAATTTTTTTTTTTTTTTGGCCACACTGAGTGGCCTATAGGCTCTTTAGTTCCACAGCCAGGGATCAAACCCGCACCCTTTGCATTGGAAATACAGAGTCTTAATCACTGGACCACAAGGGAAGTCCCCGGAGAAAGTTCCTTGATATATTTAGCATGACACATGGCCCAAAGTAGTATATAAATATTTGGCGAATAAATGAATAGATGAGCAAACATAAAAGTTATGACAAGTGTTTTGGTAGTGCCCCAGAAATAAAGATTTTATTCTAAGAATCAGTTAGAGGAAGTGGAGCTCTAAAAAGACAGAGAAGGAATAGAGAGGAATGCAGCCTCCTAAGAGCCCCATAAAGTCCATGTTTCCACCCCCATCTTACATATGAGAAACAGAGGTGGGAGAGCCGACGTGGCAGCTTGATTCTGAGCAGCTCCAAAGCCTGTTCTTCCACTGTACCAGGCTGCCCTCCTCACCAGGGAGTCATTTGTTGTCTTGGCCAATTATATGAGCTTTGCTGGGGCCCTGAGTGCTGATTCTTTGCATTGTGTTGCAGCTGAAGCACCACTGTGTGAAGGATCCATCAGACCTCTGCAGCATTAACGTGAGCGGCCTGAAGTTCTCCAAGGTACGACTGGCCACCAGAGATGTGATTGTGGTGAGCTACACCTGAGGTGGCTCCTGTCTGATTGACCATCATAACTTCCAGAGTCTCTGGGAACTGGGAATCTGGGCATAGGAAGGAGGAGAGTCACACAGGGACTCACTGGGTGGAAACAACATTCACAGACACTGTCTTTTGCTATAGATTTGGTATTGCCATTATCCCATGTGAGGTGAGTTAAAGGAAATAAATAACCTTATGGAAGCGGTTTGAATGTGCATAGAATCTTATTGGGGTATGATTCATTGTGTGCAGAGAGTTCCCATCAGAAGAGCCTACAGGAGAAATTTCTCTCAGGTTTCAGTGCCAGGAATGGTATTGGTTCTCCCAAGATACTGATGACTGTTTTTTTTTTTTTTTTGACCATGGCATGCTGGATCTTTCCTGAGCACCTATCGAACCCGTGCCCCCTGCATTGGGAGGGTGGATTTTAATTACTTGACCTCCAGGGAAGTCTTGGTTTGTTCTTAGCTCACAGACTCTGTGACTTATATAATGAGTCATGTTTCTTTCCTTGCACTGGCTAATGGGTAGCTTGGAGCTAGATTTGTGGCCTGCCATCCCCAGTATATATATTATAGCACGTATTTTTGATCTGTAGGCCTTCCATATCATATAAAGAGAGATTGCTTGTAGAATGCCACACAGAAGTTAAAATGTATGAATGTAAGTAAATCTCAAAAGATCTGTGTATCTCAACACAAGTGAATCTCAAACATGTGGTGTTGAGTGAAGAAGGCAGATTGCAGAATGGTATCTACAGTATGATGGTACTTAAAATAAAATTTTAAAACATATAAATAAAAACTATATATGGCTTGTGGATACACATTCATGTAATGCAAGTATTAAAGAGATGTGGGATAATCACCAATTCAGGATAGCTGTTTTTTATGAGAGGGAGGGTAGGGATATGTTGCAGGGATATCAATTCTCTATAGTGTTTTATTTCTTTAAAGAAATTTGAAGCAGAGACAGCATAATATTCAGATTTATTAAAGCTGGATAGTGGTTACACGGGCCTTCAGAGTAACACTTACAATACTTTGCTGACTAGAATTATTTCATAATAGGAAAATAAAAGAAGCAGAAAAGCCCTTCCTGTCTTTAGCAAGTAAATGCTCTTGTTCTTAACCCTTGAAGTCTTTGCTCCTTCTGACAGCAGCCCTGGAGCTTCAGCAAGGCCTCCAGGCAGGGAACTAATCTTATGTTCTTTGAAATGCCCTTTCACAGGCTAAGGAAAAGGATTTCAAGCATTTTAATTCAGTGATTTACATCAATGCCTCAGAAAACCTGCTTCCTCTAGGTAAGTTTTCTTCCTGAAAACCACCTCCTGCTTCCTGGCTGCCAGTCTTTCATGTTAGAAGTTGCCTGTCTGTTCACCTGTAACGCCATACATCTTGTTTTTGGAGTGCAATGAGCTGAGTGTGGGAGAACACATAGACCTGGATTCCAGCCCAGAGCCAGCACTACCTACGCAGAACACTTCTCTGTGAGCTGCCGCTTCTCTCTCTAAATGGAGATGATCCCCTTCCTTTCTTCCTCCCTAAGGCAGGATACTTTGTAGACTCAGACAGGATCAGTACAGTCAGCCCTCCATGTCTATATTTCCACATCCATGGATTCAACAAAACAGGGATATAAAAAATTTAGAAAAAATTCCAGAAAGTTACAAAAAGTAAAATTTGAGTTTGCCATGCACTGGCAGATATTTAAGTAGCATTTGTATTATATTTACAACCACTTACAAAATATGTTTCCTTGGAGGTTCAGTTGGTAAAGAATCTGCCTGCAATGCAGGAGACCTGGGTTCGATCCATGGATTGAGAAGATGCCCTGGAGGAGGGCATGGCAACCCACTCCAGTATTCTTGCCTGGAGAACCCCCATGGACAGAGGAGCCTGGCGGGCTGTGGTCCATATGGAATCACAGAGTCGGACACGACTGAGTGACACAGCACAGCACAGAGCATTTATATTATGTTCGGTATCAGAAATCTAGAGATGACTTAACGTGTACAGGAGGCTGTGTGCAGGTTATATGCAAATACTACATCATTTTATACAAGGCCCTTGAGCTTCCACAGATTTCAGTGTCCTTGGTGGTGATGCAAGATGGAGGTGGAGGTTGGGGACTGGGGTAGGGGGTGTGTATGGGGGTGTGTATGTAGAGGTGGGTGGTCCTGGAACCCATCTCCTACCCATACCAAGGGACTGTATGTAAAAAGTTTTAAGTCCCTGAGAACTCCTGCTCCTACTGCTAAGTCACTTCAGTCGTGTCCGACTCTGTGCAACCGCATAGACGGCAGCCCACCAGGCTCCCCCATCCCTGGGATTCTCCAGGCAAGAACACTGGAGTGGGTTGCCATTTCCTTCTCCGGCTGAGAACTCCTATAGGAGCGTAAAGCCTTCTTGTTTATTCAGCAAATCCACAGCGACCCCTGCTGGGTGTCAGGACAGTATGACTATTTGGCTTTTAGAAATCAGTGTGTCCAGTTTTCTGTTCTTCTGAGCTCAGTTATAGCAGGGTACGGTAAGTGCAACGATAGAGGGAATCAGAAAATCAACTGGACCTCGAGTGTCAGAAGATACTTGTGAGAAAAGGAGTATGTAAGCTGAGATTTAAAACACAAATAGGAGTGACTCAGAAATTAGAAGGTGAGAAGGCATTTCAGGCCAACAGAACAACAGATGGGGGGCAGCAGTGCCTGACCAGGGACCCTGAAGAAGCTTTGTATGTGTGCAAGAGGTATAAGCAGAGGAGAATGGAGACTAGGAAGGTGGGCAAGGGGCCGCATATTATCAGGGGCACTGAGTGACATGGGCTTAAATCTGCAGGCAAAAGAGAACCTTGGAAGGCTTTGAAATAGAGACTCAGTAGTGGCTGTGAGGAGCATGGATTGTAAGATGGGAGCCAGGAAACCTGGGAGATGGTTGAATTTTTCCAGGAGAGGGGAGGTGAGGCCTCAACTGGGGCTGTGGCCACAAGGGTAGAGGGGACTGAGAGAGACAGAGTGAGAGAGGAGGTAGAAATAAACCAGACGTGGTAACTAAGGGGCATGTAAAGAAAGAGAAGAACCAAGGGGATTTACTGAGACAGACAGCAGTATAAGAAAGGCAGGTTTAGGGAGAAATAGGATGAATTCAGTTTTGAATGCATGGAGTTTGAAGGGTGTTTTTAAAGAAGTGTGTGACAAAGTCCCTGTCCTTGAGGAAACAGTGTGGTATCTTAGGAGCCTGAGTTTGAAAACAAAGGCCAGCAGGCATATGGAAAGATGCTCAACCTCATAAGAACTATTTTATGCCTATCAAATATTGACAGAAATGAGAAGGACTGATGACTTGCCAGCATTGGTAGGGAAATGGGTACTCTCGTATTCAAGTGAAATAAATTGGTGCAACATCTTTAGAAGGTAGTTTGGCAATGTCTCTTAACATAGTTGAGTAGTTCCACTCCCCAAAATTTATTCTACAGAAACACACTTGAACAAGGATGTTCATTGGAAATACCCTGAAAGCACATGTTTCTATTTGACTTTCTAGAACATTCCAACTCACAAAACCAACATAGGCCACACTTGACACCAGGTTCACTTAGAAGGCTCTGGGTAATTCCCCACGTATGCCAGCAGCACAGCCTCAGCACTTCATGTTCAGTGGAATCCTCTTGCCAGTTCCTGAGCAGTTCATGTAGCTGTTGAGGTAGCCATCCGTGAGCCACTCTTTGGCCACTCTCAATGGGTTGATGCCAGCACTCTGGCTTAGAAGCCTTATTCACCACAGGAGGAAATAGCTGTTGTTACACTCCATAGACAAGGCGCCCAGAGTTCCTGAAAAGGACATGGCCAATCACAGGAGTGCCCGCACCCAGAGAAGCCCAAAGTTATGGCGCCCCCTTCAGACAGGTATAGTTCATTCTTAGTTTCTCCTAGTCCAGATGTGACTTACCAACCTGGGGTCATTTTTACCACTGCAGTTTTGCTTAATCACACAGTGACTGTACCATTTTTTTTCAGGTTACCAATGGAAGAGGGCTAGAAAGTTAACTCAAGGTCCAGTTCTCAAGCAGAAGGGGAAGTGTTCTTAAGCTTTTATTCAGATAATCTAGCCACTATCCCTAGGGGTATGGTTAAATAAAATAGGGTATGTCTATACTGTAGAACATAATTCAAACATTATGCAGATCTGTATGTTTTGACTTAGAACATCTTTAAATCATATTGTTAAGGGGGAAAAAAAAAGCAAGTCACAGTACAGTGTGTGTAGTATGAGTCCCTTTTTGTAGAAAGAAGTGTGTGTGTGTCTGTGTGTTTCAGTATGCACATAAAAAGTCTAGAGTACTATATGTGAAACTTTGAATAGTTACCTCTAGGTATTGAGATTAAAAGGAACTTTGATTTTTCTTATTTTTCTAAAAAACTTTTGTGGAAATGTTTACTTTTATAATCAGAAATAATAAGGATCATTTTTTAAAATGGGCTTTGGAATTAGATTCAGTTCTTGATCTTTCCATTTAGCAATTCTATTTCTAGCAAATCACTTAGCCTGGTTGAGCCTTGGGTTCTTCAGCAGTGGAATGGAAGTAGTAATCACTCTTTTTCAGAGTTGTTAGAGATTAAGAGTCCATGTAAGTAAAGCACTTTACGCAATGCTGGGCCTAACCCAGTGGGAACCCAGTAAATGACCACTATTTTATCTTTCTCTTATGTCTTTTACAAGTTACAGTTTCCCTCTTTCTCCTCCCTCTTTAGAGGCATTTCACACGTTTCCAGTCTTAAAGGAACTGGAGCTCGCATTTAACGGCATCAAAACAGTCTATGTGAAATACGGAGACTTTAAGTCCTTGGAAGTAAGTTGGAGGTAGGGAGTTTTTGGTGCCCACCTGTTTCCCTGTAAGGAATGGGTGTAAGGAGTCTACTGGTCATAATTTTTGGGAAGGAGCTCTCTGGGCCTTTATAGCTACCTTGCTTCAGGTGGTCCTCTGGGGAGGGTGGTGGAGTTGGTGGTGATGATAAAGGAGTGGGTTGGTGGAGGTGATGGCAGTTGGATGAGAATACACTATACCCATGGCCATGGTACATGGTCTTGGAAAATAAATGCCTAAGTAGTCTGTGTAGGAGAGTAAGTTTATTTTTTTTAATATAAATTTATTTAATTGGAGGCTAATTACTTTACAATATTGTATTGGTTTTGCCATACAGGAGAGTGAGTTTAAATAGAGTATTTTAGGACAAAGAATTTGAGAGGACATCTGGATCCAGTGGGGGTTGAGGCATGGGGGTTAAGTGCTAGGCACAGCAGACTAGCCCAGCTGAATGGGAGGTGTTGTGAACTTATTCCTGAGACCCACCCTGGTATGCATCAGCCAGATTGGTTCCAATGAGCTTGGATAAGGTTATGGGCCATAGACTCAGGGATGAGTATGAATAAAACGGAGCCTCTCTAAGTTCTATAGCAGACTCTTGACATCTGTATATCCACAGCTGTTTTGTATTTGAAAATATTTTTAAAAATTGCGCTCTTCTTGGAAATCTTTCTCCTATATTTCCCATAGTCATGCATCTTCTATACATGTTCTCATACTTCAAGTTAATCACCTATCAGCATCTATGAAAACTTTAGGGTAATTTTGTTTCACAAAAAAGCAAAGCTTTTGTCACCACCTGAGAATCTGCGTGCACAAAGAGTAGAGAACAGCAGAGCTGGATTGAGGTGTGGGGCAGGCATCTGGCCAGGCTCACTCACTAAGTAACGGGCTCTTCCTTACATGTTGGCCTTCTAGAAAAGCTTCAGAGTCACACCTCACCAAAATGTCTGCATGTCATGATCCTTGGGGTTTGCCTCAAAGAACTGGTAACTTAAATTATTTAATGTACAAACATCAAGAGACAGCCATTCTTCATAAAAACCTCATTTAACCCGGTCTGACCAGAGAGAAACCTTCCACAAGAGTGCACTTTTAAGAGTTACATGCCAAAGTTTTAAGGTGTTTTAACCACTTGGGATGGTGATCTTCCTGAAGTGGATTATACGTCCTTGTATTTTTAAAGCATGCTAAACTGAATGTAATGGTACCTTTTCTCCATGGTTTCCAGTCATATTGAGGCTCACAGTGCTTTACTATGATTTCTGACAGGAGTGGTTCTCATACTTATCCAGGAAGTGAAGTTCTTGAAAGTCCTTGAAAGGAGAGAAAGAGAGAAAATTTACAACAACTCATGCAGCTTTGTGCTAGGTTAAAAAACATGTTATACCAGAGTTTATTATAAACAGAGGGAAACAGGTTCCAGAAGCTCTAGAGATATAGGGGGCCACTTCTTTACCTACAGGCCTGGGAGCTTCTTACAGGTTTCCATTAATTTGTTATTTTGCTTTTTAAAAAGTAGTTATTGAGCTCCTGTATGTTGTACATTGTTCAGAGACTCCTACCTTCCTTACCCCAACCATTTCAACCTCCTACTTCAAGTGCCTGTGGGCCCACAGGGAGGGGACGTGACTACAGGCACTGACCCTACAGCTGACTTACTGGTTGATCATTAATTGACTTTTTGGAGGCCCTGCCTCATAGTGTGATTGCAACTGATGAATATTATTTATCCAGCAGACCAATCCTATCCAAGGGAATTTGTTTATATAAGAGAACAAAGTCAAGATTCAGAATGTAAATGAGAAGAGGAAATCTCCTGGTCAGTCATTTATTCCCCCTCTCTCTATGGTTTGCGAGGGCTCTCTAAGAAAAAGGATAAACCTATCAGATATCCTGAATTTGCAGCTAATAGCAGTGAATAATGTGTAATGAAACTTGATGTGACTCAGCAGATGCAACATCCAAGTTAGGAATCTTCTCTCCTTGTTTGCCAGAAAGGCTGTCACCCAGAGTAGAACTCTTCAGGAGTCAGTTTAGAAAAACAGCTTTGTCATGATTTTATTCTCTGATCACAAGTCTGAAAAAGAGTCAGCTGGAGAACTGCCTTAAAGTCAGGACACCTTGTTTGTAGTCTTGGTCCACCCCTGCTTTCCCCTAACCTCCTTGGCCAAATAACTTACCCTCTCAGTGGAACTTACGTCTCCCCCTCTGTAAATTCTGGGCCAGCTGTGAACTTCTTTGCCGTGCAAGTTCTAAGACTATTCATTTCTTTGAACTGTCCTTACTTCCGTAGAAAGCAGATTTGGACCCAACATTAAATAGCAAAACAGCCAGAGCAAGGGTCGGCAAACTTTTTCTGTAAGAGGCCAGACAGTGACTGTTTTAGGCTCTGCAGCCCCTAGGCTTGTAACTAGTCATAACTGTCATAACTAGTCCACTCTGCTGTTGTAGAAGGAAAGCAGCTGTAGACAATATGTAAGCAAATGGGCAGGGCTATGTTCTCATAAAACTTTCTGATGCTGAAATTTGAATTTTATTTAATTCTCATACAATGTTATATCATTGTGTTTTTTTCCCCCAACCATTTAAAAACATACAAAGCATTCTTAGCTCACAGGCCATACGAAACAGACAGCAGGCTGGATATGGCTTACAGGCCTTCGTTTGCCAATTTCTGAGCTAGAACACTGATGGAACAGCTCAGTATGGTTGGAATGCAGTGAGACACAGTAGAATATGGTGATAGATGAGCCCAAGAGGAAACAGAAGAGACTGTAGAGAGCCTTGGAAGAAGAGGATTCAGTTCAGTCGCTCAGTTGTGTCTGACTCTTTGCAACCCTGTGGACTGCAGCATCCCAGGCCTACCTGTCCATCACCAACTCCTGGAGCTTGCTCAAACTCACGTCCATCGAGTTGGTGATGCCATGCCACCATCTCATCCTCTGTTGTCCCCTTCTCCTCCTACCTTCAATCTTTCCCAGCATCAGGGTCTTTTCCAGTGAGTCAGTTCTTTGCATCAGGTTAATACAGTCAATACTTCACAAAGTATTGGAGTTTCAGCTTCAACATCAGTCCTTCCAATGAATATTCAGGACTGATTTCCCTTAGGATTGACTGGTTTGATCTCCTTTCAGTTCAAGGGATTCTCAAGAGTCTTCTCCAACACCACAGTTCAAAAGCATCAGTTCTTTGGCACTCAACTTTCTTTTTAGTCCAAGTCTCACATCGATACATGACTACTGGAAGAACCATAGCTTTGACTAGACAGACCTTTGTTGGCAAAGTAATGTCTCTGCTTTTTAATATGCTGTCTAGGTTGGTCATAACTTTTCTTCCAAGGAGCAAGCATCTTTTAATTTCATGGCTGCGGTCACCATCTGCAGTGATTTTGGAGCCCAAAAAACCAAAGTCTGTCACTGTTTCCATTGTGTTCCCATCTATTTGCTATTAGTGATGGGGCTGGATGCCATGACCTTAGTTTTTTGAATGTTGAGCTTTAAGCCAACTTTTTCACTCTCCTCTTTCACTTTCATCAAGAGGCTCTTGAGTTCTTCTTCGCTTTCTGCCATAAGGGTGGTGTCATCTGCATATCTGAGGTTATTGATATTTCTCCCAGCAGTCTTGATTCCAGCTTGTGCTTCAGCCAGCCTGGCAACTTGCATGATGTACTCTGCATATAAGTTAAATAAGCAGAGTGACAATATACAGCTTTGATGTACTCCTTTCCTGATTTGGAACCAGTCCATTGTTCCATGTCCAGTTCTAACTGTTGCTTCTTGATCTGCATACAGATTTTTCAGGAGGCAGGTCAGGTGGTCTGGTATTCCCATCTCTTTCAGAATTTTCCACAGTTTATCGTGATCCACACAGTCAAAGGCTTTGACGTAGTCAATAAAGCAGAAGTAGATGTTTTTCTTTAACTCTCTTGCTTTTTTGATGATTCAACAATTTGATGAATACCAGCTGGTCTCTGAGGACAGCTTAAGTGCTACCTGCTGTGTGAAGCCCATCTGAAGCCCCTAGTAGAGGTCAAACATCTATGCTGGTAGCATTGCTACTTAACAGACACACATTATGTATCTAGCTGCCTGACTAGGCTGTGAGCTCACACAGGGCATGGACTGGTTCACAGTAAGCCTTCAGTATACAGGCCTTGAATGAAGGGATGGTGATGACCATGACAGGCATCATTAAGCATTTACTGTGTTCCAGGCTCTATGCTAAAGGCTTTACCTACACAATTTCTCATAAAAATCCATTATTATTTCTACTTTATACATAAGGAAGCTCAGTTTTAAGTAATTTGTCCAATATCACAGTTAGTCAGGACTTAAAGCCAGGTCTACGGGGGGTATCAGTTAATTGCTGCAGTGGAATCAAACCAAACCCAGCCTCCTCCGACAGTGACCTAGAGTCAGTTGTGTTTATGTGTGATTGAGTGTGTTTTACGGAAGCAGTAGACTAGAGACCTTGCCCCTGCACCAGCTGTGTAAGATGCTGAAACTGGCCCCATTCAGTAAGGGTCAGTGGTGTGTGTGGGTGGATGTGCTACCAAGTACTGCTCGCCACACAACAGGCCAGTAAATCAAGAGACAAGTTGTTGGGGCACTGAATAGTGAATTTATTCAGAAAGCCAGCAAACCAAGAAGATGGTGAACTAATGTCCCAAAGAGCCATCTTGCCTGAGTTAGAATTCAGGCTTCTTTTCTACTAAAAGAGGAAGGAATAAAGTCAAACATTTCCTGGATTAGTCAGCCTCCTGAGGGGAAGTGTTAATTTCTTCCTTCCTGCAGTCATTCAGAGGTGGGCCTGTTCAGGAGTTTTCCTGTGAGCTAAACAGAGAATTTTAGCTTACGGCTCATTACCTGGGAGGCAGGATTCCCAGAGATGGGCCATTACGTATAATTTAATTTTATAGGCAACATCCCTTTAGTGATTACCAGGTAATAAAATAAAAAAGGTTCATCCCTATTACAGAGAGGGAGGGAAGGGAGCAAAGAGCTAAAGTAGGTGTGCAGAGAGTCTCTTCTGGAAAGAAAACAAAGACTGGAGTGATACCATTTATCATAATTGCCTTTGTGTTTGCAGAGAGAAACTCAGTTTCCTGGCTGGCCCCCTAACCCAAGTCGACTGTGTCATGAATCTCGGTGGCTAGTTAGAATGTGCTTTATGATGAGGTGACAGTTTGGGTCATTGTCCTCATAAGCCAGTTCATTTCAGCTGCTTATTTTATGTGCACCTACTGTGCCAGGGCCTGTGCTAGATTGCAGTGGCAAGGCGCTTCACCTCGGAGTTTATAGCCTAGCCTACCGCTGTGCACCAGGACCTGCTCGCTTGGCACATCCATGCACCAAAATCTCTAGTCCTCAGCCTTATATCCCGTTATCACAGTTACCTGGCTGACTATGAGAAATACCCTGGAAGCAGTCTAGATAAAGCACTCAAAGTCAGAGGAGGGAGAGAGTCCATCTGGCTGGGAATGAAAAAAGCTTTCAGAAGGAGGGAGCTTTTGAGCTGGCCTTTTAGGGCTTGGATTTTGATGCATAGAAAGAGGGCATTCCTGAGTGAAAAGCTCAAGCAAAGATCTCTGGATGGGATGGGGCAAGGAATAGGGAGGAGTCACTGGCTAGCACCGCAAGATAAGCAAAAGCTTGCAATATGGGAGCAAAGGCTGGAATTGGTTGGGAAGTAACTCTTGTAGACCTTGAATGTTAATTCAGAGAGTCAGGAGGGTTTTAGTCTGGTTGATGGGCCCCCTGGAAAGTTAAAAAAAAAAAAAGTAGCCACCTCCCACCTCATGTAGGAGCATGATTGTCATGAGGAGTGCTTCTGTTTCTCTGTCTTCTATCTTTGCACCATAGTTCCTGGACCTTTCCTTCAACAGCCTGACGGCGGAGGCCATCTGTGACCTGGGGATTCTGCCACACCTCCGTGTCCTGCTCCTCACAGGCAATGGCCTCACCTCTCTGCCACCGAGTTTGGCTGTTGCAGAGCAGTAAGTCCCAGAGTACAAGTATCCAAAGCAGTTCTAAAGGGCTGTAAGGAAAGACTGTAAGTGTTCAAAGCCGGGAGAATGCCACCTACTAAAGCTCCCAGTAAAGGTACCGGTAGATGCAAAGCCCCAAAAGTTGGGGAGGCCTCAGCTAGGGAGTCCACACCCCTCCCCAATAGGGAGTGACACGGGTGTCTGCATGTCACTGTCCTTTCCTCTGATTGCTCATTCGTAAGTTGTGGCTATTGCTCTTGCCAGACTATTCCCCTTCATGAACCCTCTAAATAAGCTTTGCATATTTCCATTCTGCACATTTGCTGAGGCTGTGCCTTCTGGCCAGAATGTACTGGCCCTTTCTCTCTTAATAATAGTAATACATGTGTAATGCTTACTATGTGTCAGATACTATTCTGACACTCTTAATATATACTAACTCGTTTAATCCTCACAACCCTATGAGGTAAGTATCCTATTATCATCACCCTCATTTTATAGATGAGGAAATTGAGGCACAGGTAAATTAACTCAACCAGAGTTACAAAGCCAAATCGCAGAGGCAGAATTTGAACCAAGTCCATCTGACTCCAGAGAGCAGGCTTATGACCATTACTTTCTCTTCTTATGTTGCTTCTGTACGTATTCCAAGGGCTACCTCAGACTGTCCTCTTTCCCTCTCAGAAGGCTTTCTTTCTTAACCATTTTAAGTGTACCGTTCAGCAACATTAAGTACATTCACACTGTTGGGCAACTGTCACAATCATCCCACTCCAGAACTCTGTTCATCTTGCAGAAATTCCATCAACTTTGACTAATAGACATGACGCTTTTAAGAGGAATACCAGATAATTCTTTGGATTCCGAAGATATTCCTTTTTGCCCTCAAGGTAGAGCAGCAATCATACTTTTTCTGATAATTGGTATCAGTCACCCAGCCAATATAATAAACCCCTCTTTCCCTGCCTGTTGGTTCAGTGGAATAAAGAACCCAAGAGGCCAGTAGTAAACTTAACTTCCGGTTAAGTCAAACTATTTTTGTGTTCCCTGTAAAAGTATTCCTCCCAAGGAAACTCAGAGCTCTAACTTAAGAACTCAGAGCTGCAGGAATTAGAAACAAATTGTAAGATGAGCGGCTTTCATTTTCATTCATTCATTCCTAGGCCCTTATGATCCGATGTGAGAAAAACAGAATCAGTTTTAGTTGCTAGTTTATGTGACACTCCATCCTGTAAGTCAGCATCCAACCTCACAGTGGGTAGCCTCCTAGCTAGTGGAATAAATAAGTTGTCAGAAGACTGTTTTACAATTCTGTTAGGTCAGCTACTTCTGTGTGATGGAGTACATGGCAAAAAATTAAACTCCATGTCCTTGAGTCCATTATTGTACTTCTTTGCAATGAAATGTGTTCCACGGTTAAAAGCAATGTTATGTGTACTATTTAAATAATGAATAAGACATTCTGTAAATCCACAGATTGTGATGCTTGGCAGAACACTCTGGTTAGGCAGGGAAAATCCATGTCTCAAATACATACATATTTCAGTAAGAAAAAAAAAATCACTGCTCCTTTTATGAAAGTAAATGTCCACTCTAGTCATCCTTCTACTGGATGGTTGGCTAATCCTCCTAGAAATGGTGCCTGTTAGCAACTCAGCATTAGCCTCTGTTATTGGCAGATTGGGTGTTCAACAGGACTGGTAGCCAAATGAACTTTGTGGAGGGGAAGTATGTAGACTTCTTCCCTGCTGCCAAGGCCATTTTGCAAGTAGCAGGGTATCTAACCGACATTCATGGAATGGGTCATCTTGTTCACCTGATCATTGAGAGTCTTATCTGAAGTGGATAGTCTTTGCAAGAATTCATGTGAGATACAAATAATTCTCATCCTATTCATTCTGAGAGGTCCATTCACATAATTCTCCCTCAGTCCTCCCTGTCAGCAGTTCTACATTATGGTTTCCAAGCTTTGACTCATCAGCTAAACCACTGCCCATGAATCAGCATAGACCTGCACTTTTGGCTGTCTCACCAACCAAGGAAAATGAACAGTCAGATCTATTGTTCTGGGTTTTATCTCTTGGGAGGATTTCTCCTCCCCTGTCTTTTCAGAGCCACCTTTGTATGGAGTTATAATCCTG
Source organism: Bos indicus x Bos taurus (assembly GCF_003369695.1). NCBI lineage: Eukaryota > Metazoa > Chordata > Mammalia > Artiodactyla > Bovidae > Bos > Bos indicus x Bos taurus. The sequence goes on from NC_040090.1 coordinate 29,824,039, forward strand.
CAACGGTCTGGTTTTGGTTAGTATCAGCATATCATGCAAAATCATTTGTAAATCCAGTTGCATATTGTTCTCCTACACCCAGTGGTCATGGAACATTAGTTATGGGTTGACGGAGAAGAAACAGTTCAGCAGGAGTAGGCATCATAGAAATCTAAGCAATGTTAATTCATTCAACTTTCCAGATTTGCTTGAGCTGATCTCCAATGTTATTTTCATGTGCTGAGGGAGTTCTGAGCATTCAGGTCATGATGCACAGCTCAGGAAGTGTGGTCACCTTAGTGTCTCGTGGTCAGGTGTTCAGTCTCTACCAACATGCAGGAGTAAGCTAGAAGCTGTCTTTCAAAAGGAAAATAGTTACATGAAGAACAGAGCATAACTTTGTTCAAATTATGATTCTGTAATTGATGCCTTGAAAAGGCTCTGTTCGTAGAGTGAGTGACCATTCACTCTATTTATCATCCAAACCAGGAACATCATTGAGAGGGAAAAGCATCACTATTAATTATTTGGCGATAACAGGTGAAAATTCAAACTGTCCTTGAAAACCAGGATATATGGTAACCCTATCTATACAGCCTTAGACAGAACACAGTTGGACCTGCTGAGTCATAACACCCAATACCCTTGGTAAATGACATAATGCCCAGAGAACAATTTGCGTGGCAATTGGACCTGTTGCAGAGCCTTGCCTTGCTCTTCCCACACAAAACTAGCAGCCTCATTAAATGGATCAGAACAGCACAAATGTTTTATGTGTGGCTGCCCAAATAAAAAAAACGCCAACAAAGCTTTGTAACTTTTTCTTAGTAGAAGGCAGTGAAAGATGTCTTTCACATTGGAGGTATATTCCAACATGCTCCAGATACCTGGACATCAAGAACATTCATCACGGTGTCAGTTTCTTGAATTTTTATAAGATCTACCTCCATCCTGTGGCACAGTCCATACTGATGCATCTAAAGTATTTGCATTTCCTGCCCATTAGCTCTAATCAACATAGTGTTCTGTGGAATACCAAAATAATCAAGATTTCCATGGATTAGGTTATGATAGAGCTAAAGAGTTGATGTAGCCCCCAGGGAAGAGAACAAAGGTATACTGCTGTCCCTGACAGGTGAAAGCAGACTGCTTCTGGTAGTTCTTGTTCATTAATAAAGAGAAAGTAACATCTGGAAGATCCTTAGCTGTATCACAAGCGCTAGGGGCTGTGTTGATGTGCTACAGTAAGAAGAGTTCACAAAGGGAACAGTGGCTGAAATTGGAATCACCATATAATTGAGTAATTTACAGTCATTCTTTGAGACCTGTCTTCTGCACAAGTCAAATAAACAAGATAAACAGGGATGTTACAGGACTCATCATCCTTCTACCTTTCCAGTCTTTACTTCCAGTTTGCAGTAATCTCTGCAGTTACCTCAGAGATGTGGAATTATCTTTGATTTACTGTTTTGGAAGCAAAATTCCTAGGGCTTCAGTTTGGCGCTTCCTATTATAATAGCCCTCATGTTATTGGTCAGTAAAAAAAGTGTGGTTATTTTGTCAGTGGCTTAGTGCATCTTTTCTAATGATGTGAGAACTGGGGAGATAACCACAAAGTAGGTTTGTGAGTTTACCAGGTCCCTTCACAGGCTAAATTTCCATTCTTCCTTTGAATCATCACACTCGCCCACTTTCTGGTATGGACCACCGTGCCTTTCATACCCCAGACTTAGCACCAATTTGCAGATATTTTCTAGTTATGTTTGAAAGCATTCATTAGCATTCTCTATATTGTTGGAAATGTTCTATATCCACATTGTCCAATATGGTAGCCACTAGTTGTATTGAGCACTTGAAATGTGGTTAGTGTGACTGAGGAGCTGAATATTTCATTTTATTAAAGTTTGATTCCCATGGACAGAGGAGCCTGGTAGGCTGCAGTCCATGGGGTTGCTAAGAGTCGGACACGACTGAGCGACTTCACTTTCACTTTTCACTTTCATGCATTGGAGACGGAAATGGCAACCCACTCCAGTGTTCTTGCCTGGAGAATCCCAGGGACAGTGGGGCCTGGTGGGCTGCCGTCTATGGGGTCGCACAGAGTCAGACACGACGGAAGTGACTTAGCAGCAGCAGCAGCAGCAGTTTTAAGTGTAGATAGTCAGGAACTGAATGAGAAACCATGACTCCCCCTGTGGGCAACTCAAATCACTTTTTTTCCTCACCAGATCTAGAGTTCTTTTGGCTATATAGGTCACCAATAACTCCAAATCAGCTTAATTCATTTACAGAAATTGAAGTTGTTTGAATAGTCTTCAGTCCCTGCCAGGATCACAGTTTTCTAGTTCACACTTCCTCTTTGGATTTAGTCCTGCACTGCCCTAACTTAAAACAGGGGCAGTTGATTGGGGCTCCCTTTCTGTGACATACTCTGGACTCCAGTTTTTGGCCTCCTGGACTAGCAAGGTTGTCAGAATCTCTGCTTAGCTTCTCAGCCACTTCTGGAGTCAGCAGAGAGCCCTAGGCGAAAAGTGGCCCCAAATGTTACATGAATCCCTTCAAGTTTTCTCCTTCTTCCAAATCTTGGTGCCCTAACTTTTCACAGCTTATTAGTTCCCAGATGCCCTAAAGAAGATTGTCTTTTATATATATATATATATATGTATGTATGTATATATAGTCTGGATTTTATAGTTTATACTTGGGAGAGAGTTGGCTCATGGTATTTAGTCTGCAGGACCATGAGCCTTTCCATTTATTTTGGCCAGGTGCCTAGGTGCCTGGTATGGAATCATTTTAAACTAAATAAACTAGCTGGCTATTTTATGAACCACTCCAATGATACAAATATCAGCTGGAGTTTTTCAGGAAGACCAGCTTGCCCTCCACCTTCCCCTTCTCTGTTCACTCCAAGGTAGTTTTCCCGTGATTTGGGGATGAGAGGAATGGGCTTAGTTCTGATTCTGAGGGTACCTTTTTTTAGGATCCCAGATTCAAGTGAGGACCTCCAATTATATGCCCCACCTTCTCTTTCAATAACATCAGCAAATATCCTTATGGCAAAAGTAGCTTTTTATGCCCGGTTTCTATCTCTGGAGTTTTATTTTTATTTTTTTTAAGATTTTTTTTTTAACGTGGACCATTTAAAAAATCTTTATTGAACTTGTTACAGTATTGCTTCTGTTGTTTGTTTTGGCTTTCTGGCTGCAAGGCCTATGAGATCTTAGCTCCCTAACCAGAGATGAAACCCGCACCCCCTGCATTGCAAGGTGAAATCTTAACACTGGACCTCCAGGGAAATTCCTGTCTCTGGAGTTTTAGATTTTGGCACAGTACTTTACTGTCTTTGCATCTCTTACATCTTTTTATTTGTTTTTTTTTTTTTTTTTAATTGATTGGAAATAGTTGATTTATGTTGTGTTCATTTCAGGTGTACAGAAAAGTTAATTGCTTATACATATACATATATCTACTCTTTCTTAGATTCTCTTCCCATATAGGTCATTACAGGGTATTGAGTAGAGAGTTCCCTGTGCTATACTGTAGGTCCTTATTAGTTAATCTGTTTTATATATAATAGTGTGTATGTCAGTCCCAATCTCCCAATTTATCCCTCCCTCCTCCTTTCCTCCCTGGTAACCATAAGTTTGTTTTCTCCATCTGTGACTCTTATTTCTGATTCATAAATAAGTTCATCTGTACCACTTTGTAGATTCCACATATAAGCAATATCACATAATGTTTGTCTTTCTCTGACTTACTTCACTCATTATGACAATCTTTAGGTCCATCTATGTTGCTGCAAATGGCACTATTTCATTCTTTTTTATGGCTGAGTAATACTCTATTGTGGAGAAGGCAATGGCAACCCACTCCAGTACTCTTGCCTGGAAAACCCCATGGACGGAGGAGCCTGGTAGGCTACAGTCTATGGGGTCGTGAAGAGTCAGACATGACTGAGCAACTTCACTTTCACTTTTCACTTTCATGCATTGGAGAAGGAAATGGCAACCCACTCCAGTACTCTTGCCTGGAGAATCCCAGGGACGGGGAGCCTGGTGGGCTGCCGTCTATGGGGTCGCACAGAGTCGGACACGACTGATGCGACTTAGCAGCAGCAGCAGCAGCAGCAGTACTCTATTGTGTGTATATATATGTACCCCATCTTCTTTATCAATTCCTCTTTGATGGGCATTTAGGTTGCTTCCATGTCCTGGCTATTGTAAATAGCGCTGCAGTGAACACTGGGGTGTGTGTATCTTTTCAAAGTATGGTCCTCTCTAGATATATGCCCAGGAGTGGGATTGCTGGATCATGCAGTAGGTGTAAATGATAGGTCTTTAAAAAAAAAAATATATATATATATATATATATATACTTTATTCATTGTTCTAGTTGTTTCCAGTGGAAAGTCTTATTACATGAAGTAAGACAAGTCTTCACTACCCTGTACTTCCTATTTCTTTACATATAAGAAAGAGAGAATAAATATACTCCTGTTTACATCAGAGTATCAACTGAAATATTTATGCTTTGAAAGCAATGCGGCTTCAGACAAGTATTATTGTCATTTTCTTCCTACACATATGTCCACACTCAGTATGCTCTGTCGATTCCCCTTTTCTGCTAATCTCTTAAATTTTGGTCCCCCATCGTCCACTCTGAACCCACTGTTTTTCTTGATCTTTAGTCTTTCTTAGTGTTCTCATCCCTTCCCAAGTCTTACGTTATTTCTCTACTTCACTTTTGTCATCTGAACTATACACCCATGTATCCTACTTATCGTATCAAACTCATCAGACACATGCCCATGCCAGCATCTCCTCCTCTGGCCTCATTGATGGGCACTGCTCTTCATCTGCTGTGCAGTTGTCCAGGCTAGAAACATGGTCATCAGCCTGAATTCTTTTCTTCCTCACCTCTCACAACCAACTAGGCCCAGAGATACTTGAATCTAGAAACCAAACAACAAGCAAAGCAGCAGTGACAGCAGAACCAGAGCCCAGGGCTCCTGATCCCCACTCCCATGCTTTTTCCAATATGGTACTCGAATTCCCATTCCTGAATGGGAACCCAGCCACCAGGGCAGACTCTTACCTTCTAAACAATTCCGTTAAAGCTACCAGATTTTAAATGGTATCACTTCCCTTTGCCAAGAGAAGCTATAATAAAAATAGCACTACAGCTGGAAATCTCGGTTTCTTCATTACTGACGGACTCCTGCCACTTCAAAGAACTCTTCTCCCAAAACTGCTGTGGGAAGGGCTCAGCGGGAGAGTCTGATGCTTTCCTATGAAGCTTTGCATCTTGTCTTCCTCACCTACATATTGATGGCCCCCCTATTTCAAGGCATGTGTTTAGAGACAAAATGAAACTCCTCTATGTTATAATTGGAGCTGAACTTTGAAAAGGCAAAGTAGTGTGACTTTTCACAAGAGACAGGTCAGAGCTAGCTTTTTTATTATGGAGCTTAAGAGGAATTTTTTGAAGTCTTACTTCTTAGCTGTTTCATATTTCACTGGAGTAAAATAAAGATTGGCCAATTAACTATAGATCAACAGAGCTTCTGTGCACCATCCTATAATTCAGGTAGATTAAAAATTCACTGTGTGAATCAGGAAGAGGAAGAGAGTGATCTGTGACCCTGAAAAATACCAGGAGCTAAAGGCTTCCTTCATGCTCTGTTGAGTGTCTCTGGTCTTTGGATTTCAAGCCTCTTGCCCCTCACCTTGCCAGGGCTCTTTTGGAAACAGTATCTGACCCCTTCCTCCTTTTAGTCAGAATTATCATGGTTATAATCTACAGAAATCCATCACTATTAGAGTAACAAAAAAGGAAGAATTTACTGTAAAAACAACGAGGCATCTAACACTCAGGCCTGGGGCCATGCGGAGTATCAGTCCTGAGCATTGTGGAGCACCCCGGAAGTTCTGTCTGTCAGCTCTCAGGCCTGCTCCTCTCAGTGACTCACCCCGTTTGTCCACAGGTGCGTGCCTGTGTTTCTCTGAGCCCCATGTTGAGGCACATGACCAGCCAGAGCTCCTAAAAATACTACAGCTGCAGCCACAAAACAATGATTTGTCTTCCTGTTCCTCTCCTTAGCTCACAGTTCTTAAGAAAATAGCAAATTCTCTCTCCTTTTTTTCCTTTGGCCACACCTCATGGCTTGTGGGATTTTAGTTCCCCAACTAGGGATTGAACCCGGGCCCTCAGCAGTGAAAGCCAGCAGTCCTAACCACTGGACCAGCAGGGAGTTCTCTCCCTCTCCGTCTTCATGGTCTAGCTTAAGCATTGCCTTCCCTGGGCTCCCCCCGCCTGAGTGGGTGACTCCCATCAAGTTTTGTGCCTGCCTCTGCTCTAGTATTGGTCTCACTGTGTGCTGAGCATCTGTCTCCTCCACGAGACTATAAGAGCTTTGAGAGGAGAATGTGCTCTTTTTCTCCTTGTATTCCCTGTACCTGGCTCCACAAATATGTGTAAAAAATTCTTGAGTGTGAATGAATGAATGAGTGCACAACTGGCTGTATGCTGTCTTTAAATTCACCTTTGAAATATTCCTGCCTTTAGGTGAACTGGTAACAGTCCTTTTGGGCTTGAACTCACTGTCTACCTTTCTCAGCCTCTCTTTCACCCAGCCAGCAGCTACCCTTCCACTTCCCCACCCTTTAATTCACATAGGGCTTGAACATGTGATGTGCGAGGTGGGCGCTGTAGTGGAGAGGGCCTGGAGTTTGGAATTGAATTGGAGCTCTAGCACTTGCTGACTATGAGATTCTGGGCAAGTGACTCTTAAGTTCGAATTTCTTCATCTGAAAAACAGATAGATCACACCTGTCCTTCCCAGTGCTCCTCTGAGATGACAGATGTAAAACAACACAGTGTCAGGAATGCAGTAGGCTCAGAAGAAAGGCTACTTTCCAGTCCTCTTATTGTAGGCCTGTGATTCACATTTGTGTATGTGTGACCAGGTATCCCTATGTGTTTGTTTTTGTGTATAGAGAGGATGGGGTTGGAGGGAGGCATGAAAACACAGTGTGAGTCATCTATCTCTCATGTGCTTAGAAATAATTACCTAAGCCTCATCCACATGGTGACACAAATGAGGTCATGTTGATGGTGGTACCTAAATACCACCACTTCCCACCCCACGTGTGTGATTCAGGACCTCAGCCTGTTAAATCCCACTCTCAAGTGTTTCTGAAAATCCTCAGAATTTGAATTTAAGAAAAGGCTTCTCAGTTCCATACTGATGTGTGCACTCTACAAAGGCATTTAGAGGAGAGCCTCAGTGCAGCCAGGAGTGGTGCCCTTCATCTGTCTTACCTTACCCGACTTGGCCTCTGCCAGGGTCACTATCTCCAAGTGCTTCTGTGGTTACCAGTTCTTGGGGTGACACAACATACTTGGGAGTCTTCCCTGACCCCAGATTGTGCAGTGTTCTTCCTGTAGAATGTTTCCCCTAATTTTGCCACCCTGGTATCGTCCATGAACATTACTAATACCTCTCCATCCTGCCCCAACTTGGGCTCGCTGAGTCCATCAGTGGATATGTGCAACCTTTCTCCAAATGAAAGACTGGATGTGTGAGTGGGGTTTGGGGAAGGGGGTCATTGGAGATGGGATTACACTTTCTGGTACCTCTGTCTGCAGAAACCATTCTTGGGCACTAGAGAAATTTCCAAGGTGGTTAGGCTTCTTTTTTTTTGGTGGGAGGGGGCTACGCCACAGTTTCAGACTTGGTTTCAAATCCTGAAACCAAGTTTCAAATCTTGGTTTCAGACCAGGGATTGAACCCATGTCCCCTTGCTTCAGAAGGCTGGAGTCTTAACCACTAGACCATGAGAGAAATCCCCTGGTTAGGCCTCTTGATTGATTCCCTATCCTCTGTTTCTTCCTGGGAATGATGGAGCTTGTCCCGTGTGCTTGATCATGACTGCAGGTCTTTGTGCACACAGGGAGGCGTCTGTCACATCGCTGACCACCAAGAGGTACATCCTGAGGTTCCCAGCGCTGGAGACACTGATGCTGGATGACAACAAACTCTCCAACCCCAACTGTTTTGTCAGCCTGGCCGGGCTCAAGAGGTAAAGCTAAAAGCCTGTCTCTGCAGGGCCCTCTGTAACCCCCATCCTTGCTCACACCTTGAGTACTGCTCTAGAAGCCAAAAGGCCTGGCTTTAAATCCCAGTTCCTCCACTTATCTCAGCTGTGTGGGCATGGGTAAGTCATCTCCCCTCTGAGCTTTAGCTTGAGCCAAAAAAGCAGGGCATTGGTAAAGATATTTCTGATCACATGATTGGTTTAGAAGCAGCAAAGAGGAGATTAGGATGAGATATTATCAGAAACGGGATCCTAACCCTAAGAGAGGAGATGGAATAAAAGAAAAAAGAGTGAGAATCAGATAAGTTAAACTCTGAGCTCCATCTATAGATGGCCCTCTATACATCCAGAGATTCAACCAACATAGAACTCATAATTGTGGAGGCCTGACTATATTTGGTTAAAGCAATGAAATGCTGGCCTTTAAATGATTAAATTTTAGATCTCTGGAAATTTTACTTGGGGTTCAAATGCCATTTACTGAACACTACTTTGTATTCAGTACACAGAGTAGTACACAAAGTTCACTACATTATTTACATATTTTGTCAATCCTCACAAGAACCTCAAAAGGTTAATAAATGCTACCCCCATTTTAGAGGTAGGGATATTGAGACCCAGAGAGGGTAAGTCATTGGCTCAAGGTCACAGAGGAGGAGTAAGTGTCCAAGACTGATTCCATGTTCGTTCCCTAAAGTTGCTTGGTAAATGTCCCTGAGGTATCATTACTGCTGTGATTCTGTATTCACTTTCCTTAATTGAAGACTGAAGAAGTTAAGCCTGGACCAAAACAGGATTTTCCGGATCCCGTACCTACAGCAGGTTCAGCTCCGAGATGGGTCTGGAGATTGGGTTGGAGGCAGGGGGAGTCCCCGGAAACAGCCCCAATCCATGCTGCAGTCCAAGTCGTGGATATATGAGGCCTCAGATGACCAGCCGGATTATACTATACTGCCCATGAAAAAGGACGTTGACCGGACAGGTTAGTGATACCCCTTGTTAAAGAGACTCTTGACCCATGGTGTGAATAAGCTTCTAAGAATTGATTCTGAAAGTCTATGGCTCCCTGGGGAGCTCCTGCTTCTCAACTGCTGGGTCTGGGGAGATTGCGGTCTCACATAAAATATTTCAGTAACTTCCTACCTGTTCTGTCAGTCAAGATGTTTTTACAACCCAGCTATAAGTGTATTTTTTAAAATTTTTTATCTCAAATAGTAAGAGGCTAGAAGTAAGCCTTTCCAGTGATGGTTAATTCTGGGGTGCATTGGCATTCTCAAGGGACTCAGGCTTCTTCCATCCTCTCTTCTCCATCCTGGGCCTGCTTGCTTGTCCTTCCTTGCTTGTCCATTTGCATGTCTTCTTTGGAAAGATATCTATTGATATCCTCTTTGATTATTTTTTTGCTATTGAGTTTTGAGTTTAAAAAAAATTACTTTTTGGATAGGAGTCCCTTGTCCAGATACAGTAATTAAAAATATTTTCTCCCCTTCATTCGGTTGTACTTTCATTTTGTTCATGGTTCCCTTTGCTGTGCAGAAGCTTTTTAGTTTGAGGTGTACAGCTGAGTGATTCAGTTATACATTTATATGTATATGTTTATATTTTTTTGATTCTTTTCCACTGTCATTTATTACAAGATTTTGAAAATAGTTCCCTGTACTATACAGTAAATCCTTGTTGTTTATCTATTTTATATATAGTGGTATGCATCTGTTGATGCCATACTCCTAATTATGCTTCCTCTTTCTTCCCCTTTGGTAACCATAAGTTTGTTTTCTGTGTGAGTTTTTCTGTTTCATAAATAAGTTCATTTGTACTATTTTTTAAGTTCTCCATATAAATGATATCATATGATATCTGTCTTTCTCTGTATGACTTCACTTAGTGTGATAATCTCTTGGTCCATGCATGTTGCTGCAAATGGTATTATTTCACTCTTTTATATGGCTGAGTAATATTCCATTGTGTGTATATCACATCTTCTTTATCCATTCATCTATTGATTGACACTTAGGTTGCTTCTGTGTAGTGGCTGTCATATATAGTGCTGCTCTGAACATGGTGGAGTTACATGTTTTCTTTGAAATTAGTGTTTTCATCTTTTCTGGGTATATGCCCAGGAATGGGGTTGCTGAATCATATGGTAACTCTATTTTTAGTTTTTTAAACAACCTCCATACTGTTTTCCATAGCAGCTTCATCAATTTACATTGCCACTAGCAGTGTACAAGGGTTCCCTTTTCTCCACACCTGCTCCTACATTTATTATTTGTAGACTTTTAGTTGATGGTCCTTCTGATCTGTGTGAGATGATACTTCATTGTAGTTTTGATTTGCATTTGTCCAATGATTAGCAATGTTGAGCATCTTTTCATGTGCCTGTTGGCCATTTGTATGTCTTCTTTGGAGAAATAAAGGAATGTTCTAGTTCTGTAAAAAATGTCACGGGTAAATTGATTGCATTAAACTGTAGATTACTTTGGATAGTGTAGCCATTTTAATAATATTAATTCTTCTGATCAATCTATGGTATATCTTACTATTTCTTTAAATCATTTTCATGTCCTTTATCAGTGTTTTACAGTTCTCAATATATAAGTCTTTCACCTCCTTGGTCAGGTTTATTCCTAAGTATTTTATTCTTTTTGATTTCAATTTTAAAAGGAATTTTTTTTACTTTCTCTATTTCTCTGTTAGTGTAAAGAACTACAAGTGGTTTCTGTATATTAATTGTTTTTTAAAGTTTATTTATTTATGGCTGTGCTAGGTCTTCATTGCTGTGTGAGCTTTTCTCTAGTTTTGGCAAGCAGGGGCCATTCTCTGGTTGTGGTGCACAGGCTGTCATTGCAGTGACTTCTCTTGTTGCAGAACATGGGCTCTAGGGTGCTCAGGCTTCAGTAGTTGCGGCACCCGGGCTCAATAGTTGAGGCTCCCAGACTCTAGAGCACAGGCTCAATAGCTGTGGTGAATGGGCTTAGTTGCTCTGTGGCATATGGGAGCTTCCCAGATCAAGATCAAACCTGTGTCTCCTGCATTGGCAGGTGGAATTTTTACCATTGAGCCACCAGGGAAGTCTGCTATATGTTAATCTTGTGTCCTACCACCCTGCTGAACTCATTTATCAACTCTAGTAGTTTTGTGTGGAGTCTTTAGGGTTTTATATATATATAGTATAATGTTATCTGCATATATGACAATTTTACCTCTTCCCTTTCAGTTTAGATACCTTGTATTTCTTTTTCTTGTCTGATTGCTGTGGCTAGGACTTCCAATACTATGTTGAATAGAAGTGGTAAGAGTGGGAGTCCTTGTCTTGTTCTAGATTTTAGCTGAAAAGCTTTCAGCTTTTCAAAGTTGAGTATGATGTTGGCTGTAGTTTGTCATAAATAGCTTTAATTATGTTGAGATATGTTCTCTCTGTACCCACTTTGGCAAGAGTTATTTTTTTTATCATGAATGAATGTTGAATTTTATCAAATGCTTTTTCTGCATCTATTGAGCTGATCTTGTGGTTATTGTCATTTCTTCATGTATCACATTGATTTGAGTCAACACATCTATTCTGTATGTCTGCATCTCTATTCCTGCCCTGCAAATAGATTCATCAGTAATGTTTTTCTATATTTTCTATATATGTGTGTGTGTTAATATGTGATGTTGTTTTTCTCTTTCTGACTTACTTTATTCTGTGTAACAGGCTCTGTGTTCATCCACCTCTCACTAGAACTGACTCAAATTTGTTCCTTTTTATGGCTGAGTAATATTCCATTGTATATATGTACTACAACTGTTTTATCCATTCATCTGTTGATGGACCTGTAGGTTGCTTCTATGTCCTGGCTATTGTAAATAGTGCAGTGTGTATGTTTGTTTTAGTCGCTAAGTCTTATCTGACTCTTTGCAACCCCATGGACTGTAGCTTGTCAGGCTTCTTTGTCCATAGAATTTCCCAGGCAAAGCATACAGGAGTGGGTTGACATTTCCTTCTTCTGGGGATCTTCCAACCCAGGGATCGAACCTGCATCTCCTTTGGTTCAATTCTTTAACCACTAGTAGACAGATTCTTTACCACTGAGCCAACTGGAAAACCCGAACATTGGGATATATGTGTCTTTTTCAATTATGGTTTTCTCAGGGTACATGCCCAGTAGTGGGATTGGGTCTTCATGGCTACATATGGGCTCTTCTTTAGTTGTGGTATGTGGGCTTCTTATTGTGGTAGCTTCTCGTGTTGCAGAGTGCGGGCTCAATAGTTGTGGCACACAGGCTTAGTTGCTCCAGGCATGTGGGATCCTCCCAGACCAGGGATTGAACTGGTGTCCCCTGTGTTGCAAGGTGGATTCTTAACCACTGGACCACCAGAGAAGCCCAGCACTTTAATCATTAATCTTTATAAAGTTTCCCTTGCCCTATTTTTTCTCCTTCATTCTTAATTCCTCCTACCATTTCCCATTTTCATCTGTTTTTGTGCTGAATATATTTTCCTGGATATATGGATATATCTTCATAAAATATATTAGTTTGTGTGTAATGTGTTTTGAGTTTACATAATGGTAATATGCTTTTGAGCCCATTCTTTTAATTTTTTTTCCACTCAGCACTCTTTTTAAGGTTTTCCTTATTGCTATATGCCCATCCAGTTCTTCCTTTTATCTAATGCATAATATTCCACAGTGTGCTCTAACCACACTTGATTCATCTATTCCCTTGCTAATGGACACCTACATCACCTAACCTTGTGTATGTTTCTTGCATATACCCCTGGCCAGAGTTTTTCTGGAATATTTACCTAGGAGTGAGTTTGTTGGATCACAGAATATATGCATACATAGTTTAAATAAGTGCCACCTGATTGTTCTTCAGAATGCTGGCCCTGGTATATACACTCATACTTGAAGAACATCAGAGCTCCTGTTTCCTTACAACCTTGCCTGCACTTGATATTTCCAAGCTTTTTAATTGTTCTAAATTTTGTTATTTTGGTGGGTATAAAGTGATATTTCATTGTTTTAATTTCTATTTTATAAATATTGGTGATGTTAAGTATTTCTTCATTTACTTAGTTTTCAACTTTTATGAATTGCTATTTCATATCCCTTGATAGTTTTAATATTTTCAGTTTCTTCTTTTATTTTGTAATCACTTGACTGTTTATTTCATCTGCGATGGTAGAGATGACATTTTGAAGAGAAATTCTTAAGTTTGATTTACCCAAGTATATTAGTTTGCTAAGACTGCCCGAATACCATACACTGTTTGGCTTAAACCGCGGATATTTATTTTCTCATGGTTCTGGAGGCTAGAAGTCCAAGATCAAGGTGTTGGCAGATTTAGTTTCTTTTTCAGCCTCTCTTTGCTTATAGAAGACTGCCTTCTTGCTGTATCCTCATTTGGTCATCTCTCTGTCTGAATTGTCTATGTCCTAATCTTCTCTTCGTACAAGGAGAACGTTCATATTGAATTAGGGTCTATCCTAATGAGCTTATTAACCTCAGTTACTTTTTTAAAGATGCTGTTTCCAAATACAGTCTCATTCTGAGGTACTAGGGGGTTAGGAGTTCAGCATATGAATTAGGGAGGTGATGGGGGACGACACAATTCAGTCCATCACACCACACCGGTACAATTTTATCATATGGCTTATGCCTTTGGGTTCTTGTTTAAGTATCTCCCTTTCTCATGGTCACAGAGATAGTTTCCTATGCGGTATTGCTTTTCATTTTGCTGTTGAGTTGATATCTTTCAAAGAGGGTTTGCATATAATAGATTTTTCTCAGCCCATAAAATATCCCAAATTACATTTGTTTTGTCATTATACTTGAATGCTAGCTCACTGAATAGAGAACTGTAGCCTTAAAATAATTTTTCCTGAGAACTTTGAAGATATTACTTGATTGCCTTCTAAATCCATTGTTGCCATGAGAAGTCTGATACCAGTCTGATTCCCATCCCTTTATAGGAAACCTATTTTTACTTCCTGGAATAATATTTCTCTTTTTTCCTTTGGAAATTTGAGTAAGGTGCTTCTGGGTATGCGGTTCTTTTTGTTATTTTGTTAGGTACTTTGTTCTTTCCAAGATAGTTTCCTTAATCTTGGAAAGTTTTTATTATCCTTCATTCCATTCTCTGTTTTATGAATTAGCTCCTCAGATGGACCTTTTCTTCTATACAAGACATTTATTGAATCTTTTATTTGATTATGATACTTTAAAATTACAAAATTAGTAACAGTTTCTCTTCCATAATGACCTAATTTTGTCTTAAAATGAAATAGTCTTTTGAATTCCTTCAGTTCAGTTCAGTTCAGTTCAGTTGCTCAGTCGTGTCCCACTCTTTGCAACCCCATGAATCGCAGCACGCCAGGCCTCCCTGTCCATCACCAACTCCCGGAGTTCACTCAGACTCACGTCCATCGAGTCAGTGATGCCATCCAGCCATCTCATCCTCTGTCGTCCCCTTCTCCTCTTGCCCCCAATCCCTCCCAGCATCAGGGTCTTTTCCAGTGAGTCAACTCTTCACACAAGGTAGCCAAAGTACTGGAGTTTCAGCCTTAGCATCATTCCTTCCAAAGAAATCCCAGGGCTGATCTCCTTCAAAATGGACTGGTTGGATCTCCTTGCAGTCCAAAGGACTCTCAAGAGTCAAAAGCATCAATTCTTCGGCACTCAGCTATCTTCACAGTCCAACTCTCACATCCATACGTGACCACTGGAAAAACCATAGCCTTGAGTAGACGGACCTTTGTTGGCAAAGTAATGTCTCTGCTTTTGAATATGCTATGGCCATAGTTTTTCCTGTGGTCATGTATGGATGTGAGAGTTGGACTGTGAAGAAGGCTGAGCACTGAAGAATTGATGCTTTTGAACTGTGGTGTTGGAGAAGACTCTTGAGAGTCCCTTGGACTGCAAGGAGATCCAACCAGTCCATTCTAAAGGAGATCAGCCCTGGGATTTCTTTGGAAGGAATGATGCTAAAGCTGAAACTCCAGTACTTTGGCCACCTGATGCGAAGAGTTGACTCATTGGAAAAGACTCTGATGCTGGGAGGGATTGGGGGCAAGAGGAGAAGGGGATGACAGAGGATGAGATGGCTGGATGGCATTACTGACTCAATGGACATGAGTCTGAGTGAACTCCGGGAGTTGGTGATGGACAGGGAGGCCTGGCGTGCTGTGATTCATGGGGTCGCAAAGAGTTGGACACGACTGAGCGACTGATCTGATCTGATCTAGGTTGGTTATAACTTTTCTTCCAAGGAGTAAGCGTCTTTTAATTTCATGGCTGCAGTCACCATCTGCAGTGATTTTGGAGCCCCCAAAAATAAAGTCTGACACTGTTTCCACTGTTTCCCCATCTATTTCCCATGAAGTGATGGGACCAGATGCCATGAATTCCTTAGAAGGCATTAATTATTCTATTTAAAGTTTTTATTCTTTTGGTTAAATGACCTCTCTTTTTTTCAGATGCTGGTTCTTCTTTTATATTTAATAACTTTCTTTCATGGTGCTAATTTTTCTCAAATATTAGGAAGTGCCTGACTGTACATCTCTTGAATGGTTCCCAGTCTGAACCTTAGAATCCAGGTTCTGGTTTCTGGAGTTCTTTCTTATAACTGTGGGAAGGGCCAAGGCCTGAGTTCAGATAGAGTGTACCTCAGTTCATCTTCCTAGATGTGGGGGCTCTCTGTCTCTCCCCAGAAGATCACTGCTTAGCACCCACACTTATGACCATGGCTCATCCTTTAGCTAACTCCTACTTTTTTCCTTGCACAAACCTTTAACAGATTCCTTTCAGACCCTTGTCATCAGAGTTGTTCTTGCCACATGGTGTTCCACCCATATTATTGCTTATTTCATTTTAATGTAACCTTCTCAATATAATATCATTAACATGTGGAAGGGGTCCCATTAGTCAGGGCAAAGGTGAGTGGTCCCTGCATAGGATCCAGACCCAGCAGATGCTTTGCTTTATTAGGTTGAACTCAGCTGTTTATTGGCTCCTCTTTGATGATTTCAAGAATGAAATCACTCTGCAGCCTCCTTCTCACTTGTCTCTCCTGAATTCACTGTCTTAACGCATTCTATTTCTACTAGTATAACAAATAGTATTTTTAAATCCTCCGACAGAATATCTTTTATATACATTTTTCTTTTCTAAAACAGTTGGTTTGCCTTCTGACCAATACTGACTGCCCTGTAGTTCTGAGGCTTACAAGAGCTTGCATAGTACAAAGTCAGGAAGAAGATCAGTGTGGCTGATATATAGTGAGTGAGGGCCAGGGTAGCATGAGATAAGACTGGAGAAGTAGGCAGAGGCGAGATCAGGCAGGACCTCCAAAGCCTGGCCAAGGAGTTTGAATTTTGTTCCAAGCACAAAGGGCGTATTACCCGATGCGTGTCACAGCTGGTTCCTCTTCCTAGTTAGCACTGAAGCTTAGGACCAAGGAGCACCCGCTGCGGGAGATACTCTGCTGCACACAGTGGGTGGCAGACGCAGACCCTGGCCTCCTAGGTGTCAGTTAGCGCTCTCACCAATCTCCATTCTTTTCTCTTATATTTCAGAGGTCGTGTTCTCATCTTATCCTGGATTTTCAACCTCAGAGGTAGGAAATGCCTACTTTATATATTTGTCCTTGCATTAGAACATTAGTTTTAGTAAACAAAAATAAGTTGACAGAGCCATGAGAGGCATTTGCATATATAACACTGAGGAAGCCCATTCACTGAATGCGGATTTCCTGAGTCCCGACCACGTGCCAGGCGCTATGCTGGCCTATGGAGATGTAGCAGGGGATTCAACTGACAGGTCCCAGGCCTCACACAAGCCACAGACCAGCTTCCTTCTTCTTCAATGGGGATGATTCCTGCCTCAAGTGATCAAGCTGGCATTGAACTGAGGCTGCCACTAAGATGAAGCCCAGTGGTTCCTTAACAAGAGCCCCCACCCCAAAGCTAGAGCGATCCTGGCCAAACACACCACCATCTGGGATCTGATCCTGGTGTCACAGGCTTAGACACTTGATTTTTGTCAGCACAGAAAACTGTCTTTTTTCTCAGGGTAGATGCTCACTAAGCAAGTTCAAGAAGACTGACACACTAATATTTATCTATTTATTCACTTACTTATTTATAGTAAGAAGTACCATTATTCAGTTAGGCAACCTGCATCCTTGGGTCACAACTCAGTATACCCTCTCCCCACAGATACAACTGGGTGAGAAATTATATCAATTGCTATATTATTGCCACTTAACAAGCCAACACAGTTGTTGACTTCAAACAATGACAATTTATTATTTCTAACAATTATTTGGGTTGATTAGGTGGTTCTACTGGTGTTTAGCTAGGGCACATTCCTGCAGCTGGCAGGTTATCTAGGAGCTGGACTCATAGACAGCTGGCAGGACTTGTCATCTTTATGTTACCTTTTCATCCTGGACTTCTTTGCAGCAAGGTGGCATTAGACTTCCAAGAGCAAGGTTCTGAAATTCAGGCAACGGCATTTTCTGTTGATCAAAGCAAGTCATAGGCCAATATAATACTGCAGTGCAGTTCTGATGCTAGCCACTTGGAATTAGCCTGAGCCCACAAGAGCAGAGTCCCCAACAAGACTGCCCTCACTTTAGGCAGTACTTGCGAGTGGGGGGTTCCCGGGCTATTTTAATGGCAGTAAATTCTACAGCTGCCACGATCCCCTCAGGTTCAGTAATTTGCTAGAATGACTCAGAACTCAGGAGACCATTATACTTCTGATTACAAATTGACTATAAAGGGTGCAAATCAGGACCAACCAAATGAAAAGATGCACAATGAGGGCTGGGAGGGTTCGAAACTTAGAGCCTCTTTGCCCTCTCACTGTGGAATGAATGTGTGACATGCTCCCAGCACAGCTGATGGGTTCACCAGCCAGGTAGCTCACCAGAGCCTCAGTGGCCAGGACTTGCACTGGAGTTTCATTGCATAGCCATGATTGATCGAACCGTTAGCTACATGATTGAACTTGATCTCTAGCCCCTCTCGCTTCCCCAGAGGTCAGGCTGGCTCAAACCCCAATCCTCTGATCACATGGTTGTCTTTATAATATGGCCAGCCCCCATCCTAAGTCATCTCATTAGTGTGAACTCAGGTATGATCCAAGGGGTTATGAATAACAAAGACATTCCTATCACTCTAGAGATTCCAAGGGTTTTAGAAGCTCAGTGCCAGAAACCCAGGACAAAGACCAGACAAATTCTTTATTGTGCAGCAGCCAGTCTGGTTTCAAAGGATTAGAGATACAGACTCCAGGTCTGAATGGCAGGAGCAGCCAGGTCACTCTGCATAAAGTTATGCCTAACAGATAGAAGGGCTTGTGGCCATAGAAGCCAGAGATTATTGGCAGGTTGCTTAGTGCTCAGGTCCCAATTGTGTGCCATCTGAGAATGTAGAGTGATTGGAATGGATGGAACTTTTAGTGGCCCCTCTATCAACATCAAATACATCCCCCCCAAGACAGGGCCCTCTGTGACCCCAGCAGAGCCAGTCACGCCCTCAGGTCAGGACCTTCCTGGCCCTGGAGAGGGCTAGATAACTCCCAAGCCTGTCTGGTTTTTTCTTCTCTGTGCTTCAGTCTGACTTACCTTCTTTGGCTCACATGGCCTCCCTCCAGATCGGGAATGGCACAGTTGAGGAGATGCCTTAACAGACTGCCACCACCTTCCCCTCCAGCCTCTGGGAGATTGCATTCCGATTTCCCTGAGAGGAGAGTTCCCAAGCACCATCACTGGTTTTTGTTTTACTCTCACCCATGACTCATCCATTTGTGGCTGTACAACGTGGAGCCCAGGAAGAAACAAAATACTTGGCCCCAAGTAGGTGCTCCACAAACGGTTATTGAATGAGCTGGTGAAAATAAGTGACTTGCTCAAGATTACACAGCAGTTAATGGCACCTAGATGAATCAAGTTCATCTGAAGCCAGTCATCTGAGCCTGTGACTTCCTTTGGCTCCATCTAACTCAAGGAATCAGTGAGTAAACTGAGTTTGGCATAGTTAATCCAGCAACTTCCATTTTTCAACTTGATCGTCATCTAGGACTTAGCTACTGTTTCATCCTGGAATGAAGAACCCTCCACTGTAGGATTGGATGAGTGCATCAGAGCAGTAGTTCAAGGCTCAGCTCACTCCTGCTCTGTCTCCTCACCAGGAAGAGTCCCCTTAATGATGTGAGCATGTACCTGCCCTTTTGCTTTCTGGAGAAATCTTAACCCAACTGTATAGAAGGGCAAGTTCAGGATAAGCCACTATAGGGCAGAAAGTGGGAGGTGAGCAGGGAGCTTCTGCTGTCTGCCCTGCTGCTGTGCCATCCTTTGGCTTCAGAGAACTTGAGACTGGAACTTCGGGTATAAGAGAACGAACTAACTATGTGACATCAGAGAACTTGGAGCCAGAACTCTAGGCCCTTGGTGACATGCCCCCCTTATGACCCCAGAAGCCTCCTTTGGGCCAGCCCCTCTGGAATGGTCATTCTTTCCACCACCCTCCCTAGGAAGGGTCTGTTGGTCCACTTCTTTATCACCACAGCGCTTTGACTTTGACTCTTTTCCTTCTAAGACGACCAAGGTATGTGCACTTCCGCCCATATTCGAGATTCTTCCTGTGAAGTCACTGAAGGCAAGGAACCAGACGCTGGCCCCACCCTTCCCAGAGCTGAGATACCTTAGCCTGGCCTACAACAAGGTGACTCTTGGCTTCTCTACCTCTTTCCCCAGGAGCAGATGGGAGGGTGGGGTGTGAATTGCTCTGGCCTGAAAGCCAACCCTCCCATTCCCTGCATCAGCAGAACGCAGGTTCAGGAATTCTCAGGGTGGGGGTTCTCAGGGGGAAACAGAAGGCAAGCAGGCAGAGAAAGGAGTCATTCGATTCAGTCACAGGTATTGATTTACCACTCACAATGTTCCAGGCTCTGTGCTGGGCACTGGGGATACAATTGCACGAAGAGATTTGACCTCTGCCCTTACAGAGCTTGTCACCTACAGGGAAGACAGAGCGAACAAATGATCACAGTATAAACATGCCCAGTGTTGCGAAGACATTCACAGTGCTATGAACTATGTGAAGGTTAGGTCTCACCTCATATTTGGGACCAAGGAAGGTACTCTTTGAGAGTGGTGTTTAAGCTGAGATGGAAATCAGGGAGCTTAGTGAGGTGAAGATTGAGGGTTGAGTGACTTGAGACATGTTTAAACCAAAGAGAACCGCAGATGTAAAGTCCATGGAATAGATTTAATATGTGTTTCATTTACAAGTTTTATGTTAACATATTTTTCCATGTCTTATAAAACTTCCTGTAAGCCCCACTAATTGAGCCCTACTCAGGTGTGAAATGCCAGCAACTTTTAAGAAACCCGGCTTACATTGCTCCTGAGGCAAGCAGTTAGTACAGCCAAACTCCCCAGGTGGTTTTCCTCTAAGAGTTATAATTTTAGTCATAACATTTAGGTCTTTGATCCATTTTGAGCTAATCTTTATATATGGTGTGAGGTAGGGGTCCAGCTTCATTCTTTTGTATGTAGATATGCAGTTTTCTCAACACCTTTTATTGAAAAGACTGTTCTTCTGCCACTGAATGGTCTGCTCACCCTTGTCAAAAATCAGTGGACCGTAGATGTATCAATATTATGGATTATCCTATTGTTCTTGAAACTGGTAATTTTCGTCTTTTCTATTTATTGATCCAAAATAGAAATTACCCTTTTATTGACTTAGAAAAATAACTAGCTACTGCTTTCTTTGGATCTCTCTGTTGTCTGTTTACTATTTCATTGATTTTTGCTCATAATTTTATTTCTCTCCTACTCACAATGAGTTTAATTGACTCTTCTTTTTCCTAGATTCCTAAGTAGTATAATTTTAGATCGTTGATGTAGACCTTTCTTCTTGTTAATATAAGCAACTATAAATATCTTCTTTAAACACTGTTGGAGCTGCATTCAATAAATTTTGTGTTTTGATTTTCATTCAATTAAAACATTTTTAATTTTTTGTGATTTTTTCTTTGACCTATGGTTTGTTTAGAAGTGAGTGGTTTAACTTCCAAATATATGGGGGCTGTTCCAGATAACTTATACTTATTGAGTTCTAATTTAATAATGTTGTAGTCAGATAACATAATCTGTAAGATTTCATCCTTCTGAAATGTATTTAAACTTATTTTATGGTCCACCCTATATTCTAGGTTGGTGAATGTTCTGTGTGCACTTAGGAAAAAAAAATGTATATTCTGCATTTTGAGGGGATAGTGTTCTATAAAAAGTTATTGTGGTCGCTACAATAGTGAAGCTGAGTAGTTGCAATGGAGGTTGAATGGCCTGCAGAGCCTAAAACATTTATTATCTGGCCTTTGACAGAAAAAGTTTTCTGACCTCTGGTCTAGATGATCAAATGTCAGAGTCCTTCAAGGCCTACTCTGAATCTCTTTCTCCTCTTCCTCTGTATTTTCTCCTGAGACTGGCTTCACATATCCATTGCCTATGACCAGTGCCTCATAAACCTTTAACTCCTTATTGTACCCCAGACCTACGTGAATTTCTACTTGGAAGTCTAAAAGGCACCTCCAAAGTAGACATATACAAAGTGAATTAATGATCTTACCAGTTCAAATTTGAATGTTCTTCCACTGTTCTGTATCTTAGTCAATAGCTGAGTTACTTGGGCTGTTGACTCCTTCAGCTACTTGAGTCAAACCCTGGTTGTCATGTTTGATACTTCTCTCTCCTGAAAATCCCTCCTCCCCACACACAAATAATCCATTTCCCAGTCTTGTCAAATTTAGGTCTTCATATTTTTTTATGGAAGTATAGTTGACTTACAATATTGTGTTAATTTTAGATGTACAGCATAGTGATTCAGTATTTTTGCAGATCATATTCCATTATAGGTTATTACAAGATAATGAGTATAATTCCCTGTGCTACGTAGTATATCCTTGTTGCTTATCTATTTTGTATATAATAGTTTATATCTCTTAGTCCCATAACCCTAATTTTGTTTGTTTTCTGTATCTGTGAGACTTTCTGTTTTGCATATACATTCACTTTTGTTATTATTTTTTAGATTCCAATATAAATGATATTATATAGTATTTGTCTTCCTCTGACTTACTTCACTAAGCATATTTCCTAGGTCCATCCATGTAGCTGCAAATGGCATTATTTCATTTTCTTTATGGCCAATACCACCAATTTACATTCCCTCCAACAGTGTACAAGGTTTCCCTTTCTCCACATCTTCTCCAACATTTGTTATTAGTAGACTTTCTGATGATAGCCATTCTGACAATGTGAGGTGATATTTCATTGTGGTTTTGGTTTGCATTTCTCTAATACTTAGTGGTGTTGAGCATATTTCATGTGACCTTTGGCCTTTTGTATATCTTTGGGAAAATGTCTATTAAAATCTTCTGCCCAAGTACTATTTACAACAGCTAGAACATGGAAGCAACCTAGATGTCCTTCAACAGCTTAGTGGATAAAGAAACTGTGGTACATATGTTCAATGGAATACTACTCAGCCATAAAAAGGAACACGTGTGAGTCAGTTCTAATGAGGTGGATGAACCTAGAGCCTGTTATGCAGAGTGAAGTAAGTCAGAAAGAGAAATATAAATATCATATACTGATGCATATATATGGAGTCTAGAAAGATGGTACTGATGAATTTATTTTCAGGGCAGCAATGGAGAAACAGACATAGAGAACAGACCTATGGACATGGCCGGGGGAGAGGAGGGAGAGGGTGAGATGTATGGAGAGAGTAAAATGGAAATTTACAATACCATATTAAAATAGATAGCCAGTGGGAATTTGCTGTATGACTCAGGGAACTCAAAACAGGGGCTCTGTGATAAAGTAGAAGGGTGGGATGGGGAGGGAGGTTCTGGAGGGAGGGGACATGGGTGTACCTATGGCTGATTCTTGTATGACAGAAAACCACAAAATTCTGTAAAGTAATTATCCTTCAATTAAAAAAATAAAGTGGTAGAAAGCAAAACAAAAATCTTCTGCGCACTTTTCAACTGGATTATTTGGTTTTATTTTTGATAATGAGTTGTATGAGGTGTTTGTTTTAGATATTAACCCCTTGTCAGTTGCATCATTTGCAAATATTTTCTTCCATTCCACAGATTGCCTTTTTGTTTTATCAGTGGTTTCCTTTGCTGTGAAGCTTTAAGTTTAATTAGACTTCTTCATCTGTTTATTTTTGCTCTTTCTTTGGCCTTAGAAAATGCAAAAAAATATTGCTGTAATTTACGTCAAAGTGTTCTACCTGTGTTCTTCTAGGACTTTAATGATTTCAGGCCTTAAATTTAGGGGATGAAACTGTTTTGAGTTTTATTTTTGTATATGTTGTAAGAGAATGTTCTTTTTATTTTTGGGGCTATGGCATGTAGTTTGTGGGATCATAATTCCCCAACCAGCGTCTAAGTAACCTGGGCCCTTGGCAGTAAAAGCATGGAGTCCTAAACACTGCACAGCCAGGGAATTCCCAAGAGAATGTTCTAATTTTTTTTTTTTTTACACGAAGCTGTCCAGTTTTCCCAGCATTGCTTATTGAGGAGACTGTCTTTTTTCCATTGTATATGCTTGCCTCCTTTGTCATGGATTGATTGTAGGTGTGTGGCTTTATTTCACAGCTCTTTATTCTATTCCATTGATGTATGTATTTTTGTGTCAGCACCACATGGTTTTTATGACCATAGCTTTATAGTATAGTCTGTAGTATGAGAGGATTATACCTCCAGCTTTGTTCTTTTTCCTCAGGATTGCTTTGGCAATTCTGGGTCTTTTTTGATTCCATAAAAATTTTAGAATTATTTTTTCTATTCTTCAGAAAAAAGTAATGGGCATTTTGATAGGGATTGCATTAAATTTGTAGATTGTTTTCGGTAGTATGTCCATTTTAATAATAATAAGATATCAAGGGATATCTTTTCATTTCACTGAATCATCTTTAAATTCCGTCATCAAAGTTTTATAGTTTTCCAAATACAAGTCTTTCATACCCTTGTTTAAGTTTATTCCTAGGTATATTTTGGGTGTGATTTAAAAAAATTTTTTAAATTGAAGAATGCTTGCTGTACAATGTTATGTAAGTTCAGTTCAGTTGCTCAGTTGTGTCTGACTCTTTGCGACCCCATGAATCGCAGCACGCCAGGCCTCCCTGTCCATCACCAACTCCCGGAGTTCACTCAGACTCATGTCCATCGAGTCGGTGATGCCATCCAGCCATCTCATCCTTTGTCATCCCCTTCTCTTCCTGCCCCCAATCCCTCCCAGCATCAGGGTCTTTTCCAATGAGTCAGCTCTTCGCATGAGGTGGCCAAAGTATTGGAGTTTCAGCTTTAGCATCAGTCCTTCCAATGAAACACCCAGGACTGATCTCCTTTAGAATGGACTGGTTGGATCTCCTTGCAGTCCAAGGGACTCTCAAGAGTCTTCTCCAACACCACAGTTCAAAAGCATCAATTCTCCGGTGCTCAGCTTTCTTCACAGTCCAACTCTCACATCCATACATGACCACTGGAAAAACCATAGCCTTGACTAGACAAACCTTTGTTGGCAAAGTAATGTCTCTGCTTTTGAATATGCAATCTAGCTTGGGCATAACTTTCCTTCCAAGGAGTAAGCGTCTTTTAATTTCATGGCTGCAGTCACCATCTGCAGTGATTTTGGAGCCCCAGAAAATAAAGTCAGCCACTGTTTCCCCATCTATTTGCCATGAAGTGATGGGACCAGATGCCATGATCTTTGTTTTCTAAATGTTGAGCTTTAAGCCAACTTTTTCACTCTCCACTTTCACTTTCATCAAGAGGCTCTTTAGTTCCTCTTCACTTTCTGCCATAAAGGTGGTGTCATCTGTATATCTGAGGTTATTGATATTTCTCCCGGCAATCTTGATTCCAGCTTGTGCTTTTTCCAGCCCATTATATGTTACAGGTGTACAATATAGTGATTTATAGTTTTTAAAGGTTGTACTTCATTTGAATTACTATAAAATAATGCCTGTATTCCCTGTGTTGTACAGTATATCCTTGTAACTTATTTCATATTTAAGGGTTTATACATCTTTCTTCTCTACACCTATATTTCTCCCTTCCCGCTCCCTATTGGTCACTGCTAGTTTGTTCTCTGTATCTATAAGTGTGCTTCTTTCTTATTCACTCATTTCCTGTATTTTTTAGATTGCACATATAAAAGATATCATACAATATTTTCTTTCTGCATCGCACTTATCTCACTTAGAATAATACTCTCCAAATCCATCTGTGTTGCTGCAAATGGCAAGATTTTCTTTTTATGGATGAGTATTAGTGAATTGTGTATATCTATGTATCACGTCTTCTTTATCCATTCATCTGTTGATAGCCACTTAGGTTGCTTCCCTATCTTGGCTGTGGTAAATAATACTGCTGTGAACATTGGGATGAATGTACCTTTTCAAATTACTGTTTTTTTTTCCCAGATATTTATCCAGGAGTAGAATTGCTGGGTTAATGGTAGTAAATGGTTCCTTCTAGTGTATTTTTCATTTCAGTTACTGCATTCTTCATCTTTGGTTGTTCTTTATATTTTCTAATTCTTTGTTTAAAAACTTCCAGCTTTTCCTCTGTGGATGCATTCTTTGTCTGAGTTCTTTGGTCATCCTTATGATCATTACCCTGAACTCTCAGGTAGATGGCCTATATCCACTTAGTTTTTCTTCTGAGGTTTTACCTTGTTCTTTCATCTGGAACATGTTCCTGTTTCACCTCATTTTGCCTAAATTGCTGTTTCTGTTTTAATGGATTTGGCAGGCTGGTTCTGTATCTTTTCTGGTAGGTTCTGGTGCTTGTCATCAATGGTCATTCTGTAAATAGTTGTGATTTTATGTGCCTGTGAGAAGAGGTGAGCTCAGGGTCTTTCTACTCCACCATCTTGGCCAATCCCTGGTCTGGAACGGTTGTTTTTTATGTGGGAGTACCATATGTTGGCTGGGTGTCCCCAGTGTCTTTGAGGTGAGAGCTGGATCTGAGGTGGACAGCAGCCCAGTCTTTCCTCAGGGGTGCTGGCCTCTATGATAGAGGGTGGGGCTGGTGTGGGTCAGCTGGCACTCCAGCAGAGAGTGAGGCTACCAGCAGAGGCAGAGGCTACTCTGTCAAGGGGCAGGGTCTGCTGCCTAGCTGCGGGGGTGGAAACCTGGAGGGTCTGATTCGGGCTGAGTCTGTTCCCTTTAAGTGTGTGTGGTTTTCCTTCTCCCACACTGGGGCCTTTGCCCTGAAGGAGGGGAGCGCACAAGTAAGGGGCTCCTGTGCTTTACAGAGGTCCAGCGCTGTGCCTGTGTAGGCGTCTGCAGTTCTACTTAGCTGCAGTCCAAGTTGCATCTTTCCCCCGTTATGGTCGGCCCAGATCTAGTGCACAATTAATTGTAGCACAGAATGGGCAGGGCTGGAGCCTTCACTAGGCTGGGACTGGGAATCCTGGCGTTGTGCTTGTGGGAACTGAAGCGCTGCTCAAGCTGTAGGAAGTTGGGCTGCTTCTGTGTAAGTGCCAGCAGTGGCCACCATTGCCCACCAGGCCCCCCGCACCACCTCTGCATCCCTAAATGGATTCTTTTCCTAGAACCTGACTGCCCTAGATCCACTGCTGGCCTGGGGTGTTCACTCAGCTCAGATTGAGAGTGTGGCATGGCCGCAGCTGCTAGGGTAGACCACCCCCTGCCCTGTCTGTGGGTGAGCCAGCACCCACACCCTCCTCACCAGTGCAGTCTAGGCTTCAGCCTTTCTCCAGCCTGTCCCAGCATTTCTCCAAACAGCCACAGGGTTTGCCCTTTCTGTGTAGGACCCCAGGACTGGACACCCTGTCTGTGTCCTGACCCCCTCACTCCCTGGGATAGTATCCACCACGCCGTCTCCCTCTTCCTCTTAGTCCCCTCCCAGGGACACAGATCCTGACCAAGTGCCTTTCTTCTCATCCTGCCTGATTATGTGGGAGTCTCTCTTGTAGCCTTGGTGGTTTAGGAGCTCTTCTGCCAGATGCCATAACGTTTTCCATGAAAATTGTTCCATGTGTAGATATAGTTTTGATGTGTTTGGAGGGGGGGTGAGCTCCATATCCTCTTTACTCTGTCATCTGGATCCCCCTCCTGAAGCAATAGCCTAGGTCTTCATATTTCTAAAAATTCATCTAATAGGTTCTCTATGGACCAACATCTTTAATAAACTTTGGTCCGGCCCATACTTGCATCTCCAGTCTCATTTTGCACCAACCACCTTTTCTCTCTGCTTTTAGTCACACTAGTCTATGGGGTCACACAGAGTCGGACACTGAAGTGTCACACTGAAGTGACTTAGCAGCAGCAGCCTTCTTTAAATCCATCCAACAGGGTTTCTCCTCTTTGCTGTGGTATCTTTCACACATTCTTCTTTGTATGGAATGTTTCCTCTCTGCATTAGAGGAAGTAATACTACCTGCTGTGACAAACTAAAAATGTCAATGAACGCAAAAGTGTATTTCTTGCTTTTACAAAACCCATTGTGGATATTCCTGGCTGGTAGGTGGCCTTTCATATGATTCTTCAGAGACCTAGATCTCTTCTGGCCATAGCTCTGTCATCCCATAGGACCTTAAGAGAACTTACTGAATCCTATGCAACTGGTCAGGTGGCTCAGTGGTAAAGAATCCACCTGCTGATGCAGGAGACATAGGTTCAATCCCTGGGTCAGGAAGATCCCCTGGAGCAGGAAATGGCAACCCACTCCAGTACTCTCGCCTGGAAAATCCCATGGACAGAGGAGCCTGGGCGGCTACAGTCCATGGGGTTGCAAAGAGTCAGACACGACTTAGCGACTGAGCATGCATGCACACAACTGGTGGAAAGATGGATGAGTGAGGAGAGGATCCTGCAGGAGGTTTTGAATGGGCTGCACCTGGAAATGGCATAGCCCATTTATCACTTCCACGCAGGTGGCATTGGCTAGAACTGAGTCATAGGCCCACGTCTAGCTGCCTAGGAGGCAAGAAGAAACAGTCTAGCTGTATGCCCAGAAACTAGAGGGAATGTTTCGATTAATACAGAGATTTCTTTGACACGTACTGCATCCCCCACTGCATTCACTCATCGCCTCCTGCCATCCTTTGGATCTCAGGGATGCCCTCTCTTAGCTCTGTGACTAGGTCAGACTAGGTGAAATTGCAGAGATAAGACAGTCCCAGCAGTAAGTCCTGTCCCCAGCAGCCTCACTCCCCCAGCCCCACTCCCACCCCAGACCTTGCAGGCATGCAGCCCTGCATTGTAGGGCCTAGAAGCAGTTGGGCAGAGGTGCGGGGTGGTGTCAATCTGATGCTCTCCTGCATTCCTTACAGATTGCAAAGGAAGATGCCATCCTGCCGGTAGCTCTCTTCCCATCTCTCTGTGAGCTCATCTTTCACAACAACCCTCTGGTGGCCCATACACGAGGTATGGTACCCGCAAACCTGCCCCCTGAGCCCAGTCCCCAAGAAGCAGTGTGGAGAACCTCATCCCTGCCTCAGTGCCAAGCCCTGCTCTGCTCTGTGTCACGGGTGGACAAGCTTCATAGTGCACTGCGGCTGTAGAAAACAGCAGAGGCTGCTGAGCACATGCTCGCACTGACTCATCCCAGCAGCAGCCCTGAGAAGCAGGCATTATCGTCCTTATGCACAGAAGACGAAACTGACGATCAGAGAGAATCACAGGCTACCCAAAGTCACACAGCAAAAAAAAAAAAAGGCAGCACTGGAAATGCAACACAGAATTATCTAGATCCTGTGTGAGCTCCATAATGACACTCTGCTCTGTGGGATAAGTTGCTGCGACCTCACTCCCCACTTCCCAGCTGGGGAGGAGCGTGAAGCCGAACTGCAGAGCCCTCCCCCTCCCAGAACACCTGAACGCAGTAGCTGCCGCGTCACTAGTGGAGCCCACTGTCCAAGATGCAGCAGCTGGAGGCGTTTAGAATTCTGGGTCTCTGGAGTGACAGTAGGGTATTCTGATCTCTGCTCTACACTGTCTTCATTGCCTCGGGCAAATTCCTTAACCTCTCTGTGACTCCGTTTCCTCATCTGTCAAATAGGCATGATATAGGTTTCTACCTCCTAGGGCTGGTGTGAGAATTAAGTAAGGTTATACATGTACATGAACAGTGCCTGGCACATAGAAGCCCCCAGTAAATGTTAGCTAACAAAATAATCTTATTTTCCCATCATGGCTCCAGGGGTCCCACCACTGCTAAAAAGCTTCCTCCAGGAGCGGCTGGGAATCCACTTAATTCGAAGGAAGATAGTAAAGGCTAAGCATCATATTTTGATGCCTCGGAAGGACTCTCGGAAGGTAAGGCTTCAAAGGCAGGACCCCCAAGCCCAGAGGGAGTGGAGCCTATTTTAATGCTGCAGATCAGCCTGGCAGCAGAGCCACTCCCACCCACAACGCCTGGGAGCCTTCTGTTAGGTTTGTAGCAGCAGTGCTGTCTTCTCCTTCCCTCACTGTATGACATACAGATATATCCAGGAGAGGTAAGACAGTCAGACACCCAAAAATTAGAGTAGGGAGGAGTATGGAGGGCATTGAGTCTGATCCCCTAATTTTCCAGAGGAACCGAGGTCCAAGAAAGACACTGTGGAGAAGCGGGGGGAAATCAGTCAGAAGACCCACATGTCAGTCTGGTGCCATCATTTCTCATAACTGCCTAAACTTGGGCAAAATTTCCACTCTCTGAGCATCAGCTTCTCAACTCTAAAACCTCTGAGCTGCTGAGAGGACTGGATGAAATTGATACATTATTAACTTCCCAAACCCCCTACCAGGGCAAGTTACATCACCCCTGGTATCATGAAGGGCTGTGCCAGCCCTAGAATACGCATCTCCTGCCTGACTCTTGGGAAGCATTTCCTGGTGTGGAGAGCGGTCCGCCCCCTCGGTGCCTCCCCTCAGCTAGTAGTCCAGACTTAACTTCTGGGATGCCATAAAGTAAGATCCCTCTTTCATCCAAAGGATTTCAGAAATTTCTGTGAAATGCTTCTCCCTCCTGAACTTTGTCTTCCTACAGCCAAAAGCTGGACTGGGCATTGCTGACCCCAGAAGTTAAATAAAGATATTCCCTAGGCCCCTCCCCCTAGAGTCTGCCTGTGTACAGCCAAGCTCTTGTCTTGAGCCCTCAGGGGACCAGAGCAGCATTTAAAACCAGCAATAGAAATCCAGAGGGTTTCCATAATCTTTGCCCCCCGTCTGCTGCCTCCTCTAAGGGTCCTACTACTTCCCTTCCCGTCAGGCAGCTGGGGAGGGGTGGAATCGGGGTGAGCCAGATGCTCAGTACGTAATCCTGTCTCCTGTGTACAGAGCACCCATGCTGAGAACTTGCACACGCACTCCCCCGTAATCCTCACCACAGAGAAGGAAGCAGGCTCAGAGAGGTGAAATAACTTACTTGTTAAAAGGGAGTGTTGGGGTCCAGGGGCACCACCATCGTTGCAACTAATGGAGGATAAACACACACACCAGTGGCCACATGAGAAACGAATCAGCGCTCTGTAAATGCTGTCTGACCTCCAGCACGGGCTACGCGGAGAGTATGGTGTGGGCTGCAGGCAGGCTGGAGATGCCTGCATGTCCCCAAGGTGCTCCCAGAGATGGGGTGGATGTACAGCCTTTTACTCAGTTACGTAGACCAAGGCTGCTGGCACTCCTTCCTACGAGACTTGGACAGGACAGGGAGAAAATGGAGAACCTGCCAGAGCAGGCCTGGACCTACCCAACGTGGAACCAGAAAACGGTGTGAGGCTTCTGTGTGAGAACACAGATGGAAGATAACACGGCCTGCTCAGCAGTCCAGCATACAGGACCCAGTGACTCTCAACCTCTGGCCAGTCAGATTACCCAGTCTTTGCTCAGGAGAGTGGTGGTGGGATAGAGGAAGAGCATCCCCAGCACTCCTCCAGCACAAACCTGAGAGAGGGAGGAGTCAATGTGGCCCCTTCCCCATCAGCTGGCAAATAATGGCACTTGTTTTGGCCACTGTGAGGCATGGCTTCTGAAAAAACACTGGGTCCCTCAGGCTTCAAATCTAAACACTGAGATTTTATGTATTTCAAAAAGGATATACTTAAAAAGAACCTTATTGTATAAAATAGTCATCCTTCCCACTCCCTAGCTCACCAGGCACATTTGAGCACACCATTGAGATCTCACTTGGGAAAACTCTGCAAGATAGGCAGGCAGGGACTGTTTTCCCCTTGTGTGAGCTCAAAAGGTAGAGTGTGCTTGAGACCTTTCCACTGCACTGCATGGCCTGTCAAAGTACAGATGTAAGTAGACTAGAGACTTCTGACAGAGAATAAGCAATCCACCGGGTAACTAGGGAGGGGAAGCAGGACTAAGCCCAGCTGAGAGAAGCTGGGCGCATGGCTCTCTCCTGGCAGATGAGCAGGGGCATGGAGGGGAGGTGACAGGCTTTTGCTAACTAAGAAAGCTGAGCAGTGCAGTGGGAAAGTATTATTTCCTTGGGCCTAAACCCTGAGAGAGATTTGCCTTTTAGGTCTTTGTATAAGGTGCAGGGACTGGCACCCTGATAGAGGCCTGGTGCTGCCACCTTCCAGAAAATGTGGGGCCATCTCCCCCAGGCCCTCCTTGGAGTCCCTGAGGAAAGTCATGGCACTGCAGGACACCTCGATCAGAGGAATGAGGCTACTGAGGGGCAGAGTGATACAGTCAGGGATCCAGAATGAGGCCCAGAGCCTCTGCCACTGAATAACTCTGTGGCCTTGGACAAGTCATTTTACCTCTCTGAGCCCCCGTTTTCTTGTTTATAAAATGAGGACATTTATTCACTGGGTAGTTTGAGGTGTAAATAAAACGTAACATGTCATGTACGAGGCACATCGTAGATGCCCACTAAGTGTGATTTTTGTCCCTTCCCTCCCCATGAGACCTACCCCAGTGCTTTGACTGCTGTACTGGTTGGCCTTAGGCTGCTTATGTCCAGGAACAGAGATTCTGACTAGGAAGCAGACCAATTCAGCCCTTCTCCCGTGACAGGTGAAAACTCAAGTTCCCAAGGTGCCAAAGCAGCCTATGATTCTCCCTCACCCATCCGTGATGATCAAATCTCCCTCAAAGGAGATGCTGGAGTCAGAGGCAGAGCTGACTACGGAGCCGCCTCCCACCAAAACCATTTCTGTGGAGCGAGAGATGCCCATCGAGGGCCTGGGGGGCCCTCCCATGCCCCACCGGACCTTCGTGCCACTGCCTCCCATTTGCTCCGACTCCACTGTGCACAGTGAGGAGACGTCCCCCCGGAGCGATGCTGCCGGCCGCCTCAGCGCAGACCAGCTGTCAGATGAGGACACCAAGAGCACAGAGTCCATCTTCTTGACCCAGGTGCCTGCGCCCCACCTGCTCCCGCCCACTGTTCCCAGCTCCCATGGGTTCCTGTCCAGCCCTTAGGCAGCCCTTCTAGGCAGCTAGAACTAAGCACAGGGCAGATCTGGAAACCAGAGAGCGGCACCCTTGGCAGGGCCTGCAAGCCCCTTCTGGGAGTTCGCAGCCCCCACTGATCCAAGGTTACTGGTAGGGACACCCATGGGGACAAATCACAGTCCTCCTTTCTCATCACTGGCAGACCATTCCCCAACCCCAGCCTGGGAAGGGCTCTCCTGGTTCTTCAAGACTTAGCTCAGGCTAAGGTAACAATCCCTCCAGGACGCTTCCTGGCCTCCTGGGCTATTTTAGAGCTTTCTGTGGGCTCACCCAGCACCCTTGTGCTCCCGTCTATTACAGCATTTATCTCAGTGTATGGTCAGTGTCTGTTTTCATGTCTGCCTCCTCTCACCCCAGGCTTGCTTCTTGCCCTAAACAGGATCCAGCATGGGGGCCCACACACACCTCAGAGGTGTTAACGGAATGCATTTTCTTTTCCTTCTTGGGCACAGGTCAGTGGGTTGTCTTCCTCCATCTTCCAGAGGGATGATTCAGAGATAAAGGAGAAAGAACAAAGACCACCATCCACAGCACCCAGAGAGGCAAAGAGGACTCAGAAGAAGCCCCCATCTGCCTCTTTCCCCAGGAAGTACCATGGCTATGAGGAGCTGCTGACAGCCAAGCCTGACCCCACCTTCGTTGAGCCAAAAGGTATGTGAGGAGAATGTCTCTAGGGCAGGGAGCCCTCTCCATGACTCAGAGCAAGTGAGGGCAAAGCCAAGGCTGGTGCCAACACTCTTTTCCAGGCCAGGGTGCTGTTTTCCATCTGCCCCTCGGAGTGTCCTGGTTTAGAGCCCTACTTGTCAGGAGCCCTGGCCTGGACCTTCATTGGTTTTGAGGGAATCACAGCTGTTCAGAGATTCCAGCCATTCTGGACCTACCTGCTTTGGTTGGAAGTCTCTCCAGGAAGGGTTTAATGAATAAACACCCAGACTAGTCAGATTCCCCAGGTCCTCCCCCAGCCCAGGTAATCCCTAAACCGAACATCCAGAATCCTCCCTGTTTGGTTGGAGACAAGGGAGGCAGCATCTTCTCACACCCCTTATTTTGGACTGATGTGTTTTGCACTGGTGCCCAGCTGTGCTCTTGTGGGTGTCAGTCTCTGCAGTGTGACCCTCCAAGGTTAATGGGTTACCTTTCCCCACTCTTGTGCTGTTTTTCCATTAGGACCTGTTCACTGAATGATGGTACCTCTGGCACCACAACAGATCAGGCCAGGATATGGGAACAGTGTCTTCTTGGCTAGAAAGGGTCTTCTTGGCGCCCCCCATCTTTTTACCCAGGGCTGCTATGAAATGGGGAATGAAGAAGTCAGGGGAGGCATCCAGGAGGAGGGGGATGTGCCTTGACTTGACCTTGTCCTTTTGACCTAGGAATCCAGAAGAATGCACAGGCCTTGCAGCACATGTTGAAACACCCACTCGTGTACCGCTCCAGCAAGCCCAGGCTGGATACTCTGCAGAAGCACTATGTTCCCAAGGAGAAGCGGGTAAGCCTCCACCTCACTGTGCATGTGAACTGCCCCTGGGGACCCTAAGGAACAGAAATGGCTGTCACTTGGGACCTCCAAGAGCCATGCTTTTCCCTAGTGCCCCTAGTTCTCCCCTGCCTGTCGTTGTGACTGAATGAGGTGAGGCCACGAAAGTCTGAGCCTGTGCTAACACTCTGCTCTCTCACCTCCTGTCAGACCCGGAGGATCCCTGTTCCACCCCGACGGAAGACTCGAGCCCAGCTGCTGGATGACATCCTCATTCGCATGCGGGACACCCAGAACATTACAGAGGCACCACTAGGTATGGCTCAGGCCCCCCGTCCTCATCAGCCAGGCTCTGAGGTCTAGACATTTGCTCCCCTTCTGGGATAAGGCAGAGGGCTTGTGTCGGAGCAGGAAGAGCCCTTTAGAGCATCTGCCCGACCTTCCTGTGTACAGATGGAGGAAGTGAGCCGAGTGCAGCAGAGAGCTGCCTGAAGTCACACAGCATGTTTCCAACGGCTTGAGACAGACTCAGAAGGCCATCCCTCTGGCCTTCTAGTGCCTGAGCTGGAGAGGCCATTTTCAGGCCCTCACCATCCTCTTCCCACTCCATCCCACTTTATGGGGGACTCTGGACCCAGTCCCTACTGCTCTGGGATAGGTGGGACCCCAGGTGATCTGGGTGTCCCTCCTGGCTTTTCTCCCTACAGGAGCCGTCCTGCGCCAGCGGACAGAGCAGCGGCTGGTGAACCAGAAGCAGTTCCTGGAGGCCAAAAAGCTGCTGAAGGAGTTCCGTGCGCGCTACCGGCGGCTGGTGCGCTGCTCGCTGCGGTCAGTGTTTGGGACCACAGCGCCACCCCAGGCCCGCCCAGCACTGAGCGGGAGCCAGCCTAAGTTGGGCCGCTTCCTCGAATTCATGGATGAATTCTACCAGGAGCCCACAGCCAGTGACTTGAAAGGCTAGGGCTGTGCATGGGGCCATGGGTGCCAACTAGCCTGTGCCCTGCACCCTTCGCAAGGGTGCCACACCCTTGACCACCCCTTGGGACAGGTTCGGGTCTCCGAGCTCTGCTCAGCCTTGCTTGCTGGCCACAGAGAGGGGGAGCTGGTCAGGACCTCCCCTTCCTGGGCCAGGCAGGAATCAGCACTTTGTCCAACAGCAATAAAGAGTGAGTGCATAGAGCAAGGTAGCCCTCAGTCCTTTTTGGAGCCTGGGCCGGGTGGTTCCATTGTGGGGGAAAAAAACCCCAGCTGATACACATCCTGAAGAGTCCCATGGGAAACCTGCCTGAGTCACACAGGTGATAACACGGTAATCCCACAGAGCTGGGGTAAGCACTAAGACACAAAATGGTCGATGCAGCAGAGAAGCAGCACAGAATCTAAGGCTCAGAGAGGTTAACTTGCCCACAGCCGTGTGTGTGTGTGCCAGCCAAGTGTGTGTGTGTGTGGGAGGTGGGGGACAGGTCCAATAGTGTGTGTGTGTGTTGGGAGCAGGGCTCAGGTGCAAAGCTGAGGCCTCTAGGCCCTTGGAATCCTTGAGGCTGTCTCTGTTGGGTAGCCTTTTCCACTGTGACGGCAAATGGAAGGGAGAAGAGGACTGGGGATTTCCTTGTTTAGATGGACATCACCACAAAGTTGGGACAAGTTGAGGGAAGGGCTTACATGGAGTTTCCCAAGGTCTTCCAATCCAGGATGTAAACCAAAGTCCCATGTGAAAGTACAGTGGGATGTGACTAAAACTGGATTGTGGACTGTGCAGGGTCAGCGTGGACGCAGGGTAAGCAAGCTAGTTCTGGTCAAGGCAACCTAAAGGGTTGCTCCATTCTTGTGCGTGCAGTCCTCCGTGCCTGCTGCAGAGGAGAAGGCCACTGGGGCTGAATTCTGGAGACGGCTGAATTTGGGACGGACACTGGGTGTGACCTAGTCACCTGGCCAATGATTGCTCCTTAGACTGCTCTCCTAGAGGTGCCTACA
This sequence comes from Bos indicus x Bos taurus, assembly GCF_003369695.1. Lineage (NCBI taxonomy): Eukaryota > Metazoa > Chordata > Mammalia > Artiodactyla > Bovidae > Bos > Bos indicus x Bos taurus. Next base: position 29,860,073 of record NC_040090.1, read on the forward strand.
AGTCAGACCTGGGGCAGGCCTATAGTTCCCAGGGTCCAGGAAGCAGTGGCATAGAAATGAAGGATCCATGGCAAGGCACAAAGTCTCACATCTAAGGTGTAATTAAGGCAATTACAGAAGTAGTCTGGTCGCCACAGGTCTGTGGTGCAGTGTCTGCTGTATCTTGAGTGTGAGACTGTTAGGACACAAGTGTTCGCATGTCATCACACTCAACCACAGCCACAAACGGGGCCAGATACATATTTACACCAAGCTGTATCATACCAGACATACACATTCAAGTTCAGACAGTCTCATGCACAATCACACACATTCTCATAGACATACCAAGTTCCAAAGTCAGTTCCATCTCACTCACACAGGCACCGGGACCGATTCAGGTAACACCTACAGTGCTACCCTCCACGGCACTCCTGTGCTGGGGCCTGTTGCTGAATTGCCACGTTGGATCACCTAGGCCCAAAAGCACCCTTCTGCTAACGTTAGGAAAGAGAATCCACCCCAACACTCACGCTGTAAACCTCACTAGGTTCGAATTCAGGAGATCTGGGATGCTCCCTTCAGCCAGAAACACCTATCAAACCATAAGCTCACAGGCCTGAAAGGCTCCTGAGAACACGCTCGCCCAGCTTCAAGGCAGGAAGTCTCTTGCCGTCTCCCCAGCAGATCACTCAGTTTGTGCTTGCACATCTAGTGACAGGGAGCTCATTCCCTCCGAAGGCTGTCCCTTCCTTTGTTGGGAAAACTATTGGATGGCTCAAGTCATCGGGCTAAGCATCTGCCCAAGTCCCTCAGTAATCCTGACTCTGCTTTTTGGCCCAGAGCATATCTGCTCTCTCTGCCCAGTCAGCCCAGTCCTTTACTTGTATGAGACTATCCTGAAGAGGCTATACTTATCTACAGCAGATGCTCTTGCTGCTGCTGCTAAGTCACCTCAGTTGTGTCCAACTCTGTACGACCCCATATACGGCAGCCCACCAGGCTCCCCCGTCCCTAGGATTCTCTAGGCAAGAACACTGGAGTGGGTTGCCATTTCCTTCTCCAATGCATGAAAGTGAAAAGTCAAAATGAAGTCGCTCAGTCATGTCCGACTCTTAGCGACCTCATGGACTGCAGCCATCAGATGCTCTTACCTTTGTTATTCCACATGGATACCATCTGAATAAACTGATTTTCCTATCATTTTGAATGCTGAAGCAAGACATTCCAATATGGGGCATCTTCTAGAGCAAAAATGGCACCAGAACTCATATACAGTCTACACTTAGCTCAGATTTGCCTGAGATTGCTCTCCAGAGATAAGACTTTGACTAGAAACAGTTCATGAGTTTGCTTTACTGTATTCTCAACTTGGGCCTCTCCTCAGCCTGGCAAACCTACATTGAGGAATGCACTTCAGTACTGTTCAAATAACACATCATCCCATTTGGTCCTGTGTGGGCAGAAGCATTCCTGATAGGCATGCCCTGTTCTGAGTCCTCTTTGTCAAAACGCTGTTTTTGAAGAGTTGGAGAGGAGGCATCTAGCAGTGGCACTGCCAAGGATCCAGGCCCCTTCTGTACTCTACTGAAGACAGCAGATTGAATAAAACCAAAATCCAAACTATGTTCTTTCTGGGTGGAAGGGGATAAGGCCTTAAGGATAACTGTATGAAGAATTAAGAGTAAATAAATAGTACATCAGTCACACACAGACAAGAAAATCCATTAGCTGGCACTTGAGACAATCACATTTCCCTTACATAATTATCCATTCTCACTGGGACTTTTAAGGTTCTGTTGGAGGTTAAGGGTTGAACCACTGAGCAAAAGCCCCTGCCCCTGGTGGCACAGCATAGGGAGAGGGCAGGGCCAATAAGGGAGAATATGCCACCATCTGGAGCCAGGGCCCAAAAGCTGCTCTTGAGCTCTCATGGCTCAATCTTTGAGGAGTACACTCCCTATTTTTACCCTTTATTAAATGAGAGGAAAGGAAGAACAAGCCTGGCTTTGCCTTGGCTTTGTCCAACTAGTTCTTAAGACCCCAGAAAAGGTAGAAAGGGAGGCACCCCAGTTTGAGGTTGCCTCCTACAACTACTGAGACAAGGCATTGAGGAAGCATTTACTCACAAAGCAAAGTGTGTAAATATTTTTCTTAGAAAAAAATACTGATAATACATAGAACAACGTGCACATTCAGTCTTGGCACGTTTCCTTCATCCAATATAACCAGTTTCTAAACTGAAGGCTTCTGTGTATGTATCTTAGCTGTGGATGACATGTGTCAAGATGCATTTCTGGATCATCTTTGGAGGAAAGCCTATTCAAGCAGCCTCTTTTCCTAGTATCCCACCCCTCAAAAAATAAAAAGCAGACCTGCTTCCTCATTGACACAAGAATAAGTCGTTCTCATTGAGTCACAACATAAGTAGCTATATTTACTTCTAAAAGCCAAGCCAAATGACCAATCTGTGGGTTGATGAGAAATGGCTGGCCGAGAAAAATTAAGTCTCTATGGAGTTTTTGATTTTCAAAGAAAAATGAAGGGCTGACTGGGTTCTAATCCCTGGTAGTTAAAAATGACAGGCTGTTCAATCAAAATATATCACTTCCCAAGATTTCACATTCACATTACTCTCACTATGGGGGTGGGGGTGGGGGCGGGCGGTTCCCTACCTGGGTGTGTATTCAAGGGATCTGGGTACATTTTAATTCTATCTGAAAAAAAGCAGGAAGAAAAAGCTGTTAAAATAATCATTTGGATATCTCCTTCATGAGCAAATTGTGTGTGTGTGCAGCTTAGAGGACTTAGAGGACTATTCATTCAGACCCTAGATAACTGTAGTACAAAGTATGACACAGGGCACTGAACCCCAAGTTCCTTGTTTCTTAAAGAGAAGGAGGGCATCAGGTGGGATAGTGTGACTTGGGTAATTCCCATGCCCATTCCAGCTATATAACATTTTGTGATTATGATCCAGCCTTCATTTTTCTTCCCCTCACCACCAGCTGGCCTTCTATCTCAATGGAAAGCTGTGCAAGAAAAAGGCAAAGAATCCCAAGTTGCTGCCAGATTTGGTGAGAGGTCTGGTTCGTGGAGAGGTTGGTAGGTTGCTAAGTTGAGATCTGAACCTCCTCTGGCCATGTCAGTGATCCACAGTCTTCCTCATTTCTCAGGGCTTTATGCTAAAAGCAGCTCCTGGAGAACTATACTTGTCCTATAATCGTGGGAGGAGAAAGATCATTCTCCTCTGGTAAAAGTACTTCAGAAACAGAAAGCAATATTGCAGTCAGGTTCACAGAACTGAGGGGGGTATCTAAAATGTCCAAGGGTGCTAGATGGTACCTTGAATGGGCCACCCAAGATCATCACTATGGCCCTCTACGAAACCATTAACGAACTCTCCAGCCACACATACATTCAAATACATTCCAGGAGACGCTGAGTTCAAGAGCACGGATTGTCCTTTCCTTCTTTATATCCATGACCCAGCACAGGGCTGGCAAAAGTTCGAAACTCAGGAAATATCTGTCAAATGGAACAGAAAGGATGAGCAGCACAGCCTTCGGTCATCAGCATCACCAGTCAAGCCAGTGGCAGCTTTCTTTCCATCTTAGTCAGTTTGTAATCACATAGCAATTAATCAAGCAGCTTTAATCTCTTAAGGGCATTTTTAAGAGAAAATGAACAACAACCAAAAAAACACAGAAGGCATTCATCACTAGTGCTTCCTCCAGGCAAAAATTTAAGGATTCCATTTAAAAAAATAAATGAAGCCATTTACAAAAGGTTTTCCTGGGAAGTTTCAGCCAAAAAGAATCAACCTTCTAAAAAGAGGCAATTATATGAAAGGGGCCAGGGGCTGGATACATAATCCCCAAACTTGACATCAACCCAACAGGCCCAGATAACTTCTTCCAGCAGATACAATCAATGGATCATGAACATGTTCCCAAAGTATCTTTCCCACTTGTTAAAAAAAAGGGCTTCGAGCCCCGTTCTCAGGAACCATGTTTCTTGGATTTCCCATTAGAATGACCTCCATCCTCCAACTTCTCATAACTTCCCCTTTAATAAGAAAAAACACAATGCATATACACAAGGAACAGAGTAAACAGAACATGGGAAATTTCTATGGTGAAGCAGATTCCAATGATTTGTGAGAAATGTTTGTTTTGGGAGATGGCGTATCTTTCATTCTAGCTCACAAACCCTCCCCATCATTCTGTTTTCCTTCCGTGTCTTTTTCTCTAAAGAATTCATGTCAACAACTCCATTTGTGACCAACTTCACAATTAAGCAACAGGGGAGGGGAATTCTTTCAGAAAGAAGTGTTCAGGTTTTAGTAGTTAAGTATGGGAAGCATGTTAAAATAGAGATAATATCTTAGTGGTTTTACCCTCCTCCAAAGCCAGGAAGAGGAAAGATTAAGCCTCCTCCTTCCTTAGCTTACTTTGCCTGTGTTTGAAGGACTGCTGCTCAGCTGGAAGTCTGGAAACAACTGTCAGTACCATTCAAGGCTCCACAGTAGGGGGTCACTAAACTGGATTCAGCTTTTGGAATATTCACGTAACAAATTTTCATTCTGTAACCTGACACTAAAACTTGTTGTCACTACTAAGCAATTTCTTAAAATGAAAGTATTAGTTTGGGGAAATATTTAAAATATATATATTTTCTATTAAAAATATTCATCTTTTTTTCCAAAAACTAAAATTAGCTCCAACTGAAAAGTTTTTCAAATTATTGGAGATACAGAAAAAGGTGACAAGTGGAAAAATAAGTGTCTTTGCTACTACCAATGAGACTAGCCTTCCAATAACATTTACTAAGATCGAAAAGGAACACCATGAAATGGCAGTAACTGACATCTTCTTTGAGGGCATTTAGTAAGTCACCCTCCCTGCCCTCTACAGACCACTGCCAGCTTTTCTATCCTGGGCACCAATATGCCCTCCAGCGGCTTTTGGAGGGCCTGTGTTGCTGGGAGGACCTAAAACTGAAGTGGTATGAAAATGAAGTAATGAGATGAGTGTATATTTTCTAAACACACATCTGCATGTGTGCACGCACAGACACACAGAACACATACATTCAGGTGAGTGACACTCCCCACCAAAGTAGTCACTGAGGAGGCCCCACATCTCTCAGTGATTACCCAGGTACTTCAGACATCTCTGGAACTCCTCTGGGAATTGTGTATGAGTTGCCCAAGAAAACGGCTCTGACTGCTTTACAGCTGCACCTCGTTTCTGACTCCAACCCTCTTGATAACCTACTTTCTGTTCCAAAGGTTTCCAATAGGTTCTGACTAGTTTCAAATTAAAATTATCTTTCCTATAACCCAAAGATTAAAGAGAAGAAGGGAGGCAAATCTTCTGAGAAGAATCAAAAGTAGGTGATACAGTAAATCCTTTGTGATCTGGATAAGTGAGTCATTGTTCTGGACCTTAGCTTCTGCCTTAGTAAGAAGAAGAAGCTGGAATAGACAACTATTAACGTCCTTTCCAGTTTGACTATTAGATGTCTAGATGTCTCCAGACTTTGAGGACAGTTCCAGAAATGTTTTCACCAAAGACAACATCATTGGAAAAACCGTGCAGCCTCCAGCTGAGGCCACCTGAGGGGGACAATGTACACTGGGATATGTAAGATCTGAAAGGCTTGTTAAAATGCCAGTCACATGACTTTATAGTAACAGCTCATACATGCACAGGGAATGCCAGTCCACCAGAGATTCCCTAAAATTCTATCCTAATCCCTACTCTCAATGAGCCCAGATGGGCAGAAGCACCAAGCACCACCAGAGATGCAAAAGACACACGGTGTCACCTGCTAAGGAAAATAAACCCCAAAGGTCCATGGGACTGAATTGACCAGCTGCATCCAGCTAGACACCGTGTTTCCACAGTAGGGAGTCTCAGTACTGTTCTTGCCTGACTTCTGGGCAAATTTTTTGGATTTTAGAACAACACTGCAGATAACTCTTGTCCAAAAGGAGAGTAATAATGAGGTCCAATCAGTTTATCTAACAGAGTGGAACCCCAGGAAAACAGAAGGCTGTAAACTGGAGGAATGTGGATAACTGTACAGTATATGTTTGCACTTCCAGTCAATCTCAATTATCTGCATGTGGATTTTGTACAATAATATTCAAAGCCCAGCCAGCTTTCTCTAGGCTCCCCTGGTATGTCCTTGGATCGCTGTCCATTATGGCAACCTCTTAAGTGTGGAAAAAATCCATGGGATTTGTTGTTGGGAGACCCAGCAATCAGTCTGGGCTATGTATGCCCTTAGTAGTTGAGAGAACCTGAACATCTGCAATGCAGTTTCATCATCAGAAACTGGGGCTAATACCACTTACATGTGAGGTCTCCTGAAAAGACCAAATTAAACAATGACTATGAATGTGGTCTGCCAACTATATAGTATTAATCAAATGTTATTTTTTTAAACAAGGAATGTAAATTAACTTTTATAGAAGCATAAAAACTGATTTCATTAGGTATATTTACTTGAAGCAAAGGTAAGAAGGGGGAACACAATCTTTTTGGATCTGCCAAAGAACTACACTGTTGCACTTCTTTGGAAAAAACAAAAAAAAAAAGATGGAACTAATTTTTATCTGCAAGGCTGATTTAAAACACCACCTGCTGAAAGAAGTCAGGAGGTCTATCAATGTAAGAAGGCATCCCCTTTCTCCTCTACCATCTAACCCTAGCCACTCTGCTCCTGAATCTCATGCCAAGCAGGTGCTGCCAGATTTGGCCCGGATACCCTAAGGGGTGGGCCACCCTAGGGAGTGAGGAGTGCTTCTGGCCTGGGTCACAGGGAGGCAGAGACAGAGTTCCCTTGGATATAGTCTACAAAGGCCCCCAAACCTCTCAGAATCATACTTGACAGTGTTTTGCCATTAAAAGAAACCCAAAGTGAGAACACTCATTTCTTCATGATAAATGATCAAGCTCAAAGACCTCTGAGAAAAACAGGTAACGCTGTTCATCAGGTGCTACTTGGCCCCCGCCATGCTACTGGACCGCAGGAGATACTGATCCACGCTTCCTTTTCGCCGACTCACAGTCCGCCTTTCGTTGTCAAACATGCGCTGCAACTGCAGAGCCAGCTGCCGGTCCTCTTCCTCTTGCTGCAATTTCTGCTCCATCTCTCGCAGCACTGGGTCTGTGGGGGCCAGACCCACCTCACCACTGCTTTGTCGCAGTTTCTTAAGGGAGCCATTTTGTTCCAAGTGCTTGGTCTTACAGCGTCTTTTCCTGCCCCGACGCAAGGAAGGAAGTGGCTCATCACCTAGGTTGTCTGCCAGAACACCATTAGGCAGATCAAAATGATTCACTGTCTTCAGCTGTTTCTTTGTTTTGAGGACCGCACCCAAAACACTGTTTTTAGGTAGCACTGAGTTAACTGCTGAGATTTTCATACTTGCTGTTATACGGGTTTTATCTAACTTGGCATCTGGGGATGACCCTGACCTTTCCGACTGCTCTCTCTCCAAAGAAGTCCCACTGGCCCCCACTGGGAGTTCTGAAGAGCAGCAGGTTTCCAATGGGATCTCAGTGTTCTTTTTACGGTCACTGCCCTGTTCTGCTTTTGTCTGACTAACAGAGGAAAAATAATCAAGGTCAGGGGCGGTAGGTCCCGTACATTCAGAGAGAACTTGCCCACTGGACAGTCTTGTATTTAAAGCCAGAAGAGGCTTCTCCTTGTTGGACTGCGTAACTTCAGAGACCAGTAAGTCGTCCCCTGTTTCTGGAGCCAGGGAGGTGAGGGTGGCTTTTGAAAGGGTCTTTTTGATCTGCCGCTCCTGAAAGATCTGCTCCCACTTCTTGAGGATCCGTGGACTAGCCTCATAAGAAGTCTGCTTCTGCAGGCTTCTGTTTAGGTTGCGGGGTGTCGATTTGATGATGAGGGGACTCAACACGCGGCCATCAGGGAGCCTCTTAGGCGGAGTACATGGTGAGCAGACAATGGGCTTGAAATGGTTTAGCTCTTCTGAGATGCTGTCGTTACTCTCAGGGCTGATAGAGCGCTCTGGCTTATGTAAGGAAGCCAAGGCTGACAGGGAGCTGAAGGGCAGGCGCTTCTCAACGGTTAGGTCGGGAGCCGAGAGGCAGCGGTGGTTCCGGGTGGACAGCAGGACACCGATGATGGGGTTGGAGGTGGGGGTCATGGCTGTGGCCTGAAAGAGATTAGAAGACTATGTATACATACATATATAACCTTTTTCTTCATCATTCCTTCTTGATGGTAGAGGGGTAGAGGAGAGAAGGGTAAGAAAAAAGATAACGGGTGATACAAGTCTAAGTAATGTAGAAAATCCCTCATTTAGAGTGCACCCACCATTTAGAGAAATTCCTACACATGAAACAAATAATGAGATTGAAACTTTTATGAAAAAAACCTCATCTAGAATTTTTAAGAAGGTTTTTCTAGGAGCCCTCATTCTACTTATCTTCCTACTAATTCAAACTCTCTTCCCTTCACATCTGTTTTGTAAAATTCTCCAACATAATGAGTTTGCCTAGGATCCATTGTGCCTCTTCTCATCTGAAATGGTTCTTTTGTGGCCGTGTGCAGGAGGTTATGGGACGGGACGAGACAGCCCAAGAAGAAGCTGTGTCTGAGGTCTACCTTGGCTTTGCTGGTTGGGGCTGCTCTGAGTCTGCTCTTCGCTCTGTCCTGACCAGTGTCACTGCAGCTCTGACTCCTTTCCATCTTGGAATTTAGGTTCCTAAAAGAGAATAAAGACAAACTGTCAACCGTAGCCTATGATTGCTAAGGGAAAAAAGATGACAATCTCGTCTGTGCTTTCAAAGCTATGCAGCTATAACAGAAAATGTATTAATTAACAAAATAATTTTAAGAACAAATCCTGTCCAAAGAGAGTTCTCCAGAGAGGACATTTGGTTTAAGTCTTTGTTTCCAAACTTAGATCCTGCCTAAATAACACAAGACCAATGGCTATTTCACTCATGCTTAGAGAAATATAGGGACACCTCACCTTCCTTAATAGAATGGATACAGGGACTTCCCTGGTGGTCCAGTAGACAAGAATCTGCCTTCCAATGCAGGGGATGCAGGTTTGATCCCCCTTCAGGGAACTAAGATCTCACATGCCTCAGGGCAACTAAGCATGTACTGCAGCAAGGAGTCCATGCCCCACAAGAGAAGCCCCTGCGTGCCGCAACTAGACAAAGACCACGCACTGCAGGAAGAGCCAGTGCAGCCAAAAAGTAACTTTTAAAATAATAATTTTAAAAATAGGATAGATACAATATCAAATCAACTTTAGAAACTTTTTTTTTCCTTTGCTTAGGCCCAGACCTCTTCTCAAGCAATCTAAATCATCCATGAAACAAATATTTAAGTACTTATAAAACACCTAGCAAATCGCTAGATTCCCATGTAGGTAGTAAAAATTAAATACACTCTCTCCCTTAATCTACTACATTTAAGCTTCCAAAGGCCTACATCCTGGTGATTAAGAGATTCAAGATCAGAAGATTTGTCTTGTGCATTATATTATGATTTTACAATGCAAACCAAAAACCAAAGTAGCTGTATTATAACACTGATCTTACTGGGTAACAGCTCTACTCAACAAGCATTTAACATACAGTTACTATATGCCAGTCACCTATGAGCATTATCTGGGCACTGGAAATACAGAAAAGAATGAGGTACAGTCTAGGTCTTCAAGGAATCAGAGTCCAGTGGAGCAGACAAATAATTCAATATAACACAGTTAAATGGTACAATGAAAACTTATGCCTAATAATTTTGCCTAATAATGGCATAAGAGAGTTATTAATTAATTACCTGGGACGGAGTGAGAACAGGGTTGGAAAAGCCTTCAGTGGCATATGTATTTTGAAGGATAAATAAGAATTTACCAGAAGACAAGGTGGACACCTAGCTATGCAGATGATCCCAAAGAGAAATTATTTCCTTGAGTGATTTTACTTAACTCTGGAATGGAATAGTCAATATCTACTCTTTTGAGCAAAAGATTTAAAATTTTATGATAGTAGATTAGTTAAGAGAAAACTTATAAAGGAGGTAATGAGGTACATGTCCTCTCCCAATTTGGGACCAGTCTGTTCCATGTTTAGTTCTAATGGTTGCTTCTTAGCTGCATACAGATTTCTCAGGAGGCAGGTCAGGTGGTCTGATTCCATGTCTTGAAGAATTTTCCACGGTTTGTTATGATCCACACAGTCAAAGGCTTTGGCATAGTCAATAAAGCAGAAATAGATGTTTTTCTAGAACTCTCTTGCTTTTTCGATGATCCAATGGATGTTAGCAATTTGATCTCTGATTCCTCTGCCTTTTCTAAATCCAGCTTGAACATCCGAGGTTCTTGGTTCATGTACTGTTAAAGCCTGGCTTGGAGAATTTTGAACATTCCTTTACTAGCGTGTGAGATGAGTGCAATTGTGCGGTAGTTTGAGCATTCTTTGGCATTGCCTTTCTTTGGGATTGGAATGAAAACTGACCTTTTCCAGTCCTGTGGCCACTGCAGAGTTTTCCAAATTTTCTGGTGTATTGAATGCAGCACTTTCACAGCATCATCTTTCAGGATTTGAAATAGCTCAACTGGAATTCCATCACCTCCACTAGCTTTGTTCGTAGTGATGCTTCCTAAGGCCCACTTGACTTTGCATTCCAGAATGTCTGGCTCTAGGTGGGTGATCACACCATCGAGGCTGTCTGGGTCATGATCTTTTTTGTATAGTTCTTCTCTGTATTTTTGCCACCTCTTCTTAATATCTTCTGCTTCTGTAAGGACCATACCATTTCTGTCCTTTATCATGCCCATCTTTGCATGAAATGTTCCCTTGGTAGCTCTAATTTTCTTGAAGAGATCTCTAGTCTTTCCCATTCTATTGTTTTCCTCTATTTCTTTGCATTGATCACTTAGGAAGCCTTTCTTATCTCTCCTTACTATTCTTTGGAACTCTGCATTCAGAGGTATGTATCTTTCCTTTTCTCCTTTGACTTTTGCTTCTTTTCTCAGCTATTTGCAAGGCCTCCTCAGACAACCATTTTGCCTTTTTGCATTTCTTTTTCTTGGGGATGGTCTTGATCACTGCCTCCTGTACAATGTCACAAACCTCTGTCCATAGTTCTTCAGGCACTCTGTCTATCAGATCTAATTCCTTGAATCTATTTGTCACTCCCACTTTATAACTGTAAGGGATTTGATTTAGGTTATACCTGAATGGTCTAGTAGTTTTCCCTACTTTTTTCAATTTAAGCCTGAATTTTGCAATAAGGAGTTCATGATCTGAGCCACAGTCAGCTCCCAGGCTTGTTTTTGCTGATTGTATAGAGCTTCTCCATCTTCGGCTGCAAAGAATAGAATCAATCTGATTTCGGTATTGATCATCTGGTGATGTCCATGTGTAGAGTCTTCTCTTGTGTTGTTGGAAGAGGGTGTTTGCTATGACCAGTGCGTTCTCTTTGCAAAACTCTGTTAAGCCTTTGCCCTGCTTCATTTTGTACTCCAAGGCCAAACTTGCCTATTACTCCAGGTATCTCTTGACTTCCAACTTTTGCATTCCAGTCCCCTATGATGAAAAGGACATCTTCAGGGAGGCCTGGCGTGCTGCAGTCCATGGGGTTGCAAAGAGTCGAACATGACTGAGCAATTGAACTGAACTGAACTAGAAGGTCTTGTAGGTCTTCATAGAACCGTTCAACTTCAGCTTCTTTGGCATTAGTGGTGGGGGCATAGACTTGGATTACTTTGATATTGAAGGGTTTGCCTTGGAAATAAAGAGAGATCATTCTGTCATTTTTGAGACTGCACCCAAGTACTGCATTTCAGACTCTTCTGTTGACTATGAGGACTACTCCATTTCTTCTAAGGGATTCTTGCCCACAGTAGTAGATATAATGGTTACCTGAATTAAATTCACCCATTCTGGTCCATTTAGCGCACTGATTCCTAAAATGCCAATGTTCACTCTTGCCATCTCCTGTTTGACCACTTCCAATTTACCTTGTTTCATGGACCTAACATTTTGGGTTCCTATCCAATATTGTTCTTTACAGCATTGGACTTTACTTCCATCACCAGTCACATCCACAGTTGGCTGTTGTTTTTGCTTTGGCTCAGCATCTTCATTCTTTCTGGAGCTATTTATTGGGCACCTACTGACCTGTGGAGTTCATCTTTCAGTGTCATATCTTTTTGCCTTTTCATACTGGGGTTCTCAAGGCAAGAATACTGAGGTGGTTTGCCATTCCCTTCTCCTGGTTAAATTTACTCATAACTATTCTGGGTTTTTCTGTGTGTGTGTGTGTGTGCTACTGCAAATACAATTGCTCTCCTAATTATATTTTCACAGTGTTCACTGCTAATATAAAAAATGCAACTGATTTTTGTGTGGTGATCTTGCATCCTGAAACTTTCCTAAATTTGTTTATTAGCTCTAATAGTTTTTTCATGAATTCCTTAGGATTTTTTATGAATAATACCATATCATCTGTGAACAAAAATGTGAAAGGAAGAATACTTGCTCCTTTGCAATCAGGATGCTTTTCTTTTCTTTCACAGTTTTACTGAGCTATGTTTGACATATATTGTATAAGTTTAAGGTGTACAAAGTGTTGGCATTTGATACACACGTATTGTGAAAGGATTCCATGGCGAGGTTAGTTAACACCTCCATCACCTTACATAATTACCATTTATTTTGAGGGGTGAAGAACATTTAAGACCCGCTCTCTTAGCAGCTTTCAAACACATAAATACGGTATTGTTAAGTATAATCACAATGCTGTACATTAGATGCCTAGGACCTATTCACCGTAGAATTGGAAATTTATACCCTGTGACCAACATTTCCCCATTTCCTCCGCCTTCTGCCAACCACCATTATACTCTGTTTTTATGAGTTTGGCTTTTAAAGATTCCATATGTAACTGACATACAAAATTGTCTTTCTCTCTGACTTAACTTTGCTTAGTGCAATGCCCTCAAGGTCCATCCACACTGTTGAAAATGGCAGAATTTTCTTATTTCTCATGTCTGAGTAATATTATATATACATATATGTATCTCACATTTTCTTTATCCATTCATCCATGGACAGACACTTAAAGATTGTTTCCATGTCTTGGCTATTAAGAATAATGATACAATGAATGCGGGAGTGCAGATAGCTCTTGGAGATTCTGATTTCATTTCTTTGTGTATATACCCAGAAGTGGAATTGCTGGATCATATGGTAGTTGCAATGTTTGCTTTTGAATTATATACGTACCTTAGATATTTTGGATATTAATCCCTTATCAAATATATGATTTGCAAATACTTTCTCCCATTCTGTAGATCGCCTTTTCATTTTGTTGACTGTTTCTTTTGCTGTGCAGAAGCTTTTTAGTTTGATGCAGTCCCACTGACATCTGCTTTTGTTGCTTAGTGTCATCTCCAAAAAATGATAGCCAGACAATGTCAAGGAGCTTTCTATGCTTTCTTTTAGGAGTTTTACACATTCAGGTCTTATTGGTTAAAGTTAATTTTTATGAATGATATAAAATAGGGGCCCAATTTCATTTTTTTGCCTGCAATTTTCCAGTTTTCCCCAGCACCATTTATTGAAGAGACCATCCTTTCTCCACTGAGTTTTTTTAGGCTCTCTTGTCTCATATTAGTTGACTGTATTTGCATGGGCTTATTACTGAACTCATTGGTTAGCTCTAATAAGTTTTTTGGTGGAATCTTTAGGATTTTCTTTTCTTTAGGATGATATAAGATGATATCATCATAAACAAGAACAATTTTACTTCTTCCTTTCCAATTTGGATGCCTTTTATTTGTTTTTCTTCCTTGACTGCTACAGTTGGGACTATACTGAATAGGAGTGGTGAGAGTGGGCACCCTTGTTTTGCTCCTGATCATAGAGGAAAATCTTTCAACCTTTCATTCATGAGTATGTTAGCTGTGGGCTTGTCATATACGGCCTGTATTAGTATGTTCCTTCTATATCCAATTTGTTGAGAGTTTTTATCATGAAAGGATTTTGTATTTTGTTGAACACTTTTTCTACATTAAGATTTACAATTTTCATCTTTCATTCTATCAGTGTGGCATATCACATTCATTGATTTACCTGTGTTGAACTACCCTTGTGACCCAAGGGTAAAACCAGTTGATCATGGTGTGTGATTCTTCCAAGGTGTTGCTGACTTCAGTTTGCTAATAGTTTGTTTGGAATATTTAATCAGGGATATTGACCTCTAGTTTTCTTTTCTTATAGTATCTTTATTTGGCTTTGGTATCAGGGTAATACTGGGTTCATAAAATGAGTTAGGGAGTGTTCCCTCCCCTATGGTTTTTTGGAAAAGTTAGAGAGGGGTCAGCATATTAATTCTTCTTTAAATGTTTGGTAGAACTCACCAGGGAAACCATCTGGTCCTGAGTTTTTCTTTGTTGGGAGGTATTTCACTACTGATTCAATTTCATTACTCATTATTTGTGTATTCAGATTTTCGATTTCTTCATAATTCAATCTTGGTAGGTTGCATGTTTTTAAGAATTCATCCATTTCTTCTAGGTAATCTAATTTGTTGGCATATAATTGTTCACAGTAGTTTTTTGGGATCCTTTGTACTTCTATGGTATCGAGTGTGATGTCTCCTCTCACATTTCTGATTTTTTTTTTTTTTTTAGTCTTTTTTCCCTTACTTAGCCTAACTAAAAGTTTAGTAATTTTTTTCTCTTCAAAATATCAGCTCTCAGTTTCACTGGTCTTTTCCATTGTTTTCCTGGTCTCCATTTATTTCTGCTCTGGTCTTTGTTATTTCCTTCCTTCTGCAATCTTAGGCTTAATTTGCTCTTCTTTTTCTAGTTCCTAGAGGTATAAAGTTAGATTGTTTATTTGAGCTCTTTCTTTTTCTTAATAGGTCTTCCCTGGTGACTCCATTGGTAAAGAGTCAGCCTGCAAGGTGGGAGACTGGGGTTTAGTGTCTGGTTTGGGAAGATCCCCTAGAGAAGGAAATGGCAGTCCACCCCAGTATTCTTGCCTGGAGAATTCCATGGACAGAAGAGCCTGGTGGGTTCCAGTCCACGGACTCACAAAGAGTTGGACACAACTGAGTGACTAATGCTTTCAATTTCACTTTTTTCTTAATATATGTGTTTATCACTATATACTTCCCTCTTAGAACTGCTTTTGGTGCATCCCATGCATTTTGATATGCTGTGTTTCCACTTTTGCTTCTTTCAAGGTATTGTTTATTTCTCTTTTAGTTTCTTCTTTGGCTAACAGGTTTTTCAGGAGCATGAAGTTTATTTCCCTTTATTTGTGAATTTTCCAGTTTTCCTCCTCTTATTCATTTTGAGTTTCATACCATTCTGGTCAGAAAAGATACTACGTATGATTTCAACCATCTTAAATTTGCTGACCTGCTTTGTGACTTGTATGATCTATCCTACAGAATGTTCCATATGCAGTTGAGAAGAATGTGTATTCTATTGTTGGGTGGAATGTTCTATATATGTCTGTTTGGCTCATTTGGTCTAAAATATAGTTCAGTTCCAACATTTCCTTATTGATTTTCTGTCTGGGTGATCTATCCATTGTTGAAAGTAGAGTGCTGGAGTCCTCTACTAATATTGGTATTGTTGTCTATTTCTCCCTTTGGATCTGTTAGTATTTGCTTAAAATATTTAGGTGCTCCAATTGTGGGTGCATATGTTATATATTTATGATTATTTTATCTTCTTGATGAATTGACCCCTTTTTCATTATGTAATGCCTTTTTGTCTGCTGTTACCATTTTGGGCTTAAAGTCCATTCTCTTTTCCCACTTCGGTTTTCATTTGTATAGAGTATCTTTTCCCATCCTTTTCGCTTACAGCCGACCTGTATCAGCAGAGCTGAAATAAACCTCTTGTAGGCAGTATATAGTTGAGTCTTGTTTCTTTATTCAATTTGCCACTATATGTCTTGTGATTGGAGAATATAATTCATTTACAGTTAGAGTAATTATTGAAAGGTAAAGATTTACTAATGCCATCTTAGTCAGTTCCTAGTAGTTCTGTACATCTCTTTTTCCTTTAGCCTTCTTTTGTGGCCTGCCTTTGTGAACTGATAATTTTCTATAAAAGTATGCTTTGACGTCTTTGTATTTTTTGTGAATTTACTGTAGGTTTTTGCTTTGTGGTTATCATAAGGCCTACATAAAACATAGATATGAGAGTCTATTTTATGCTTGATAACAACTTATCTTCAATGACATACAAAACTTTATGCTTTTACTCTCTTCCATTTTATTTCTGATGTCACAACACACTTCATGTCTTTTTATATTGTGTATTCATCAACAAATTAGTTTAGCCATAGTTATTTTTCAACACTCTTGTCCTTTTAACATTTATACCAGAGTTAAATGGTTAACTGAGAAATTCCCAGGTGGCTCAGTGGTAAGTGATTAATGAGGACAGCCTGCCTGCCAACACAGGAGATGCAGGTTTGATCCCTGGGTCAGGAAGATCCCCTGGAGAAGGAGATGACAACCCACTCCAGTATTCTTGCCTGGAGAATCCCATGGACAGAGGAGCCTGGCGAGCTCAGTCCACGGGGTCTCAAAGAGTCAGACACAACTAATGACTAAATAATAACAATAAGTGTTAACACATCACCATGCTACCTTATTATTCTTAACCCTAACGCCTCCCAGCTAGTGACTGTTCTAATGTGTAGATCAGAACATCTCTACAGTGATAGTTTTATCAAAGGGGCAGTGAGGGGTGTTTCCTTGGTAACTAATGAGCCAACCTGATATCAGTTTTCTTTATAATTAGTAACCTCCCTCTCTCTCTGGTTGTGAAGATCACTGCCGTGTCCTGCCTGCTGTCTGCTGCACACAGTGTGATGTCACTCAAGTACCTTGCTTCAGACATGGAAGATCCCTCGTTAATCCTACTAAACTACTGATGTCTATGTTGCTGCCTCTGGGCTCTTTCTTTAGTCTTGAGGTAGGGCAAATACAGGCTTGCAGACCTACCGGGTACAGCTCAACAGACACTGGGAGCATGCACAGGGAGCTGGCCACAGGGTGAGAGCATTTGTGAATGAGGCATGTGGAACGATGGGAATGCCCATTGGCCAAAGGGGAGGATGCACAGGAGAGGTATCCCAGTGGCTTGGGGGTGATGTCTGTAATGTAATTAGTAAGAGCTTCATCTCTTTGAACCCTCTGGAGTCCTATCTACTGCTTTCCTAACCTCTTCCTTCTGTCCAGTCATAGAGCTCATGATTCAGTACCCGGGTTGAGGCAGGAGAGAAATAGGCTTCATCTACAGTTGGAGCCTTTTAATAAGAGAGTTTATTTACATTTAATGTAATTACCAGTAAGGAAGGACTTCTGCCACTTTTCTATTTGTTTTCTACATGTCTTACACCATTTTTACTCCATAATGCCTCCAATAATGCCTTCTTTTGCGTTAGATATCTCCTACTATAACCATTTTGATTTTCTTATTTCTTTAACCATATCTGTTATTTTCTTAGTGGTTGCCCCAGGGATTACAATTAACATCCTATTTGAAAACAATATTTCAAATTAATGCCAACTCAATTTCAGTAGTATATATAAGCTTTTTTCCTATATAACTCTACTCCCCCAATGTTGTTATTATCACATGAAGGTCACAAAAATCATGAGTGTGAAAATATTGTGGAAACTATCAACATAATATATAGATATTATTATTGCAGTATTTGGTCAGGTTAAGGGGCTTCAATGCTGGCTGAGAACAGTCAGCAATAAACTTGATAATGTTCCTGAGATTTAAGAGCTCAAACAATACCTTTGCTAAAAAAACAGGAGAAGTAATTACACCTCCCACCTTTCCCACATCCATTTCTATATTCCCAAGCCCTAAAAAGTACCTGAAACACAGTGGATATATTTAATAAATTTCTTATAAGTGAATAAAAATATGTACAGAAATACCTATGACCTGCTTAAGAAAGGAGAGAAAACCTCAATATTTATTAGGAATCTATTACCTCTCAGGTATTGTGTGTTTTAAATATATTATATCTCATTTAAACCATACAGAAACCCTGTAAATCAGCATCCCCAAATTTATAGACAAGGAACTGAAGGAAGTGATTTTTTTTCCAGGTCGCACACGAATCTCCAAAATTCTAAGGCATGTGCTCCTTCTCCCTCAGCACACTGATCTTACAGCCTGCTCTATTCCGCCACAGAACAGACCCAGCACACCTAGGGAAGTTCTCTTTTCCAAACACATAGTGAAGTCATAAACAAGAGAAAGCGGCATTGTCTGAAAGGTTACCAGCTTAAAATTTCCACTGCCAAGGGACCAGATGGTTTCTGGGATGTCTCGTTAAGCTAAAAATACCCACAACCACAATGAGTCTGACTTACAAACAAAGAAAAGGAGGAGCAGCCAGTGTCAACATGCAGCGGGAAAGCTAGAAGATTTAATGCTTAGGAAACACTGCTTAAAGGGCTTTCAAATGGTAATACACGGTATAAAACATGAGATAGCTCATGTTATTAATTGCTTATTCATCACTCTCTCTCACATACCCATTCCACATTAGTGTCTTTTTTCCCCCCACATTATTTTCTTAATCAAAACTCTCAGGCCTGGCAGAGTCCCACCAAGAAGCTGAAGGCAAGAGAGGATCCTCCTCCCAGCCCCTAACTTGGATATGTGAGGCCCCTCACCCCAACACATACATACTTGAGTAAAGCAGAAGCAGCTTCCTAGGGCCCAACTGTAGCTGCCATGAACCCAGAAATGGGTAAGATTTTGTTACAAGCCTTCCCTTGAATATTTATTATTGGGTTATCTGCCTTGTGTACACTAGCATTCTTTTTTTTAAAGTGTACAATTTAATGGTTTAAGTGTATTCACAGAGTTATTTAACTATTACCACAATTTTAGAACATTTCCATCACCTCATAAAGAAACCTCATACCCTTTAGCTACCACTCCTAAACCCCCGTTTCTCCTCCGCACTAAGCAACCACTGATCCACTTTCTGTCTATATGTATTTGCCTACTAGGGACATGCACTAGTATTTTTTTGCTGATGGATGGAACCATTGTTTCCACAGCTATATTTCAAAAGTCATGCAAAAGGCTTTGAATTCCCTCAAACAACAGGATAACTGGGCAGCTTCTTACCCAGCTCTATACAACTTTGTGGTTTTTTAGAACAAGACAACGTATAAATTATTTAAACAAACAGAAAGAAGGAAGCTCTCTGTTACAAAGGTAGATCATTTCAAGACAAAGATCTAAGTGCAGAGTCTTTTGTCATAGGATTCTGACAGTGGTTTGCTAGAAAGAGCACAGGTTTGTGGAGTCAAGAGAGACCTGAGTTCCAATTTCATCTCTGTCACTTTATTGAGGTGAGAAGTTCTAGGGTGAACTGCTTAATCTCTTTGAACTGCATTTACCTTAGCTGAAAAATAAGAATGTTAGAAATCTTACAGGATTAATGTAGAAGCTTAAGGAAATGAGGTATGTAAAGTACTAAATACAGTAGGAAGACCTGGGAGAAAGCTAGTTCCCTGATGCTACTTGTCACCATCCTGCCATATCCCTCTGAAAACCACCAGTATATTCCTATTGTAGTATGACAGAGAGATTCAGTTCAGTTCAGTTCAGTCTTTGCTACCCCTTGAAGTGCAGCACGCCAGGCTTCCCTGTCCATCACCAACTCCTGGTGCTTACTCAAACTCATGTCTATTGAGCTGGTGATGCCATCCAACCATCTCATCTTCTGTTTTCCCCTTCTCCCACCTTCAATCTTTCCCACCATCAGGGTCTTTTCAAATGAGTCAGTTCTTTGCATCAGGTGGCCAAAGTATTGGAGTTTCAGCTTCAGCATCAGTCCTTCCAATGAATATTCAGGACTGATTTCCTTTAGGATGGACTGGTTGGATCTCCTTGAAGTCCAAGGGACTCTCAAGAGTCTTCTCCAAAACCATAGTTCAAAAGCATCAATTCTTCGGCATTCAATTTTCTTTATAGTCCAATTCTTACATCCATATATGACTACTGGAAAAATGATAGCTTTGACTAGATGGACCTTTGTTGGCAAAGTAATGTCTCTGCTTTTTAATATGCTGTCTAGGTTGATCATAACTCTTCTTCTAAGGAGTAAGTGTCTTTTATTCATGGCTGCAGTCACCATCTGCAGTGATTTTGAAGCCCCCCAAAATGAAGTCTGTCACTATTTCCACCGTTTCCCCATCTATTTGCCATGAAGTGATGGAACTGGATGCCATGATCTTAGTTTTCTGAATGTTGAGCTTTAAGCCAACTTTTTCACTCTCCTCTTTCACTTTCATCAAGAGGCTCTTTCGTTCTTCTTTGCCTTCTGCCATAAGTGTGGTATCATCTGCATATCTGAGGTTGATATTTCTTCTGGACAGAGAGATGACTGACACCTCTAAAAGCTACTACTTAAGTTCCACATCACTTCTCCTTAGGCTATCTTTCTTTTCCAACTGTAGCTGCCATGCCTATATGAAATTCATACTTTTAGCAAGATTTGTCCTCTTAACTAGTTCATCTACTGGATTTCTGTTCTTTTATCCCTCTCCCAATACACACACACACACACACACACACACACATGATCTGCCCTAGACCATCATTAAGCCTTGTGGTTTCTTTTAAATCACTACCTCAGTTTTCTCTCATAGTCTCCTTTCCCTGACAGTTATTGTTTGGACTATTCCCCACATATAACTTG
Organism: Bos indicus x Bos taurus; assembly: GCF_003369695.1. Classification (NCBI taxonomy): domain Eukaryota; kingdom Metazoa; phylum Chordata; class Mammalia; order Artiodactyla; family Bovidae; genus Bos; species Bos indicus x Bos taurus. The sequence continues at coordinate 29,880,826 of NC_040090.1, forward strand.
CTAAATCCTATCCTGAGATTTTTTACAGAACCCACCAACTGCCCTTACCCCTTTCATTTCATGCCCTGGCCACATTTCTTCCACCCTTTAAAACCCTACTTTAAGCCACTTCTAGATACTTCAATCTTAGAGGTGAAAAGAATCTTAAATCATTCAGTGAAATCCCTTGCCCAGCAAGCAAAAAGTAGGGCATAACAACCTGTATTTTACATAAATTAAATAGAATGAGGTCAACTGATTTTACTCAAGCTCACACTACTGTTTCCCTAAAACCTCCCAAGACTGGCTTCTCCATCCTCACACCTCTCTGGCTTGTCTCTTTTCATCAGTTCTAAAGTTAGTCCTCCAGTATCACAGCATTTATGTGTCTGGTATCTGTCAGCTGAAAGAGTTCATATTTTCATGTGTTTGTTTTAAAAATGAGGAACAAGTCAGGACAGTTTAATTCATCCCAACACTAGCTGGGCATGCAGTTATTATGACTGAGTCAGGAGTCAGTCTCTGTCTCTCTCTCTTCATACACACACACCTTACAGGAAGCAGAGACACTACAAGGCTCTTTTGCTGAGTCCCACTCTGAACCACAATCTCAGGCTTAAAGTATCGGAACATTAGCAAACAAAATAATGTAGTTAATTTCTACTTATTTAAGGTTTAATTATGACTTGGTGCAATACAGACTTTTCTCTTACAGAATCTATAAAAGGATCCCCTTTTATAGATCCCCCATAATCTACTGCTAATGCATTAAAGGGAGAAGCTAACTTTATAGTATAAAAGCTTTATCAGTGTGGTCACTAGACCCCCCCACCCAAATCCCATATTAATCTTATAGAATCTACTCTAAACAACAGCCACCAGCCATTCTGTTTCCTCTACAACTCCCAAAGTCCTCTTTCCTAGAGACCCTGCAAGTTTGACAATTCTGACAAAAAGCCTCCTTTAACCTACCCACGGGCACAAAGACCTATATCATTAAACATTTCACAAGTATTTACTGAGCCTCTCCTGTGTGCCAGGTACTGTACTAAGTATTTTGAATATAATGGCAAACAAGATTTTTGTCACTGCTTGCAAAGGATTTAAAGTCTAGTGGGAAAGTGACTTTTAGAAGGGATTTTATAAAAATCAGGATCTATAAGAAGGTGATGGGGGGACAAAAGAATACAGTGGAAAGAGCCAAGAAATCTAAGTTCTAACTCATCGTCCTTCTAGTCCAGCAGTCTAAGATTTGACAAGCCATGTTTTCTTGCTGGCCTTTAGGCTTTTCACTCTGAAACAAAGGAATTAGATACGACAATATTTATGATCCGTTTCAGCTCTGGGTTCTAAAATAAAATACAAAATAGTGGCCGCAATACTCACTGAAGACTTAACATATGCCAGAAATCTCACTAGGCACCGTTTGCTTAACCTACAGTTTTGTACAGCAGTACTGGCAATACTGCCTCACTTTCCTTTTTTCATTTTTTAAACTGGAAGGAGGATAGATGGTTTGACTATATTTTTTTAATGGTTATACCCTATTTCCCAAGTAGAAGTTTAAGTGATTTACAGTAAAAATACAAAAAATTGAAACTTAATAAAGACCACATTAAGTAATAGATATGAGAAGAGTATATCAAATGTTATTTTTAAAAATTATATGCCATGTTGTTGATTACAGTAAAAATATGTAAAAAATGAGCCTTAATAAAGACCACATTAAGTAATAAATATGAGAAGAGTATACCAAATGTTAGTTTTAAAAATTATATGCCATGTTGTTGATTACAGTAAAAATACGTAAAAAATGAGCCTTAATAAAGACCACATTAAGTAATAAATATGAGAAGAGTATACCAAATGTTAGTTTTAAAAATTATATGCCATGTTGTAAGGCCATGACGACCAAACTAAAAACTCTGCCATAATCCTAAACTTCTTAACAGCCAAAGTCCAGAGGAAAATGGAACTGGACATGTAGCTCTTACAAAAGACACTGGCTGAACAGAGAAAGTTTTTCCAGATTGAACTTTTAGGTAAAGAGGGTATGAGGAATGAAGGGAAATAAATTTAAATGAACAACAAACCAGTTTTTCAGATATCTAAAATAAGACCTTAACTTTATAATTTATATCTCATGGTTGAAGTTATTAAATCTTTTCAATTCACATATATTTGATGATTAACTTAGAGATGACCTTGAGTTAACTATTACTCTATCTGACTATTTGAAAGAAGCTTCATTTTCAAAGAGCTTTAACTATTACTCTATCTGACTATTTGAAAGAAGCTTCATTTTCAAAGAGCTATAGGACTTTATTAATAGCGTAGCAAAACATTCTTTGTTTTGAACGTTTCAAATGCAAATAGTCTGAGCTGCTCTCACAAGATTCAGCCAGAATCTACTGATGGACTTCTTCCGAAATAACCATCCTACCAGGCCTACTTGCTCTTACCTCCATGCTTCTGGGCTTAAGAAAGAAAAGTTTATAGAGTAGGTAAGTAAAATAAATGCAGATTAATTTGATTTAAATACAGATGTTTAAAAAAACTTTAAAAACTTTTACAAATGAATTCTCGTTAGGAAACAAACTTGCAGAGAAAACCTATTCTTTAACTGTGGCTTACCAGATAGAAAAAAATGTATTTGAAATATTCCCAAACTATTACCAATGCTAATTCCTTTTTACTTGTGCCAAAACATATAACATAAAAGTTACCACTGTATCCATTTTAAGTTCAGAGGCACACTGTGATGCAACCGTCACCATGCTAATTCTCTTTTAATATATCCATAAACCTCATCTCAGTGTCAGCACTAACAATGCCACACTATTTTCCTAAATATCATTTAAAATTGAAACAATATTTTCTTAACTAAGAAATAAAGAATGTTGACTAAATAAGAGATGCAGTTCACTGTATTACCATAATAGATTTTCCAACCTAAAGTTTCTATGACATCAACAAATTATTTCCTAAAAAGATAACTGTACCAACCCAAATCCAATTAATTTTCTTTTCAATTGTCCTAGTAATTGAACTCAGCCCACAACCTTGTATATTTGGAGGAAAATGCTGAAATTCATAAATGTATAATATGACTGTAAACATCTCATAACAATAAAATGTTAAGTGAATATTTTCCTATAAATTAAGCCCATTGTGACTCAGTGTTACAAACTATGAGAAAAGATGAGCCAAGGAGCAGGAAAAGAAGATGTAGTACAGATATTCCAGAGCCACACATAATCAGAAGCACTCCCCTTGGTATATAGACTAGATTTTGCCCTTCAGAGAAGAATTTTCAAAGTTCCTTGCTAGGCATTTCTAAGTAACAACATATTAACCTTCTAACCACTTTAAAAGAATGAATTACATGGGCAGAGATCAGAATTGGTAATAAGTAGTTCACCTATACAATGTCTACTCCAATTAATTGGGGCAATTTGACCTTGACATCGTATTTGGGTTTTAATAGAATTTCCTTTTTTTCCAAGTAATTTCAAATGAAGAGACATTAATTGACTAATTGCAGACTGCCAAGAGCAACATTATTTTGTTTCAGGGGATATTTATTGTAACTTGATCGGAATTAATGCTATGATCTTTTTTTTTCTCTTTTTCAGTAGATCCCTCTAAAAATCATTAAGATATATCTGCTATAAATGGGGAAAAGTTCTATATATACATTCTGCAGATGACAATTCTTAGTCAAGCAATCTTGAATTTTTTAACTTTACAGAGCATTTATATTTCAAGCACATATGCACAAAGCAAGAGTATCATCATCACCATAAATGGTTAAGTACACTGGCTTACACATTATATACTGGGTCCTTATTACATCAGTCAAACTTCAGTGGCAGTAATACAGTGGCCGTTCAACAAATTTCAAATGAATGAATAAATAGTTTAGCAAACAGCCTTCCTGGAAGGAGTTACCATCACCCAGAGAAAGGAAGGCATTTAAGGGAAGGACAAGTTTAGTGAATTTTACTCACAGAAATATTCAACATTCTATAATAATCTATATGGGAAAAGAATCTGAAAAAGAATGAATATATGTATAACTGAATCACTTTGCTATATACTTGAAATGAACACAACATTAAGTCAACTATACTCCAATAAAATTTTTTAAAAAAGAACAGGAGAATCAGAACACATACAAAAAGGATTCAGATATAAAAACATCAGGGATCACAACAATGTGAACTTTACGACATTCTTAAACTTAGTAGATATTTTTGGTTTTATTTATTAGTGATTAACAATAAAGAGCATTCAGATAAAAAGGATCCAGGTGTATGTCCACAAGTAAACAAGAGAAGGCCACTTCATAATGCTGTGTTAAGGAAGAGAAGAACCCTAGAAGTAAGAGTGAGCAACGCCAGCTTTAAACCAAAACAGACAACAAAGTGGGGTAAAGATTGTGTCTTTTCATATTAAAACAGAGTATGGCATGTAGTAGCTGTCCCCAAAATGTCCGTTGAATAAATGATTTGAATAAATGATTCCTTCCAGCCTTCCTCCCTTCTTTCATTTTTCCTTCCCTTCCTTTCCCTCCTATCCATCTATCCATCCTTCCTTCCTTCCACTGAGGCCTTCATTATTCTTCCATCACCCAACATCCATCCAATTCCTCCTTCCTTTCCTCCCCAGGGCCTGCAAAGTCCAAAGTATCAAGAGATTTCTTGACAAGGGTCTTAAAAACTTTTCAGTTTGCCCTCTTGAAACCTATCAAGATATATTTTACTTCCAGGCACTGAAAAAAAGTCAACTTTGGCCTCAAGTTCCTACTAAGAGAAAAAAGTTCACAAAGAAAATCCATGGCTACTGTCTTCAGTATCAATGGATACTGAATAAGGCTTTATTGTTTCCTCCCAGAATAGAAAGTTCAACTCTTCTGTTCAGCAGAGCAATTAGTACAATCCTATCCTGAGGATACCAGAAAAGGATAATGTTTACTTTTCTTTAAAAAATTCAGTTCAGTCCCTTATTTCTTTCTAATCCATATTTGAAAACCAGTTTCCCCCTTCCCCAACTCCCACCTCCCCGAAAGTAACTACAATAAATCCTTTTGCTCCCCCGCCCCACCCCCAACCCCATCCCTTTTGCCTCATACCCCAAAATGAAAGAACCCTGACTGAGTTCATTATCAGTCTCTTACCCTGCCAGGAAAGCTAAGGAGTAGGAGCTGCTCTTGGAAACAAATGCCGAGCGGTGTGTCTGTATCATCTTGCCTCGGGAAGGTTCTTCATTCTCTGAATCTGAGAGGCGTGCAGGACACTGGCAGGAGACAAGGGAGACAACACCGTCTATTTGGGGTTCCCATGGACTCTCCCACAGCTGTTGTTCAAGTCTCTCTATTATATGCCCCTTCTCTCTCAGTCCAATCCATGTTGCCAACTGCCTCCTGGGATCCCAATCTGGATAGCCCAAATACAGCTCAAACTTAATATATCCAAAATCAAACTCACTATTTCTCTTCTCTAAGTCCCACTATGAACCCAGTTAGAAGCCTCAATGTCATCCATGACTCCTTCCCTTTTTTCAAAGTCATAATAACATTGCATAGAGCTCTTGAGTACCCCAACACACCCAAATATTTTATTTCATTTACTCTTTAACCAGTTCCACTAAGAAAGGCCTATTATCTTTTACAGATGGCAAACTGAGGCTCAGAGTAGTTAATTTGCCTAGGATTTTACAGTTAACAGGTAGCTAAGGCTGGTACTTCGATCCAGAGCATCTGTTTTCAAACTGCCTCCACGTTATTCCTACTTTGCTCCTTTGTACTCCTCACATGTCTCTCAGATCTAATACTCTACTGTCTCTCATACTCTACTTGTGTATACTCATCATCACTGCCTTTCCTTAGATTCTCATCATCTCCTGCCTTGACTACTGCAATAATCTACTTACAGGTCTTGCTCTTTCCAGCCTTTCTTCCCTCTAATCCTCTCCATCCTATTAAGCACACAGATCCCATCACTCCCCTGCTTAACTGTTGGTGACTTTAGGATCAAGTCTAAATACCTCAGCAGGATCCAATAACCTTCAAAACCTAGATCCAACCTTCTATAAAGTTTTTTTCCCAGCAGTTCCAACACAGGTAACTCCTTGAGCTCTACAGCAATCAAACTACTCTCAACTCTCCACATGTACCATCATAGTCTTTCAAAACTTCTATTCTTTGGGACATGCTATTAGTCCCTTTCCCTAAGATTCTCCTTCCACATTTTTTGCCTATAAAATATTCACTGACCTTTCAGAGGCATCTTAAATACTATTTCTCTTGAAAGGTTTTTCCATCAGCTTTTTCCATCTTGCTGACACTATTTCATTTATCTTCACTTTATTTTCGAGTTTCTTCTTGAGTTTTTAAATTTATAATGTTTCTTTTACATGTGCCTTTTACATACAACATATGAGAATTTGCTCATGATTTAATATGAGTTTCTTCTTTATAGTGTGTATGTGTGGGCTAAATCACTTCAGTCATGTCTGACTCTGGCAACCCTACAGACTGTACCCTGCCATGCTCCTCTGTCCCTGGGATTCTCCAGGCAAGAATACTGGAGTGGGTTGCCATTTCCTTCTCCAGGAGATCTCTCCAACCCAGGGACTGAACCCGTATCTCCTGCGCCTCCTGCATTGGCAGGCAGGGGGAGCAACTATCACACTGAACTGTAGCTTCTTATTTAGGAGTCTGACTTCTGTTTTAGACAACTGACTCGGACAGCAAATGATTACCTTTTCTCTAAAACTTCTGATACTGTTATACAGTAGGTAAACAAAAAAAATGTCTAATCATCTAATGATTAACCAGTTTTCTAATGATTAAGTTAATATCAAAGTTAGAGTTATGGACAGAGGCATGCAAGGCATCTTACGGCTCAGAGTACATTGTATTCCTTAAATGTTTTGCTATTCTCTAGGCTGATAGGCACATTCATACAATAGGCTAGGTTTCCAACAGCCTGCAAGAAAGAGTTCAAGGATTATAGTTTACAGAGAAGCTCTTCAGTTTTGTAGGGTATCTATCACTCCTTAAAACCCTGTTGTACAAACTATTCACTGGAGAGACGTTAATAGCACTAACTAACTCATTACCAAATATTGTGGGAAGCAAGAAAAACCTTTGACATCAATAGACTCAACAAGGGGGTAAATAATGGCAATTCTTCTTTATTTAGGCTTTTCTACACAATCAATTCAGTACCGAATAAAAGAATATTCAAATTCCAGCTCTACTATTAGCTACCACTGTCACTAGAGGTTAGTTGCTTTACCTTTCTGAGTCTCAGTTTCTCATCTATAAAATTAAGAATTCTCTCTCTACTATTAATACACCTATTGTGATAAAACATAAAAACACACGGTGCATTAGCTCACAAGTAGTAAATGGTCAACAAAAGATAGATTGTTTACATCAACATAAGTATTATAAGAAAACACTTTAGTGTTATAATACAAATATGCCAGGTTTCTTTTAATTGTTGAAAATAAATTTACATTATTATAAATAATTACATAAAGAGAAAGTACTCTAAACCCCAACTCCTCTCTATTTCTACCCCCACAAAAACCTAAAACAATAAGATAGGAAAATATTCACCTCTCATCTTTAACACTGCATAAAAATAAACCTATAGCACAGATCCCCTGGAACAGAATATGGCAAACCACTCCAGTATTCTTGCCTGGACAATGTCATGAACAGAGGAGCCTGGTGGGCTAGAGTCCATGGGGTCTCAAAGAGTTGGACATGACTGAGAGATGAAGCATGCACACAGGCAATGAGACACATGGGTATCATCACAGTGGTGGTTTCAGACAGCAAAATATCAACAGGAGATTAATTACGTAAATCCTACAGTAAAGAATAACTAGCAGGCCACTAAATAATGATGTGGGATTCTTTATTTACATGGCAAGACATCCATGATTTATAATTTATTAAAATAGATTATAAAACAGTATGTATACTAGGTTGCATTTTCTGAAAAGAGAAACAAAATATGTTATACACACACACACACACACACATTTAGAAATCTGGAAGGATATTCACCAAAATGTTTATAGCAGTTATCTCTAGGTTATGGGATGACAAGCAATTTTCCACTTTCAGCTTTATAATCTTTGGTATGGCTATAATTGTTACACCAAATTGTTTCCTAACAATTTGAACTATTATTGGTATTAACTATCATAACAGATCATAATAAACACTGTGCTATTTTATTTCCATTCTAAACAAATAACAGATAACTGCTTCCAGAATTAGCCCTTGCCTTCCTCTATTTGAATTCAACTTGATAAACATGTATCAAACTCTTGTGATGTGCAAGGTACTATGAGAGATTTTTTAAAATGGTTAAGACACATTTCCTATAATCAACAAACTTACAAATCAAGTAGAGAAACACAAACACACAAATAACCATAACATAAGGAAGAATTAAATAAGTCATATAAAAGTTACAAACTGAGGACAGGAAAGTTGAGGGGGAAGAGAATGGATAATAGAAGTGGAAAAACAAGAAATTCCTACCAGTTCCAGGAAGGCAACAGCTTTTGAACTGGACATATAGAGAGATTAATAGCTTTTCATCAGGTAAGGTTAATGGTGTATCAATGAGATGAAATGCAAGAGCAAGGATCCTCAGAAGAGAAAGCATGGGTTATACGTTTGGGAGAAAGCAAACAGCTCAGTTCCCTAGAGTTCTGGGATATAAGCAAGGATAGAAAGATAAGCTAGACTAATACTAAAGACTTAAATGTGAAGAGTTCTCATTTAGTTCCACAGGAAATGGGGAGCCACTGAGCTTTTTGATTCAGGAGGGTAAAATGATCAGCCCAGCTCTAATCATATTACTCTCTATTAAAAACAATCCTTTAGCTGACTTTCCACTGAGACCACTTGAACTTCTCTTCAGTCCCAACGAATGTATCACTGGCTAAACTAAATGAAATTACTTGTCCTACACCAAAATTTCTTAAGAAATATTTGATTGTAAAAGTCTCAAAAATATGAAATATAAATGCAGACAGAAAAAAGGTAGAATCACAAAATCTAAAACTTGAAGTGTTCATAGATCCAATTTTATTCAATGTATAGGCAATTTTGCAAAACTGGCCACGACCCATCAGAATTGGTATTAATACTTCCTGATTCCTTTTAAGATTAAATTTTAGGTTGATGTAATTAATTTCTATTTCAAAGATTGAAGTGGCAAAAGAAAAAATAATTAGAGCAAATTTCCATCTTTGTTATGAGTGGATATTTGAGATCATTTCCTCAGGGAAACCTGGGTCTGGCAAGGTCAACAACAGATTCTTTCTATCAAAGGGCCATACTAAAGAGTAAGCTCTCTGCCAAAATCGGTTTGTTCTGAAAAGAAATCTCTTTCTGGGCAGTTTTCGATGAGAACAATAATGGATAGTCCTGTTGGGGTGAAGAGGCAGAGTGTGCAGTTTTCAGAGACCACAGACAACTATGAGTTCGGGGCCATTAGTCAGAAGAACTACTATATGCACACCACCACCACGTGTTTTATTCTCGCCTTCCTAGATGAACTATATTCTCTCCAAAAGCAGTCTTTTTCCTTTTGTAGCTCCTGATGAAGAGTTTTAAGAGTACATAAGCGTTTCATATTTTTTAAACTGAATCTTTCAGAAGGTTGGAAAGCAAATAGTTGTTTTTAACAATCAAATAATAACAATTATTGTAACTGGGATCAAAAAGCCCCACATACACGCTGACAGTCAGCAAATACTATCAATTCAAGAAAGCTTATGTAATCTCAGTTTCTAAAGTTCAGGAAAAACGCCTTTGCAAAAAGTAAACCAAAAGCACTGAGAAATTATGTAACATGGCCAAAGTTGTATAATCTGTTATAATGCTGGGACCTGTTAAACAGGCAGACTTCTGGTATAGAGCTTTTTTCCCCTCTATTCTGTTATGCTGTCTGTCTTTATATATAATAAAACTTTATTAATCCACCTAATTAAAAATATAACCTGAAATATGAACAAGACAGAATCATAAAGCATTTTAACAGGTATGACTCTAAAGGTATGCTAAGTACATATAGCAAGTAATAGAAGATGTCTGATCCAATATAAATTGCTAAAGGAAAAGAAAACCAATTGTAATCATACATTTGAGCCATAATCAGTGGATCCTCCAAAGGGCTTTCCTGTATTAGTTAAATATACCATTTACAACCTTTTCCAGTAATTTGCTTGGTAAATAAGTAATGAAAAGAATTCAGGCAAGATTTAGCCCAATTAGAAGTTTAATTAAGTTAAGTTTAAACAAAGTATCTCATCTAATATTGAGGACTGACCCTCTAAGCCTGGGGGGCTACAGTTCATGGGGTCGCAAAAAGTCGGACATAACTGAGCACACACAGAAACAAACACACACACACACACACACCTTGTAACTAGAGAACTATGCTGTTTGGGTTATTATAAAGAGTAAAGGGAAATAAAATACAACCTTTAAGGAAAGTTCATCCTCCTAGTTGAGGATATAACACATACAGAACTCCATCAAATAACAACACCTAAGTCAAAATGACAATATATGTATAAAGCTTACCCAAAGTAGCATATACCACACTAGGTTCTTCTTCTCACTCACCATTTTTCCCCACTGCTCCCCCTTAATCTTTTCACGCAAGTCTGATTGTCCTGTTCACAAATCATTTTCTCCAGCTCTCCATCTGGATGCTAAGTTCTTCAATACTCCTAAGTTGCACAGTCAGTGACTGTTACTGATCACCAAGACAGGTTTTTCAGATCCACGTCACCTGGGCTAACGGCTGATTTTGAGACAGGTGTCCATCAAAAAAGTGATCTACTTACATGCTCTAGATTTGTCTTCAGTACTACTGGCTCATCTCTTTTTTTCTGTTCATCCATTTTCCTTTTTCCTATTTCTGTGTCCTCTGGTAACAACTTGTGGATTTGATCTTCAGAGGTTTTCTCCTCTTGTAACTTTTCTTCTCGCAGCTAAAAATACAAATCACATCGAGACAGTAGTTTTAGGCAACAAAAGACTTAAAAATATCATTTATTCAGTAGTCTATTAGAACAAACAGGAAAGTTCTGAGACTATTTTCTTATTGGATATAAAGCCCTCTTATTTTTTAAGTAAGTCAACTTCTACTTGACTCTTGCCAAACATCCACTTCATGGCTTAAGATTTAACTTCTCTGCATTCTTGAGCAATATGAAATCACAAAAGCTAAGATAATACACATAATCAAGAACTAAGGTTTATTCACTTAGCCAAAAAACGCTGAATCTAAAAACTTTCTTTATTTCCATAATCCAGATATAACTGCAGTAGGCCAGGAGAATAGCAAAGATGTATGCCACAGAGGGTCAGGGAAGTTGGACTAAGCAAGAGAGGGCTTTGGGCCTATTGGCAACAGAAAAAATGGCTTATAACAGTCCCAATGTCTTACAATTTATGCTGTTTTCTTGTTACCTACAGGACAGGTCAAGTACATGGTCTACAAAGAAAGTGAAGGCAGACTAATATGCTCCTCATTTCAGGAAGGTAGCATGGCATTATGAAAATAAGATAGCTTTTGGAATTAATTAGTATCTTGCTATATACTTACGGTATATCAAGAGTTCCTTTCCTAACCTCCCTTTATTCTCTTCTCATTCCCTGGGACTTTAATAAAATTTCAATGGTACAATGTATATGAAAGCAATTTTAGGCTACTAATATTTTTAATCACACTTATAAAAATAAAACTAGAGAACAAATTTTTTCATTGGCTGTCAACTCAGAGTTATAAAACAACAATAACAATAAACAATATTCAGTTTTTAAAATTAATATTTCTTTTTTATTTTTTTAAGTTATGAAAGTATAGCTCATTTACAGAAGACTTGGAAAACCCAGAACAAAGTAACATATAGTCCCACTTACATTACAATTATTTTTTAAGTAGGCAAATTAAAAATTTTAGTTGGAGTTTCAATATCAAACTGAAAAGTTAATAGAATGAATAGACAGAAAAGTAGAACACAGTAGACTCGAGGGCTTCCCAGGTGGCGCTAGTGGTAAAGAACCTGCCTGCCAATGCAGGCTCTCTTGGTCAGGAAGATCTCCTGGAGGAGGACATGGCAACCCACTCCAGTATTCTTACCTAGAGAATCCCATGGACAGGAGCCTGCCAGGCTACAGTCCATAGGGTTGCACAGAGTCAGACATGACTGAAGTGACTTAGCACACACGCACTCACACACATGAACCAATTGGTACCATGAACCAATTCCAGATAAATTAAGATTTATACAATTTTATAACTATAAACTATAAACTTCTATAAACTAGAAGACACTGGAACATTTCCAGGGACATAAAACAAGGTGCAAAAATTTCACGGTCTAAAGGTATTAAAATCATACAGAGCCTGTTCTCTTATCATTGTGGAATTATGTTAGAAATCAATATCAAGAGATATATGAAAATAACCCACATATTTTTAAGTGCAATGTGACATCTACCAAGAGAGTTCATTGACTTAGTCATTTAAAGCCTCAATAAAGTTAGACTGAAAAAAACACAGACGGTGATTGCAGAGAAGAAAGCATTTAAATGAGAAATTAATATCCAAGACACTTTAAAAACCCCATGCATCTGGAAATTAAATGTCTACTTTAAAATGATGGGTGTATCTAAGAAGCCATAACAAGGAAAATAAGAAAATTTTTGTAACAGAATAAAAATGAAAAGAGAATTTATCAGAATTTGTTGCATGCAGCTGAAACTGCTCAGTGTAACTTAAATACAATGTGGAATCTTGGAAAAGGTATGAAAACAAATAATGGACACTGGCATAAAATTTTATGAAATTTGAACAAAATCTGTACTTTAGTTAATAAAACCATATCACATGTTAATTTACTGTTTTTGATAAAGATTTAGCCTTATATTTCCAACTTCCATAGGTATGATTCCAATAAGCCTGAACTAGTCTTAACATGCTGAGTCTAACTAAAGAGGTTATGAATATGCAAAGAACACCAAATACAATGTTATATAAGGAGGAGATTCAAATGAAATAATGTATTCCCAATTTCTCAAGTCAAACAAGAACACAAGAGGATGAAAGCTGATCCATAGCTAGAGAGAAAGCAAACCTGAAGTCTATGCTAACTGCCTACATGAAAGATCAAAGCCTTTTAACAATCTTAGATGAGAAATTCTTATTCAACATGACCACAGGCTTCACTAAGGGGCATTTCACTTGAGAACAGAAAGGCAGAGTGGCAAAAAGAAAACAAGTTTCAGCATCACCTTATCATTTACTGAACTGGTGTGTCAGATGTGGCACTAAAAAAAAAAAAAACACTAAGATTTACGATTTAGGTTCAGTTCAGTTCAGTCGCTCAGTCATGTACGACTCTCTGTGACCCCATGGACCCCAGGGTTCCCTGTGCATCACCAACTCCCAGGGCTTGCTCAAACTCATGTCCATTGAGTCGGTGATGCCATCCAACCATCTCATCCTCTGTCGTCCCCTTTTCCTCCTGCCTCAATCTTTTCCAGCATCAGGGTCTTTTCCAATGAATCGATTCTTCACATCTGGACACCAGAGTATTGCAGCTTTAGCTTCAGCATCAGTCCTTCCTATGAATATTCAGGATTGATTTTCTTTAAGAGGGACTGCTTGGATCTCCTTGCTATTCAAGAGACTCTCAAGAGTCTTCTCCAATCAGTTCAGTTCAGTCACTCGGTCGTGTCCCACTCTTTACAACTCCATGAGCTGCAGCACTCCAGGCCTCCCTATCCCAACACCAACTCCCAGAGCCTACCCAAACTCATGTCCATTGAATCGGTGATGCCATCCAACCATCTCATCCTCTGTCATCCCCTTCTCCTCCTGCCCTCAATCTTTCCCAGCAACAGGGTCTTTTAAAATGAGTCAGCTCTTCACATCAGGTGGCCAAAGTATTGGAGTTTCAGCTTTAACATCAGTCCTTCCAATGAACACCCAGGACTGATCTCCTTTAGGATGGACTGGTTGGATCTCTGCAGTCCAAGGGACTCTCAAGAGTGTTCTTCAACACCACAGTTCAAAAGCATCACTTCTTCAGCACTCAGCTTTCTTTATAGTCCAACTCTCACATCCATACATGACTACTGGAAAAACCATAGCTTTGACAAGATGGACCTTTGCTGGCAAAGTAACGTCTCTGCTTTTTAATATGCTGTCTAGGTTGGTAATAACTCTTCTTCCAAGGAGTAAGCATCTTTTAATTTCATGGCTGCAATCACCATCTGCAGTGATTTTGGAGCCCAGAAAAATAAAGGCTGCCACTGTTTCCACTGTTTCCCCATCTATTTGCCATGAAGTGATAGGACCAGATGCCATGATCTTAGTTTTCTGAATGTTGAGCTTTAAGCCAACTTTTTCACTCTTCTCTTTCACTTTCATCAAGAAGCTCTTTAGTTCTTCTTCGCTTTCTGCCATAAATAAGGGTGGTGTCATCTGCATATCTGAGGTTACTGATATTTCTCCCAGCAATCTTGATTCCAGCTTGTGCTTCTTCCAGCCCAGCGTTTCTCATGATTTACTCTGCATACAAGTTAAATAAGCAGAGTGACAATATATAGCCTTGACATACTCCTTTTTCTATTTGGAATCAGTCTGTTTTTCCATGTCCAGTTCTAACTGTTGCTTCTTGACCTGCATACAGATTTCTCAAGAGGCAGGTCAGGTGGTCTGGTATTCCCATCTCTTTCAGAATTTTCCACAGTTTGTGATGATCTACACAGTCAAAGGCTTTGGCATAGTCAATAAAGTAGAAACAGATGTTTTTCTGGAACTCTCTTCCAATACCACGGTTCAAAAGCATCAATTCTTTGGCACTCAGCTTTCTTTATGGTCCAACTCTCATATCCATACATAACTACTGGAAAAACCATAGCTTTGACTAGATGGGACTTTTGTTGGCAAAGCAATGTCTCTACTTTTTAATATGCTGTCTAGGTTGGTCATAGCTTTTCTTCCATGGAGCAAGTGTCTTTTAATTTCATGGCTGCAGTCACCATCTGATGTGATTTTGGAGACCAAAAATATAAAGTCTCTCACTATTTCCATTGTTTCCCCATCTTTTTGCCATGAAGTGATCGGACCGGATGCCATGATCTTAGTTTTGAATACTGAGTTTTAAGCCAACTTTTTCACTCTCCTCTTTCACTTTCATCAAGAGGCTCTTTAGTTCTTCACTTTCTGCCATAAGGGTGGTATCATCTGCGTACCTGAGGTTATTGATATTTCTCCCGGCAATCTTGATTCCAGCTTGAGCTTCATCCAGTCCATCATTTCGCATGAAGTACTCTGCATTTAAGTTAAATAAGCAGAGTGACAATATACAGCCTTGTCGTACTCCTTTCCCGATTTGGAACCAGTTGGCTGTTTCATGTCCAGTTCTAACGGCTGCTTCTTGACCTGCATACAGATTTCTCAGGAGGCAGGTCAGATGGTCTGGTATGCCTATCTCTCGAAGAATTTTCCAGTTTGTTGTGATCTACACAGTCAAAAGCTTTATAGTAGTCAGTAAAGCAGAAGTAGATGTTTTTCTGGAACTCTCTTGCTTTTACAATAATCCAACAGATGTTGGCAATTTGATCTCTGGTTCCACTGCCTTTTCTAAAACCAGCTGCACATGCGGAAGTTCATGGTTCACGTACTGTTGAAGCCTGGCTTGGAGAATTTTTAGCATTACTTTACTAGCGTGTGAGATGAGTTTAATTGTGCGGCAGTTTGAGCATTCTTTGGCATTGCCTTTCTTTGGGATTGGTGAAAACTGACCTTTTCCAGTCCTGTGGCCACTGCTGTTTTCCAAATTTTCTGGCATACTGAGTGCAACACTTTCACAGCATCATCTTTTAGAATTTGAAATAGCTCAACTGGAATTCCATCACCTCCACTTGCTTTGTTCGTAGTGATGCTTCCTATGGCCCACCTGACTTCACACTCCACGATGTCTGGCTCTAGGTGAGTGATCACACCATCGTGGTTATCTGGGTCATGAAGATCTTTTTTGTACAGTTCTTCTGTGTATTCTTGCTACCTCTTCTTAATATCTTCTGCTTCTGTTAGGTCCATACCATCTCTGTCCTTTATTATGTTCATCTTTGCATGAAATGTTCCTTTAGTATCTCAAATTTTCTTGAAGAGATCTCTAGTCTTTCCCATTCTTTTTCTTTTTTTAAATTTCCCATTCTTTATTATTTTCCTTTATTTCTTTGCATTGATCACTAAGGAAGGCTTTCTTATCTTTCCTTGCTATTGTTTGGAACTCTGCATTCAAATGGGTTTATCTTTCCTTTTCTCCTTTGCCTTTCGCTTCTCTCTCAGCTATTTGTAAGGCTTCCTCAGACAACCATTTTGCCTTTTTGCATTTCTTTTTCTTGGGGATAGTCTTGATCACTGCCTCCTGTACAATGTCACGAACCTCCATCCATAGTTCTTCAGGCACTCTATCAGATCTAATCCCTTGAATCTATTTGTCACTTCCACTGTATAAGCATAAGGGATTTGATTTAGGTCATACCTGAATGGTCTAGTAGTTTTCCCTACTTTCTTCAATTTAAGTCTGAATTTGGCAATAAGGGATTCATGATCTGAGCTGCAGTAAGCTCCCAGTCTTGTTTTTGCTGATTGTATAGAGCTTCTCCATCTTCAGCTGCAAAAAACAGAATCAATCTGATTTCAGTATTGACCATCTCGTGAGAGTCCATGTGTAGAGTCTTCTCTTGTGTTGTTGGAAAAGGGTGTTTGTTATGACTAGTGCTTTCTCTTGGCTAAACTCTGTTAGCCTTTGCCCTGTTTCATTTAGTACTCCAAGGCCAAACTTGCCTGTTACTCCAGGTATCTCTTGACTTCCTACTTTTGCATTCCAGTCCCCTATAGTGAAAAGGACATCTTTTTTGGGTGTTAGTTCTAGAAGGTCTTGTAGGTCTTCACAGAACCATTCAACTTCAGCTTCTTCAGCATTACTGGTTGGAGCATAGGCTTGGATTACAGTGATACTGAATGGTTTGCCTTGGAAAAGAGCAGAGATCATTCTGTCATTTTTGAGACTGCACCCAAGAAGTGCATTTTGGACTCTTTTTTTTGACTATGAGGGCTACTCCATTTCTTCTAAGGGATTCTTGCCCACAGTGGTAGATATAATGATTATCTGAGTTAAATTCGCCCATTCCAGAGTTAGGTAATGTGTTCAAATTCAGAGCCATAACCTTTGAAAGTGAAGTCGCTCAGTTGTGTCTGACTCTTTGTGACCCCATGGGCTGTAGCCTACCAGGCTCCTCTGTCCATGGGATTTTCCAGGCAACAGTCCTGGAGTGGATTGCCATTTCCTTCTCCAGGGGATCTTCCCAACCCAAGGATAGAACCCGGGTCTCCCTCATTGTAGACAGATGCTTTACCATCTGAGCCACCAGGGAAGGCAATCTACATTTACCTTGGTGGTTCTCAGCCAAGGATGATTTTACAGCTGGCAATGTCTGGAGCTACTGCTAGCTGTCACAGCTGAGGGGATAGATGTATGTTGCTACTGGCATCTAGTGGGTAGAGGCCAGGAACTGCTACTAAACATTCTAAATGCATAAGATAGCCCCCAATAATATATACATACACAGATGTTGCCATTTTAAAAATTTCCTGTTTTATGTATTTTAGCGTTACTTTGTTCAGTGCTTAACTGTGTTTACGTACTATGTTCTCTGGCTTTTTAAGTGTTTCAGAATGCATCCTTTGCTTCCTAATAATGCTTATTGCTGCTCTCAAAGTTTTTGACAGTGAATTTGTGCTATTGGCAAAACAACTTTTTCATTGCAATGTTGAGTCTCTGTGAACACAGCATCAAATTGAAGTTAAAAATTTACAAAACTGAAAACCCCATATATCTGTTTAAATCTTCATATGAATCATGTTGGTATTTTCTCTATACTGGATTCTGTAGATGCTAGTTTTTGGTCCCTTTTGATGGTTATTTATAAGGACTTGAGAACTTGGTCTCTAGGAAAGAGTTTTTATACTCAGGGAAAATGGCTCAGATAGTGTCAGACAATAGCATATAAACTTGAATAAGAAGAATTGATAGCTGCTGTTCATTGAACTCTTCCATGTTTCAGATATGAAGTTTATAGAGCTTACCTTATTTAATCCTCAAGGGCTTTGTTTGTACCTATCATTACCATTTTATAGACACAAAAATTAACACTCAGTGGTTATTTCCTAAAGTCTGTGTTTGAACACTGATGAGCTTAGATTTTAAAGCAAACCACTGGCTTCAAATACTAGCGTTTCCCAACCTCAGTACTATTGACATTTTGGGCCAGATAGTTCTTTGTTAAGGTGAGCAGGTCAGAGTCTGAGTAGAAGGCTTTTTCATGAATACTTTGCTGGGGAGCAAGAGTTAAGGATGGAATGGTACAACAAGAAACAGCAAGCCAATAAAAGTGGTTGGGCTAATAGTTGTCCTACAGAGGACAATGTGAGAAACTGTATGAAATCCAGCTCAAGACTCAATCTGATGTGAGAAACGAGGAAGCAAATATTATATACATATATATGTATGTGTGTGTGCGCGTGCGTGCATACATAGACTCCCACCTCCTGCTGACCAAGGTTTGCTCCACTGGATGTTAAATACCCCTCACACTGGCTTGTACAACTCCAGTAAGTTCCCATGGAAAGCACCGTACAGCAACCACAGAGGAGCCCTAGACCTAAAAGCAAGAAGCAAGCAGTGTGAGCCAAAACAAGAGATCTCAGACTGTACCAAGTGAAGTTGCCCACCTCTGTAAAGTGGGATGCTTTTTACTGCCTCCATTTTTTAAAATGTTTACTTATTTATTGGCCATGCTGGGCACTCACGGGATCTTAGCTCCCTGACCAAGGATGAAACCTGTGCCCCCTGCAGTGGAAGGGGTGAGTCCTAATCACTGGACCACGAGGGAATTCCCTGCCTCCATTTTTAGATACTATTAGTGACAACTATTGACTTCCATATAGTAATCTCATTCTCAGCCACACTACCAAGAATACCATGTAATTTTTTTCCTCAAAGTATCTTTACTTTGTCATTATTAATTTTTTAAAGTAAACTTCTTTTAGGCTGTGCTTTGCACGTGGGATCTTAGTTCCCCGATCAGGGATCAAACCCATGCAGCCTACAGTTGAAGCACGGGGTCTTGACCACTGGACCATCAGGGAAGTCCCCAAAATAAACTTTTAAAAACCAAGTCACTATACACACAGTGTACAAATGGTAAGTGTAAAACATGAAAAATTCTACAAAATAAGCACATCCATGTGACCACCACCCAAATCAAGAACCCCTTGTGCCTACTCCTCACCCCAAAATATCCATGATCCCAGTTTACAACACCAAAAACATACTTTCACTTATTTTTGAATTTTATATAAATGGAATTTTATGTACGTACTGAATCTCTCTTCCTTCAGTCAACACTTCATTTGTGATCCAAGAGGGAGGGATATATGTACACACATAGCTGATCACTTTTTGTATAGCAGAAACTAACACAACATTGTAAAGCAACTACCCCCAATTTAAAACTGAACATTCCATTTGTGAGATTCATCCATGTAGGTGTATTTAGTAGTTTGTTCTTTCTCATTGTTTTATACTACTCCATTGTTTGACTACAAAATAACTCAATAATTTTATTATTATAGATATTTGTGTAACTATTAATTTTTTTATTCACAAATAAACTACTATGGCCATTCTTGAAAATGTATCCTGACACATATACTGTTCTGTGGGATATATTCTAGAAGAGAAGCTGTTTAGTCATAAAGTAGGGGTACACTGCCATAGCTTCCCCAAATTAATTGTACAAATTATACTCCCACCCCAATCTGCAATGGAGCAGGAATGACAGCTGCTCTCAACCTTGTTAACACTCAGAACTGTCTATTTTAGCCATTTCAGTGCATGCATATTGATACTGCATTATGACTTCAATTTGTATTTCTCTGATGACTAAAGATCTAGAGCAGTTTCTCACATGCTTATTGACTATTTGGAAATTCTCTTTTATGACATGCCTGTTTACATTGTTGCCCTTTCTCCTTTCAAATATTTGGAATTTCCCCTAATAATATATAGGAGTTATATACTTTTTGGATATGAGGCAATTTTCAAGAAAAAATACATACATACAAGAAACACACACACACTTTCCCCCTCTCATACTAGCTTGCCTTTTTTATTCTCTTGGTAGTGCCTTTTGAAGACAAGAAGCTCCAGGTTTTAATGCAGTTTAACATTAGTGATTTTTTAAAAAGAAATTGTCTCATAGTATCTTTTTTTTTTTTACTCTGTTCCCGGCACTTGAAGATAGAACCAGCGGACCGGAAGCTGCTGGTACTGAAGATATGACGCCAGGAGGCCAAAGCCCATTCCTTCTACCTCCGTACATTACATGGATCGGGAATCCCTGCCAAGAAAAGGAGGGTCCACAGGCACCACCCTCCTCCCCAAGATCCCCAGCACAAACCCCATGTCTACAAAGTCACACTCACTCAGTCACCTCCCTCATAGTATATTTAAGGAATTATTATTTGACATTTCACACACAGATCTACAATCCACCTTGAGCTGTTGTTTTATTCTTTTTTTAATCAACTATGTTAAGGAATAACCTACATATGATAAAATGATCACACATGGAATGCACAGCTCAACGAACTTCAACAAATGTATATATCCATGCAACCATATCCCTAATCAAGATACAGAGCATTTTTACCACCAAGAAAGTCACCTCAAACCCACTAGTGGGAATTCCCTGTACAGTGCTTAGACTCTATACTTTTACTGCCAAGGGCCAGTTTGATCCCTGGTCAGGGAACTAAGTTTCCACAAATCATGCAGCATGGCCAAAACCAAAAACAATAAAAAAAACCCACTAGTAATCAATCTCCCACCCTACTCAGCCCAAACCAACACTTAATTTTATAACTGTGATTACAGATTAGTTTTGCCTACTATAAAATCATACAGCATATATTCCTTTTTGTCAAGATTCATTCACAGCACATTTTTTATATTCATCCATGCTACTAAGTTCATTATAATACTATATTCCTTATATTCCTTTTATGTATAAGTTATATTCTATTGCATGAATATACCACAGTATGTTTATCCATTCAAGTATTACACATGTGGGTTGTATTTAGTTTGGAGCATTATGAATAAAGTTGCTATGAACATTCATGTCTTTTTCTGAACAGATGTTTTTATTTTGCTTGTCTAAACAGCTACAAGTAGAATTGCTCCGTCAAGTAGTTGCTGCTGCTGCTGCTGCTGCTAAGTCACATCAATCATGTCCGACTCCATGTGACGCCATAGATGACAGCCCACCAGGCTCCTCCGTCCCTGGGATCCTCCAGGCAAGAACACTGGAGTGGGTTGCCATTTCCTTCTCCAATGCATTAAAGTGAAAAGTGAAAGTGAAGTTGCTCAGTTGTGTCTGACTCTTAGCAACCCCATGGACTGCAGCCTACCAGGCTCCTCCGTCCATGGGATTTTCCAGACAAGAGTCCTGGAGTGGGTCGCCAGTGCCTTTTCCATCAAGTAGATAAGTTATGTTTAAATGTATAAACTGCCAAAATGTTTCCTATGGAGATATACCATTTTATACAATCAGTCCCCCATATCCATGGGTTCCACATCAATAAATTTAACCAACCACAGATCAAAAATCAAAAATCAATCTGCCAGAATTCCCTGGTAGTGCAGTGGATAAGAATCCTCCTGCCAATGCAGAGGACATGGATTCAATCCCTGGTCTAGGAAGATTCCATGTGCTGCAGAGCAACTAAGTACGTGCACCACAACTTCTGAGCTCGCACTCTTAAGCCTGTGAGCCTCAATTAATGAGTGCCTGGGCCGCAACTACCGGGCCCGTGTGCTGCAGCTACTGAAGCCTGTGCATCCACAGCCTGTGCTGCGAAACAAGAGGAGCCACTGCAGTGAGGAGCCCACGCACTGCAATGAGGAGCAGCCCCAGCTCTCTGCAACTAGAGAAAGCCTGCATGCAGCAATGAAAAGCTGGTGCAACGAAAAATAAAATAAATAAGCGTTTTAAAAATATCAATCTGCCTTTGCTGGAACCTGTGTACACTGAACCTGCAGATGCCAAAGGCCAACTGTACTCTGTTTTTCATAAGGGACTTGAACATCCATGGATTTTGGTATCCACATGGTTTCTGGAACCATTACTCCGTAGATATGGAGGGAGGATTATAATCCCACTAACAATTCATGAGAAACCCAGCTTATTCTCATACTCATTTGGACACATGGAATTCTTAGCCTTTTAATTTTAGCTATTCCAGAGAAAGTAGGGGATATCCCATACGTGATTTTAGTGAGTATCTCCCTGCTGTTTAACTATGTTGAGCACCTTTTCACATTTTCGGTAGCATGTCTTCTTTTGTGAGGTGACTGTTTTCAATCAAGTGGCAGATGCATGTTGATGTATGGCAAAACCAATACAATATTGTAAAGTAAAAAAAAAATTAATTAATTAAAGAAAAAAGAATGGGAAAAAAAAAGTTAAAATGAAAAAAAAAAATTCTAAATAAAAGTCAGCTGTTAGATATTTTGAGAATATCTTCTCCCAGTATTTGCTTTGTTTATTTTCCAAATGTATAGAAGATTTTAACTTTAATAAAATTCAATATATCATTTTTTTCTTCTGTGATTAGGATTTTTGGGGTTCTTGTCTAGTAAATCTTTGCCTACCCTAAGGGCAATATTTTTTTCTTCTAGGTCTTCTTCTGCATAATTTTAGCTTTTATGTTTAGTCTACGATCCATGGTATACAGATCAAGACTGACTTATTGACAGGATAAGTCTGTTCCAACATCACTGTTGAAAAGACTGTTCTTTTGCCACTGAATTATTTCTGTGTCCTTAGGAATATCAATTGACTATTTATGAGGGGGTCTATTCCAGGACTATATTCTATCCATTGATCTATGTCTTTTCCCTATGCCAATACCATACTCTCTTGATGACTATCATTTTAAAATCAGGTAGTAAAAGTCCTCCAATAAAAAGTCATTATTCATAGACATGATCCTCCATGTAGAAAATTCACTAGAATCTACAAAAAAAGCTACTAAAACTACTAAATGAGTTTAGCACAGTTGTAGGATAAAGTATCAAAATGTAAAAACCAATGGTATTTTTATATACTTGCAAGAATTATAATACCACTTACGGTAATATCCAAAAATGTGAAATCTTTAAGATACACCTGATAAAAGATCTGGAAAGTGAAAACCACAAACCACTGCTGACAGAAACTAACGAAGAACTAAATAAATAGAAGGATATCATGTTTATGGGTCTGAAGATAATTACTGAGATATCAATTCTCCCCGAATTGATCTATAGATTCTGGACACTCCGAATCAGAATGCCACCAAGTGTTTTTGTAGAAATTGGCAAGCCAATACTAAAATTCAGATGGATATACAGTGAACCAAGAAGCCAAAATAACTTCTTACTATGCTGCTGCTACTGCTGCTAAGTCCCGTCAGTCGTGTCCGACTCTGTGTGACCCCATAGACGGAAGCCCACCAGGCTCCATCCCTGGGATTCTCCAGGCAAGAACACTGGAGTGGGTTGCCATTTCCTTCTCCAATGCATGAAAGTGAAAAGTGAAGTGAAGTCGCTCAGTCGGGTCTGACTCTTCTTACTATAAATCTACAATAATCAAAACAGCATGACACTGGTGTAATAAACAAACAGATTAATAATACAGATACAATATAGAGTTTAGAAACAAATCCACAATATGCGGTTAACTAATATTTGACAAAGGTGCAAAAAGCAATCCAATGAAGAAAGGATAGTCTCTTCAGCAAATGTGCCAGAATAACTGGGACATCCATATGTACAACATATATAAAAATTAACTCAAAATGGATCACAGACCTAAATGTAAAGCCTAAAACTATAAAACTTCCAGAAGAAAACACAGGAGAAAATCTTTGTTAACTTTGGGAAAAGAATTCTTGGATATAACACCAAAAGCAAATCTACAAAAGGAAAAAAAAATGTACACAGTTCATTTTTTGAAAGTTAAAAACTTCTACCATTCAAAGGGCTCTAAGAAAATGAAAAGACTGATACAGGGAGAAAAATATTTACAAATCATATACCTGATAAGACTTGTATTCAAAAACATTTCAAAATTCAACAGTAAGAAAATACAAATAAACACATGAAAAGATGCTCAACATTATTAGTCATTAGTTTAGTTCAGTTCAGTCGCTCAGTCATGTCCGACTTTTTGCGACCTCATGAACCACAGCACGCCAGGCCTCCCTGTCCATCACCAACTCCCGGAGTTCAACCAAACCCATGTCCATCGAATCGGTGATGCCATCCAGCCATCTCATCCTGTCGTCCCCTTCTCCTCCTGCCCTCAATCTTTCCCAGCATCAGGGTCTTTTCCAATGAGGCAGCTCTTCACATCAGGTGGCCAAAGTATTGGAGTTTCAGCTTCAACCTCAGTCCTTCCAATGAACACCCAGGACTGATCTCCTTTAGGATGGACTGGTTGGATCTCCTTGCAGTCCAAGGGACTCTCAAGAGTTTTCCCAACACCACAGTTCAAAAGCATCAATTCTTCGGCCCTCAGCTTTCTTCACAGTCCAACTCTCACATCCATACATGACTACTGGAAAAACCATAACTTTGATTAGACGGACCTTTGTTGGCAAAGTAATGTCTCTGCTTTTTAATATGCTGTCTAGGTTGGTCATAACTTTCCTTCCAAGGAGTAAGCGTCTTTTAATTTCATGGCTGCAATCACCATCTGCTGTGATTTTGGAGCCCCCCAAAAATAAAGTCTGACACTGTTTCCACTGTTTCCCCATCTATTTGCCATGAAGTGATGGGACCGGATGCCATGATCTTCATTTTCTGAATGTTGAGCATTAAGCCAACTTTTTCACTCTCCTCTTTCACTTTTATCAAGAGGCTCTTTAGTTCTTCACTTTCTGCCATAAGGGTGGTGTCATCTGCATATCTGAGGTTATTGATATTTCTCCCAGCAATCTTGATTCCAGCTTGTATCTCTTCCAGTCCAGCGTTTCTCATGATGTACTCTGCATATAAGTTAAATAAGCAGGGTGACAATATACAGCCTTGATGTACTCCTTTTCCTATTTGGAACCAGTCTGTTGTTCCATGTCCAGTTCTAACTGTTGCTTCTTGACCTGCATACAAGTTTCTCAAGAGGCAGGTCAGGTGGTCTGGTATTCCCATGTTTTTCAGAATTTTCCACAGCTTATCGTGATCCACACAGTCAAAGGCTTTGGCAAAGTCAATACAGCAGAAATAAATGTTTTTCTGGAACTCTCTTGCTTTTTCGATGATCCAGTGGATGTTGGCAATTTGATCTCTGGTTCCTCTGCCTTTTCTAAAACCAGCTTGAACATCTGGAAGTTCACGGTTCATGTATTGCTGAAACCTGGCTTGGAGAATTTTAAGCATTACTTTACTAGTGAGATGAGCACAATTGTGCGGTAGTTTGAGCATTCTTTGGCATTGCCTTTCTTAGGGAAATACAAATTAAAACCACAATGAGATACCATTACATAACAACTAGAATTGTGAAAATTAAAAAGACTAACCCTACCAGATGTTGGCAAAGACTGAGAGAAACCAGAACATTCATACACTACTGGTAAGAATTAAAATGGCAAAACCACTTTGGAAAAGTTTGGCAGTTTCTTTGAAAAGGAAGCACACATACCATATGATCCAGCAATTTCAAGTTAAGTATTTACTTAAGAGAAAAAAAAAATTATTTTGTACAAAGACTTGCAAGTGAATGGTCACAGTAGCTTTATTTGTAATAGCTAAGAACTGGAAACAACCCAAATGTCTATTAAGAGGCAAAGAGATCAACAAACTGGGATATGTACAATGAAATACTACTCTGCAGTAAGAAAGAATAAATTATTGATACATGTAACTAGCTGAATGAACCTCGGAATTACTATGCTGAGTGAAAAAGTGAAACAGAAAAGCATTAAGCAATTTGGACCAAAAAGAAAAAGCATTACTTGGACTTCATCATAACTAAAAACTTTTGTGCAAACTAACAAAAAAATGAAAAAACAACCTACACAGTCAGAGAAAATATTTACAAATCATGTATCTGATAAGGATTTAATATTCAGAATACATTTAAAATAAAACTTACAACTCAACAACAAAAACCCAACTCAAAATTGAGCAGAAAGATCTGAACAGACATTTCTCCAAAGAAGAAACACAAAGTTATCAATAAGGACATGAAAAAAGGCTCAACATCATTCATTAGGGAAATGCAAATCAAAACCTAATGAGATACCCACTAGAATGGTTATTTTTTAAAAAATCAGAAAATAACAAGTGCTAACAAGAATGTGAGTAATTGGGGCCCTCACACATTGTTGGTAGGAATGTAAAATTGTACTGCTGCTGTAGAAAACAGTTTAATGATTCCCTTGACCTGGCAATTCCACTTCTAATTATATACCCAAAATAAAAGAGGGAGGCAAACGGACACTTGTATTCCAATGTTTATGCAGCATTATTCACAACAGCCAAAAAGTGAGAACTCAAGAGTCCATCAGGAGATGAAAGGATTAACAAAAATGAAATGGTGTTGTTGTTCAGTTGCCCAGTCATGTCCGACACTCTGGAACCCCATGGACTGCAGAACGCCAGGCCTCCCTGTCCCTCACCATCTCCCAAAGTTTGCCCAAGTTCATGTCCATTGCATCGGTGATACCATCCAGCCATCTCATCCTCTGATGCCCTCTTCTCCTTCTGCCCTCAATCCTTCCCAGCATCAGGGACTTTTCCAATGAGTCATCTGTACATATCAGATGAACAAAACACTGGAGCTTCAGCTTCAAAATCAGTCCTTCCAATGAGTATTCAGGGTTGATTTCCCTTAAGATTGACTGGTTTGATCTCCATGCTGTCCAAGTTTCAGGAGTCTTCTCTAGCACCACATTTCAAAGGTACCAATTTTTTGGCGCTCTACCTTCTTTACAATCCAGCTCTCAGAACTATACGGGACCACTGGGAAGACCATAGCCTTGACAAAACGGAATATCCAGCCATAAAAAGGAATGAACTACTAAAACATGCTACAATGTGAATAAACCTTGAAAACATGCTGCATGAAATAAGCTAGGTCACAAAAGGACAAATATGATATGACTCCACTTACATATCTAGAATAGGCAAATTTGTAAAAAAAGAAAGGTTAGAGGTTAACGGGGGTTGGGGGGTATGATGGAATGGGGCGATATCGATTAATGGGTACAGAGTTTCTGTTTGGAGTGATAAAAATATTTTGGAGAAAGAGAACAGCGATGATTGCACAATACTATGAATGTATACTTAAGGCCAATGAATTGTATACTTAAATTGGTTAAAATGACAAATTTTATGTCATATCTATCTCACAGCACTTAAAAGGTTTTTTGTGTGTCATATAACTTACTATATAAGTATCATTAAGTTCCAGCTAGCGTTCTATCCTTTTAGATACTAAATAAATAACCTGTATGACAGGTTCACTCAAGGCAATCATCTAGCAGGAGGTTCAACTAATCTTCTGGTTAGAATCAAATAACTGAATTGTCTGACAGCTAAACACAAAAGCAAACAGAATTCCTAGCCATAGGGCAAGCCTCCACTGAAGGAACAGGCTGTGGAGCTCACTAGATTATTCAATCCTGTTGATTCGAGAGAGAGATCCCTACAGAATATTTGTAGCTGATCATGTCATGAATAATACCCATTTACCATGAAAAATTACTTATCTTCATAACTGCAAAATATGAGTGATGGGTATACAGGTGTTCATTTTATTGACCTTTTTATATTTGTTTAAACATTACAAAAATTAAAAATTTAGAAAACATTTATAATATTCATTATGCTAGTCAACAAACCGCAGGCACTGGATGATTGCAGAAATAACTGAAGGGTTTATAGGAGCCTCTGTAGAGAAAGTTCCGATTACTGTCTTTCAAATGCTAAGTAACTACCCAAGAGTATGTATTCCCTATTATTAATAGTACTTCAAATGTTAACTAGTCATACTTAAGAGTTTAGAATAAAACACATATGAACTTCTTTCAATTTGGAACCAAGTCCTATTCATCTTTGATGTCTCCTCTCCCACTTTAGTACTAGACATAGGGCCTATATGCAGTAAGTTTAATTCCATGAACATTTACAGCACACGAGAATCTGAGTTAGGAACTGCTTTTAGAGCTAAGGATATAGCCCTGACCAAAAATGACAAAGTTTTTGTATGAGGCTTATACTCTGTAAGAATGTGATTGAAATGAAAGAAGTGATTGGACTAATCAATTTTTAAGAGGTCTTCCAACAAATATTCCCTGCAATACAAACTATACCTATTTTGGTGACCGCAGCAGTCCCCACGTTTTGGGGGAGCTTCTCTCAATTCCACAGTAAAAGATAACCAATGCAGTGCTGTCATGAACACAGGGCTGGTGGGAAGAGTGCTGTTCAATGGCACTTTAAAAAAAATCTGGATATAACTGCTCTCATTAAAGTTACATGCTTATCAAAATTCCCCCAACCAAAGGTAATGTTCCATACATCTGTCTCAGGCTAGAGAAGAATTTATTACTAATGTAATACAGTCACACATAGAGTGTGCCCTTCCAGTGATGGCAAGGATGATTGAGAGAGTTCTGCTCTAAATGGACTAATAATGATAGGATTTTTCTAAAATATTTCAGACCTTTCAAAGATTAAAATACACAGATCTTTACCACCCCAGCCTCTCTAGCTGTGCAGGAAACAACCAAGTTATGAGAGCATTTATCACATAATGTAATGCATGCACTAGGCCTCACAAGTGTTGAAACAGGAAACACTAATGCTTGTTACACATGAAGTCTTCAGTTAACCTGAAGCCTTGTTTTATTTTGTGAAGCAAACCATTCATCACTTTCATCTTCTGCCACTGCATCATCCAATAATTTGCTTCTCTCTGGATCCATCTTCTAGAGTTTTCAAAATGCTTCATCTCCCACAAAGCAAATTTCATGTCCATCAGGGTTAGGCAGAATGATCACTTGCACTGTTGCTTTCCCTAGAGTGTCCAGACTCAAATGGGAGTCAGAATCCCCCGGTTCTCCCATTTTATCAAGTCTTCTGACTACTCTTTCTAGGGGCAAGAAAAGGCAATTTGTCCAAAAGCTGCTGCAAGATCACTGCCTCCAAGATGTCCTATAGCTCCAGCTTACACTGGTTATCAGCACAGCCCAGCAAACTACTCTGCTTCTTTTCATCTTTTTCACAAACTTTCATTCCTACTACATTATACCAGTAGCCAAAGGACTTCTCAAGATCAGACTCTGGTAGAGTTACTTTTAATATAGGATCTG
The DNA here is from genome assembly GCF_003369695.1 of Bos indicus x Bos taurus. Classification (NCBI taxonomy): domain Eukaryota; kingdom Metazoa; phylum Chordata; class Mammalia; order Artiodactyla; family Bovidae; genus Bos; species Bos indicus x Bos taurus. Next base: position 29,910,357 of record NC_040090.1, read on the forward strand.
TCTGTGGTGGACTGCGGTTCTGCAAACAGAATTTATATCCTCCAGGGGCTTTGGTTTCAAAAACAGCTCCTGCAACCTCATTGAGTGGCCACTCCAGCTTCCTGGCATTGCTGATGGCCTGGCTAGAAGAGTGAAAAAGTTGGCTTAAAACTCAACATTCAGAAAACTAAGATCATGGCATCCACATGGCAAATAGATGGGGAAACAATGGAAACAGTGACAGACTATTTTCTTAGGCTCCAAAATCACTGCAGATGGTGACTGCAGCCATTAAATTAAAAGACGCTTGCTCCTTGGAAGGAAAGTTATGACCAACCTAGACAGCATATTAAAAAGCAGAGACATTACTTTGCCAACAAAGGTCCATACAGTCAAAGCTATGGTTTTTCCAGTAGTCATGTATGGATGTGAGAGTTGGACTATGAAGAAAGCTGAGCACCGAAGAACTGATGCTTTAGAACTGTGGTGTTGGAGAAGATTCTTGAGAGTCCCTTGGATTGCAAGGAGATCCAACCAGTCCATCCTAAAGGACATCAGTTGTGAATAGTCATTGGAAGGACTGATGCTGAAGCTGAAACTCCAATACTTTGGCCACCTGATGTGAAGAACTGACTCATCAGGAAAGACCCTGAGGTGGGAAAGATTGAAGGCAGGAGGAGAAGGGGACAACAGAGGATGAGATGGTTGGATGGCATCACCAACTCAATGGATATGAGTTTGAGTAAACTCCAGGAGTTGGTGATGGACAGGGAGGCCTGGGATGCTGCAGTCCATGGGGTCGCAAAGAGTCGTACACAGCTGAGTGACTGAACTGAACTGGCTAGAAGTGATTGTGATAATCACAAAGTCATTGCCAAGTTTTTAGTCTCCGATGCCCCAACTGTAAGTCAGTTCTGCAACAAAATGATCAGCCTCAGGTCCAAATCCATCCATCATTTTACTTCATTTCCCATCATTAAGGCCTTCATGCCCAGGACATCATGATAGAAATGCCGTTAGGAAATGGTTTTCCACTTTGAACATGAAGTGCAGAACCCTGCAAGTCACCATGGCCTCCTACAGTACCCACCCCTCACACATACAGTGCCACACCACCCACAGATGATGCCAGCACAGTAGTCCCAGTGGCACTTTAAAATTTAGAGGCTTGTGCATCTGTAATTGTCTCATTTTCTTATCTAAATTGGTAAAATGGTCTACCACCCAATGATAATAGACTACAGAAATAATTTGTGAGAGTTGGAGGAGCTTCTGGCCTCTTGGTGCTTCCTTAATCTTTCCCCTGTGCTCATTCACTTCAGTAGGATCATACTCTTTGCAATCCGATGGAACTGTAGCCTGCCAGGCTCCTCTGTCCATGGATTCTCCATGCAAGAATACTGAAGTGGGTTGCCATGCCCTCCTCCAGGGGAAGCTCCCAACACAGGGTTAACAAAATTCTTTCGCCAATCAATGCAACAAGATGGAGGGCTGAGCACATTCTAATATTCTCCTTCTGCTTAAAACAACATGAAATGTCAGGAAACTTCTCTTTAATGGAACATATCTATAAAAGTACAGAAAAAAATAGCATGCCATTAGCAAACAAGATCACAAATATGCAGAAGATGGAACTAGTTTTCGCACTTAAAGGTGTGAAATTGCTAAATAAGCAATTCACACACACACAAAAAGAAATGGGTAGTAAGCACAAGATGCTCCTCCTCTCTAGTAATCCAGGAAATGTAAATGAAAACAATGAGATATTTTATTCAGGAGATAGCAAAATATTAAAAATAATGAAAAGGGACTCTCTTTTACTGCTGATGAGAAAGTCAGGTTGAAAAAGTCTTCTTAACCCACCAAAACACAAAGTGTACATACCACTTGACCCGCACTTTCACTTCTAGGAATCTCACTTAACATTTGCTCAGATATATTCATACATGTTTAGTGCAACATCTCTTCAAAATTGGGGAAAATGGGAAACAATTTAAATGATCAGTGGTTAAATGAATTATGTACGCCTCATCCACATCATGAAATATCATTCGGTATGAAAAAAGGACCTACATGAAAGCACTTGCTTCCCATCCACACATACAAAAAAAACATACTGTCAGAAAAAAAAAAAAAAAGAAACTGGCTACAGAGTAGATCATATTTTTCCTCAAAACTCCTAGGTTCTTTGACGTCTTTACCAGTAGACCGTAATACTCACAACCCTTCTCTGTGGTCGTCCCCTACTTTGCCTGTCAACTCCCTTTATTAACAGAAAACCTCAGCACCAAAGTTTCTGCCCAGCTACTCCAGTGATCATTCCTGAAGATTTCAATAGCAGTATTTTCTCTCAGGTTCTTCACTGCCTTCTAGATAAATCTTTTCTTCCATCCTATTTCAGTTACGCCCTCCCACAATCATATCCCAAACTGTCATGCTCAATAACTAAAACTACCTCTCAGCATCACATTTAAGCCTCTCACACTTCTAGGTTTCCAACTTTACTAATATGCTAGTCACCCTACTTTCCTAATTCTTTATCCCCATCAAAACTTCCAGTCCACCAACTCTACCACTCTCCCTGTCCACCACGCCCCTCATGTTCTCAATTCCTTCCTCAAACAAGCTTCTTAAAGCAACCATAGTTCAAAATTACAACTTCCTTGTATACACCTTCAGGTCTACTGCATCATTCCCTCTGTCATACTTCTTAGCGCACTTTCTAATCCTGGTTAAACCCAACCCATTGCTTACTCCATGTTCTAATTGGTCTTATTTCCATTTTTGCCCCATGAGGCAGAGATAGCTAGCTGCCTACCCAGTATTCATTTTTTCATTTCTTACTAAAAGAATCCTAATTTTACTGAGGAAACTAATGTACCCAACTAAAACACTGTTTCCCAGCTTTCCTGACAGCCACAGGGAGTCTGTGACACTAAACTACAAAATATAGGAGAAAAAGACCAAATTCAGCTGACATATGCCCTTCTGCCTTACCTTCTGTCTAGATGGAATTCTAGAGAAGAATTAACCATCTCACACCACAAGGAGACAGGCATGCTAAAAGATGTCTAAACAGAAAAACAAAAGGACCCTGAACCTCTGATGTCCTAGGGCTGCTGAATCCGTCCTGGACAGTTTACCTCCAGCTCTTTTGTTACTCGAAAAAATAAAACTCCTAATTTATTTGAGTCACTATGTCGGGGTCTCTACTGCTCTGCTTAGTTGCTCAGTCATGTTTTACTCTTTGTGACCCCATGGATTGCAGCCTGCCAGGCCTCTCCATCCATGGGATTCTCCAGGCAAGAATACTGGAGTGGGTTGCCATTTCCTCCTCCAGGGAATCTTCCCAACCCAGGGATCGAACCCAGGTCTCCTGCACTGCAGGTGAATTCTTTACCATCTGAGCCACCAGGAAAGCCCAAGAATACTGTTGTCTCTACTACTGATAGTAAATACAATTCCTAATTCCTACGCCTATTACAGTTTATTCCCCACAAGGCAAATAGAGACCTTTTAAAAGTATGAAAGTGAAAGTCACTCAGTCATGTCCGACTCTTTGTGACCCCATGGACTGGTCCATGGGATTCTCCAGGCCAGAATACTGGAATGGGTAGCCTTTCCCTTCTCCAGGGTATCTTTCCAACTGAGGGATAGAACCCAGCTCTCCACCATTGCAGGGCACAGCTGAGCCCTGCAGCCCTTTACCAGCTGAGCCACAAGGGAAGCCCAAGAATACTGGAGTGGGTAGCCTATCCTTTCTCCAGTGAATCTGTCTGACCCAGGAATCGAACTGGGGTCTCCTGCATTGCAGGCAGATATAAGTCAGATCATATTACTGGCTTTCCAACACACTTAAAATAAACTTAGGGTCCTTACCAGGCAACTAGGCCTTCTCTGCGGAGAAGGCAATGGCACCCCACTTCAGTACTCTTGCCTGGAAAATCCCATGGGCGGAGGAGCCTGGTAGGCTGCAGTCCATGGGGTCGCTAGGAGTCAGACATGACTGAGTGACTTCACTTTCACTTTTCACTTTCATGCATTGGAGAAGGAAATGGCAACCCACTCCAGTGTTCTTGCTGGAGAATCCCAGGGATGGGGGAGCCTGGTGGGCTGCCGTCTCTGGGGTCGCACAGAGTCGGACACGACTGAAGCGACTTAGCAGCAGCAGCAGCAGCAGGCCTTCTCTGATATGGCCCTCCTCTCTCTCACAACTCACATCATACCAAATCCCCATACTGCACTTCCATCCACAACTTGTACACTCAGTTCCAGCCAAGGTGTTCCTTTAACAAGGAAAACCTGTTTCCATCTCAGGGCCTGTGTGTTTGCTGTTTCCTTTGCCGGGAATGCTCTCTCCTCACAACTTTACTTGGCTTGCTCCCTCACCTCTTCCAGGTAGCATCTCAAATGTTGCCTTCTCTGACATTTTCCCTGATCCCTGTATTAAAAACAGTCGTTTTGTGTCTCAAGTTTCCCTTCCACTCCCCTGTAACTCTTCCTACCTTGCTTTATTAATATATATTAAATACTTTTTTGCTTATTTACTGTTCATCTTTCCCACTAGAATGGAATCTCCCTGACAGCAAGAACCTTGGGTGTCTCTTTCAGCATCATATCCCTAGTACCTGGCACACAGCGAGGACATAATAAATATTTGTTGAATAAATGAATATACACCATGATCTCATTTATACTGAAAAAGCGTATGTGAGTGTGTGTGTGTGAGTACATTAAAAATCTAGGATATACACTAAACTGTCGATGCTAGTTATCTCTGGGGAAGAGAGTGGAAAATAAAAAAAAGAAGAACTTTCACAGTTTGCTCTGCATATTTTTGCATAAAAAAGACAAAATTAGCTATAACACATGGCAGGAAGAAAATTTTAAACATATTTAGAAATATAAACCTATTTATAGAATCATAAAATTTAGACACTCATAGTAACCTCAGTAAGCATAACACTACACCATGGGTAGAAGGATCTATGATTAGCAAGAAAACATCTTTTAAAAGACTTAGAATCAGGGGAATAAAACTTCCTGATTACTTTTTATAGCCTTTATAAAGGTTTTTACTGTCATTTAAATAAAATAATAAAGTATACTAAGCAAAGTGTATTGTACATCAAATTAGTCATGAGTTGTGTAGAATTAATTTCCATCACTTGCTCAGTAAAAACTTTTAAATATCTCCCTTCCCTAGGGATTCATCTAGATAATTATATATTTGCTTTGTTTCAGAAAATATGCATTCTAAAAGACATCTTTTTTAAGTTTTTTAAGAACTTTTTCAAGTTCTCCATCCAAATGTCTAGTATCTTAATTTTTTTACTTTCTGGAGGCATATTTTTACATGTTATATAATTCATCCATTTCAAAAAATTCAATGATTTTTAGTAAATTTACCAAGTGGTGGAACATACCATAAATCAGTTTTAGAAACCTTTATCGCTGCAATAAAATCATTCATGCCCATTTACTGTTAACCCCATTCCCACCTCTACTCAATCAACCATTAATCTACTGTCTCTATACTTTTGTCTATTCTAGACATTTGCTATAAATAGAAACATACAATATGTGGCTTCTTTCACCTGATTTCTTTCACTTAGCATCTTTTCGAGGTTCATCTATCTGGTAGCACGTCAGTATTCCATTCCTTTTTGTAGCTGAATAATATTCCACTGTATGGATATAATTTGGTTCTATGACTTGGATTTCCATTTTCCAGATAATACAATGGTTCAAGGATAACTTGGGTACTTGGGGAAGGGAGGCAGGGAGACTCTATGGTTAAATTTATTCAACACAATGACATAGGTGAGTGTTTTTCAATTCCAATCCAGTTTATACAGAATGAGATTGTCATGGCTTCACTCAACATTATGCTATCAGTCACTTTTCAAACTATAGTTTTAAAACTATTTTTTCTGTCCCTCCCTCCTAACAGGAACAAAAGGATAGTTCCCCAAGGTTTATGTCTCTCTACTAAGGTTTATTAAAAAATCTCTATACTTACTATGCCTTCTGCTTTACTTCTTTTTTCTACCTCTGAGTCCTTATTTTCTCATTATATTCAAGCTGATAGCTTTAAAATGTCCATATTCTCCAAATCTATAAAAAGTTACATTAAAACTAAATATCTGCATATTCTGGAATTTTATTTAAGAGAAATCTGTGGTTCTCTTCATGTAGCCCCTGAGAACAATTTCTTTCTATGTAGAAAAAAGCTTTGTAACTGATTTAAAATGAAAAACAAAAAACTCACAACTCTAAGATAAAAGGAGCAAGTGGACCCATGTCAACATTTGACACTCGTTTAAAAGAAAAGATCAAATATATAGTAATTAAGCACAGTCCTTTTTCTCTTCTCTTTCTCTTTAATATGACCTTTCATTCAGTCTAAAATGCCATAGTAATGTTATTGTCTTGTCTCTGCTTTATGATGATGTCCGATTCAGATTAAGTGGATTATTTGTCTTTATAAAATATTAAACATTTACATGTAGAGTGATTATCTAATCATTATGATCTTAGGTAAGGGATGGTGGTTCAGGGAGAGGGCTGGGGAAGGATAATACAAATCTTACACTTCTTATAACCAGACTTTTTGAAGTCTTAATTTTCCAAATGATTCCCAGACTATTAGCTTGAAAACATCAAAAATAAGATGATGTGGACACAGCTAAAAGCTTTCCCGATGGTAAATGTTCTCTAACGAGAAAATTATCCCACTATCCCTTTATCAGTCTAAGTTACAGTTCTTAGAGAACACATGTAATTAGAGTAACCTTATAAGATAATGAAAAATAATACAAGCTATTATTATTAAAGGTTAAATGTTAGCTTTTAACTAACATTTAAATGCCAAGAACACCTCTCCTGGTGGCCAGTTACTGTGGCAGGTGTATGATAGGCCCTGTGAGCTACATTTTCATCTGTTTGCTATAATGCAGACAGGTTCTACTTTATCAACTTTAAAATTCCCTATTAAATCTAAGCTTCCACTAAGTACTCTTTAATGTCATTATTCCAATTTACTTTAAGAAAATGAATGGCATAATAATATGTATACTATACCTTTCTCAGGCTTTCATATTCCTCACGAAATTCCCCAGGCTTGCTTAATTTGATTGGCGCTCTGAATATAAACTCTGGAGAAATGAGAAAAGAAAACACTAAATTTTTAACAGAACTTTCTAGGAAGGAACCAAGATCTTGTCCTACATCATAAAGCACATAAAAATTGTGGTCATCTTCCCACAATTTGAAAATTCATTCATTCAGTCAACCAATACTTATTAAAGGGTATAAACCAGGCACAGTCCTGAGCACTGGGGAGAAGCACTGAACAAATAAAGTCCTTGCTATCATGGAGCTTATAAAACTGTGGAGGGAAACAGACAATAAACACCCAAGTGTGTGTGTATAATACCGCTAATGGTACTAAGGGCTATGAAGGAAAATAAACATAAGATGGAAGGAAAAAATAGTACACAGAGTGGTCTGAAGGGTCTCACTGATAAAAGTAACATGGTAAAAGACCTCAAGGAAAAGTATATTTAAAGCTCTTAGTTCAGGACTTCCCTGTCAGTCCGGTGAGTAAGACTCCGTGCTTCCACTGAAGGAGGCGCAGGTTTGACTCCTGACCCGGAAACTAAGATCCCGCACACTGTGCCACTGACACGGCCAAAAATTATTTACTTAGTTTTTTTTTTTTTAAAAAGTTCTCAGTTAAATATTACCAAGCGACATTTTAAATAAGCTGAGGTTTTACTCATACTGTTTCTTTCTACTTCTTTTTCAACCCTGCCAACAGATTACAACCTATAAATATTTTCAGTATATACCCTGATTTTTTTTTTTTATCCTCAAAGCCTTCATTGGTTTTGATCAGCCTATAGAATAAGGTCAAAACTCTTCAATGTCACTGAAGGTCTTCCAGAGACTGGTCACAACTTCATCTTTCTAAAGCACTCTCTCTCTCAACTCTTGACTACCTAATTACAGTATACATGCCACATATTTCTAAACCTTTTATGTTGCTTTCTCAGCTGAAATTCTGTGTTCTTCTCTTCTCTATATATAGTTTTAAATCCGAGAGTCCAGGCCCACAAGAGGCACACAATACACATTGGTTATATAAAAAATAAAAATCCAACTTAGGAACAAATAAAAGATAAGTCCTAAATGCTATAAAAAGGAAGGAGAAAACACACACTTCAGCCTTCTTACATGTACATGACACTTCTATACACCCCCATGTATATATTTAGTGACTTAAACATGGTATTTAAGACTTACTAATAACTCTACATCCATTCAGGTTGATAATATCTGTTGTAGAAAAGTGGGCTCCTCAAAAAGGTGACTTTCATCCTTTTTCAGTTGTCTCAACTACTTTAGAAAGACTCATTTACACCAGAGAAATGTGGAAGATTCTTAGACAGAAACACTGGACCTAATGCAGATGCAGAAAACAGGAACTTAAAGCTGTACCAAACAGGAGAGAATTATTAGACCCAGGGCTTGGGAGGAAAACATTCCATCACCTTCATCCACTTAAAAAATAAACTCCTGATGACTATTTTAATCATATCTCTTAAGAACACTTCTAATTATAGGCAAATAGTGTTCAAAAGCAGATGCTCTAAAAGAGCAGTGGAAAGGGAAGAGAAAAGCAAACCCCTTAAGACAAAAAAAGGAAAATATTTTTAATCCATTTATGAAGAACTTATTCCTGAACAATATTTCATATACATTTTCTCAGTGAATCTTCACAGAAACTCTGCAAAGCAGGTATCATAACCATTTTACAATAAGGAAAATGAGGGGTTAATGACTTCCCCAAGACCACAGAACTAGTACATGGCAAAATTAAGAGAAAAAGAATTAAGGTATAAAGACGGAAACTATATAATGATGAAAAGTGAATTCATCAAGAAGATACAATAATTATGAATTTGTATGAACCTACCACAGAACAAAACAATAAGACTATAAAAGAAACTAATAAATCCAAAATTATAGTAAAAAATTTTAACATATCCCAATTAAAAACAGATTAGGCAGAGCAAAGGTAATAAAAATACAGAAAAATTGAACAATAAAATTAACAATCTTGATTATGTATTTATGAATTCAATGAACAGAATATATATTCCTTAAAGCAACAAGGAACAATTAAAAACACACTAGGTCTCGAAGTTATAAAAACTGTCAAAGATTTCATATTATATAGACTTTGCTCTTGGATCTTAACTGCCATTTTCCAAGCCAAGTTCTGTAGCTACCTGGCTGATAACTTTAGCTTACCCAATATTCTTTCTCAATAAATTCCTTTTCTGCCAGAGTAGATTTCTACTGATAACAACCAGTGGGAGCGGAGTTTGGGAGAGAATGGATTCATGTATATGTAGGACTGTCCACCTGAAACTACCACAACATTGTTAATTAGCTCCAATATACAGTGGTTTAGTCGCTATGTCATGTCCAACTCTTGTGACCCCATGGACTGTAAGCCCACCAGGCTCCTGCATTCATGGGATTTTTTCCAGGCAAGAATGCTGGAGTGAGTTGCCATTTCCTTCTCTAAGGGATCTTCCCGACTCAGGAATCAAACTCTAGTCTCCTGCACTGCAGGCAGATTCTTTACCGACTGAGCTACCAGGGAAGCCAATATAAAATAAAAAGTTAAAAAAAAAAAAAAAACTAACAACTACTGGCTGACTCTCTTTTTCACATGGTACTATGAGATGATTCAGAAGCAAAAATCAAAACTGGTTAAGGAAAAAAAAGAGAGAGAAGACAAATTACTCCTAAGAATAAAAATGAGGACCAAATTAGAGGTATGAAGTGAGTTTAAATCTCCAGTAAACTGGATTTAATCTCTATTAAAACAACGTTACAATGAGTGATCTTGCATCTGAATTGTTTTGCATATCTACAAGTATATCCATAGATTAAGTTGCTGGAATCAGAACTGCTAAGTTAAAGAATATGTGTTTTAATTCTGGCAGACAACACCAAATCCCCCTTCATAAAACCTGTACACACTTACAGTCCCACCAGTGATGCATGAGACTGCAATTTCCTCACACCTTTGCCAGCACAATGAGTGCTGAAATTGTTTAGCTTTCCCAATCTAATTGGTGAAATTCTGCACCTTATGTGCTTAATGAATGAAACTGAGTACTTTTCATATATTTGAGTAATTTACATTTCCTTTTATATGAAAAGTATATACATTTCCTCTACTCTTGTTGGAGTTAACTTCTTCTTCCAGATTTGTTAAAGCTCTATGTTAGAAAAATTACCCTTGTGTCACATGAATAGCAATACTTTTCTTAGTTTATCATCTGTCTTGACTTTGCTTACAGTGGTGATTTTTGTGTAGTTATATTAATCAAACTTCTCCTTTATGACTTCTGCATTTTGCATCATATTTGGAAAGACCTTCCTCAGGCCAAAATATAGTAACAAATTCTATCACAGTTTCTTCTGGTACAAAGTGTAAGACTTTTCTCATATCTACTTTTAAAAATTCTAAATCTATATTTTTATTTGGAAGCAACATAAGGAGCGTAATCTTATTCAGGCTTTTAATAAGTCTACTATCTAACACAAGGGACCAAAAATACTTTAGTGACAGACTAATAAAAATGATTATAATTTTTACTTACTGTTAGAGAATTTGTTTTCTTTAAAATAATTCTTGATGGCATTTAAAAGAAAATGTCCAAAGAGCCTAACATCTTTATTATATAGTGTAAATAATACAAAATTAAAAGCCTGATCCCAAACTTAGAAGCTTCCAAAGTCTCAAATAAGTCAGTCTTAACTTCCTCTTCTAAAAATCAGAAAAATACCTACTATGACAGCCAAGTATGAGGATCAAATGAATATAATGAAAGTGAAAACAGTGTAAACTATTTTCAGACAGTTGAGTGGCATGCAGTAGAACCTAATAACTATAAAACTGCCTCTGGTATTGACAAGATTAAGAAACGGTAGTTTGGTCTGGTTTATTTGCAAGTACAACTTAAGAGAAATGAAGATAATTACCCAACTGCTTTGATACATTTATTATATGAAAAGTTAAATTCACTTTGGGATACTTACTAAGAAATCTCAAAGTTCATATATAAGACCAAGTAAGAACTCGGCATGCTGACTGAAATATTACTATGCCTTGACGCGTTTGAGGGTAAAAGGTAATGACAAGGGCAGGATTAATTTCTACTCACCAAGACTAGTACTGATATAGATTAGCTTACTGTTGGATTAAGATTAATGTATCTTGATGCTTTAAAGATTAAAAATGATAAACAGTCACTTTTTGCAACTTCTCCCAACGGGACTGTGCTGCATTAACTGGCATCATGCCCTAAAGTTCAAAAAATTACACAGTCAACAAAGTAATTCTTGAATACAAAAACAGTTAAGCATAAAAGGTCATGAACTGGTCCGATGTGACATTAACTTAAATATTTAAGCCTTTTCCTATTTTAATAATGCCCTCTAGAAATGTCAACAAGGCAAAAATAATTTTTTTCTTCCCTACTGGCTTGCAAAAAGAACATATTAGGTTCTGACACCTGCTCTGTCAATTAAGTGAGAGTATCTAGATATATCAAAGATTCTCTTTGCCTTGGTCTCATCTATCAAATGGAAATTAAAATACTGCTTCACAGGAATGCAGAAGACCACATTTAGTAGTAGCAGTAATCAATGAAGAATCCCTATAATAAAAGCAGCTAACATTTAATAAGAGCATCACATGCTAAATGCTACACACATATACACACACACAATGCAGAAAAGACAACAATAGAAGGCCTAACTGCCTATCCTAAGGCTTGAGTACAGGGTTAGCCCTTAACAGGTAGCTAGGAAGATTTTGGGAGAGTTCTCAGGCACCCTGATTAGGCACAGGCTCACTGTTACCTAAACAGTCTGTATAAACTATGTAGTTATTCTGAATACTTTTTTTCCTGATGGGATTCTGGAATTCTGAAACATGTTAGGCAGACAGTCCCTATATGATCAGCCCCTAATAAAAAACTTTGGGCAATAGGCCTCTAAGAAGCTTCCCTGGTTTGCACCGTTTAACACATGTAGTCACAACTTGTTGCTGGGGGAACTAAGCATGTCCTGTGAGAATCAACTGAGAGAGAACTCTAGAAGCTTATGCCTGGTTTCCCCTGGACTCTGTCCAATATTCCTTTTCCCTTTGCTGATTTTAATCTGTATCCTTTCACTGCAATGAATTATAGCCACGACTAGGACTGTATGCTGAGTCCTGGGGGCACTGCTAGTGAATCATCAAACCTGTAGGGGGTGAGGGGGGCGGTGTCTTGGAGCCCTCCTGAGACACATATACACAAGGCATGGTTTAAAATCTCTTCAGATCTCAGTTTATCCTGGAGAAATGAGATTAACTTCTACAGGCTTATCTAGCTTCATTGTTCTTCACTTTCTTACACTTGATAGGTATCATGGTTTTTACAAATTGAAGGTTTATGACAACCTTGTTATTGTCAGATGATGATCAGTATTTTTAAATTAAGGTATGTACATTGTTTTTTTAAACCATGATGCTACTGCCCACTTAACAGATTACAGTGTGGTATAAAATGAACTTTTGTGTGCACTGGAAAACCAAAAACTTTGGTTTTATTGCTTTATTGCAGTATTCACTTTATTATGGTGGTCTGGAACCAAATTCTCAGTATCTCCAAGGTATGCCTGTAATAATATTCTTATCTCATTTTCATTTACTACTCAACAGGTTTCTCTAAATTCTGAAACACTCTATTATATAATGGGTAAAAATGCTATTAGGATTTAAGCTTACTTAAGTGTAGCTATAATATCAAAATAATTTCTTAGAAGCCTTATGAAATATGGTTTCAATCCACCTAGACTATTATGAGAAATGAAGCAGGAAAAAAGGTCAGAGAAATGAAAATCTCCCCTTTTAAATCAAAGTCATTTACAATGCCTCTTAAAGCTTACTGGAGAACATGTATACACTTAACATTTTAATTATACTAAGATATTTATCAGTCATGATTAACCTTTCAGGTTCCCTGAATTTTACATTAATTTAACAACAGAAAAAAAAATAATTCCTGTCTGCTGATGTGGGACTTAACTTTTCTTAATTTTCTCTTTACTTCCCTCTACCTTTCTAGAGTCATATCAACTCCCTCCACTCCCAAAGCTGAAACTGTGGTTGCAATGCCTGCAATACTATCAAAAAAGGAGAGCAACAGGAGAAAATCTACATGATTTGGTAAGGTGATGCCTTTTTAGATAAAATATCAAAGACATGATTCATAAAATAAGTAATTCATAAGACGGAATTCATTAAAATTAAAAATTTCTGCTCTGCAAAAGACAATGTCAAAAGAGTGAGAAGAAAAGCCACAGACTTGAAGAAAACATTTGCAACAGATGTATTTGATGTAAGACTGTTATCCAAAATAAACAAAGAACATCAAAACTTAATCAGAAAACAACCTGATTTTTTTTAATGGGCAAAGACCTTAACAGACACCTCATCAAAGAAGATTTAATGTAAAGAAGACGTAGCGAACAAGCAAATGAAAAAAAAAAAAAAAAAGGGCCAACATCGTATGTCATTAGGGAATTACAAATTAAAACAAGATGCTGCTACACAATGCTATGCCTCAGCAGCTAAAGAATCCGCCTGCAATGTAGGAGACACAGGAGATCCAGGTTCAGTCCCTGGGTCAGGACAATTCCCTGGTCAGGAAGATCTCCTGGAGGAGGGCACGGCAACCCACTCCAGTATTCTTGCCTGCAGAATCCCATGGATTGAGGAGCCTGACAGACACAGTCCAAAGGGTCACAAAGAGTCTAAGCGTGCACACACACACACATACACACACTACATCCCTAATTAGAAGCGCAAAATCCAAATCTCTGACAATACCAAATGCGAGTGAGGATGTGCAGCAACAAGAATTCTCATTCATTGCTAGTAGGAATGCAAAATGATAGAGCCACTTTGGAAGGTAATCTGGCAATTTCTTACAAAACTAAACATACTTTTACCATGTGTGTGTGTTTATGTGTGTGGGTAGGTTACTTCAGTCGTGTCCGATTCTTTGTGACCCTATGGACTTATAGCCCATCTGGCTCCTCCGTCCATACTGGAGTGGGTTGCAATACAATCCAGCAGTTGCAGTCCTTGATATTTACCTAAATGAGTTAAAAACTTACATCTACACAAAAACCTGTGAATAACTGTTGATGGTACTTTTGGTCATAATTGCCAAACCTTGGAAGCAACCAAAATATCCTTCAGTAGGTAAATGGATAAATAAACTGAGGTACATACTGTGAAATTATTAATAATCAAAGAAAACTCAGCTAAAATTAGAGTAGGGACAGGCCTGTAGGGGGAGTGCTCATGCCTCTCTGTATCTGTCAGTTACTCCAAATAGGAAGGGCTATACACCTCTATCTGTGACAGAAAGGTGTTGCTTACTTTACTATCTAGCAAGAAGAAAACTTCTTTCCACCCAAATCAACTCTACCAATCAGACATGCAGCAGCTCAACTGATGAGAAGCCTCCATACTTTGTACTCCCAGCTTCCTCCATGGACTCTGGCTATTACAGCCCTTCCCAACATCCCTCTTTTCCCTGTAAAAGCAAATTCCCCTTCCTTGTTCTCTGGATTTGCCTCCAGTCTGCCACAGTTTGCATATCTTGAATTTCAATTTTTCTGGCTATTCCCAAATAAACTCACTTTCACTGGTAAAATAACTGTCTATTATATTTGAAAGCTGATAATCCAGACAATGGAATATTATTCAGTGCTAAAAAAAAAAAATGAACTTTAGACACTCATGAAAGAAATTAGAGATGACCCTAACAGATGAAAGGATAGACCAGGTTTTTGGATTGGAAGAATCAATATTCTCAAAATGAATATACTACCAAAGGCAATTTACAAATTCAGTGCAATCCCTATCAAATTACCAATGGCATTTTTTCACAGAATTAGAACAAAAAATTCTAAAATTTATATGGAAACACAAAAGACCTCAAATAATCCAAGCAATCCTGAGAAATAAAAACGGAGCTGGAGGAATCTGACTCCCTGACCTCAGACTATACTACAAAGCTACAGTAATCAAAACGGTCTGGTACAGGTGCAAAAACAGAAATACAGATCAACAGGACAGGACAGAAAGCCCAGAAACAAACTCACACACCCAACTAACCTATGACAAAGAAGGTAAGACTATACAATGGAGAAAAGAGTCCCTTCAGTAAGTAGTGCTGGGAAAACTGGAAAGCTATGTGTTTAAAAAAAAAAATGAAATTAGAACACTAACACCATATAAAAAATAAACTTGAAATGTACTAAAGACCTAAATATAAG
This sequence comes from Bos indicus x Bos taurus, assembly GCF_003369695.1. Classification (NCBI taxonomy): domain Eukaryota; kingdom Metazoa; phylum Chordata; class Mammalia; order Artiodactyla; family Bovidae; genus Bos; species Bos indicus x Bos taurus. The sequence goes on from NC_040090.1 coordinate 29,925,759, forward strand.
GCTGGACACTATAAAACTCAGAGGAAAATACAGACAGAATGCTCTTTGACATAAATCACAGCAGTATCTTTTTTGATCCACTTCCTTGAGTAAGTTAAACTAAGGAATTTGAGTGATTTATGAGGTGTTACTGTACGTCCATCCTTGGTAACAAAGCTACCATCCTGGTGAGCGACAGTGATAATGGGGGTAGCTATGTATGTGTGCGGGCAGGGATCATATGGAATATCTCTGTACGTTCCTCTCACTTTTGCTGTAAAACTAAAACTGCTCTAAGAAATAAATTTGAGGGCAGGGGAAGCACAGCAACAAGATGTCAAAAGAACCAGAAAAGGCAACATCACCCTCCTTAATCCAGAGAAATTAGTCCCAACGCCCACCAATCCCTCCACCAGAACCTACTGGGATTTTCCAAGTGTTTCAGTAGCACAGAAACAACCATTCACCTTCCTTCATCTCACAGAAAAGAAATACTAGAAACTATTTCAGGTGTCACTGAATGTTGAGTATCTTAGTATTTATAAATGAATCCAGTGGTGGAAATACTTTCTTAATGCCTGTCCTCTGACAACTACAGTTGACACTGGAACAACACACGCTTGAACTGCACAGGTCCACTTATACGCAGATTTTTTTTTTTTTTTCAATAAATACCTACTACAGAATCATATGATGTGAGGTTGAATCCAAGGCTGGCTGAATCCACTTATCCATCATAAAGCTACATATAGACTTTCAACTGTGCAAAGGGGTTGGTGCCTCTAATCCTCGCATAGTTCAAGGGTCAACTGCACCATGCTTAAAAGGAAGAGAAACTCTGTAAGGCTATAATACCCTAAGAATGACAAGCACCCATGGTCAATGACCAAAGCTGAGTACTGACTGCATTCAGTCTAATGTGAACTGTAGGAGCAGCTGTACTTCCCTGATGGTCCTTCCTGAAAAGGATCTTCTCTAGGGTGGTGTGACTGGTTATTAATAAAGGCAAACAAACTATAAGACTGGTATCTTGCTAATTGTACCAAACCCTCAGGAATAAAGTGTCATTGTCAAAGCATCCACACTCAATACAAAATCAGAAAAAGAACCTCTCTGAACTATACTCAGAAGATACTACCCCAATAACTCTCAAATCCAAAGATACCTATGCTTGAGTTTTCATCCCTGTAGGTTCAATTTCTTATCAATGCAGCAAAATGAAAAAGAATAAAAAGAACTCTAGACTCAAAGAGTCCCAAAATCTAGAACCTAATCTGGACACTCCCACTTACTAATTTGTCCTTGGGCAAATAAAAAAATCTCTTTGCTAATTTCCATCTCTATCTCCACCACCAGCATCATTCTGATGACTGGCAGTTATGTAGTATTTTCACTATGCCAGGTCCATTTCTAAGCACTCTATGTATTTTTAACTCATCTAATCTTCATAATGACCCAATGGGGAGATGCTATTATCCCCATTCTACAGATAAGAGAAACTGAAGCACAGAGCATATAATTTGCCCAAAACCTCACTGCTGTAAGTGAAAGAGCTATGATTTAAACTCAGGCAATCTAGCTCCAGAATCAGTGCTTTTTATTCATTATTTTTCATTACCTCTTTAATAAAAAAAAGAAAATGGGGAAAAAAAGCTGAACAATCCTATATAACAATGGGCAAAAGAACATGTACAGGTGGTAGATGTTTTTTTATAGAAAAAAATAAATTCAGATGACATATTAAAACATGCTCAATTTCATTCATCTTAAGATATTAAAAACTTTTAATTTTTACTTATTTTATTATGCATTTTTGGCTGCACTGGGTCTTGGTTGCTGCATGTGGGGCTACTCTCCAGTTGCTATGTGTGGACTTCTCATTCTGGTAGCTTCTCCTGTTGCAGAGCACTGGCTCTAAGGGACTCGAGCTTCAGTAGTTGCAGCGCACCAGCTCAGTAGCTGCAGCACGTGGGCTCTAGAGTGTGTGGGCTTCAGTAGTTGCGGTGCATAGGTTTAGCTGCCCCAGGGCACGTGGAATCTTCCTAGACCAGGAATCAAACCCAAGACCCCTGCATTGGCAGGTGGATTCTTAACCACTGGACCACCAGGGAAGTCCTATTAAAAACTTCTGAAACAAAAGACTTTTATGTATTAGATTCACAAATATAAAAAAGAATTTGACAACGACCAGAGTTAGCATGGGTATTCATTATCTTAATGATAATACATATGTACAAAGATAGAGAACAAGAATATTCCCTGCAGATCAATCACAATACTACAGAGTGGAGACAACCTAAATGTCCTTCAATTTCAGACTAACTGAATAAGTTATCAGTGCCTGGCATACAATGGATCCTTTTCTGTACTGTCTGGTTTATTCCCGGGCTGGTCTCTTGGTTTACATGGTAATTTTTTTTAGAATCCCATCTACTGTGCAATGAAAAACTATAAAGGCTGTGGATGATATTACACTCCTATAAAAGATTCACCATGTTCTGTGACTGGCAGTCAGACTCAGAGTAGATCACTTCACAATCCAATCAGGACACGAGCTGATTCAAGGTTGGCTGCAGGCTTTGTAAAGCTTGAAAACATCTATCCTAGTTGGTAGCCCTCCCAGTCTAGGGTATTTACCAAGCCTGCCTTCCTTGGAGGGTCCTGAACTCTTTTCTCCTCAACGGTGAAGAAATGCTGAGACCGCTTTGCTTTTCATTAGCCTTCTGTGGAGCTTTTTAGCCTTTTACCCTGCACCAAGACTTTGCCCCAACAGAAAAAAAGCAGGTGGAGAGGCTGTGGAGGTGGGGAGATGCACCCTGCTTCTCTCTGGGATCTTGGCCTCTCAAGTTCTGGTTAACTTGGCAGCCCTGAACTATAATTTTTGTATCGCTAGCCTCATGAAGAAAGCGCTGCTGGATTTTTTGCTTCTTAATAGCAATACTCTCTCTTTGCCAAGAATCCACAAAAGTCTGAAGTCCTGGCTGCCTTGGCAACTTACCAATGCCTTCATATAGATCTTTTTTTTTTTTTTAAGTCAGGCTTTTCTAGTTATTCTCAGCAGGAGTTTTGGTCTACTGACAGTCTGCTCCATCATAGCCAGAAGCAAAATCGACATTCTTCATAAGCAGTGGAGAAGACAGGGTATTCATCATGAAACCACAAACCATTACTAAAGAGGGAATAAGCAATGAGGGAGAAGACAAAAGGAGAGAATATTCTTTCGAGAAAGTCAAGAAAGGAATCCAAAAAAGGTAGGAATACATGTGGGCCAAGTCCTAGAGAAACTTAAAATCTTACAAGGGAACAAAAAAACATATGTGAGTGAAACTACTACAGAATGTTCAAGAGTTATAAAACTGAACAGCTAAGTGCTGCATGAGGCAGAGGTGCACAAGAGCAAAAAAAGGCAATGCATCAAAATTCACCTTCTACAACAAAGTCTACGCAACTGCAGAGGTGCACAGGAAACAAGAGGCCATTATCCATATTAATCTCAAGGTTACCTGCTTATACTACCCACCAAACTTCTGAATTATCCTCAGTAAGGAGAAACTTTAATGTTAAATTAAGCATTCCATTTAGAAGTAGGAAGGTGGAAACAAGGGGAGTGAACCACAAACATGTTCTAAAATGAAAGTGCTTTCCATTTTACCTGTATTTTCAGTTTACCCCTTCTAACTCTCCAAGAGTGCAGATGACAGTCAAGTGGCAACTGTCTTAAACTAACACAACTGCTTATTCCCAAGACAGTAACAATTTACAGTAGGCAATATGAAGAGTGTTTACCTGGAAAGAAGAGGAAGTACAGAGAGAAAGAATTAAAAGCTAATAAAATGTTCATGCCAGATTTTAAGGCTGCTTACCTAATACCATAATTAACACTACAGATTACTATTCTAATAACTTAAAGCCATGTTTTAAAACTATCCTTGACAAAGAATTAATAAAATAAAAGTTTACTGCTCACATACCAAGAAGTTAAAAGATGTTTATAATTTTTGACCTAATAATTTCATTTTGTCAACAAAGGTCCATCTAGTCAAGGCAATGGCACCCCACTCCAGTACTCTTGCCTGGAAAATCCCATGGACGGAGGAGCCTGGTAGGCTCCAGTCCATGGGGTTGCTAAGAGTCGGGAACGACTAAGCAACTTCACTTTGACTTTTCACTTTCATGCATTGGAGAAGGAAATGGCAACCCGCTCCAGTGTTCTTGCCTGGAGAATCCCAGGGACGGTGGAGCCTGATGGGCTGCCATCTATGGGGTTGCACAGAGTTGGACACGACTGAAGCGACTTAGCAGCAGCAGCAGCAGCAGTCAAAGCTATGGTTTTTCCAGTAGTCATGTATGGATGTGAGAGTTGGACTATAAGGAAAGCTGAGCGCAGAAGAATTGATGCTTTTGAACTGTGGTGTTGGAGAAGACTCTTGAGAGTCCCTTGGACTGCAAGGAGATCCAACCAGTCCATCCTAAAGGCGACCAGTCCTGGGTGTTCATTGGAAGGACTGATGCTGAAGCTGAAACTCCAGTACTTTGGCCACCTGATGCGAAGAGCTGCCTCATTGGAAAAGACCTTGATGCTGGGAAAAGATTCAGGGCAGGAGGAGAAGGGGACAACAGAGGATGAGATGGCTGGATGGCATCACAGACTCAATGGACTTGGGTTTGGGTAGACTCCAGGAGTTGGTGATGGACAGGGAGGCCTGGCATGCTGCGGTTCATGGGGTCGCAAAGAGTCGGACATGACTGAGCAACTGAACTGAACCGAATAATTTCTAGGAATCTAAGAAAATAATCTAAAGTATAGAAAAACTTTACATAAGAAGATTTTCATTGTAACATTGTTCACAATTGCAAAACAAAGACTGATTATAACCTAAATATCGAATACTAAGGGACTGACTAGGCTAATTATGCAAGTCGCTAGGCTGAGTATGCCTTATAATTTCAAACAAGAACATTAAATATGGAAACAGCAATAACAAATGGAAAAGAAATAGCAATATAATTATAGAAGTCACAAAGGGAGAAGAAACTGTTAGTGATAACATATCAAGTTATCATACGTAAGTGTGTAAGAATAATGGAAACCATAATCAGAGATCAGGAAGTTAAAAACGGAAGTGAGCAATGAGGAAGAGGGAGGTGCCATAGGAAGAGAAAATACACCAAAAAAAGGCACGAGACTCTTCCCCCAAAGCACTTATTAATAGAGCTTATTAGCTAAGACAAAGTCATACAAAGTTGTAAGAGATTTAAATAATTATAGAGACAATGACAGGTGCAAAGTCACAAAATGGAACAACTGCCAAACACATCTTACAAGCAAACGCTGCAACAGACATCAGTAGGAGCAAGAGAACAAAGCCTGGGAAGGAGAGGCAAGGCTTTGGGAAGGTGGAACGCAGCTGAGTCTAACTGGTAAAACTTAGATAAGTTAGAAGATGGAGGAAGAGCAATTCATGACCAAGAGCAAGCATGACCAAGATTTGTAATAACACTACTGAACTGCACACTTAAAAGGTAAAGATGGTAAGTTTCAAGTTATGTGTTTATTGACACAATTTTAATTTTTTTTAAGCATGAAAGCTGGATAGTAAATAAATATGTTCTACTCGAGCAGAAAGTTTATGTAGGAGAGTGGTATAGGCCAGAAAGGGTAGGTTGAGGCCAAATTAGGTTAAGAAATCTAAACTCATCCTGTCAACAACAAGAACCATACTACCATATTTACTACTATTAATATAGTAAAACTATTAATAAACAATAAAACCTCAGTTATCCAGCATGCTTGGGGAACACAATGTTCCTTAAGTTTATGGGGTAACAATGCCAATTGTAACAATTTGGGCAGTTACAATACACAGTTACAGCACTTTACCATCCACACATGTCTGCCTGGTAACTTCCATAAGTAGAAAGATCCCAGGCTGTGGAGACCAACCAGACTCCACACTTATCAATGTGCACTCAGCACAATACAACTTGTCTAGCCCTTAGTTTTCCCAGTCCTCAAATAAATTGTTATAAATGATTAAATGACATGATTTAAAGTAATGCTTTGTACAATGTTGGATATATAACTGATAATTATTAAATGTTAAATACTTCCTTAAAAGGAAAAATTCTACTTAATCTTTTCAGGGATAGCAATTTCTCAGAATTGTAGGAAAGCAGACCAAAACAGCTGCTCAATTCTACCATTGCAGCATGAAAGCAGTCATAGGCAATATAAACAAGTATGGCTGTATTACAATAAAACTTACAAAATAAGCAAGAGGCTGGATCTGGCCTGCTGAATGTAATTTCCTAACCCTGGTGCTACAGATTCAATGTTGTATCCCCCCCAAAATTCACACATTGAAACCAAATCCCCAACATGATGGTGTTCGTTGATAAGGTCTTGGAAAAGTGAATAGGTCATGAGGGCCAAAAGCTCTCATGAAAGGTTAGGGTGCTTGTAAAAGAGACCCTAGCGAGCTCCTCTGCCCCTTCCACCAAGTGAGGACACAGCAAGAAGACAGGAGGCAGGCCCTCATGAGACACTGAGTCTACCAGTCTTGATTTTTGACTTGCCGTACTCTAGGACTAAGAAATAAATTTTTGTTGTTTATAAGCCACCTAGTCCATGGTATTCTGTTGTCACAACCCACACAGGTTAACACATCTGGATTACAGAAAGACAAAGAGAGTAGAATTTGCAAAAGCAGGTATTAAGTAACAGTAGAGTCCAAGTGTGAAGAGCAGAGTCAAAGTGTAAAATTCCTTTTTCAATCCATCAATGGCCCAAACAATAATGCAGAACAAGGCAGCCCACACTGGATCAGCACAGTCAAAGCATGAGGCCCACAATAAAAGAGATCACAGAAGCAAATGTAGGTATAGGAATGCTGCAGAGACGAAGGTCCGGCAGACCAAGGCAGGACAAGACCATGCGGCTGTCGCCATCACTATATCCACAACCACCCTGATAAAAATGCCTTTGGGCTTAATTTCCACTCTTAGAGTGTAGAATGTGGAACCATATCAACCTGCATTCAAATCTACTACCCACTGGATTTGTATCTACCAGTATTTATCCTTGTGAAGCCTGTTTCTTCATCCATAAAATGGGAGTAATACCTACCTAACAGTAATACCTACCTTATCATCTAATCTTCCAGTACTTTCTTGTTATGTTAAATGGTAGTCTAACTGACCTGTCTCTAAGACTCTTTTTTCTATCTCCAATACTGCTTTCCTAGTTCTTTACAGAGATCTGACCCTATCATCCTCCTACTTAATAACTTTCATTGGCTTCCCTCTGCCTCCAAGATTTATAAACAAGACCAAGACTATCACTCCAGTCACATTTCCACAACACCTCAATACTTTCCCCTTCCCAGTCTTCACACAATCACTGTTCCCAGATATGCCAGACCCAATCTCTCTCTGACTGTACATATGACACTTTCTCTTCCCTCTTTTTCACTATAATTAGGTCAAAGCCCTGTTTATTGATCTCTCTTCTGCAGGCCCTCGCAACATTCTGCACTTAACTCAGTATTGGCGGGATTTATTATCTGTGTTATAATTACTGTGTTATAATTACTAATTCCTCAAACTAGGAGATTTTCTTGAACCCATGGGGATGATCTCTAGGTATAGTACATACAAAACAGCGACTTAAAATTTTTGTTGTTGAATGAACCAGTGATAAAGTGCTTTAATACCAGGACCACTTTGTACGAAGTTCTTTTAAAGAATTTGTTGTCTGAAAGAAGATCAATTTGTAAAGTTTTTCTTTATAATGAAAGCAAATATAAACTTTTGAACCTGCATCTCGTATGTCTCCTGCTTTGGCAGGTGGATTCTTTACCACTAGTGTGACCTGGGAAGCCCAGGTAAACTTCAGTAAAGTCAAATTCAACTTCAAATTAACAGAGTCCAGTCTTTTGAGGTTTTACCATAATAGTTTTACAGAAACAAACACTAGAGGAAACACAAAAGAAATGGCAAAACATCAGTAAAGGGAAAATAGTTCCACTGCTATTTAGAAAAATAAAAACCAAAACTGGATAAAAGTTCTCTTCAGGCTGAAAAATTTAATTGTACACACCTCTGATGAGGAAGGCTGGCTTAATAGCAGTTCGTGAAAAAAAAAAAAAAAAGTTGTTCTATTGCCTACAATCTCAGGATAAACAAGGCCAATGCAACTTTTGGCGGTATTAATAAGAATTTAGCATCCTGGAGCTTTCCTGGTGGCTCAGTGGTAAAGATTTTGTCTGCCAAGGCAGGAGACACGGGTTTGATCCTTGGTCTGTGAAGATCCCACATGGTGCAGAGTAACTAAGCCCGCACGCCACAACTACTGAACCTGTGCTCTAGAGCTCAGGCACCGCGACTACTGAGCCCATGTGCCACAACTACTGAAGCCCTCAAGCCTAGAGCCCGTGTTCCACAAGAGAAGCCACGGCAATGAGAAGCCCGGGCACCACAACTAGAGAGCAGTCTCCACTTGCCCCAACTAGAGAAAAGCTCATGCAGCAACGAAGACCAAAAACAGCCAAAAATATAATAAGTAAAATTATTTTTAAAATAAAAAATAGAACCAGTTGTTATATGCTTTTTTTAAAAAAAGAATTTAGCGTCCAGATGGAGAAACAGTAAACCCCACTGCATTTTTTCTTTTGCACTGGTCAGGCATTATTTAAAGCATGAGGGTCAATTCTGAGTGGCATATTTAAAGATGAGCAGAAGGATAAAGGAATCATGACATATAATCAAAAATATTTTTAAAGGATTTTTTAAGGACTTTTTAATGTATTAAACGTTTACTGAGTATCTAACACAGTCTAGGTACCATGTTAAGTGCCGAATACACAAAGACATAGTCCCTGACCTCAAAGAGTTCAGTGTAATCCCAGAGACAGACACACAAACAAGGAACTGAAATCCAGTGACATGACCAATACACATATTTCCATGGTGGCACAAAGGAAGGTAATCAACTCCTCTATGAGAAAGAATTCAGAGTACTTGTTTCACCGGAGTATAACCTGACAGAAGGATAAGAGGGAAGAATACTCAAGGCAGACAAAAGGTCAAAAAGGTTTCAAAAACCATTCTATATTACAAGAACTCTAAGTAGTGAAAGTGAAGTCGCTCAGTCGTGTCAGACTCTTTGCGACCCCATGGACTGTACCCCACCAGGCTCCTCTGTCCATGGGATTCTCCAGGCAAGAATATTGGAGTGGGTTTCCATTTCCTTCTCCAGGGGATCTTTCCCAACCCAGGGATCAAACCCCAGTCTCCCACATTGCAGGCAGACACTTTAACCTCTGAGCCACCAGGGAAGACAAGTAATGTAGTACGACCAGAAATTTGGGAAAGGAAGATAGAAGACCAGAGAGATGAATTTGAGAAATTTAACCTAAAATTTTAGATGGAAACAATCCTGGTCTTTAAATATCTGAATACTGAAACTAAAGAAGAATCTCTTGATTCACTGGAAACTTAACTTTCAAACACTGGAGAGTAATGAGTACAAAGTCACTAGTTTGGGAGAAATATCAGTATACATGTATAAGGTCTATCTTCCCCTGGTATTCTAGATCTCATCCCTAATTACTAATGATAGCGAACATCATTCCAGATGTTTTATTGGTCTTTCAGTTTCCCTTTTTTGTGAAATGTCTATTCAAATTCCCTCACCATTTTTCTAATGAGGTGTCTGTCATAATGATTTGTAATTCTTCATATATTTTGGACATAATCTTTGGTTACCGATTACACTGGAAATATCTTCTCCCATGCTGTGGTTCATCTCCCTACTTTATATTTTATCATATGAAGTTTTGATTTTAATATGACCAAATTATTAATCTTTTCCTTTATTCTGCATTTCTTATTTGTATAAAGAATTTTTCCTATCCCATTATAGATACTCTTAGTATTTTCTAAGTTTTATAGCTTGACCTTTTGCTATCCATTTGCTATTAACTTCTTGTGTATGGTGTGAAGTAAAGATTTTTTCTTTACTTTTTCTTTTCTTTACTTTTCTTTTTTTTCTATAAGCTAACCATCCACAACTGGAAATATCTTTGCCCTACTGATTTGTAATGCCACCTGTCATATATCACATTCAAATATTTGAGGGCATATTACTGGACTCTTCAATTACTTTTTTGGACCTGTTAACTATTTAACCATAGTTCAGTGTTCTTGGCCACTAATCATTTGTATTGACAAATTCCACTAAAAAAATTAAAATAAAAAAAAATCCCACCTATTCCAAGTGTTCTAGCTTTTACAATTAATAAATGAACAATAAATACTATCAAATGCTCTACTAAGCATCTACTGAAATGATCATATGGTTTTACTCTTAATCAATATGGTAAATTACATTAGAGTCTTAATACTAAGCTGAACTCTCATTCCCAGAATACTACTACTTGATTGTGATTGTGATTGATACAAAAAAATTAGACTACTAGACTAGTGCAGATTTCACTTGGACTGGCCTCTATTATTCCTTTCTATATTGTCTTTGTGTGATTTTGATATCACACTGTAAAAGCCCCCTGAAATGAGTCTAGAAACATTTTTTATTCTCTGGAATGGTCTGTACAAGGATTATCCATCTGTCTATATCTGAATAACCTGTAAAACCATCTGTGCCTTGTTTTCCTTTAATAGAATCTTTTCCTGCTTTTTACTATAAAAATGTCTCAAATATTAGAGAGACCAGTACAATGAGCCCCAACATATTTATCACCCAGCTTCAACAGCCAATCCACTGTCAATCTTATTTCATCTATTTCCCTAATCGTGCTTGTCCTCTCTCCCCTTGAATGAATTATTTTGAAGAAATCCCAGACACCATATCATCTAACTTCTAAACTTAGCATGTCTTAAAAATAATGACTCTTTAAAATATGTAACCAGAAAACTGTCACATTAAAAATCGGGTAACTTTTAATACCAACATCCAGTCAGTATTCGAAATCCAACAAATATTTTTATAGTTTTTCAAATAAGAATCCAAATTAGTCCATACACTTAAATTGGTGGCATCTTTTAATCTGCAGGTTTTCCTTTTTTTATTTTTGGCTGCACTGGGTTTTCGTTGGTGCACTTGATCTTTCTCTAGTTGCGATGAGCAGGAGCTACTCTGTTGCTGCAGTGTGTAGGTTTTTCATTGTGGTGGCTTCTGTTGCAAAACATGGGTTTTTTAAAATCCTGATATTCACAATCATATTTTCTGCTTCATTTCTAATATTATTTATGCTTTCTTGTTTTCCTTCATCAATCTTGCCTGAGATTTGCCTATAATTCAGAACCTATATTAATATTTTCAGTGAATTAGATTTGGGGTTTATTAATCCTCTTCAGCAGTACGTGAACCGTGAACTTCCAGATGTTCAAGCTGGTTTTAGAAAAGGCAGAGGAACCAGAGATCAAATTGCCAACATCCGCTGGATCATCAAAAAAGCAAGAGAGTTCCAGAAAAACATCTATTTCTGCTTTATTGACTATGCCAAAGCCTTTGTGTGGATCACAATAAACTGTGGGAAATTCTGAAAGAGATGGGAATACCAGACCATCTGACCTGCCTCTTGAGAAACCTATATGCAGGTCAGGAAGCAACAGTTAGAACTGGACGTGGAACAACAGACTGGTTCCAAATAGGAAAAGGAGTACGTCAAGGCTGTATATTATCACCCTGCTTATTTAACTTATATGCAGAGTACATCATGAGAAACGCCGGGCTGGAAGAAGCACAAGCTAGAATCAAGATTGCCGGAAGAAATATCAATAACCTCAGATATGCAGAGGACACCACCCTTATAGCAGAAAGTGAAGAGGAACTCAAAAGCCTCTTGATGAAAGTGCAAGAGGAGAGTGAAAAAGTTGGCTTAAAGCTCAACATTCAAAAAACGAAGATCATGGCATCTGGTCCCATCACTTCATGGGAGATAGATGGGGAAACAGTGGAAACAGTGTCAGACTTTATTTTTTTGGGCTCCAAAATCACTGCAGATGATGACTGCAGCCATGAAATTAAAAGACGCTTACTCCTTGGAAGGAAAGTTATGACCAACCTAGAAAACATATTCAAAAGCAGACACATTACTTTGCAAACAAAGGTCTGTCTAGTCAAGGCTATGGTTTTTCCAGTAGTCATGTATGGATGTGAGAGTTGGACTGTGAAGAAAGCTGAGCGCCGAAGAATTGATGCTTTTGAACTGTGGTGTTGGAGAAGACTCTTGAGAGTCCCTTGGACTCCAAGGAGATCCAACCAGTCCATTCTGAAGGAGATCAGCCCTGGGGTTTCTTTGGAAGGACTTATGCTAAAGCTGAAACTCCAGTACTTTGGTCACCTCATACGAAGAGTTGACTCATTGGAAAAGACTCTGATGCTGGGAGGGATTGGGGGCAGGAGGAGAAGGGGACGACAGAGGATGAGATGGCTGGATGGCATCACCGACTCAATGGATGTGAGTTTGAGTGAACTCCGGGAGTTGGTGATGGACAGGGAGGCCTGGCGTGCTGCGATTCATGGGGTTGCAAAGAGTCAGATACAACTGAGTGACTAAACTGAACTGAACTGAATCCTCTTCAAAAAAGCAAGAGATTCCAAAAAAAAATCTACTTCTGCTTTATTGACTATGCCAAAGCCTCTGACTATGTGGATTACAACAAACTGTGCAAAATTCTTCAAGAGATGGGAATACCAGACCACCCAACCTGCCTCCTGAGAGATCTGTATGTAGGTCAAGAAGCAACAGTTAGAACTGGACATGGAAAAACAGACTGGTTCCAAATCAGGAAAGGAGTATGTCAAGGCTGTATACTGTCACCCTGCTCATTTAACTTATATGCAGAGTATATCATGAGAAATGCTGGACTGGATGAAGCACAAGCTGGAATCAAGATGGCCGGGAAAAATATCAGTAACCTCAGATATGCAGATGACACCACCGTTATGGCAGAAAGCGAAGAAGAACCAAAGAGCCTCTTGATGAAAGTGAAAGAGGAGAGTGAAAAGTTGGCTTAAAACTCAACATTCAAAAAACTAAGATCATGGCATCTGGTCCCATCACTTCATGGCAAATAGATGGGAAAACAATGGAAACAGTGACAGACTATTTGAGGGGCTCCAAAATCACTGTAGATGGTGACTGCAGCCATGAAATTAAAAGATGCTTGCTACTTGGAAGAAAAGTTATGACCAACCTAGACAGCATATTCGGAGAAGGCAATGGCAAGCCACTCCAGTACTCTTGCCTAGAAAATTCCATGGATGCAGGAGCCTGGTAGGCTGCAGTCCATGGGGTCGCTACAAGTTGGAAGTGACTGAGCGACTTCACTTTACTTTTCACTTTCACACAATGGAGAAGGCAATGGCATCCCACTCCAGTGTTCTTGCCTGGAGAATCCCAGGAACGGCAGAGCCTGGTGGGCTGCCGTCTATGGGATCGCACAGAGTCAGACACGACTGAAGCGACTTAGCAGCAGTAGCAGCAGACAGCATATTAAAAAGCAGAGACATTACTTTGCCAACAAAGGTCTGTCTAGTCAAAGCTATGAATTTACCAGTCGTCATGTATGGATGTGAGAGCTGGACTATAAAGAAAGCTGAGCGCCGAAGAATTTATGCTTTTGAACTGTGATGTTGGAGAAGGCTCTTCAGAGTCCCTTGGACTGCAAGGAGATCCAACCAGTCCATCCTAAAGGAAATCAGTTGTGAATATTCATTGGAAGGTCTGATGTTGAAGCTGAAACTCCAATACTTCGGCCACCTGATGCGAAGAGCTGACTCATTGGAAAAGACCCTGATGGTGGGAGGGATTGGGGGCAGGAGGAGAAGGGGACGACAGAGGATGAGATGGTTGGATGGCATCAGTGACTCAATGGACATGAGTTTGAGTCAACTCCGGGAATTGGTGATGGACAGGGAGGCCTGGGATGCTGCAGTCCATGGGGTTGCAAAGAGTCAGACACAACTGAGTGACTGAACTGAATCCTCTTCACTGTTTTCTACTCTATTAATTTCTATTCTTATCTTTATTCTTTCCTATCTTCTACTTCCTTTGGGTTTAATCTGTTACTTTTCTAGCTTCTTCAGTTGGCCACTTAACTAATTTTCAGCTTTTCTTCTATTCAAAAACCTTTCAGATTCTAGGACATCAATTTTTTCGTATTAATATTGCTGAAATTGGGATATTTCTTACATTTAGCCTTACAATCACTGTCAGGAAACAATGATGGTGCCACTGTCACTGCTTATATATGTACTAACATAAAGAATAAGCTTACAAAAGTACTAGTTATTTGGTAGTTACCTCTGGTTGCATGACTAGACTGGTAATTTCTCAATGTTAGTCAACAAACCTTTACAGACCATGTGAGAAAGAACTATGAGTCTCACCTGAAAACCTTCTCTTGATACCTTCTGGCCAGTTCAAGAAAACATCAGAATCAAGACTGGATGGGTGTCAGCAGTTTGAAGAAAATGCTGGGGATCGCTTAAGAAATGTTCTTCACCAATGCTCTTTCAATGACATAATGAGCAATACTATATAGGAAAACACAAACCTCTATGACTCTACCCAAGAGTGATAGAAAAATCAGACTGTGAATGTGAAGTCACAGGAATATTCTAATTTATTACTTCACTTCCTTTTATAAATATGTGTATGAGTGATATGCTAAATCTATTTCTAAGTAAACCTAAGAGTTCTTTCAGTAAGTATAAAGTTTAAAAGTCTAAGTGATAGAAAAGCACTGTACTTGGAAAGCAACAGTCTATCTCATGATGATGACATCTTAAGATTTAATGAAATATGATATAGGCACTTAAATTTTATCCCAGACCAGGGATAGAACCCATGTTACCCTGCATTCTCAGGCAGATTCTTATCCACTCTACCATCAGGAAAGTCCAATCCATACATTTTCAGTTTATTTTTGCTTTTTTTAAACAAGTTAAGAGGTGAGGGGAATCAGTCATATCAATATTTGTCATTAGGTTCTAATTTTATTGTATTGGAGTCAGAAAACATGGATTATGTATCAAGCTATGGTATTTGATGAAATTTTTTGTGCCTAGTTACATAAATATTTTACATTTGATTAAAGAGAATGTAGTCTCTAATTTGGGAAGTGTATGGTTCTATATGTGTATAGTAGATCGTTATACATTGTATTTCTTTTAGTGGTTATGCTTAAATTTTTAATATGCATTTGACTGAAAGCCTAAAGTTAATCAATATCTCTATCCTCCTCCTGAACTATATATAACTCTTTAATGCTGACCACTTTCCCTCCCAGCTTATACTTTATCATCTGGTATTTTAGCTCCACTTTAGTTTTAGTTCCCACAAATCAACCATAATTATTTTTGATTTTTGTTTTACAGTCAGTGCTTAGTTTACCTAACCAATTTCTTTGTTCATCATGATGTCTTGTATCCTGTTCTTTCCTCTAAGTTACATTTCTTTCTTCCAGAAGCGCGTACTTTCACATAAAAGTTGTTTCAGAAACAGTACGGTAAATTCTCCGGATTTTTGTTCATCTGAAAATACTTTTATTTTGATTTCACTCTTGAATGGTAACTCAGCTGAGTATGAAATTCAGATCTCTCTCAGTACTTGGAAGATATTAGTCAGTCTTCTGGTTTCTCTTATAAAGAGACATCTGCTCTCAGTCTGATTCTTGGTCCTCTGTCTTTCCTTTTTTGGTTGCTTTTTAAAGAGTCTCTGGTGTTCTGCAGTTTCATTGCAATGTATTTAGTTGTGGGGTTTGTTTTGGTTTGCTTGTTTAATCCTTGCGAGGCTCTCATGAATGAGATGGTTGGATGGTATCACCAACTCAATGGACATGGGTTTGGGTGAACTCCAGGAGTTGGTGATGGACAGGGAGGCCTGGCATGCTGCGGTTCATGAGGTTGCAAAGAGTCGAACACGACTAAGCGACTGAACTGAACTGAGGTTCTCATGAACCTTAAACTTAAAAATTCACTTTTATTAATTCCAAAAAAATTTCATCTAATTCCACGTCTCCCTCATTTTATTTTTCTCCTTCTGAAATTGCTACTAGATGTTAGGTCTTCTTGTTCAGTTTTTCATTTCTCTACCTCTTTCATATTTTCCTTCATCTTACTATTCTGCATTCTCAGGATTTCCTCATACCCAACTCCCAGCTTGGAGAAGGCAATGGCACCCCACTCCAGTACTCTTGCCTGGAAAATCCCATGGGCAGAGGAGCCTGGTGGGCTGAAGTCCATGGGGTCAAGACGAGTCACACACAACTGAGAGACTTCACTTTCACTTTTCACTTTCATGCGTTGGAGGAAATGGCAATCCACTCCAGTGTTCTATCCCTGGAATCCCAGGGATGGGGGAGCCTGGTGGGCTGCCGTCTATGGGGTCACTTAGCAGCAGCAGCAGCAACACCCAGCTTACTATTTTCTCTTCATCTGTGTAAACTATTGTTTATTTGTTGTTGTTCAGTCGCTAAGTCATGTCTGATTCCTTGCAACCTGTGGACTCCAGCACACCAGGTTTTCCTGTCCTTCACTATCTCCCAGAGTTTGCTCAGATTCATGTCCATTGAGTTGGTGATGCTATCTGTACATCTTATCCTCTGCCATACTCTTCTCCTTTTGTCTTCAATCTCTCCCAGCATCAGGGTCTTTCTGAATGAGTCAGCTCTTTGCATCAGGTAGCCAAAGTATTGGAGCTTCAGCATCAATCCTTCCAATGAATATTCAGGGTTGACTTTTTTAACCTCTCTGATTGTATTTTTTTATTGTGTTTAATTCTTTTCAAAGATATGTTTCATGTCTTATTTATTTATTGGGTTGTCAATTAATTTTTAATGTCTTTCGTCACTTAAAATAGGCTAATTTAAATTACCTTTCCAACTGCTATTCTACTATTCCAGTTCTTAGAGCTATAATCCTGCTTGTTTTATCTACTGATTCTCATTTGTGGTAGAAAATGGTTTTCTTGTGTGTCACTTTTAATTATAAATTTATCTTCTGCTGGGTTTATTTCTTCTGTGAGAATTCCTTGTGGCCCAGGATATGGGAGTACCCCTTCAAGTCTTTCCTTTCTCCAGATGATCCAGGGGTTATCACTAGCTTGAAGTTAGCTTTTATATTAATTTCTCAGCATGGAGATACCTGAACTGTATAATATACACTCAGGTCCCAAATATGAACAAGGCACAGGTCTTGTACTTCAATTCCTCAGAGAAGCTTTTTTTCCATTTTCTCTTTATATAGAGTCCAGGCAAACCAAGACAAGATTTCTTATTAACAATATTTGTGTCAGTGGGAAGATTTTTCTTTATCTCACCTTTCACCTAGGATGCAGCACATCAAGAATCCCAGCTTGATGAAAAAGTCTTGGTTTTGGTTCCTTTTTCCACACAGTTAAAACTCAATTACTAGGAATGGCAAAACCAATAGAATATTGTAAAGTAAAAAAAAAAAAAAAGGCAGAAATAACCCTTCACTCCATTGCTTCATCTTTGTCCAGGGCAACACAGCATGAGCTCAAGGGCTTAATGAAGTTCTGGGTTTTAGTTCCTTTTTTTTTTTAACGTAGATATCTTTTTGTCTTTTCTGCAAACTCAAAATACATTTAATTTAAAAGAACTGTTGCTTATCACCCAGCTTTTCTGGATACCTGTAGCAACAGAGTCTTTAGCTAATCTCAGTGACTCATCCTGCTAAAAGAAATTTGGGATCTCCAATCCATTTGCTACATTATTCCCTATAGGAGTGATCTCTCTAAACTGCAAAGATGCGCTCCTCTTTCAAACTCTTCCTAGCATGGCATTCAGAGTCCACTATTATCCAGTAACTGCTTATTTCTGCAATTCTGCCTCCCTCCACTCTCCCACACATACTCTATGCTCAAAAACTATCCATATTTGCAATCCCTACAACTCTCCTTTTGTTTCATACTACGCTTTTTTTTATTAGGGCTTCCCTAGTGGCTCAGAGAGAAGGCAATGGCAACCCACTCCAGTA
This sequence comes from Bos indicus x Bos taurus, assembly GCF_003369695.1. Lineage (NCBI taxonomy): Eukaryota > Metazoa > Chordata > Mammalia > Artiodactyla > Bovidae > Bos > Bos indicus x Bos taurus. Next base: position 29,943,766 of record NC_040090.1, read on the forward strand.
CTCTTGCCTGGAAAATCCCATGGGCGGAGGAGCCTGGTAGGCTGCAGTTCATGGGGTCCCTAAGAGTCGGACACAACTGAGCAACTTCACTTTCACTTTTCACTTTCACGCATTGGAGAAGGAAATGGCAACCCACTCCAGTATTCTTGCCTGGAGAATTCCAGGGACAGGGGAGACTGGTGGGCTGCCATCTATGGGGTCACACAGAGTTGGACACAACTGAAGCGACTTAGCAGCAGCAGCAGGGCTCAGATGGTAAAGTGTCTGCCTGCAATGTGGGAGACCTGGGTTCGATCCCTGGGTTGAGAAGATCCCCTGGAGACGGAAAAGGCAAGCCATTCCAGTACTCTTGGCTGGAAAATCCCATGGAAGGAGGAGCCTGGTAGGCTACAGTCCACGTGGTCACAAACAGTAGGGGGACTTCAATGCTTTTAAATGTACTGATTTCCCTCACTTTTATCCTGCCTTCATCCACCTACTGAATACTCATGGTCAAGTGTCTGCCTTTCACTGAAGCCACTGCTGACCCATCCAAGCTAGGTTCTTTTTTGTGAAAAGAGCTAACATTTGTTGAGCTCTTTATATGTTAATAACTCACTGAAATAACTCAGTCTTAACAACAACCTTACGATTTTGTTACCATTACTATCTCCATTTTCAAAATGAGGAAACCAAGGTACAGAGAAGTTAAGCAAGTGCCCAAAGACAAACAGCTATAAATGGCAGACCTGGAATTTGAACACAGTGTCTCCAGATCCTGCTCCATTAACTTGCCCTATTAACATATACTATACTGCCTTCTACAGTTATATCTTGCATTACAGTTACTGCATTTATTACCCCACATTCTAGTTGCATGCTTATATATCAATCTTAACTACACTGACCTTAAGAGGCAGAATTATGTTTTATTTCTATTTGCAGCCTCAGTGCCTAGTACACAGAAGGCCCTCACCTGAAATCGTTACAAAATTAGTGAATAACTGAAGGAAACATCTCCAGAGTCACTTCTTTAGTCTAGCCCTTATTCATCTGTCTGAACTACTAAAATAGTCCCCTAACTCCCTTCCTCCAATTTCTATTCACATTTCCTCCACACTCCAACCAACACTGTCTTTCTAAAGCATGTTATAACAATGTCATGCCATTACTTAAATATTTTCAAGGGCTCCACACTGTCTATAGGATAAAGTCCCAAATTCCTTCAGCATGACACACCATGACCTTCATGAACCAACTTCTGTAGTTTCTTCTCTCCTCCTTCCGCACTGCAGCCCCACATTCCATCTATATTTAACTTCTTGTCATCTCTGAATACGCCAAGTGCCTTCATGCCTTTGCACATGCAGGTTCTTCTGCCAGGAATGGACATCCTCTCCTCCTTCACCTGGTAAATTCCTACACTTTTCCAATACACAGCACAAGTGCCTTCCTCAAGTTTCCTCAAAAGATTGTCAGTTACCCCACTGCTCTACTCTCCCTGGCATTATGCATTTATTATTATCAAATAATAATACCACTTGGTATTGGGTGTGCTGCCCCAACCAGACTCTAGTCTTAAAGGACATGAACCATGTCTTATTCATCTTTTTTATTGTATTGTCTTACACAAGTGTGTGTCCTAAATGCTCACTAAATTAGTGAAATGAAATTTGGCAATTTTTTCCTACATCCTACACTAAAGCAAACTCAAATACCAATGAATTCAATGCAGTCAAGTCTTCTAAGATTAAATGGAAGTTAGAAAGTGGAAATATGAATGAAAAACAAATACCACGTAAATTCCTGCTCCTCAATCTTGAAGCCTATAGCATGGAGCTATTCTGTCAATGGTGATTAAGGCTTAGTTTACAAGGCAATCTCATCCTGAGTTTTAAAAAACACAAAGAATATATTTCCATATTAGTAAGACACATAAGGACACTCATATTCTGGAGTATGTGTTAGTATGGATAAAAAGTTGAGTCATTTTATATATTTTAAGACAAATCCCTTCGGACAAGGGAAATTCCTGTCCTTTTACACTACAGTCACATGATTTCATTATTCACTAGTCCTAAATGCAATTTAGGTTGCACACATAGCAAACACTGTCTGCCAACTGAGTAATAAACCATAACTACTTGCTTTTCACAGAAGGAGGAAATTTTTTAAATGTATAAATGTTAACCCTAAGTGAACAGGGAGGTTGGATGGGATAAAGGGAAGGAATAAATGGGGCACTATTCAATTTTTTTTATTTATTCGATTTACGAAATGCATTTTAACACTATAAAGAGAAAAAAAATTAAACTGTCAATCTGAAAGATTCATCAGCCTTTGTCTACATTTTCTCTTCAATTACTACCCATGGCAAAAAGAAAAAGAGCTGTCCTAAAAGATCTTGGTTTCAAGTACAAAGGCAGCATAATTTAGAATGATCATCCTTGATCTCAAATCAAAAGACTAAATAAATTCTCAAAATTATTATCAACAAGGTGTAAATGTTCTTATAGTTGCAAATCTACCTAGGTACCATGTGGTAAATTTTCTTTTTAAAAAACATCAATGGCTCAGGGACCCCAGCTGGTGGTCTAGAGGTTAAGAATCTACCTTGCAATGCAGGGGACACAGGTTTGATCCCTGGTTGGGCAACTAAGATCCCACATGCCACAGAGCAGCTTAGCCCAAGTACCAGCACTCCTGAGTCCAAGTGATCCAGAGCCCACATGCCACAACTCAGATCCAATGCAGCCAAATACATAAACAAACATTAAAAACAAAATCAATGGAGCAGGACTGTTTCTATATTTAGAATACAAGTTCTAAGAGGAAAGGATTTCTGAATATTTCCTTCACTGATGTCACCCAAGGCTCTAGAACAGTGTCTGGCACAGAGCAGACACTCATTACATATTTGCTGACTACTGCTCAAGATGGTCCAAATACTTTATATGTCAAGACAAACAATGAGCTGCAGATCCTCAAAGAACACAAAGGTGAAGTCTAGGTTCATCTTGAAATGATCATTGACTTAGCCCTCAATACACAGGGCTGCACAAATCAACTGATATGGCATCCAAAAGCAAATTGACAATGCATGTAAGAATAAAGTAAAATATTTTGTGCTCGCTTCGGCAGCACATATACTAAAATTGGAACGATACAGAGAAGATTAGCATGGCCCCTGCGCAAGGATGACACGCAAATTCATGAAGCGTTCCATATAAAAAAATAAATAAATAAATAAAATATTTTATACAGAAGTTCTTAAGGTTCTGAACTGTAAAGACTGTCAAAAAGCTGACAAAACAAATATATCACCAGCACAACCAAAATTTTCAACACACACAAACTCTTGCACTTTTTTTCAGAAAAAAATTCAATTTGATTCAATTCCAAAAGAGCCACAGGGCTTCAATAAATTAAAAAAAAAAAAAAAATACACCTAAGAATTTCACTTAAATGCCAGTGACTTTACTACATAATTTCATTTCCAGTTTTACAAAGCAGGACTGCCCTTCCTTTTATCAACAGACCTAATTATGCCAAAAGAATACTGCTAAGCAATATACTTCAGAATATACTGAAGTATAACAAGATTGCTAATTCTGTTGTTTCCCACTCAAAAAAGTGTAATGTAAATATTTATGAAGCTGGTGTTTTTTACTTTTTTAATTAAAAGCTATCATGAGATGTCCCTAGTAGTACAGTGGATAAGAATCCGCCCAACAATGCAGGGGACACAGGTTCTACCCCTGGCCCAGGAATATTCCACATGCCACAGGGCAACTAAATCCCTGTGCCACAACTACTGAGCCTGAGCGCCACAATTACTGAAGTCTCAGTGCCTAGACCCTGTGCTCTGCAACAAGAGAAGCCACCACAATGAGAATCCCCCGCACCAAACCAAGAGTGGTCCCTGCTTGATGCAGTAAGAGAAAGCCCACTCACAACAACAAAGATCCAAGGCAACTAAAATAAATAAATAAAATAAAAGCCATCATGAATATTTAACTGTGAGTTAGGTTATGTTTTAGCCCTTATGTAAAATTTAGCCTTTCAGCCCTTGTTATCTGCTGCTGCTGCTGCTGCTAAGTCTCTTCAGTTGTGTCTGACGCTGTGCGACCCCATAGACGGCAGCCCACCAGGCTCCCCCATCCCTGGGATTCTCCAGGCAAGAATACTGGAGTGGGTTGCCATTTTCTTCTCCAATGCATGAAAGTGAAAAGTGAAAGTGAAGTCGCTCAGTCGTGTCCGACTCTTCACGACCCCATGGACGGCAGCCTACCAGGCTCCTCCATCTACGGGATTTTCCAGGCAAGAGTTCTGGAGTGGGTTGCCATTGCCTTTTCTACTAACCTACAATGACCTGGTCACTCTGTTCTGGGCTTCAGTTCTCTCTTCTGTAGAATGAGGGACCTGGGTTAAAACAACAATTCTTAATCTTTTTCTCTGCAACCCTTTGAGAATCTGATGAAAGCTACAGGTGAACTCTTCATAAAACTGTACACAAACATTGTATAACAATTTTATAAACAACAATTTATAATGGCAAAACATTGGAAACAGTCTAAATATCCCCCAGTGGATGATTAAGTAAATTATGTTACATCCACTCAATGAAAGTCTTTGTAACTATAAGTAGCAAGAAAAAAACCTTTCATGTACTGATATGAAAAGATATCCATCATGTATTGTTATATGAAAAAAAAAAAGCAAGTTACAGAACAATAGTTATAATACATAACCTTTTGTGTAAAAAGATCAAAAAAATTAAATATATTTGAATTTCCATGTATAAGCATAAAGAAATTGGAAGAATAAACATGAATCTCTGGTGAAAATGGAAAATGAAGAAAGGGATAAGAGGAACCTTTTCATTGTATACTTTCTTTTATTTTTGTTTGAATTATGTGAATTGTCTATTAAAGTCTTAAATTTTAAAATATTGCATGTAAACTCAAGAGATCTAGACAACCTGCTAAAGCTAGATTATTATTCCCAAACTCTGTTCAGCAATATTCTTCTATGTTTTGATTTAACAAGTATATAATGATATACACTCAATGATCCAACAATAAGAACATTTAAGGAAAAGTATTTTTCATGATGGTCCTCATACAAACATACAAAGTAACTGGTGGACACTCAGTGGCTCAAAAGAGCCTAATTTGGGATCTCATTTTCTATCATTTTTCTTAATCACTGATACACAAATTTCTTCAAGGAAAAAGTTCGCACCAATTATCAAGTCATATGTTCGCTTATGGTTCAAATCTCAGACCTGTTATTTCATAAGGAAGCCCAGGTTTTGGAAACAAATTTCTTTTTTACTTGACCATATAAATCTATAGTACGAGTAGGAAGACCAGAGAAATATTCCCTTATTTTTTTTACCATAATCTCAGAATTTGAGGCAAATTAAACAGCATACGAGATCATCACACGCATTCACAAATTGGACAATGTTTGGGAAGTCCTTCATCTTATTTGAGCAGCAATCAGATGAACTGGGTTTTCATCCTTGGGCAAGTTACTCAACCTCTCTTGGCCTCAGTTCCAGGTGTAAAATGGCAATAAAAGTACCTCATAAGGATGCTATTAAGCTTAAAAGGAATAGGAAGGTACACAGAAAGTAAGACATAGAAAATAAAAGGTATCCTAGGACAGTGGCAGGTGTCTGCTTGAATCAAAACAGACTGCATTCTGGAACCTGTAGTTTTTAGGGACTGCACTTTCATATACAAGCAATGCCTCTTTTTCCCTACTGAAAATAACACATGGCAGAATTCCCGACCCAAAAGATGCACATTATCTGGCTTTTCCTAATTATGTTTCTTGAAAAATCTCTTCCTAGGTAAGCTTTTATCAAAGAACTCTAGCTGTTGTGTTGACTGGATATGTCTGAGTCCTAAGTTATAACATAATTTTGTTTTGTGTTTTCAATAGGGCACTTTCTATGTCAAGCTCAGCACCAGACTGGCAGGCTGCTGGGGGGTGGGGAGGGGAGGCAAAGCCGTCGAAGGCAACAACAGTCCTTCAACAGACGGGTAACTGGCAGGAAAATAGTAGGAAACTTACACTGCCATGGAGACAGAAGCAGCCGCCGCCAATCAATCTCGACTTTCAAAACTTTTAAACCCCATCCGTCTTTTTTGCAGAGCACTACTGGAGCTTATTATTAGTATTATTATAAATATAAATAGCAGTTACTTATTACTTCTCTACATGCCAAGCTCTTGCTAAGCATATGTTTTTCAAGATTCTGTGAAAATTGCATATATGAGCTCATACTCTCAACCCACTCTACCCTCAAGTCTGAAAAGCTCCCTTCACATCCTCAAAATCAATCTGCCCCCTAAACTTCGTATACTCCACATCTCTTACAGACCCACTCAGGCCCAGGAGTCACATCTTCACAAGACCACGCTCTTCACCCAACATTAAACGAAGCACTTCTCGGAACCTCCACAGCCCCTGCGAAGTTTGGTACCCTCCTCCACTCACCAATTCCAATCTGGCCCTAACTTGTTCCAAGAAATGTTATGACTCCCTCCAAACTTCTGACTCCAAACCCATCGTGCCTGTACTTCATTCCGAAGTTCAAAATTCAGAAACACAAACTGACTCTGGGCAGAGCCCGGTTCCAACCCCACGAGAACTCTTTACACCCGCTCGATCAGGGCCTGGGACCCTCCACCCTCTAAGTAGGCCAGGCCGGGGCGCGGCGGCCTCGCTCCGGACCCCAACGGGAGGAGGGAAAGCTCCACCTGGCTCCGCGGGCGCGGCGCGCGACTCCTGCTCCGGCCTGGGCCCCGCGGCGGCCGCGCCCCCGTCCCGACGCGGGCGGCAGCGCTCCGGTGGGCCGCGGCGGGCGCGCTCGCCCAGCACCTCCGCGTCGGCCTGCCAGTCGTCGCGGGCCCGACGGCGGGCCCAGCCAGCTCCGCGGGCGCGGCAGCGCGGGCAACACGGGCCCGCCGCGTCGGCAGCGCGTTGGGCGCAGCCTCGGCACAGCGAGTGGCCGCACGGCAGGGCCGCCGCCTCCCCTGGGGTCTCTAGGCACCCGGCGCAGTCCGACTCCTCCGGCCGCGGCGGTGACGGCGGCTGCAGCAACGGTGGCGGCAACACCAGCAGCGCGGGGCCAGCGGCCGGGCCCGGGGTGCCCGCTTTGGCTGCCGCTATCTCGTCACAGCGGCCCCGCCGACCCCGCCGACTCAGAGCTGCCGCCGCCGCCGCGGAAGAAGCCCGAGTACTCGGACCTGCAGCCGCCATCTTGTTTCCCGTTTGTAGGGAGAGTCCGTTGCGAGGGAGAAGAGTAGAGGGCGGGGCAGTGGGCGGTGGGCAGCGCTGTATACATATTCATGAGGGGCGGGGCCCTGGACTTGTTCTCCCCGGGTCGGGTTGGCGGGAGGTGAAACCTTATTAATATTTATTAGTTACCCTGTATATATCTTGTCCTCGGCCTTGCTTTTTCAGTCTTTGCCACTTCCTCTTAGATGAGCGAAATCACGTTGAGAACTGAGAGGATTTATTTGGAAACTCTGAGCGATATTAAACTATGAAGTTATTACACTTAGTTATCCTGCAGTTATCCTGATAACTGAGGCTAAGGAGAGTGAGGAGTATGTGAATTGTCCAGAACCCTGCCTCAGTGCTTCATTTATTGTGAGGTTAGCTGTTGCGACATGAGAGTAATCCTACTAGCAGCTTCTTGTCAGTTCACATCTCAGTATACACTCTCTTCAGATTCCTTCCTGAAACTTCCCTCCCTTGGCTGGGAAAAAACAGTTTCCTTGATTTTTTTTTTTTTTTTTCCCCTGCCCTCAGCTCTTTTTCGGACTCTTTATTGAGTCCTCCCGCTTGTTTTAGGGGCTTAAATGGGGTTATTACTCGAGGCTCAGACCTCAGTCCTCTTCCCACTCCTTTCCGTGTATTGGCCCCCCAGCCCCTACCCTATGTCACATTTTCTTCCCGCTGAAACTCCCGAATTGAAACTTGCAGTCCAGACCTCCTCAGTCCAGCCCTGCATAGTCAAATGTCTGATGGAAACATAGTTTTAGATGTCTGATGGAAACATAGTTTTGGATGTCTGCATCCCTCATGTACCAAACTAAAGTCACTGTCTTCCACCCTCCTTTCAACAGCTTTTCTGATTTGCCTCATTCTAGTTCAGTTCAGCTCAGTCGCTCAGTCGTGTTGACTCTTTGCGACCCCATGAATCCCAGCACGCCAGGCCTCCCTGTCCATCACCAACTCCTGGAGTCCACCCAAACCCATGTCCATCGAGTCGGTGATGCCATCCAGCCATCTCATCCTCTGTTGTCCCCTTCTCCTCCTGCCCTCAATCTTCCCCAGTATCAGGGTCTTTTCCAATGAGGCAGCTCTTCACATCAGGTGGCCAAAGGATTGGACTTTCAGCTTTAACATCAATCCTTCCAATGAACACCCAGGACTGATCTCCTTTAGGATGGACTGGTTGGATCTCCTTGCAATTCAAGGGACTCTCAAGAGTCTTCTCCAACACCACAGTTCAAAAGCATCAATTCTTCGGCGCTCAGCTTTCTTTATGGTCCAACTCCCACATCCATACATGACTACTGGAAACACCATAGCTTTGACTAGATGGACTTTTGTTGGCAAAGTAATGTCTCTGCTTTTTAATATGCTTTCTAGGTTGGTCATAACTCTCCTTTAAGCATCTTTTAATTTCATGGCTGCAATCACCATCTGCAGTGGTTTTGGAGCCCAAAAAATAAAGTCTGCCACTGTTCCTGCAGCTATTTGCCATGAAGTGACGGGACCGGATATCTCTAGTAAAGGTGCTATTCTTCCAGTCCCTCAAGCTCCAAACCTGGTAATCTTTACTTCTCCCTCACACCCCACATCTGTCAGTTTCTTAGTCCTGTCAATTCTTCCACCAAAATGAACGTTTTCCTACCTATCCTCTCTTCTTCATCCCATTCCCACTGCCCAATTCAGTCTCATCATTCTCTCACCTAAGTTATTGCAATAGCTTCTATTAATTGTCTCCCTACCCACAGACACTCTTCCTCCAATCCATCCTCCATAGCTCTAGGCTTACTTCCTGAAGAACTGCTCTGACCACGCCATTCCTTCTTGGCTTAGTCACTGAATGAGATGCTCAGACTTTGATGCCAAGGCCCTTTCTGGATGCAGAAGGTGTGGGAGAAACAATGGCTTCCCTCTGACAGAGAGATGGTCCTGCTACAGCAATTCTCCTACCCTTTGCTTTTTTGGTTTTTTTTTTTTTTTCACTTTAAGTAGATTTGGAGCAGGAAGGCATTAAGCAAATGGCATTTCCTGTTGGGAATCTTTATAGGAAAGCACAAGTTTCGTAAGGAGAGCAAAATAAAAAAAGTACATAATGTAATGGAAGGGATCAGAGGCCCTGGGTTTTCATGAGATTGCCTGGAAACAGCGTCTGAGCTGATAGTAAACCAGTCCAAGGCAGAGTGATTGGTGGAAGTCAGACAGCAGAGAAAAGAAAGACGTGGATTCCCAAAATGAGAACCAGATGGCTACAGGACAGTGAAGAATTGAAGAAGGGTCAATGAGTAATTGAAACAAGGGCTTGTATGCACGGAGGCCCAGACAGTCAGAATCCTGCCAAACACAGAAGTATGGGCTTAGCCAGGCTGTCCTTCATCCAGAGGTCCTCTTTGTTACACTTCCCACTCTAGGTTCTTGAGGACGCTTTGGCCAGATTGCGACAAAGGGTGGGTGGGGGGCTGTGGTCCAGAGATCAAGCCAATTGCCGTTAGAGATGCAGCCCTTGGTGTGGGTTGTTCACTCTTGACGGTTTGGGGCTCTTAATCTGAAGTCTGTTTACTATTGAAGAAGCTGAACCAAAGTAGTATAGCATGCCTTCTTAGATATGAATAAAGACGGGAAATTTCTTTTTGCAGTGGGAAAAAGCAAGAGTTCAGAGTAGTACTAGATCAAAAGCTAGGAGATCTAGAATTTGTCATGACCACTTTCTCCCTTTCATTGGGCTTCCCTGGTAGCTCAAATGGTAAAGAATCTGCCCGTAATGCAGGAGACCTGGGTTCAATCCCTGGGTAGGGAAGATCCCCTGGAAAAGAAAATGGCAACCCACTCCAGTATTCTTGCCTGGAGAGTTCCATGGAGAGAGGAGCCTGGTGAGCTATGGTCCATGGAGTCACAAAGAGTCAAAACATAACTTATTTATTTTTGGCTGTACTGGGGTCTTTGCTGCTTCAAGGGCTTTCTCTTGTTGGGGAGAGTTGTGGGGCATGGGGGCTTCTCACTGCAGTGGCTTCTCTTGTGGAGCACAGGCTCTAGGATGTGTGAGTTTCCATGGTTGTGGCACACGGGCTTACCTGTTGTGGTGCATGGGCTTAGCTGCTCCGTGGCATGTGCGATCTTTCCAGATCAGGGATTGTACGTGTGTCTCCTGCATTGGTGGGAGGATTCTTTACCACTGAGCCACCAGGGAAGCCCCTAACTTGTATAATTTCTAACAGATAAACTCTCTATGGACCTTAGTCACCTCATCTTTAAAACAAGAATGCTCAAGTTCATCAGTTCTCAACCTGGGGGGCATTTCAGAAAGACACACACACACATGCCAAAGTCCCTTCTCAGATCTACTGAACCCAAAATACTGAGGATGGGATGCCAGCATGTAAATTTTTTATAATGCCACAGGAATTCTAATGAATACTCCTAGATCAGGCCACTACAATAGAGTGGTCTATTCAAAGACCAATTCAAATGTCCCTTCTAGCTCTAACAGTCTAGAAGTTTCTGTTTGGGGGAACGCCCCATTTTATGCAGTTTCGCTGAGACTGGGGAAGCTGAACCACAGAGGTAGTCTTCTCCCTGCCCCAGGGCAGCCAGAACATGACATATGACCTAGGCTCAGCCACGTGGCCACTCCTCTCTGAACTTTGAATCTTCAGGGGATGACACAAAAACATATTGACACATTTAGAATCATTCACAGGAATGGATGGGCTTCCCAGGTGGTACAGTGGTAAAGACCACGCCTGCCAATGCAGGAGACGAAAGAGACACAGGTTTGATCCCTGGGCCAGGAAGATCCCCAAGAGTAACAGTTACTGGACAGAGGAGCTGGTGGGCTACAATCCATGGGGTCGCAGAGTCAGACACAACTCAGCACACAACAGGAGTGGGCACAGTAGGTGTGCAACCACAGTGGGTCCCTCGGGGGTTGCGATAGAGGGGGGAGTGTCCCTACCATGGTGACGGTGGTCATGCCAGAGTGCTCCTGAGGCATGAACTTGGCTGTAGTGCCTGCTGCCTGGCCTTCCTAGGTTAAACCTATTTTTCCACATGCAGGTTACCAGCCTTCCTGTCAACTCTATACCCTTTGAGTAAATTCCTTTTTTCCCCATTAAATTGCTCACAACGTCTGTTGTTTGTAACAAAGTACTCCAACTTAGAAACAGGTTTGTTGTTTCTAAAGCGACACCTGATCATAGTTGTCAGGGCTGCTTCCTACGTTATGAAACCATCTGAAAAGCTGAGCCCAACAGCCTGGAGCAGAAGAAGCCGGGGTGCAGGTGATGCTTTCCCCCTAAGCTCCCACCTGTGACACAGTCACGTTAGTGCACTCATCGAGGATGCCAGCCGGAACAGGTTGTGGCGCAGCCACACCTACCAGGGCTTCCTCTCCAGCTACTTTTGCTCTGCCACTCATGCCACACTTTGTGAGGACTGCATCACTGCCAAAGCTCCCTGCCATCCTTCTCATAGTGGTCCATACCACTGCTCTGGCTTTAGCCCTCCTCATCCTCATCACAGCAAACCTTCCCTCTTCCGGCCAGCTGGAGGCTCCAGCTACTTCCTGCTAGACTGAGGGCTATTGGTTTGGTTCCAGGTGGAGACAGGCTGTTCTTCCCTGCAGCCCCCAAACCCCTTCTTGCCAGCCTAGGCACTGAGTCCCTCCTGCAGGCCTCACACACCCAGGAAGGCTCAGGCCCTCAGACCCTTCCAGCCCCACCCCTCCCTCACCTTCCTCCTCTCTCCTGGTGGCCTTCTCTTCCTCCCTCAAACCAGATTTCCCCTTGTGATTTGCCCCCTTCCCTTTTGCTTTAAAGATTTTTTGCTGCATTCCTAACTATCACTCATCTTCAGGGCCTTCCCTTTTGTTTCAGGGGAAAAGCAGTTTTTGCAAAACTAATCCTTCTGCCTGTCTTCTTTCCAGCCTCCTCCAGATTCTTGCCAAATACTCTACAAACACAGAAAAGACTTGGTCCCTGCCCCACTCAAGGTCACAGCCTAAACAGACAAAATTATACATAAATAATTATCACAGGGAGGTAAAAAAGACTATTATAACAGAACTACAAACTCTAAAGCTGAGACACATACAAGGTGCTTTGGAAGCAGAAGGCAAAGTTGGGGTGGGGAGGGAGGGAAGGTTTCACAGAGGAGGAGACCTGTGAACTCTGATTGGAGGATGAGGAAGAGTTCACTAGGTAGACACAGGGAAGGCATTCCAGGCAGAGGGAAAACAGGAGCAGAGGTGCAAATGTATGAAAGTTCACAATCTGTGTGGGACTGACAAAGAATCTGATGTGGCTAGAACAGTGGGTGGACATGAGGCTTAGGACACTTGAGAAGCAAAGGAACTAGAACTTATTAAGTAACTACCTACCACATACTAAGCACATGCTCAGCAGTAATCCGTCTATCTCATTTAAACCTAAAGTAACCAGATAATCATGATGGAGTGATCACTCACCTAGAGCCAGACATCCTGGAACGTGAAGTCAAGTGGGCCTTAGGAAGCATCACCATGAACAAAGCTAGTGGAGGTGATTGAATTCCAGTTGAGCTATTTCAAATCCTGAAAGATGATGCTGTGAAAGTGCTGCACTCAATATGCCAGCAAATTTGGAAAACTCAGCAGTGGCCACAGGACTGGAAAAGGTCAGTTTTCATTCCAATCCCAAAGAAAGGCATTGCCAAAGAATGCTCAAACTACTGCACAATTGCACTCATCTCACACTCCAGTAAAGTAATGCTCAAAATTCTCCAAGCCAGGCTTCAGCAATACGTGAACCATGAACTTCCTGATGTTCAAGCTGGATTTAGAAAAGGCAGAGGAACCAGAGATCAAATTGCCAACATCCACTGGATCATGGAAAAAGCAAGAGAGTTCCAGGAAAACATCTATTTCTGCTTTATTGACTATGCCAAAGCCTTTGACTGTGTGGATCACAATAAACTGTGGAAAATTCTTCAAGAGATGGGAATACCAGACCATCTGACCTGCCTCTTGAGAAACCTGTATGCAGGTCAGGAAGCAACAGTTAGAACTGGACATGGAAAAACAGACTGGTTCCAAATAGGAAAAGGAATACATCAAGGCTATATATTGTCACCCTGCTTATTTAACTTAGATGCAGAGTACATCAGGAAAAACGCTGGGCTGGATGAAGCACAAGCTGGAATCAAGATGGCCGGGAGAAATATCAATAACCTCAGATACGCTGATAACACCACCCTTATGGCAGAAAGTGAAGAGGAACTAAAGAGCCTCTTGATGAAAGTGAAAGAGGAGAGTGAAAAAGTTGGCTTAAAGCTCAACATTCAGAAAACGAAAATCATGGCATCTGGTCCCATCACTTCATGGCAAATAGATGGGGAAACAGTGGAAACAGTGTCAGACTTTATTTTTTGGGGCTCCAAAATCACTGCAGATGGTGACTGCAGCCATGAAATTAAAAGATGCTTACTCCTTGGAAGGAAAGTTGTGACCAACCTAGATAGCATATTGAAAAGCAGAGACATTACTTTGCCAGCAAAGGTCCATCTAATCAAGGCTATGGTTTTTCCAGTAGTCATGTATGGATGTGAGAGTTGGACTGTGAAGAAAGCTGAGCGCCGAAGAATTGATGCTTTTGAACTGTGGTGTTGGCGAAGACTCTTGAGAGTCCCTTGGACTGCAAGAAGAACCAACCAGTCCATTCTAAAGGAGATCAGTCCTGGGTGTTCTTTGGAAGGACTGATGCTAAAGCTGAAACTCCAGTACTTTGGCCACCTCATGGAAAGAGTTGACTCATTGGAAAAGACTCTGATGCTGGGAGGGATTGGGGCAGGAGGAGAAGGGGACGACAGAGGATGAGATGGCTGGATGGCATCACCGACTCAATGGATGTGAGTTTGAGTGAACTCTGGGAGTTGGTGATGGACAGGGAGGCCTGGCGTGCTGCAATTCATGGGGTTGCAAAGAGTTGGACATGACTGAGCAACTGAACTGAACTGAACCGAATACAAGTACGGAGAATTCATCAGTGGACAAGACAGGAAGGTGTGGATGCTGACCAAGCTTTGGTGGGACCAGCTTTAGTTACAGTATCTGGCACATTCCAGATGTTATGGAATGAATGCATGTTCCCTCCTTTAGTTATGTCTATAGTGTTTAGCAAGATTTAAAGTTCAGAGCATGCCAAAAAAGAAAAAAATTCTGTTTAACACATAAGCACATTGGTGGAGAAAAAGAACCCTTTAATTTCTTTAAATATCTCCCTCTAGATGCCTAAAACTCCACCTTGAGTCTGCAACTTGTTTCAATTTCTCTCTCTGCTGCTCCTTCCCATCCCCTTGGTCTTGCCTTCTCCTTTCCCTACCCTCAAGCTCTGGTCCAAGATACCAAGCAAAGAATTCCCTCTTTTATTTGGTTGTTCTTTGAAGGGAATAAAGGTGGCTCTAAAGGCAATGGCACCCCACTCCAGTACTCTTGCCTGGAAAATCCCATGGACGGAGGAGCCTGGTAGGCTGCAGTCCATGGGGTCCCTAGGAGTTGGACATGACTGAGCGACTTCATTTTCCCTTTTCACTTTCATGCATTGGAGAAGGAAATGGTGACCCACTCCATTATTCTTGCCTGGAGAATCCCAGGGATGAGGGAGCCTGGTGGGCTGCTGTCTATGGGGTCACACAGAGTCGAACACGACTGAAGCGACTTAGCAGCAGCAGCAAGAAGCAATCTCAGATATGCAGATGACGCCACTCTTATGGCAGAAAGTGAAGAAGAACTAAAGAGTCTCTTGATGAAAGTGAAAGAGGAGAGTGAAAAAGTTGGCTTAAAACTCAACATTCAAAATACTAAGATCATGGCATCCGGTCCCATCACTTCATGGCAAATAGATGGGGAAACAGTGGCAGGCTTTTTTGGGGGGGGCTCTAAAATCACTGCAGATGGTGACTGCAGCCATGAAATTAAAAGACACTTACTCCTTGGAAGGAAAGTTATGACCTACCTAGACAGCATATTGAAAAGCAGAGACATTACTTTGCCAACAAAGGTCCATCTAGTCAAAGCTATGGTATTTCCAGTGGTCATGTATGGATGTGAGAGTTGGACTATAAAGAAAGCTGAGTGCTGAAGAAGTGATGCTTTTGAACTGTGGTGTCGGAGAAGATTCTTGAGGGTCCCTTGGACTGCAAGGAGATCCAACCAGTCCATCCTAAAGGAGATCAGTCCTGAGTGTTCATTGGAAGGACAGATGTTGAAGCTGAAACTCCAATACTTTGGCCACCTGATGTGAAGAGCTGACTCATTTGAAAAGACCCTGATTCTGGGAAAAACTAAAGGCGGGAGAAGGGGACGACAGAGGATGAGATGGTTGGATGGCATCACCGGCTCAATGGACATGAATTTGGGTAAATTCTGGGAGTTGGTGATGGACAGGGAAGCCTGGCATGCTGCAGTCCATGGGGTTGCAAAGAGTCGGACTGAGCGACTGAACTGAACTGAAACTAAAGAAGCCCTTTAGGTCCAACAGATAGCAATTAAGGAAATAAAATGGGAAAACACCCCGCCTTAACTCTACTTCAGAGTGAGACACGTAAAAGGCAAAACTTTTAGGGCCACTGGGAGTCCACACAGGTCAAATTTCTGGGAACCTATCTGGCCGGGCAAACAAAAAGTATCCAGCACACTTTCCATCTCATCCTGCTTTCTTCTGTTTTCCAACTCACAGTCTGAATGGTCTCTCTGAAGCATGAATCTGGGGAATGGGGAGGGGAGGGGATTAGATGAAGAGGATCAAAAAGTACAAACTTCCAGTTATATACGATAACAAGTACTGGGGATATAATATACTACTTGATCAATATAATTAACACTGTTGTATGTTATATATGAAAGTTGTTAATGAGAGTAAATCCTGAGTTTTCACCACATGGAAAAGGAATTTTTCTTTTTTTAAAAAAAAATTTATATGAGGTGAGGAATATTCCCTGACTTTATTGTGGTAATCATTTCATGATTTCTTGTTTATTTAGTCACTCAGTCTTGTCTGACTCTTTTGCGACCCCACAGACTGTAGCCTGCCAAACTCCTCTGTCCATGGGATTTCCCAGGCAAGAAGACTGGAGTGGGTTGTCATTTCCTTTTCCAGGGGATCTTCCCAACCCAGGGATCAAACACGCATCTCCTGCATTTGCAGGCCGACTCTCTACCAGGGAAGCCTCTTTCATGATGGATTTAAGTCAAATCACTATGCCATACACCTGAAATTTATAGTGTTGTATGTCAATTATATCTCAATAAAACTGGAAGAAAAAATACAGCATGATCTAAAATAAAATAATAAAAGACAAACTTTCTCTGCTAGTATTGATCACCTTTTACAATATAAATAGCATGTCTTATTCTAGTCTGTTTTTCTCAACTCATCAAAAAATCCTTCTGCAATTATTGTTGCTGAGAGGAAGGGACAGTTAGGGAATTTGGGATGAACATGTACACACTTTCATTCCCTGGTGGCTCAGATGGTAAAGAATCTGCCTGCAATGAGGGAAACACAGTTCAATCCCTGGGTGCAGAAGATACCCTGGAGAAGAGCATGGCTACCCACTCCAGTATTCTTGCCTGGAGAATTGCATGGAGAGAAGAGTCTCATAGGCTTCAGTCCAAGGGGTTGCAAAGAGTCAGACATGACTGAGCAGCTAACACACACACATACACACGGCTGTATTTAAATGGATAACCAACAAGGACCTACTCTATAGCACATGGAACTCTGCTCAATGTTATATGGCAGCCTGGATGGGAGTGGGGTTTGGGGGAGAATGGATACATGTATATGTATGGCTGAGTCCCTTCACTGTTCACCTGAAACTATCACAACATTATTAATCAGCTATACCCCAATACAAAATAAAAAGTAAAAACAAACAAACAAAAAAAAACCCTTCTGCTACTTTTACTTTTTTTGGACCAAGTACCCCAGAAGGAGGGACTCATGGCCCTTCTCCAGGAAGAATGGGAAGGAGTAAAACCCTCATTTTGTCATAAAAAATGGATGGACAGTCAGTTCAGTTCAGTTGCTCAGTTGTGTCCGACTCTTTGTGACCCCATGGACTGCAACACACGAGGCCTCCCTGTCCATCACCAACTCCTGGAGTTTACCCAAATTCATATCCATTGAGTTGGTGATGCCATCCAACCATCTCATCCTCTGTCGTCCCCTTCTTCTCCCGACTTCAATCTTTCCCAGCATCAGGGTCTTTTCAAATGAGTCAGCTCTTCACATCAGGTGGCCAAAGTATTGGAGTTTCAGCTTCAACATCTGTCCTTCCAATGAACACTCAGGACTGATCTCCTTTAGGATGGACTGATTGGATCTCCTTGCAGTCCAAGGGACTCTTGAGAGTCTTCTCCAACACCACAGTTCAAAAGCATCACTTCTTCAACGCTCAGCTTTCTTTATAGTCCAACTCTCACATCCATACATAATGACTGGAAAAGCCATAGCCTTGACTAGACGGACCTTTGTTGGCAGAGTAATGTCTCTGCTTTTTAACATGCTATCTAGGTTGGTCACAACTTTCCTTCCAAAGAGTAAGCGTCTTTTACTTTCATGGCTACAATCACTATCTGCAGTGATTTTGGAGCCCAAAAAAAAAGTCTGCCACTGTTTCCCCATCTACTTGCCATGAAGTGATGGGACCAGATGCCATGATCTTCGTTTTCTGAATGTTGAGTTTTAAGCCAACTTTTTCACTCTCCTCTTTCACTTTCATCAAGAGGCTCTTTAGTTCTTCTTCACTTTCTGCCATAAGGGTGTTGTCATCAGCATATCTGAGGTTATTGATATTTCTCCTGGCAATCTTGATTCCAGCTTGTGCTTCATCCAGCCCAGTGTTTCTCATGATGTACTCTGCATCTAAGTTAAATAAGCAGGGTGACAGTATACAGCCTTGACGTACTCCTTTTCCTATTTGGTACCAGTCTGTTTTTCCATGTCCAGTTCTAACTGTTGCTTCCTGACCTGCATACAGTTTTCTCAAGAGGCAGGTCAGGTGGTCTGGTCTGAATGGACAGTAACACTGACCAAACTGAAAAATTTACCCCAGCTATGTTCTGGATGTTCAATTGCTCTCCTATAAAATATGTATTGGGTTTCCCTGGCTGTTCAGTGGTAAAAAAAATCCACCTGCCAATGTAGGAGATGCAGGTTTAATCCCTGGGTTGGGAAGATCCACTGGAGAAGGAAATGGCAATCCACTCAAGTATTTTTGCCTGGGAAATCCCATGGACAGAGAGCCTGGTGGGCTACAATCCATGGGGTCGCAAAAGAGTCAGGCACGACTGAGTAACTGAACAACACCAACAAAATATGTATCAGAAAGCCTGAGAGGGAGGGTGAGAGTTGGAGGCCACTGGATTCAGGACTGGAACTTCAAATTAACCTATCTTTAGATTCGAATTTGGCCAAGAGGGACAATGGATTTTGTACTACTATCACTGTCTAGTTCTTCTGAACCCAAACTAGCTGGCGACAAGAGGTGGTGCACTGAGGATCAGTGTCTTTTTATGTGAAAACAGGAAAAAAACCCAACTTGCCTTAGAAGAGAGTACTGTGATGGGAGCAGAAGAAAAAGTCGGGGAATACAGAAGAGCCTCATAAAGACTGACTTCCGCTGGTTGGGACAGAAACAGATACGACATGGGTTTAGTTCCTTTGTCTTAAAGGAGGATGGGATTCTATACCAATCCACCAGTGACTGACTGATTTGTTCTCTAGAATGGTCATTGTTCCACAGTTCTTTGTTTTCTAGACTCTGGGTTCTGCTACCTCCATCCCTGAGAAAAGCCTACAGCCAAGTCTCCTGGGACTGTGATGTTGCTGAGTGACCACCAGGGGGCAAAGCAAGACTACGAAGCTCTCCCCACCATCCCTTCCAGTTTCCATGGAGTCAAATTCAGCCGGAATCCGCTTTAAAAATCATCCAGGGCTTTTTTGATCAAACATCTTTGCTTACAGGCGAAAAAGCCAAGGTCTAAAAAAGAGAAATCATTTTTCAAGGCCACGTAGTGAATTAATGGTGACGTTGGAACCAGAAACCAAGTGTACTGGCTATTCCAATGTTATACAGGTTCTACCACATCAAGCTTTCTTCTGTCTCATATTTTATTCTAGAATACACTGGTTTTTAATAATGTATTTTCCATAAAAACGACTTGTCTCTCTAGTTAGATTGTAAGTCCTTGGGGCCAGGGACCATGGTTTGCCCAGCACTGTATATCTTTTCCTTCAGAACCTAGCATATAGCTCTGCAGACAGCCTATGCCCAACACCAGGTGCAGGATTTCAACAGACATTGTGAAACTGCTGTCTGGTGGGCACAGCCATGGTTCCTGAGAACACAGAGATGGAAACAAATGACTATAATTCAGGAGGTGAGGTTTTTTTGGTTGTTGTTTTTTTTGGGGGCCACACTGAGTCATGTGGGATCTTAGTTCCCTCACCAGGGATTGAACTTATGCTCCCTGAATTGGGAGCACACAGTCTTAACTACTGGACCACCAGGGAAGTCCCAGGAGGTGAGTTTTTAACAGCGGTGTAGACAGAGTGCTGTGGAAGAACAAGAAGAGGAAGTGACTACCCGGTTGGGATACAAAATTGAGTTCTAAAGGAAGAATGAGAACTCATCAAAGACAGGAGATGGGAATTCTGAATAGAAGAAACGGTAGAATAAGCCAACATATAGAGACATAATAAGCTACCCACTCAAGTATTTCTGGGCTTCCCTTGTGGCTCAGCTGGTAAAGAATCTACCCGCAATGTGGGAGACCTGGGTTCGATCCCTGGGTTGGGAAGATCCCCTGGAGAAGGGAAAGGCTACTCACTTCAGTATTCTGGCCTGGAGAATTCCATGGGCTGTATAGTCCACGGGGTCACAAAGAGTCGGACACGACTGAGCGACTTTCACTTTCACTTTCATGGAGGGATGAGGGCATGGTGTGTCAGGTGAAAACGAGTGGTTCTAAGTAGCTGCAGGGCAGTAAACAAGCTTGAGGTCAGTTGCAAAGCTGGTGTCTACTCGTTCACTTTTCATCGTAGAGACAGTAAGTACCCTGCAAGTGCCGGGCAGCACTGTTGTACATAACGATGGTTGTGAGATGATAATAAAAGTGAGGTCAGTAATAATAATAATGATGAAAATACAAGTGTGGTTTAATTCCAAGGATTTGGTGTCTTGAATTTAGGGTTCATTCCTCACGGGAATCAGATAATCCAGATAAATATTCTATCCTTCTTTTATTAAAAAAATAGTCAGTAAGCCCTTTGTATGCGCTCAGCACCGTTCTATGAACTAGGAATATAACAGTGACCAAGGATTGAGGTCCAGGCTATTATAGAGCTGTCATTGCTCATGGGCGAGGCAGATAATAAACAAATGAAGACATGCCTTTCAGATAATGATGTGACACAAGGGAAGTAAAAGAAGGCAACATGACAGGAAATAACTGAAGGGGGATATCATTAGATAGGTGGCACAAAGGACCCCGTACTGAGGAAGTGACATTTGAGCTGAATGAACTGTCAGCTGCAGGGAAAGCCGAGGGAAGAATATCCCAAGCAGGAGAAATCTCCAGGGCAAAGACCCTGTGGGGTGTACAGGCAGCCTGGTGTGCCCAGGGACAGGAAAAACTACTAGAGCCTAGCAGCCACCGGGAGGATGGTCTATAGTCAGAGGGCAGGCAGAGGCCAGGTCATGGAAGGGTGTTCAAAATGTGGCAAAGGGTTTAGATTTTACTCTAAATGCAATGGAGACTTTTGAAGCAAGATAGTGATGTTGAATGATTTACACTTTTAAAAGCTAGCTCTGGTGGCTCCTCACTCTACCTTTGGGTGGATACAGTGCCTGCCACTGTCTGGCTGTGGAATCCAGTCATGTAGCACTGTTTACTGGTGCTCTAGCTTCATCTTTACAGACCTATGGAAGGAAGTCTCTGAGGACAAACTGCTTTTTGAAAGTCCCCCTGAGCTTGGGGGAGGCAGGAACAGAAGGTCCATTCTCCTTGGTGCTTGGTGAGTGATGATGCTGGCAGTGAAGGAGGCCTCTGGTCAGTTGCTAAGCTTAGGACCTGGATGAAGGATGCTCCCACTCCACGCCTTCCATTAAAGACACTTTGTCCCCACTCAGCGTCCCTCCTGAGGGCTCTGTGAAATTAAGAGCTGTGTGTTCCTTCGTCTTGCTTTCTTCACACCTCCCTCAGAATCACTGTGTGCAGGCTGTCCCAGGAAGAGACATGAGGGGGAAAAAGGACTTAGGAGTATTCACATAGCCACATAAGTACCCATACAAATAAATATGGATGGGGCCAGGGACCATGTTTTGCCCAGCGCAGTATATCTTTTTTCATTCTAAAAGCAATTTATTTAGGCTAACTATATGCACAGAGGATGAGATGGCTGGATGGCATCACCGACTCGATGGACGTGATTCTGAGTGAACTCCTGGAGATGGTGATGGACAGGGAGGCCTGGAGTGCTGGGATTCATGGGATCGCAAAGAGTTGAACACAACTGAGCGACTGAACTGATATGCACAACATCTGGAGATCCAAATGAATATGTCCTAAAATAACTGTAGTTTTTTTTTTTTGCATCAAAGCTATTTATTTATTATTTTTATGGTTGTATTGCCTGGCATGCAGGATCTTAGTTCCCCAACCAGGGACTAAATCTGCACCTCCTGCAGTGGAAGTGTGGAGTCTTAACCACTGGACTGCCAGGGAAGTCCCAACAGTAGGTCTTAAATGATTTTTACATGGATGAATAACTGACCTGACTGAAGGGTGGAAATGGAATGGTGATTGTTCACTTTACAATAACATCAACTTTAACAGCTCTTTTAAATAAGACTCTCCTCTTTAATGTATCTAAATTGGATACAACTTTCAAGAGTCAATTCATTCATCCTTTCCAGGACATCAAGTAAAGACAGTGTACTGGAACTGGTTTATAAGGGCTCTGGAGAAAGTGAAAGTTGCTCAGTTGTGTCCAACTCTTTGAAACCCCATGGAATATAGGGTGGGCTTCCCTTGTGGCTCAACTGGTAAAAAATCCGCTTGCAATGAGGGAGACCTGGGTTTGATCCCTGGGTTGGGAAGATCCCCTGGAGAAGGGAAGGGCTACCCACTCCAATATTCTGGCCTGGAGAATTCCATGGACTGTATAGTCCATGGGGTCACAAAGAACTGGACACTACTGAGCGACTTTCAGATACCCAGGACTATAGAGCTGATGGAACTCTCCAGGCCAGAATATTGGAGTGCGTAGCCGTTCCCTTCTCCAGGGGATCTTCCCAAGCCAGAAATCGAACCCAGGTCTTCCTCATTTCAAGCGGATTCTTTACCAGTTGAGCCACAAGGGAAGCCCAAGAGTACTGGAATAGGTAGCCTATCCCTTCTCCAGAGGATCCTCCTGACCCAGGAATCAAACCGGGGTCTCCTGCATTGCAGGTGGATTCTTTACCAACTGAGCTATCAGGGAAGCTGGAGAGCCCAGTGGTAAATTTTCAGCAATTTTCCAAGCAGATTGTTAAAACTGATCATTACTAAACATTAATAAATTTACAATTAAATGTTATACTTGAAATATTCAAATTCTTGCCTCCTAATTAGTTTAATGCATTTTACTATCAGTGTTCTTGAAGTTATTTATATGTACCTGTAAGATGGAAATACTGCATAATGGTGGCCTACTGTATGTCACAACCCCATATTCAGTGATGTCCATCTGTAGCCTGAAATTGACCCTGATGGGAATATTTACACCATGAAAATTGGCAAATGCTCTAAACCAGGGCTTTTTTCCCCCGGAGAACTATCAGCATACCTCAGGTGTAGTATGTATTATGTAGTCATCTTATATTAATTCTCATATGGTGAATCTGCTTTTAGAATCTTACTTACAGAACTAAATGGACTGAGAAAACTTGCCTTGACACTGAAGTCTATGATCCTTATTGCTACATTAATTTTACATAAGCAAGCAGCCTGCAGTCCAGGATGCCTGTTGGTCACAAATAACAAGTCACAAGAGGACTATTTGAAAGAATTAGAATCTTGTTCAACAAACCTTTCTTTAGCAGTTACTATGTACAAAGATGTATGCTGAAGGCTAGGGAAGATATTAGATAAATAACAGTGCATGTTCTCCTTTTAGAGGAGATGACAAAAAACCTTTGGTGATACAATGTGGTAAGTGCTATAATGGAGATACAGAAGCGGGGGGAAAGAAGGTCATCAGAGAGACTTCAGTGAGAACCTGGACTATCAGCATCAGTGTCTCTCTTGTTCTCCACTGTGTTCCTAGCACCTTGCACAGTGCCTGGCTGGCACAGGGTTGGTTATCAATAACTATTGGATGAATGAAGGAGTTTACCTCGATCCTGGAAAAATAAGACAAACAGATAAGAGTGGGTAGAGGCAGGGTGTTTGAAAAACACACGGACTTCCCTGGTGGTCCAGTGACTGAGACTCCGCATTCCCAATGCTGGGGACCTAGGTTCAATCCCTGGTCAGGGAACTAGATCCCACAGGCTGCAGCTAAGGCTCAGAGGCTGCACCTACAGATCCCCTGTGCCGCAACTAAGACCCGGCACAGCCAAAAAACAAATAATTTAAAAAAAGAAAAAACATAACGTATAGAGACCTGGGTAGGGGAGGTAAGGGGAAGAGCTCAGCATATTTCAAGAGAGAGAATGTTTAAATTTAATGTGGCATGAGGGGTCCAGGGGCTAGAACTGATAAGGATGAGAGTACAGAAGAGGAGTTCTCTGCCTCAAATCTCTGTAGAGCTCTAAAAAGACCAAAGGAGTTGGCTTGTTGTGCAGCCCCAAGGTCAGAGTTAGGAGCAATGTGGGGAATCTCAGAGAAATCAGATTTAGTTAGAGAACTTTCTAACAGATCTGTCCAACAGTGCGATGGGCAGACTAGGAAGGCTGTGAGCAAGTTCTCTAAGAGGGTAGCAGACAGGTGGCAGACAAACTTAGTGAGACAGATTGCTATGGGTAGATAGATTTTTTTTCCTGACTAGATTTTGGAAGAATTTATCAAATCTCCTTTTTAAGAGTATTAGATAATATATGGGCTTCCTAGGTGGCACAGTGGTAAAGAATCTGCCTGCCAAGGCAGACCACACAGGAGACATGAGTTTAGTCTTTGGGTGGGGAAGATCCTCTGGAGAAGGAAATAGCAACCCACTCCAGAGTGGGTTTCCAGGCAATTTTCTTGCCTGGAAAATTCCATGGACAGAGAAGCTTGGCTGACTATAGTCCATGGGGTTGCAAAGAGTCAGACACAACTGAGCAACTGAGCACAGATAATATATGGAAAATCATGAACAGCATTTCTACAGAAGACATAGAAACTTTCCTCAAGGGTTTGTTTCTTTTTTTTTTTTTCTTTTTGCTGTTTTTATTTATTTATTTTTTGGCTGTACTGAGAGGCATGTGGGATCTTGGTTCCCCAAGCAAGGATCGAACCTGTATCTCCTGCGCTGGAAGTGCAGAGTCTTAACTGCTGGACCACCGGAATTTCCAAAGGCTTGTTTCTTATGTCAGTCACTGAGAGCAATAGGGGTGCTGAAGGGTCTCCCGTGAGAAAGTAAATATCTTTTCAAGTCATTGAGGTCTTCACTCCATCATGAAGCAGTTATCTATCCAGTATCTTTGTGTATCAGGGACTTTGCTAAATTCTGGAAATATAGATACAAAAGAAAAAAAACAAACCCTGCCCTCAGAGTGCAGGGTGGAAAGGCAAATATTTATACTTCAATAGTTAAAATACCATTTGCTACCAAAAATTTGCTTTGCTTGGGGGACTCAGGGAAGCCCTGAAAGAGAAATGACTCGGAGCTGACTTTTGAAAAGTAAAACAGAATTCACTACATGAAGGAAGAGAAAGATAGTCCAGACAGAAAGGAAACATAGACTAAGCCATGGAAATTAGACAATGCATGGGCAGGTGGGGAGGTGAGTGGCTGGTGAAAGTACAGGGTAGGTGGCAGTAAGAGCCAAAATGCACGCGGCCTTGAATCCAGAGCTGCCTCACTGGAAAAGACCCTGCTGCTGGGAGAGATTGAGGGCAGGAGAAGGGGACGACAGAGGATGAGATGGCTGGATGGCATCACCGACTCGATGGACATGAGTTTGGGTGGACTCCAGGAGTTGGTGATGGATAGGGAGGCCTGGCGTACTGCGGTTCATGGGGTTGCAAGGAGTCGGACACGACTGAGCGACTGAACTGAACTGAACTGAATCTGTCAACAATTGGAAGTCGATAATGTTTTATCCTATTATTTATTTAATAAATTTTTTATTTTGAAAGAATTTTAGACTGACAGAAAAGTTGCAAAGGTAGTACAGAGTTTTTTCTAAGAACCATGGATCTTTCATCCAGTTTGGCCCAGTGTTATCACCTTACATAGCCACGGCACCTTTGTCAAGACTAAGAAACCAATGTTCGTACATGACTATAAATTAATAGACTTTATTTACCAGTTTTTCCACTCATGTCCTTTCACTATCCCAGAATCCAAGCCAGGATATCACATTGCACTTAATGTTTTAATGTTTTTCTTTTTACTTCCAATAATGGGTCTTAAGTGGGAAGATGATGTGATCAGGTTTGTCAGTAGGAATAATCTACGTAATTTTTATGGCAAATGTGAAGAAAATAGATTGGAGGTGCCCACACTAGGGGTGGAAGACTTGCTAAAAGGCTACTAGAGAAGTCCAGTAAGAGATGATGATGGCCTGAACTCTGAGGACATTAAGGATGAACAGGTGTGTTGACACCTTTTTGATCTTATGGTAGAGACCTTTCCTGAAGTAGAATGGATAGGATATAGGGGAGGGCAATGTCAATCCATCTCCTTTATCTGAGATGAATCTATGTATATAGCAGACTTTAAACAAAGATGGAGAAAGGAAAAGATCTCTGTCCCAGATCCTTGGGATGAGATTATGTCTTCAATTAAACACTAAACTTAACTCCGAGTGCCCTGAAAGCCTAAGCAAAAAGGGAAGCATGAGGACATTTCCTTCTCCAGGGAATCTTCCCCACCCAAGGATCTCATCATCTGTTAAAACGAAGCATACTCAAGGGAGAGGAAGTGGCCAGGTTGGAGAAGAAGAAATTAAGCCTGGAGGGCACCAGCAGCAGATCCTGTTTGTCTCTGATTCAGAGGGCTCTGGGGAGGCTCTGTTTCTTTTCTTTTTTTTTTTTTTTAAGATTTCATTGCTGCGGACCATGTTTAAAGTCTTTATTGAATTTGTTGTAATATTGCTTCTGTTTTAGGTTTTGATTTTTTGGCTACAAGGCATGTGGGATCTTAGCTTCCAAACCAGCTATTGAACCTGCACCCTTCCCACTCCCACCCCTACACACACTGGAAGGCAAAGTCCTAACCACTGGATTGCCACGGAGGTCCCCCAGAAGCTCTCTTTCTGGGGACACTGGTTCCTCCAGCACTCTCTGTTCTTGGAGAGCATCAACTGGCAACACAGGAGGTGGGGACCCCAGTTATCTTTACAGACACAGTCGTAAGTGTTTCAACCTGGAAATGTGATTCCCTACCAGAGAGGGATGTGATTCAATATCCCTTCTGTCTTATCTCTTACTCTTCCCAGTCTGCTCCCCTCCAACATTTACTGAATTTCCAGCAGCTCTGCAAGAAGTTCCTCTGGGGAGGAAGTTGAGGTCCAAAATTGGGATAGATGAACTTACCCAAGACATCCAAGCAAGCCAGGGAGAGAGCCAGGACAGGAGCCCTGTCCTTTTGAGTTCAGAGTTTGCGTGTTTCTTGTCTGGACAGAGCTGGTGGTTCTCTTCTTAGGTCCTATTAATTCATACACTCATTTACCACGAGGTATGGGACACCAAGGATGGGCTGAGGTGAGGGGCTCCAGGCCCTTGCCCCCACCCCCACCCCATCAATTTCAGGTAAGAAAGACAATGCTTCGACCTAAAGCCCTTACTCAAGAGGATTGAGTATGACCAACCCTCTCAGAAAGGTGCAGGCCCTGCCTGCAGAGGCAAAGGAAAGACTGTGTCCTGCTTCTGGAGTGCTAGGGTGGGATGGGAGGGAGCAGAAGATTCGCAGAGGAAGGGCCAGGGATCCCGCATGGCGCCTCTAGATTCGGGGATAGCTAGCCAGAGCATTCCAGGCGCCTGGAATTCGGACCCCTTCTCTTCGAGATCTGAGTGCTTTGACGTGCTCATCCCACGTGCGAAACAATTGTGGGATTAAAAACATTAAAAGATACTTAAGATACTAAGGTCCCCATTTTAGCACGGGGATCTGGGAAACAGACTCACGTGGAGTGGCCAAGTGCACAGACAAGAACAGCAAGTGTCCCGATTTCATCCAGAGGCGGGGTTCTGTGCAAGCACCATGGAACTCCCTCACCTGGGCGCCTGTCGGATCCACAGCCCGCTTCGCCTTTCCGACCCCGACATCTCTCCCTTCCCCACCCGAAAGTTTCTAACAGGGTTCAGTCCTCCTGGGCTCGGGGCGCCGCGGGGAGTTAGGGGTTAAAACCCGTGGCCCGGGTGGCTCCTTCCCCCTCCCCAGCCCCCTCGCCTCCTCTCGGCGCGGCGCCTGGAGCGTCTGTCCCAGAGACCGGCACGAGAGAGGAGGGGGAAAGTGGGCCTGTTTCTCGGGTGGCCAATCCACCGAGCCCGCGGTGCCTCAGAGGAGGCGCCAGGGCTAGGCCAGCGCCAGGCCGGGGCTGCCTGCTTCCCGCGGCAAAGTACAAATGCGCCCGAGCGCGGCGCCTGGCGCCCTTGGCGTGCACAGCCGGCCCGCGCGCAGCCTCCCCCCGTGGCCGCCGCGCCGTCGCCGCCGCGGGTACCGCCGCGCCGCCGGGCTCCAGGACCCGGCAGCCCGACCCCGAGCTCTGCGAGCAGGGGGCGCCGGCCGCTTCTAGCCCGCACGCCCGGAGCAGCCCGCCGGTCCCGCGCGCCTGGCCCAACGCTGCGCAGCTGGGCGGACTCCGGTCCTCCCTCTCCCGTCTTTCTTCTCCTCCCCTCCCTCTCACCTTCTCCTTTACTTTAATTGCTTTCCCCTCTTGCACACCTTCCTGTATCCCTCCAACCCTTTCCCTCCGTTGGCTTTCCACCTTCCTCCTATTCCCACCTTGGACCTCCCTTTTTGTCCTCAACACCTTCCTCTCAAGCCTTCTCTGAATCTCTAACCCTAACCCTCCCCGGGTCTGTGGATTGCTTTGTGCCCCTGGGCGTCAGTGTCCCCCGCATCTCACTTTCCCCGAAGTCCCCTCCTGAGGGCCTGGCCCTGGGGAAGAAGGATGGTTCCCGAGGTAAGGGTCCTCTCCTCCTTGCTGGGACTTGCGCTGCTCTGGTTCCCCTTGGACTCCCACGCACGAGCCCGTAAGTAGCGGAGTGGGTGTGCTGGGTGGCAGAAGAGGGGACCCTGGGGATGTGCTGGAAAGTGCCAGGACTTGGAACCCCAGACTGTTCTGACAGCCATCCAGCGAGCACCTGTGCCGGGAGGGTGGAGGCTTCTCTGCGGACCAGTTAGGGCTGACCAGACTGGGGGGAACTCGGCAAGACTCAGAGCTAAGGGGGCTGCGGCCACGGACCCGAGGGTGAGGGACCTGAGAGCAGTGGGCGAGAGGGCAGGGCACGGTGCTTCTTCTGGAGGAGCGGGGGATGCTTATTCCTAGCTGAGAGTCTGGCGTGTTTGGCGGCAAGGGTGTGATGATGAAGAGGCTATTGCATTTAAAGAGAGCCGGTGGAAAGAAAGAAGAGTTAACTGGGATAACTTTCCCATTGCTTTTCTCTTTTGAGACTTACAACACTCCGGTCAGGTGGGTATTATCATTTGCATTTTACAGATGAGAAAACTTAGACTGAGAGAGGAAACTTGCTCACGTTGACAGAGCTAGTGAGCCATCCGAAGCCAGAGTCTTCAATTCCCAATCTGATGCTTTTCCCCCTGGTCCCACAGCACCTGGAAGGAACTCTGATTTTGAGCTGTGACATTGGGAGGCAGCAGGGCACAGGGAGATAGACCAGGGTCTTCATGATCCCAGATCTGCTGACTACCAGCTGGTAGGAGGCAGATATGTCTCTGAGCCTCAGTTTCCTAATCTATAAAATGGGAGTGAAAATCCCAGGACTGTTCTGAGGATTAAATGGAAGAAAACATGGAAAGCAACCAGCACCAGCAACTAGCTGGTCCATGGTAGGTTCTCGAAAAACACGTTCCCTAAATCATGTTTTTCTACTTGTACACAGTGTAACCTCAGTGAGTTGATATCAACTCTCTGAGCCTCAATTTCCTCACTCTTTCCACAATAGGCTGGTGGCGGACCTCCTACCCATCTTTTGACCGTCTCTTGGAAGGCTGGGAGGGTGAAGAACAAAACCAAAGATTCTCTTAAAAAGAAGGAAGCATCTTGGTTCAAATGCAGACATACCCAGTAAAGAAACCAAGGCCCAGCACGGGCAGTGTTCCGCCCCAGGTTACACCGGGCACAGCCTGGCATTAAACCCCATTTTCCCAGCCTAGAGCACGTTCCTCTCCACAGCTCAGCTCCTCCATCTCTGCCTTCTTTTGCACATGACTTTCTGGAGCCAGCATTGCTGGGTGTTGTTTCATTCCTGTCTCTGATCATCAGGGCAGGCTGCATGTCTGTCCGTCTCTGGGTGGCCACCAGCATGAGATTCACAGAAGTCCTTAGTAACAAGCCCTGAAAAGAGCCCCGTGTTAGTTCAAGTCCTGGCTCTGCCCCTTAGTAGCTGTGTGGCTTTTCGTAAGTGACAACCTCTCGGAGCCTCACTTTCTGCATCTAAGACGCACACCCACCTGAAGGCTTCTCAGGAGGATTAGAGGAGATGACTGTTAAGTGCCCAGCACAATGCCTACTGCTCTGTCAGTGTCTCCTCCTCCTCCTTGAGGCCTGGAGGTTTCCTCCCAACACCTTCTCATTGCTTCTTAAAAGAGAGAATTAGCACAGGATGCCCTTAATGCCTGCCTCCCTTGCACTTGGCACATGGCTCTTAACCCCCCAGATTTCATTGCCCTGGATGCATCTTAGAAAGATGGCCTAGAATCATCTTTATGTAGATTGCTCACATCTCCCCACGGCTCTCCTCCTTGCCTCCCAGAGCCTGTCAGCCCTCTACAGCCCAGCTTAGGTCACACCTCTTCCAGCAAACTCTCCCTGCCACCTGATCCATGCTGATCTTCCCTCCTCTGTGCTTCCACTCTTCGGGCCATATTTCTCATTAGGTGCTGCCAGTATTCCATCTCCCCTAGACTGGAGCCTAGTTACCGACATGCAAGAAAAACCTTGGAGCAGAATTCTTGAGTTAAGGTGACGTGGAGGTAGTCAAAGGGGTGTAAGATGCTGTGATTTCAAAGCTGAAAGAACTTTTGAAAGTCACCTGTTTCTACACCTCAATGTACCAATCCATACAGTTAAACCAAAGCCCAGAAAGGACAAGTGACTTGCCCAAGGTCACACAGCAAATTTATTAAAGAAATGAACCGAGACCTGGATCCTAGTCCCTGATTTATCACTTACTGGTTATGTGAATTAGGACAAATTATTTCCTTCTTTTAGCCTCTCAAAGAAGGCTAATAACTTCTGTGTAATGCTAATAACCTATGAATCTTTAAACAGTCCTGTAGTCATTTGTTAAGGTCTTGTTTGAAGGTCTCCTGTGAAGGCCCTTGTCTTAGTTTAGTAAGTTTAGTTAGTAAGATCTGGGGCCTGTTGTAAGTAAGAAATCTCCTGGTGACATCTTAGGTGCTTTCAGAAGTGGTACCCACAGATAGAAATTCTCAAACCCTGTGGTGTCTGATTCCTGAGATGGCCCTGTCCTGTAGAATATATAGGCCTGTGAACATGTATGGCAGCTTGCTCCTTAGTTTAAAGTGCAAGGGTATTCAAGCAAAGGTTATTCTATCCTTGACTCTATTTCCAGCCACAGATTGAGCCTTGATCCCAGCCCAGACTGAGTCTCAACTCCAGCCACAGACTGAGCTCTAATCCTCAGACACTACTGTGGATCAAGCCCCATTTCCATTCCCACCTAGAGCCCTTAGCCAGGATGAGCCCCTGATCTGGTCACTGGCCAGTGCAGTCCCAGGCTGAGCCACCTGTGTGTATGACGTCAGTCACTTTGGGCACCCATCCCCACTTGTGTCTGTGGAATGAGAACCTGCCCAGTTCCTTGACTCCCTCTCCAGTGCTCTTTCTCCTCTGTCAGCTCCTCTTCTTTGTGCTCTTCCCCTGGTGGCGCAGAGGCTAAAGCGTCTGCCTGCAATGTGGGAGACCTGGGTTCGATCCCTGGGTCAGGAAGATCCCTTGGAGAAGGAAATGGCAACCTACTCCAGTATTCTTGCCTGGAGAATCCCATGGACAGAGGAGCTTGGTGGGCTACAGTCCACGGCTCGCAAAGAGTCGGACTCGACTGAGCGACTTCACTTCACTCACTTTACTAACTGTACCCCCTCTCGTAACTCCCCCCCACCTCCGCTTTAAGGTGTACAGCTGCTTCTGTTTTTTCATCTCTCCCTCCATCCAATCCTGACTTCAGGAGAGAGTTGGTTATCAGGTAAAACCACCAGCTCGTCTACCTCCAAGGTTTATGTATACCATGGAAATCAAAGTTTTTGGCCCCAGGTGACAAAACCTCAGACCCAAGAGGCAGGGTGGGGGCAGGAAAGGAGCTTCTGTGCTATGACATGGTACAGATGGAATCAGAAGGTCAGGGCTCCGGTCCTGGCTCTGCCTCCAGTTCCAACTGTGACCCACAGCAGGTTGCCTTTGTCTGCCTTGACTTTTCCCAGCTGTAGAGCAATTCGGTGGGAGTCAAATAGATAAACTTTGAGGACCTTTCCAGCTTTAACATCTCATGATTCTAAGACCCAAAGATGCTATCGCCTTGGTTCAGGGTCCGCTCTGGCCTTTGGAAAAGGGAATTGGGGGAGGGTGGGTCTGCAGCCTGGTACCCTTGCCCTCCAGGGAGGAGTGGATAGACAGACATCCACTGAGAATCAGACACCAACAGAAAGGGCCTAGAGGGCCTGGGACAGAGGGTACAGAGGGCTGACGTCTGGCTGCAGTCAGATCCCTCTCTGCCTGTCTTGAGGTTCTGCACCTCTCTCTCCCACCAGTAGAGGTCTCTGTATCACTCACTCGCTTGCAGGCTGTTGAGCAGAGCTGGGCAGCAGCTGTGCAGTTGCTCCAGCTGTTGCACCTGTTCCAGGGCTGGCCTCTCAAGTTCCCCCAGCCGCCGGCCATGGCACCAGGCTCTGGGAGAGAGACTTTGAATCCCTTGGACTCCCAAAGAAGAGGACTGGCATGCGAGCAGTGCTGCTGGAAGGTGCAGTGCAGAGATCATTGCAGGCATCCCTCTGCCTCTGGGCAGGATGTCATCCCAGAGAAGCCTGTTTCATACTCTGTTACCCATACTTATAGTCAGGATTCTTCCTTTACCTCAGATAAATCCTTCTGTTTGCAATTTAAAGCCATTTCTTCTGATCCTGTCCCTTAGGGGATGGGCATTCCTATGAGAAGCCCCCACCTACCTGGATCTGAAGACACATTGGAGTTCATGCTGGAAAAAATCAATTATCTTAGACCAGGGTCAGGCTCTCTTTGGGACTGTGTCCACATCTGTAAAATATGGGATTGGACATAATCTCTCAATCCCTAACTTTCTAAGATTTTGTGTGTTAGTCATTCAGTTGTGTCCGACTCTGCGACCCCATGGTCTTAGCCTGCCAGGCTCCTCGGTCCATGGAACTCTCCAGGCAAGAATACTGGAGTGGGTTGCCATTTCCTTCTCCTTCTAAGATTTTCTGAACCTATAAATGTATTAATACATGTCCATGGAAGAAGAGAATGTAAATAGTTTATTCTCTACCCACTGACCCTTGCCAGGCAACTGAGCTGTCTTTCCTGGTTTGCTGACTCTCTCTTTTAAGGTCCTTCTATGCTCCTGAACATTTGTCATGTGCCAGATAAGAATTCGAGTTCACAGAAGCCAGGGTCCTTTCCCTAGACTGCACAGCTCATGCACTGAGGAGCCGAGGTTTTTACTTCTGATTCCCTTAGGAGGCCTCACTCATTGAGTGCCAATACCCAGCACAGAGCTTATGTCTCAGAGAGGAGCAAGTTTCTTGGTGTGAAAGGGAACTATAAATAAATAAAGTACAGCATAGTGGGCATGAGGGAAGAGATGTGAACTTTCTCACATCCCCATGCAGGCTGGCTCACTCAGGTTTCCTGAGTTCTTGCAGGCTGGGGTCAGGCCAGCCACAGTTCCAGCCCCAGGTCTACCTGGTGCCCTTCTCTTGGTCTCATCCTGCCTGTTTTGCAGCCCAGAATATTCTTGTGTCTTTTCTGCCTCCTCTTGGAAGAATTCCCAGCAACACTACCCACTCCTGGCTACCCCTTAAGAGATCTTAAGAGACCATGAGAGTCTCAAGGCAGACTGTGGGATGACCTTGGATGGGACAGCTTGGGAATTTGGACTTACATGTGAAGATCATGAAATCACTCAGCCTCATACCTTCCTGGGCTCCTGGCTATTTTGTACATAATGTTTGGTGAACAGTTTAGGAGTTCAGATGATGGGAGCTGGAAAGGGGAGGTCCAGGGCCAGTTTCTGTTAGGCGGCAAGGTCAAAGTGCCCAAAGAGATTTGGCTCTTCTGTCACATGATTAAGTTCTCTTTTTGTTGAAGCAGGAAGTTTCCAAGATAAAGAACCAGCAATTGCCTCCTCCTCCAGAACCTTTCTTAACTCCATTCTTTCATCCCACATTCATTTACCAAGCGCTGATTCTGTGTAGGCTCTGCACAGAATACTGGGGATACAGAAATGAATGCCATTGGCCCTTGCTCTCAAGAGACTCACAGTTTACTAAGGAAGAGAAGTCCATTCAAAAAGTACTTCTAACCTAGTATGATGCAAATTGTGGCAGAGGGCTGAACTCAGTCTGTAGGACCGCCAGAAAGGACTGGCAAGTGGCCTGGGAGTTTGGGATGGCTTCACAGGATGGCATTGAAACAGGCTTTGGAGGATGAGGAGTTGGTCCAACATTGGAGATGGAGAATCACATTCCAGGTGAAGAAAGAGTATGCGTAAGGGTACACAAGCATGAAGGAGCGAGGGTAGGGGCGGGGTGGGGATGGGAAGAGTGAGAAATTTAGCGGGAGGATGTGAGGCTTAAAAAAGGGCCACCACAGAGAGTTCTGCTGGAAAAGCAGGTGGGAGCCTGCTCATCATAGGCTGGAGTGACATGATAACACTATGACACATACCAGAGTCTGTCTGATAAACGTAGCTACCTTGAATTCAGATTAGGTCAACGAAGTTCAATCATCAGGCTAGGTAAAGAGATTCGGCTTTGCCCTGGCCAAGTGGGTGTTTCCTGCAGGGAGAGAAACTAGCCCCAGCACACCCCAGTCACCTTCAGGAGACTACATGGACCACAGTCACTCCCACCCCTTTGCGTGCAACTTCTTCTCTGCCCGACTCCACCTTGTTAACTCCTTCAAGATCCAGTTCAGGCATCTGCTCAAGGAAGACTTCCCTGAAGACCCCATGCTTCCACTGTCAGAGCATTTGTCTGACTGCATGTATTATATCTATCTGTCTTCTTCATTAGGCTGTAAGCTCCTTGAGGGTGGGCACTATGTCCTGTTTAGGCATGTACCAGGTCCATGGGCATGTATAACTTGATATACAAAATGCTCAGTACATGAATAAAGGAACCAATGTTACTATTACTAATGATAATAAAACATCAAAATTAATGGTAACACTTACTGCCTATGTGCTAAGAACCCCACATTCACTTGGTTATTCAGGCCTGAAACTCCAGTCCCACCCTTGACTGCCCCTTCACCCTCTCCACCCTTATCAGTCTGTCTGAAAGCCTACCCACTGTACCTAGTAGGTAGTCCTCAAATCTGTATTTCTGTCCCCCAGCACTGCTTCTGCCTTGCTCCAGGTCAGCGTGATCTCAGAAGAGATGACTGTAACAACCTCCTGTGGTCTCTCTGCCTCCAATTTGAGATCTAGAATGTTTGACCTTAGTGGCAGGTACCATGATGTTCTGGGTACTTGGGGGCTGCCCATAGGATTCTTGGAGTAAAAAGAATAGTATGAGAAACAGAAATTGTTAGGGTAATTTGGGGTCAGCAACAAGGTCTGCTTTTTCTCTCTTTGTTTTTAGCCTACCATTTGGCTGAACATCTAATATGTGGCAGGCATTAGTCATATTATATATGTTATTTGACTTAATTCTGCAATAACCCCCAAAAGGTCAAGATTATTACTCGACCATTTGACAAATATGGAAACGGGCCTGAAGTGTTTAAATAGCTTGTCTAAATGCAGGTTGCAAATAAAAGCCAAATTCAGTTGGAACCCCAGCCTATCTGACTCTGAAATCAGAGTTTCGGGACTATATACACACTGGGTGAGGGGTATGAGACCCGTCCCTGTTCTTCTCTGTCTCTCTAAAGACAGAGAACAGCTCTCTAGAACAGCTCTCTCTAGAACAGCTCCAATCATCCGCCTCAAGCAAAAACTTCCTCCACTAACGTCTTACTGGATTAGACATCACTGCTGGGGGCCATTAACTCCTTAAGTCCCCTGAGAGAAGGAGCAATTGGTCCCCAAGTTGGAGAAAGAGATGATGGGTGGTCTGAGATGTGGTGGCGGGGTGCCAGGGCCGGAGTGGGAAGACCACAGAGGACCACAGAAAGGAGATGAGAAGGGAGGGAATGTGAGAAACAGACTTTGCTCCTTCTCTGTGTCTCTCAGGATCGGCTGCACTGGCTGCCTGGGCCTCATCCTGCCCTGCTTGGAGCCCCTGCAAGCCTAGGTGTACAGAACCATCAACATATCCTGAATCATGGAAGCTTGAAATGGTCAAATCTTAGAATCACAACATCATGCAGTTCTAGGAGCTTTGTTGTCTCATGATATGTAGGCTCTCAGAAACTTGGAATTCTCAAATCTTAAGTCTTAGAAACTTAGAACCTTAGAGTCTAAGAATGTTGACATCATGTATTCATAAACTATCTGTACAGAAAACCTGTGAAGATCAGAGTTCATGCCCACTCCTTATTTTGAAGATGGGCAAGTGAGGCCCAGAGAAGGGAAGCAAGAGTCTTCCTCAACATCACACAGTGAATTCATGGCATAAGGAGCTAGAGCCCCTTACCAGCCAAGTGCAAGGATGGGGCAAATGCCAGAGCTGCACGACGGAGGCAGCCTGCAGTCTTGCCAGGTCCTCCTCCTGCCTGGTTTTGGCGTGGCCTTGGGCACTCACCTCCCTAGAAAAAGGGAGCTCCAGGCAATGCCACCCTTCCTTGTGCTTCTCACCTTGGAGGGCGTGGTGGGGTGGGGATTGTGGCTCCTGGGGTTGACGGACAGTTTGCCAGGCCCCCCATATTCTTAGCTGCTGCCAGGTCCATCAGTGGGGGAAAGGGCCCCTTGGCCTGGGCATAGGCTGATACATTCTCTCTGTCTTCATGCTCTGAGGAGGCGAGGGGATGGAGTGGGGGTGCCAGCTGGCACGGGCCAGTCTGCAGGGCCGTCCCAGGGAAGATGGAACAGGATTTCTTCAACAGCAAGGCTAAGTCCTAAGGCTGCAGCAGTGTTGCAATTGCGCCCTTTCCTGGTGGGGGGAGGGGACTGAGGAAGAAAGACATTATTCAATCCTTGGAGAGTTGGGCTGGCTCTGACAAGCACCCCAGCTGGGCCTGTGTCCTGCCCTCTCTGCCAGCGGAGGCTGAGAGATAAACACAGCTCATTTGATACGGGCCAGCCGGGGCCTTGCTGGGAATGGGATCTGCTGTCTGATCCCCCCTCTACTTTGTGGGGCTGGGGAGCAGATGGGGCAAACCAAGCCATGGTCCCCAGTGGCTACCGAAACACAGACCCTGAGGGCATCATGGCCATGGCCTCAAATCCTTGTTCTGGGAAACCCAAGAGACACAACAGAAGCAGTGCAGGGAGCCGAGGAAGCTGGTCTCAGCTTCTCACAAAGGCAGCTTTCTAAAGGTTAAGAATGGCCCTTAGCTCCTGTCCTCCATTCCAGCCCACCCTCAACGTGGAGGGGGAATTCCTGTCTCAAGGGCGAGCTGCTCCTGCTACTGAACTGCTTTCGATGCCCTGCGATCCTGCAGAGTTTAGGTGTCTAAGAGAATGATTCAGAAAGTGTGAGACTCTAGAAAGTGTGCAGGACGGAGGCATGGAGAGGAATATCTGGATTATAGATTAATAGAGGACCAAGAAAAAAAAAAAACAAACACTCCAGTACTTTGGCCACCTCATGCAGAGTTGACTCATTGGAAAAGACTCTGATGCTGGGAGGGATTGAGGGCAGGAGGAGAAGGGGACGACAGAGGATGAGATGGCTGGATGGTATCACCAACTCAATGGACATGAGTTTGAGTGAACTCCAGGAGTTGGTGATAGACAGGGAGGCCTGGCATGCTGCAATTCATGGGGTCGCAAAGAGTCGGACACGACTGAACAACTGAACTGAACTGAACTGAAGAAAAAAAATTTGGGAAAGGGGGATGGTGGCCAGTGGGGACAAGAAACCTCTAGGCCCTGAGTTTGAGCAAAAAACCATAGCAGGTGAGGTGAACTGAAGGGAAGTCTGCTTGGGAGTATGGGGTCCTGGGTTCAAATCGATAGCTGGGTGGCCTCAGGCAAGTCAACTTGGTCTTTGCAGCTCCTCAGTTTTCTCATCTAGTTTTCTTAATTAACAATCCCAATGACCCTGCAAAACTGCCTTATCCTCTTGAATCTAGAACAGATGATAATGTCCATCCAGCAGGGTCATTGTTACCATAATTGTCATAATTATAGCATTCAACTATGTGTCAGCAACTGGGCTAAGTGAGCGTTTTCCAAGCATTATCCAATTTAATTGTCAAAACATTGATGCTAATAAGATAAGTAATTTATGTAAATAGAATATCATCGATAAACATTGGTTCCTTTCTCCAAATTTCAATCTCATTTAGTATGTCTTTATGGACACTTAGCTTGTGCTGGGCCTTCCAGATTCCCCCCTAAAAGAGCTTAGATTATTCTTTAGGTAATGGAGAGTTTTTTGTAGAATGATAGCATCCCTTCTCTGTTGTAAAAATCACAAGGTACCTGTATGCAGGAGGGTTGGCAAGGGATAGGGCCAGAGGCAGAGCAGCAGGGCGAGGAGGCTTCAACCCCCAACATGGAGCCCTGACCTGGGGCTGGGTGCAGAGCTGGTGAGGGGTGAGGACACGAGATTCAGGACAGAGCCCCAAAGACTGGGCAACTGACTGGCTATGGAAAGACAGAGGGGTGGAGGTCTCAAGAAATCAGGATTGCAGGAGAGATACCTAACCCACATAAGGAAATAAACTATTTCAGTCATTCTTAAAAGCATTCCTCTACATATTGACAACATATCCGTTGTTTGTATCAGTTGTAAATCACTTGTAAATATCATTTGTAAATATCATTTGTAAATCATTACAAAAATAATCAATTGATGTGCAGTCACAGTACCACTGACCATTTTTAAGGATATTGTAAAAGTCAGTTTTGTAGCAACCTCTCACTGGGCAGCACTTTGTTTTCCTGATTCAAACACTTAACGATCAGAGCTCACTGAGGTATAGGGACACAGCATAGTATGAAAGCAGGAAAGCTGCTTTCAGTAGCTTTGTTCGAAAGATATATCACGTGGCCCAGAGTGTGTGTGTGTGTGTGTGTGTGTGCATAGGCAGGTAAGCAGCAGGGGGCAAGAGAAGGTGGTGCAGAGATGTGGTAAATAAACAAGCCAAATGGGACAAAGGAAAGGGAAGCAAGAGTGACTGTGAAAGTGGGAGCACTGCGCTGAGAGTCAAGAGGCTCTGGGGTCATCCTTGCTTGATGACTGACTTACTGTGTGTCCTAAGAGGTATAGTTTGGCCTTTCTGGGCCTCAGATGATTCATCTAATTATAATAACTAACATTTCTACCACAATTTAAATCTGTAAAAAGCATGTTCACTGCTTGACCCTCTAACCACTCTGTGAGAGAAGTGTCAAAGTTCGGAGAAGGCCAGTGACATGCCCAGAGTCACACAGCCAGGCAAGCTGATATTGAAACTCAGTCATTCTGGCCCCCTGACTAGGAGAGCGTGTCCTATGGATTCTCTTTTGCTTGAGTGTCCAAATGACATCCTTCCTAGAGCCAGAACGAAGGAGGGATGAAGCAGGGACTCCAGGCTGGAGCCTCCTGGGACTCACAAAGCACCGGTTGGTTTGCCAGGCCCAGACATGTTCTGCCTTTTCCATGGGAAGAGATACTCCCCCGGCGAGAGCTGGCACCCCTACCTGGAGCCTCAGGGTCTGATGTACTGCCTCCGCTGCACTTGCTCCGAGGTAGGTTCCTCTGGCCTCCTGTGACAGGTATGTCTGGGAGATGGAGGGAAAGAGGACAGCCTGACTTTGGATTGGGGGGACTCTAGAACCAGGCCCCCATAGAATTGGGGTCTATCGGCAGCATCTGAGGGACTTGGGGCCACACCACTTCACTACTGAGTACTCAGGCATGGGCATAGAGGCCTACTGTGGGCCTCCCAAGACAAATCACACAGTGGATCAGTGGCTGGACTGGGATGAGGACACGAACCTCCCCTCTCTCACCCAGCCTTCTTTCCTGCTGCCACCAGCCTCCTGTGCCTACGCAGCAGAAGGCAGAGCTTCTACCATGTTGGCCCCTGGTCAAGCCTGATGCCAGTGGGAGCACAACCCCCCATCGCTGCCTCCCCTTGGTTTCTTAGCACATCTGAGGCCAATCAGCCTTTTCAAAAAGAACTTTGTGAAATATAGCCAAAAAACAAGAAGGAAACCATAACAGAAAATTCCAGACATATCATGCGGTCCAGTTGACCAAGTCCAAGTTTTGTGATCAGTGGAGCTAATTCATTTCTCCCTCCCTGGAGTTCACACATACACAATTTCCTCACCCCAAGGGGCTGTAGCTGACATCCCCAAAATACACTCTGAATTCCTTCCTTCTTTCCATTATCATCACTTCCCCTAGTCTAAGCCACTTTCCTCTCTCACCTGGGCTGCTGTGTGAGCATTCTAGAGTCTCCCTGTACCCCTTTTCTCTTTTTAAAATATTTTTTGGTGTTGACCATTTTTAAGGTCTTTATCGAATTTGTTATAATATCACTTCTATTTTAGGTTTTTTGGGTTTTTGGCTGTGAGGCATGTGCTATCTCAGCTCCC
The DNA here is from genome assembly GCF_003369695.1 of Bos indicus x Bos taurus. Taxonomy (NCBI): domain Eukaryota; kingdom Metazoa; phylum Chordata; class Mammalia; order Artiodactyla; family Bovidae; genus Bos; species Bos indicus x Bos taurus. The sequence goes on from NC_040090.1 coordinate 29,984,342, forward strand.
CCCACCCCAGTTAGGGATCAGACTCGCACCCTGGCATTAAAGGCAAAATCTTAACTATTGGACTGTCAGGGAAATCCTCTTCCTGTACTCTTTCTAATCTGTCCACTGCATGGCAGCTCAAAGGATCTTTTCTGAACATAAAATTAATCATGTCATTCAGAAGCTCTTAAAACCCTTCAATAGCTTGTCATTGCACCTAAAGTAAAATTCAAATTGCCTACTGTGGGATCTACACCATCTGAACCATCTGATTTCTGCCTTGTTCTCCAACCTCATCTCCTACCTGCGCCAATACTGCAAACTCATTCCAACTTGCTCCTCCACTCGGAATGTTCTTCCCCCAGATCTTCCCAGGAATGGTTCCTTCTCATCTCGCAGTGCACGACATAAAGTTACCTCCTTATGAGGCTTTCTGTACAGCCGTTTCTAAAATAGTCTAACCTTGTTAACGCAATCACGTTACCCTGTTTTATTCCTGTTATAAATTTAACATCTGACATGATCTGGTTCCTACTTGTTTATTTTTTATAGTCTGTCTCCCTCTCCGCTAGGATGGAAGCTCCGTGAGAGCAGAACTCTTGTCTCTTGCTCACTGTCCACAGTGCAGAAGGGACGTGGCACCCAGTTGCCATGAAGTAAATATCGAGTGAATGAATGAGGCCCTGTTCCCTCCACCTGAGGCATTTCTGGCATCACGAAAAGTGCTCAGACCTACACAGTGCTCACCTGCTGTGTGTCTTAGGCAACCTCTCAGAGGCTCTTTTCTCATTTTGAAATTGTGAAAAATAATAATACCTATGAGAAGGCAATGGCAACCCACTCCAGTACTCTTGCCTGGAAAATCCCATGGACGGAAGAGCCTGGTAGGCTGCGGTCCATGGGGTTGCTAAGAGTCTGATACAACTGAGAGACTTCACTTTCACTTTTCACTTTCATGCATTGGAGAAGGAAATGGCAACCCACTCCAGTGTTCTTGCCTGGAGAATCCCAGGGACGGGGGAGCCTGATGGGCTGCTGTCTATGGGGCCGAGCAGAGTTGGACACGACTGAAGCGACTTAGCAGCAGCAGCAGCAGGGTTGTTGAGAGAATGCAGTGAGATAATACATTTCTATATAACATAATGCCCCTAGTAGCCATTCAATAAATGCCCCTAATTATTCAAGGCCCATTTATTTTAGAGAGCCTATGATAGAGATGCTAAAATGTTTGAATTAAAAAAATAAATAAATAAAATGTTTGAATTTATGAGTTACACTGCAGTGGTTAGATTTTTATGATTTTGCAACTGTACTCCTTATACTCACAAAATTTGTCTTGTAAAACCTGTTTTGGGGGGCAAGCTTGATAAAATCATTACCCCTCACCGATACACCTTAAAGTTACATATTTGAAATCATCAGAACCACTTGAATGCTTCCTCCATGAAAGCTGTATCTTCAGTAGCTGGAATAGTACCTATACAAAATAGCTGCTTCATAAGCAGTTTTTATATAAATAAATAGAACCTCATTTTCTTCGATTAAAACAGAATAATGACTTTAAAAATAAATAAATAAATAAATGGCCCTAGTAGCCATTCAATAAATGGTAGCTATGCTTTTCCTGAGAGGTGCCCTTTGACTGCAAGGCCTCATGCCTTGCCCCCACGGCCGCCCCCGCCACCTTTTGCGCCCTAGCCTGTTTCTACCTTACTTCCTGCTGCATCTTACTCATAATCTCCATTCCTTGATACCTTCAAGGCCGGAATCAAGAGACGGATTCTAACTCTTCAGGTACCAAAGTTCCTTGCATTCTATCCTAGTTTCTCATCTGAAGGGCTCCATTCATGCTCTGGAGGTTTATCCAGCACCCCTGGGTCCCAGGCCTCAAGAAGACCACTTTTAGAGCTCAGACAGATTCTGTGGACTCTAGGATGCCCTTTAGCACTGATTAATCCTTGTGATCACCTCTGGCCATCTTAGGAAGCAGTGACCCCAGAAGGACTAGGGCCTGGTCCAGGGTTCTCCATGGAGCAGGAAGCTGCTTTGGTAGAAGTGTTTTAGGGCCTCTCAGGTGGGCCAAGGGTCTGGACTCTCACTCGGCAACTTCAAAGTTTAAACAAAGCTGACTCCAGTTGACCAAGAAAGAGACTATCTCTCCCTCCCCTGCTGGTTCTCATTCATTCACTCATTCAGACTTCAGCAGGCACTCGCTTGGAGCAAGGCCCCGTGCTCACAATTCAGAGATGAACAGAAGGAGGCTTGGTCGATGTTCTGCTGAACAGAAGAGACAGATGTACTGTTACAACCCAGGGCAACACCTCTTAGAGCAGAAGGGGGAGGAAGGTTTGGGCACCTGAGACAGGCTGACAAACTGCCCGAGAAAACCTCCCGGGGTGGCCTCTCCCCCCAGCTCCTCCATATCTGCCCACTGTCCTGTGCATGTTTCTCTGTCCCTTCTCTCTCCTTTGCTGTATTTGAAAAAGCCTAAGAACTTCAGGCCCTTCCTCTGGTTCCAGTCCCAAGGCCGTGTGTGGGATCACTCACACCTCCCAGAGACTTAGGGAGCAGATCACAGAGCCCTGAGTCTTCTCCACTTCCCTGTCACCTGCCTTCATGAGTCACAGTCCTCCATTAGCCACGAGGCTCAGATCCAGAGGTAGAAGAACAAAGCCTTGGAGTTAAGACAGCACAGTCAAGATCAATGTTGAGGGACTAATCTGGCAGTCCAGTGGTTAAGACTTTGCCTTGCAATGTAGGGGGTGTGGGTTCACTCCCTGGGGAAGCTAAGATCCCACATACCTCAGGGTAAAAACCCAAAATATAAAACAGGAACAATGTTGTAACAAATTAAATAAAGACTTTTTAAATGATCCACATGAAAAAAAAATCTTTAAAAAAAGTCAGTGTCAAAATAACCCAAGTCTTTTACTTGGATTTCTCTCCTTAGTCCCTCACCACTAAGATCTGTGCAGATCCAGGCACGTGGTGTGCTCCTCCGTGGTGGGAAGGGACACGGATGAGTGAGCCACACAAGTGAGCAGGCGGGAGGGAGACTGGACACGTGGAATTTATCACTTTTATCCCACTGCAGGCTGAAAAGGAGTGCAGCGCCCCATAGTTGGGAGGGGTTTGAGAAGAGGACAGTGGGAGGCAATGGCTCTTTGGAAGCACGACTGACCCCTGTGTCCCCCTCAGAATGCCCACGTGAGCTGTTATCGCCTCCACTGTCCGCCCGTCCACTGTCCCCAGCCCGTGACTGAGCCGCAGCAGTGCTGTCCCCGCTGTGTGGGTGAGTGGCCTTGCGTCTGCCCTCGTGCCAGCCTCCCACCTGCCCACTGGCCCTTGACCCACTCCTGACACAGCCACTCCTGGAATGAGAAGGGCAGACTCCAGCCACCAGAGCTGTTGAGACACCAAGGTGCTCACAAAACTCATCCTCCTTGGATCCCCGAGGAGGGCTGGGGTGGCCACAGACTTCTCAGCCTTGAGTAGCTGTGCTTGGCAGGAGGAGGGAGGGAATGTGGAAAAGAGCTGAAGGAAAACAGGCGTGCTTGACCTGTTGATGGCACAGGTGGGCTTCGTTCTCTCAGGGGCTGGCCAAAGCCTGAGAGAGTGGATGCACCCCGTGTGAGTGGAGGTGAGTGAACTGGGGCTGGGAGGCCCTGCAGGGTGACCCTGGGATTACCGCCTGGCGCTGGGAATGGCCACAGGAGTTGAATATGTTCTCTGAGACTTCTCCTGTGCTGCGGTTCAGAGGTTCTAATATGTGCCCCAGTGCTAAATGTCCATGATTTTAAGAATCTACCAATAGCTGCTGAGACTGGGATTCCAGGAAGCAGAGGTAAGAGAGGAGAGAGGAGAGGTGATCTGAGAAGAAACCGACATAACCAAGTGGCAAATGAGGGGCAGTCAGCGGGGTGGCCAACTCGGAAGGCAGGAGAGGTCAAGAGGAGGACCCGTGTTTAGTAACATCGAGAAGGTGATGAGGGGAGGGAGTCCCAGGTTGTAGCCTCAGCTCCAGACTCTGGAAGCAGCTCTCTTGGGGGACTGGAGACCTGTGTGGAGTATGGGCGTAGAGGGGCTTCTTTTCCAAGTGGGATCCCAGTAGGGATCTGACTGTGACTCCACCTTGGGTCATGGTTTCCTGGCTCTGGGTTCACTAGGGGAGTGGGGTCTCTAGGCTTCATCCTTCCCAGTGTGGGAGCATCACACCTCCTCCCGGCTGAGGCTGACCCCAGGAGTCCTGACCACTCCCCGCTGTGCCTCAGCCCAGCCCCCTTCTTCCTGCCATGCTCCTCACTCCCTTCCTCTTTCCCAGCCTTGACCCTTTGCCTGCCTGGTCTGCATATTCCTCAAGACTCATCTCAGCCATCGGCCCCTTCAGGAAGCCTTCCCTGACCGTCCTTCCCGGCTGAGTTAGCGGCGCCTCTTTTATGCTGCCACATCTTCTGTGCTCCCATCTGCCCTAGCCCAGACCATACCAGAGTCACTGCTTGGGGCCTGTCTCTCTACCCAGTGAGACCATCAGTTTCCTGATGTGAGGGGCTGGGCCTTATTTACACTCCATTCCCAGCATGTAGCATGGCACCTGGTGCAGAGAAGGTGCTTAGGAAAGGTGCCTTGAAAAAAGGAGCAGGTTCCACTTGAACTGGAGGGCTACCCCTCCACTCAGTAGGGTGAGGACAGGCTAACTGGCAGGTGATGGGGAGGGTGTCTGGTGGCCAGGGAGTGGAAGGCACTCACTCCAAGACCAGGCACAGTCCAGATCACACGAGTGAACTCCACAAGGATGAAACTCCATACGGAACCTTGTCTTGTTCACTTCTGTATCCCCAGAACCTAGAACAGTGCCTGGCACTAGCAAATGCTCCATGGATGCTTACTGAATGTTGAGTGAACTAGCACAGGTCTAAACTGAGTGGCACTCAGTGGAGCTGAGGCTTCTGGCCTTGCCTTATTGCTGCAATCAGAGCCACCACTGACACTCAGGGGCTTAAAGGCCATGGGAGGGAGTGACATGGTCAGAGAGGAATGTCAGGGTTCCTCTTGGTTCATCAATATGAGGTCCGGCTGGGAGGGCTGAGGCCAGAGCTTGGTTTAAATGACAACAAGGGATAAGATACAAACATTTCAGAGAAGTGGCCCAGTTAGTTCTGATAAAGCTCTAGACCATTTTCTTCTTCCTCCTTCCCCTCCCCACCTACAGAACCTCATACCCCTTCTGGGCTCCGGGCCCCACCAAGGTCCTGCCAGCATAATGGGACCACGTACCAACACGGAGAGATCTTCAGTGCTCACGAGCTGCTCCCCTCCCATCTGCCCAACCAGTGTGTCCTCTGCAGCTGTACCGTAAGAACTTCGACTCCCCTCTCATGTAGGCCAGTGGTCTGGGCCCCGGGGGATTGTCCCTCCTGGTCAAAGGGCATGAGAATGAATGGGCTCCAGGGAAGGGAACATCTGTGGGTGGGAACCTCCTGCTCAGGGCTTCCACGCCCTTCTGAGCTGCCTGGTCACCTCGCACTGACCCTGGCCATTTCTGTGTCCTCTGTAGACTGCACTCCTTGAGGGCAGGAGATATACTCAACTCATTTCTGTATCCTGCAGGGCCCCCAGCTCAGGGCCTGGCACATAGCATGAATGAATGAATGATCAGTGATCAATCCTGGGGTGCAGAGACAGGGCCAGACTGTTTGTAGTAAATGTAATTTAATCTGAAGCTAATTAAACTCCCCCTGCTTTGGTCAGAGCTGGGCCTAGGGTCAGGTCAGGCAGAGCTGAACCAGCAGTGTTATCAGGAGACAGAGACTGAAGTCAAGCAGGACCTGAGCTGGAAAGTCTTCCCCTCCGCCTCGGGGGTTCCAGGCGTGGCCCTGCTGCACATTTGTAGGTGGCCTTCAGTATGTCATCCTCACCCTTGGGCTTAGTGCATCTGTGCACTGGGGTGGGAAAAAGCCCTGCTGTCTCGATTTCCCTACCACCTCCCCAGCAAACTTCTCTGAGCCTCAGTTCTTCTGAGTGTGTAAGGGGGTCTAGGCTTCCCTGATGGTGCTAGAGGTAAAGAAACTGCCTGCCAATGCAGAAGACATAAGAGACATGAGGCCGGGAAGGTAGTCTGGAGGAGCGCATGGCAACCAACTCCAGCATTCTTGCCTGGAGAATCCCACGGACAGAGGAGCCTGCTGGCTACAGTCTGTAGAGTTGCACAGAGTTGGACATGACTAAGCACACATGCATGCACACCCAGGAGTCTAACAAGGTGATCTCCGAGGTCCTCTCATTAAATAATCATCAATTCAGCAGTGACGAGAGGGTAAGAGGTCCATTCTAGGTGTCAGGCACCCAAGTTTCAGCTCTGGCTCTGCCACCATTCCATGCGTGACTGTTAGAGACAGTCATCTCTCTCGGATCTGTCTCCCATCTTTTCAGTGAGAGGATCCCATCACTCTGAGTCTAAATTCCAAGGTATCTGTGCTGCAGAGCAAACAACTTATAATAAAAGGGGCCACTTAGAAATCAACCTAGACAGTGGTTATTTTTGCAAGGCCTGGGCCTCTTGAAGTAAACTAGGGCACTGTACCTACTAGGAAATGCCTTATGTTTATATACAGTGTCCCAATGGCCCTATGAGAAGGCTATCACTAATCATATTTTATAGATAAGAAAACTGAGGCTCAGAGCAATTAAACGATTGGCCTAGGGTCACATGACTTCCCAGGTGGCACAGCAGTAAAGAATCTGCCTGCTAATGCAGGAGACACAAGAGACGTGGGTTTGATCCCTCAGTTGGGAAGATTACCCGGAGTAGGAAATGGCAACCCACTCCAGTATTCTTGCCTGGAGAATCCCATGGACAGAGGAGCCTGGTGGTCTATAGTCCATGGTGTCACGAAAAATCAGACATCACACACACACACACACAGCTAGTTAAGCGGCATACTCAGAATTCAGACGCAGGGCCACATGGTTCCAAACCCACACTCTTTCACCTGTACTGTGCTGCACGTGGATGAAGAGGGGGCTGTGGGAAGAGAGAACTCATGGTGGGGGAACGTGGTACATGCATTCTTGTGATCCCTTGTCCCCTCCCCCTGGATACTTGGGTCTCCCCTTCTTTCTTCTCATCCCTGTTTATATGGGACTTGTTTGAAGGATCGGAATCCTCACTTCTGAGACTCACTGGAAAAGGAATAGGGGAAGGATTCGAAGTAATCTCACTCCCTCCCAGGGACATATTGTGCCTTCAGTTTAAAAAGGGTTTTCATAACCGTTCCCTCATTTGATTTCACAACCCAGATGGAAGTGCCCCCATTTCACAGATGAAGAAGCTGAGGCCCAGAGAAGTGACTCACCAAAGGTCATCTGGCCTCCTGACTCCCAGAAGGCCCTTTCTGCTGCAGTCTCGCCTTTCCAGGCTGGGTCCTGAAGTTGGGGACCTAGAGTTTGCATAAGAGCAAGATGAGCTCAAGGAGACATGCACTCGTCCTGCTCATCTATGCTGGGCTCCCTGATCTAGGCCAGGGGAGAAGGACATTGACAGCAGCAGGAAGAGCCCGAAACATTCTGCCTGGCTGCGTCTCTGACTTCAGGGGGTTCAGGCCCCTCCATAGTCCCTTCCCATCTGTAGGTTGGGAAAATCTCACCTCACTAGGTTGCTGTGAGAGCCTAGGAAGGGCCTGGGTATGAAAAGGCTCAGAAGCTGAAGGATAACTGTTACCTTGGGGCCTGGAGTGAGTGGGAAAGGTGCAGAGCCCTCCTCTGAGCTGCCTGGGCCTTGCCCCGGACACTGTGCTGCTCCCCTCTGCCCACCTCAGAGGAGACCTCAAGCCATGAACCACCAGAGCGGGGGCTATCCCAGCCCCAAGGCTGGTCCTCAGCAGAGGTCATCTCCCAGCTCCTGTGTGCTCTGTCTGTCAGGAGGGCCAGATCTACTGCGGCCTCATGACCTGCCCAGAACCAGGCTGCCCCGCACCCCTCCCACTGCCCGCCTCCTGCTGCCAGGCCTGCAAAGGTGAGTCTGTCCCTACATCTGGCAGTGTGCACCCACCCACCGCAGGGACCTAGCCATGGACTGTTCAGGGGACCCTCAGGGGTCACCCAGCCCCTTCCTTCCTCAGGGTGGTGGCTTAGCTGCACCCCTCAGACAGCTGAGCCTGTGCCAGACGCTGATGTGCAGTATTTGTGTTATAATCCCAGGGAGCAGGAAGGAAGGGACAGAAAGTGAAGCAGGGAGGGAGGGAACAACAGCAGAGGAATGTGCTGGGGAGCTGGCCTTGACTTGACATCAAGCGTGACCTATTGCTCCAAGTAGCCTTCTGCTCCTCAGAAAGGTCTGGAGGTGACAGAGGGAGAGGAGGAATTGGTCCACCAGCCACCAACTCCCACTGGTCAAAGATTCACCCCAAGGCAGGGTCATTCCCTCCCACTCCCCACTGTGTTGGGCTATCCTGGGAATGGGAGAGGGAGTGGTGGTGGAGGGGGAGATAAGACATGGGGGCGGAGACATGGAGGAGGCGTGGCCTGAGGGCACCTGCTGCCAGATTGAGTCTGAAGGAAGCTGGCTGCAGTCCACGTGAAGAGGGTGCTGCTGCAGTGCCTGCAGTGAGGGGATAAAATGCCTGCTGTCAGATGAGGCCAAGAGGATCCGAAGAGGCACAGGAGAGGGGTGTGTAGAGCAGAGACCATGTCTCTTCCTGTCTTCCTCATCACAGAGCTGGGCACAGGCCTGGGTTCACTGGGGCTCCAAGCCCCTGTGTCAAGCAGAATCCAGGTAGCATCTGTGTACGGAACAGAGACAGGCAACACAGTGGCGAGTGCAGGGCAAGCAGCTTGGGCAAAATGAAATGCATGGATGGCCAGATTGTTCCCTGTGGGCTGAGGTAGTCCAGGAAAGCTTCCTGGAGGAGGCAGACCTCGAGGAGGGCAGTACTCCACCATGGAATGCTTGCCCAGATGTTGGCATCGTGGAAGAGCACTAGACCAGAAACCAGTTTAGTTCTGGTTCTTCCAGTGAATTCCTGCAGATTCCTTCCCTTCTGTGGGCCTCAGCTGTGCTGTGCATGCACTGAGTGAGTGCGCTTGGTGATTTCTAGCAAGCAGTCTGATTCCCGTGTTCTGGGTCTTTGAATCCAGACTGCTCAGTGGCAGCCAGACTGTATGTGAGGCAGCGGTAGGGGGGCCCTAGGAAGTTGTAGGACTTCACAGGGTTTTGAGTGCTGGGGCCCAGACAGGTAGGGGTGGAGGAGTCCTAGACTGTTCCAGTGGGAGGGACAGAGAGGCTAAGGGCAGCAAGGGAGCGTATAGTGTAAGCCAAGCCTGGTGACTTCAGGTATGGCTGGGCTGAGAGGCTGCTGGGGGACCGCAGCTAAGCAGGCTGTGGGGGTGGGATTCGCAGCCCCTACACCATCTGAGACGAGCACTGAATGACACGCTCTGGCCTAGCCAAAGGGTTCAGTCTTAAGTGACCAAGAGGCCAATGTGGAGATACAGTCTGCAGTTCAGTTGTAGGGATTTCATCAACCCAAAGGTAAGGAGACGTGTAATGAGAAGTAGGAATAAATACCCATGGGGCCAAGGGAACTACTGGTATGGGGCTGCAGGAGTAGTGCCAGGCTTTGGAGGGGTAGAGCCTAGAGGTGGGGAGGCCCACAGGGCTCCAGCCAGGAAGGCTGAGGAGGTGGAGGCTCACTGGACTTCCTTTTGGGTTTCTAGATGGGTCCAGTGAGAAGTCGGCTGAAGAGGACACCACACAGTCACACCAAGGGGTGGTGAGCGCACAGCTTTATGGAGCAGGTGGGGAGGGGGGCGAGGGGGCTGGTCTCCTGGGCCTGAATCTCCTTGACTGTGGAGCAGGCAATCCCAGCTATTGCCTTCATGTCTCATTTGTCCCCTATGTCGGTTCCATTAGCCACCACCAGGTTCCAGGCTCCTCTTTAGACTTCCATTCCAGCTCCCACAGTGGCTGGTGAGGAAGGAGGGGTCTGGGGGAAAAAAAAACTCCACACAGGGCAGAAGCAGGCCTCAAGCCTCCTGATTTCCCTCCTGGAAAATTCTGACACTGTCCTGTCCGGAGCCTGTGTCTGTCCTTATTCAGGCCACCTCTGGGCAGCATGTCTTCAGAGGGAGTGGCCTCTGACTTAGGCCAGCCTTCCATCCCGCTCCTAAGGTTCCAGTTCTCTGTCTGGGGCTACCTCACGTTTCTGGCTCCGTCTTGACCCCTCTCCATCTTGGTCTAGCGTTCAGATGAGCTAAACTGCCTGACTCTGGTCAGAAAGAAAAGAGCTGGGAGAATGGGCTCACACCCTGACTCAGCTTCCTGTCCATGCCTACCCTGTGAACAGCTCCACCTGCGCTTTCCGCCTGGATCACCTGGACCCTGGGGCAGTCGAAGTGGGACTTCCCTCCCCAGAGACTCCCCAGAGGTCTGAACTAACGAGCCTCCCTTCTCCTCTGCCAACTCACCCCCTTTCCAGGCTAGGTCTTCCCTAGAGGGTCCTTGACCATGCCACCCACCTCCCTCCCCGCCCCTGCCATGCGTGCGCGTGTGCTGTCGCTTCAGCTGTGTCCAAGTCTTTGCGACCCCGTGGACTGTAGCCTGCCACGCTCCTCTGTCCTTGGGATTCTCCAGGCAAGAATACTGGAGTTGCTGTGCCCTCCTCCAGGGATCCTCCTGACCCAGGGATTGAACCTGCACGTCTTATGTCTCCTGCATTGGCAGGCAGGTTCTTTACCACTAGTGCCACCTGGGAAGCCCCTGTCCTTGTCATAGGAGGCAGCTAAGTGAAACCCACCAGACTTAGTTCCAGTAAGTAGTTCCAGCTATTCACTGAACTCAGCTGGATGATGTGGGTAAGTCATATAGGGGTGTTGGGCTCTTCAATTCCTTCTTGCCTCTATTTTACTTGACAAATATTTCCTGGGTACCTCCTGTGTTCCTGGGCCCGTGCTTGGGGCTGGGACATAGTTTTCACTCTGGGAATTCCTGTGGGCTTAGTACAGACATTGAAGGACTGTCTCAGAGACTGTACAGTCAGGAAGGGGCTGCAGAAGAAGGAATGTGACTCAGTGTCAGTGAGGGGGTGATAAATTCCACCCCTGCCCCCAGCCCATTTGCTTTTTTCTCAATCCCCAATTTTTGGATCAGGAAGCTCCTGCTGTGTTTCATGGCCGTCACACATACCCTTTGCTTTCATCGCCAACCCTCTCAAGAACTGATCTGGAGGTGTAGGGTCTTGGGGTGTTGGATTCAGAAAAGGGGCTCCTAAGATCCATCATCTCTCAGTCCTCTCATCTGGGGGATTCTGCAGTCAGGTGGGATCTTTGGAGGTCCATCCCCTGTCCCGTCACCTAAATCTTCTCAGACAAAGAATTTCCTGACGCTCATCCTCACTCCATTTCTTAAATATTAAGTTCTTGGGGTCCCTGATCACTTGCACCTTCCAGATCAAGACCTCAGCCCCCTCTGCTCACTCTTCAGCCCCAAGGTTCTGGCGCTGCCAGCTGAAGAAGGGCTCGGTGGAGGCTGGACTTCCAAACCACTGACCTCCGAGCATCTTCAAAGATTCATTGCCTGGGAGTGTCTTTGACCCTGTCAGACCTTCCTTCTGCCCAGAGCCTATGCCGTCACAAGAGCCACCTCAGGCCTCTCACTGCAGCCTGTTTTTCTGCTTCTGCACTGGCAGAGGCCCATCAGTGATCTTCATCTTTCCTGCCCTTTGCAGAAACATTCCCAGGATCTGTGTTCAGGGGACAGCGGGAGAAAGAGAGACCTGAGCACCCCGTCCCCCACTGGGCCCAGCGCCTCTCTGGGCTTCATCCCTCGCCACTTCCGACCAAAGGAGGCAGGCAGCACCACAGTCAAGATTGTTCTGAAGGAGAAACATAAGAAAGGTGGGAACCGGAGCCTCTGCAGACCCTGAGGTGGGAAACGAGGCCCCTGTCTGCTCCTACTTCCCATCCCTGCACCTCCACCCCATGGTTCCCCAGTCTCAACTTGGCCATGGGCTGGTAGACTCATAGAACAAACATTAGATCTAAACTTCCATCTGACAGATGAGGACACTGAGGTTCAGAGTATTGAGTTAAAGACAGAACCTGTTCTGAAACTAGGACTACAAGCCATATAACAATCTTCCTTTGAGTATGATTTTGCTGGGATTGAGAGGCAGAGAAGAGAGAGATGAAAATGGTCCCTTTCCTCAAGGGACTCATAGACTAGTAGGGGAGACAAGCATGTAAATCAATTATTACAAGATAAGGAGGTATTGAGGGAAAGGTTTTGATGAAGGAAGGGGGAAGCAGAGCTGGGCTGCAGGAGGATGGTTGGGATGGATCACGGAAGCAGGTCAAGGAGACAACTGTGGCAGCAGATGGGGAGAGAGACCTCACTGCATGTCACCCTGATTGGTGGAGTGGGAGGAGCCACAGTGGCATCCGTCCAGCCCCTCTCTGACAGATGGGACACTGAGGCTGTGAAAACACACAGGACCTGCCCACGCTCGCATGGCCAGGTATTGATAGCACAGGTCTCCTACCATCAGGCCAGCCCTCTCCACACTTCATCATGGGTGCCCATGACAGGCAGGGAGGACTCTTCATCTTCAACAAGAACTTACCGGTCCCACCTCTGCCCTGAGTGCTGAGATGGGGAATGTCAGGGACAGGGGACTGGTTTATTCCCTGGCCTCTACAAGCAATGTGGCTGGGCCAGACTGGTGAAGCAGGGGCACCCCAGGGACCTACCCTCACCCATTATTGGACTCTGTCCCAAGCCCAAGGTACTGACCCTCCTCCCTTCCTGCCTTCCTTGGCCCAGCCTGTGTGCATGGTGGGAAGACATACTCCCATGGGGAGGTGTGGCACCCGGCCTTCCGCTCCTTCGGACCCCTGCCCTGCATCCTGTGCACCTGTCAGGATGGCCGCCAGGACTGCCAGCGGGTGATCTGCCCCACTGCGTACCCCTGCCATCACCCTGAGAAAGTAGCCGGGAAGTGCTGCAAGATTTGTCCAGGTACAAAGAGAGCGTGGGGGCAGGGAGGGCACTGGCTAGAGCAAGGCCTAGGTCTCTCTCCCCAGGGCACAGACACGTAGAACCTCTCCTGTGGGCATGGATAGATGGGGCATGGACTCAGAGTCAGGGGGTTCAGGGGCTTTTAGATGCACAGAATGCTGGAAACATGGCAGTGAGAAATGCCCAACTCATAATACGAGACTTAGAGAACCATCTAGTGCTACAGATCCAAAGACTCTTAGGCACACACAGAATCAAGTAATGTCCTGGATTCGGTGAAGTCATAAAATCTTAGGCTATTTTTTAGGACTTTTTTTTAAATTAATTTATTCTTTTATTGAAGGATAATTGCTTTACAGAATTTTGTTGTTTTCTGTCAAACCTCAACATGAATCACCCATAGGTATACATATATCCCCTCCCTTTTGAACCTCCTTTTAAGAGAAATGAGTACTTATCATGTGCCACATAGGTATTTTGCATGAGTTCATGCAATCCTCACGACAATGGACAGGGTGGTCATCTTCATCTCCATTTTACAGAATGAGAAGATAAATACCTTGTCCCAGGTCCCAAAACTGTAAGCGACAGAGTTGGGATATGAACCCTGTCTGTCTTATTCCAAAGACAATGCTCTCCTTTTTTTTTTTTTTTTTGGCCATGCCATGAGGCTTGCTGGATCTTAGTTTCCCGACCAGGGATTGAACTCAGGCCACAGCAGTGAAAGAGCCAACTGCTAACCACGTGGACTGCCAGGGAATCCCCACAAAGACAATACTCTTGATCCCTGTTGTCTTCCTTCCGTCCTCATCAACATATGGGAAAACTGAGACCCAGAGAAGGGAAGGGACTTGCCTAAGTCACACAACAAAGGAGCAATGAAGCTGGAAAGAAGTCCTTCCAAAACCTCTCCCGTATCACACTCACCATCGCCATTACTGCCACCATCACCTCAACCTCTCCCAAGCCTTCCCTTCTGTGTGTGTTCATTGTGAGCCTGTGTTTGGTGGTATGAGTCACTCAAAAGACTTGATTCCTTCCCTTGACCTTATGGGTCTATTTTAGAGAGAAAACACAGCCGAGCAGTTTTAAGGCCACACAGGGCAGTGTGGGATTAAGGGCATGAGTGGAAGGCATAAGCAGGAAGGTTTTAAAAGCTAAGGGTGGGAGGAAAGGGCAGAGGGTGGGGGTAACAAAGCTTCTAGAAGTTAGGCTTCCAGAGTTGCCGGCTGAGTTCTTTCAACAGTGACCGTAGGATTAATGGCTGTGCAGGAAAAAACGTCAGAGCATCTCATTGAGAAGAGCAGCCTGTGACTGTCAGCAGGAGTTGTTGTAAGGGGCGGGCCCGTTCCCTCAAGCCTGGAAGGAAGGCAGGTGGGGTTGAAGGCGCTGTCCCGGTCACATCTCTGACAGGGCTGGCTACAAAGCTGAAAGGAGAAGAACGGGGAAGAAACAGAGGAAGGAAACGCTGAGAACCGGCTGTGCACCCAGTATTGTACTATGATTTCAGAGTTTACTTAATTCTTCCATCTCATTTATTTCACAAATGAGATATCCGAGTGGCTATGATTATCCTAAGTCTCCACCTGCTCCAGAATTTGCTGTCAGGAGATGTGAGTTCGCATGGGTTTGCTCCCTGATATACTTATCTACCTAACTTACTCTTCTTAGCCAAAGACAGCTTACTTTACCTTTCTGAGCCTTAGACATAGAGTTGATGAAAGTGCTTTATGAATTGCAAATCAAAACCAAGACATAAGGGATAACAATCACTTATAGATTGATAAACAGTAGGGGCAAGGTGAGAGAGAAGCATGATGGCATGATGGATGAGGGTTCAACTTGAATTCTCTTTATTTATTTGGCCATGCATGCAGCTTGCAAAATCTTAGTTCTCCAACCAGGGATCAAACCCAGGCCCACAGCAGTGGAAGTGTGGAGTCTTAACCACTGGACAGCCAGGGAATTCCTTCTTTTTTTCTTTATTTATTTTAAAATACATTTCTCTTTCTCTTTTTTTTGCTGCACTGCACAGTTTGTAGGATCTTAGTTCCCCAACCAAGAGTTGAACCCAGGCCCTCAACAGTGAAAACACAAAGTCCTAACCACTGAACCGCCCAGGAATTCTCTTGAACTCTCTATGAGAATGGCTGTGGCTTGTTGCTGGGCTCCTTCACAAACACACGTAGTCTTGGGCTTACCCTCAGATCCTACTCCATTTCCCCTAAAAGATATTGAGACAGCTTATAGCTTTTAGCTGGACACCTCAAAGGTCTTCATAATTAGTAAGAGTCTAGAAAGTGGGGAGATGTGTAGGGATTTAGTCCTTCATTCCCTGAAAGACAATCAGGGAGTATTGATACATGGGAAGTTCTGGGAATGTCCTTGAAATTCCAACATGTCAAGGCTTTATGACTGGATCCAGTTTGCAGGATTCAGAAACAAACATTACCCCCACCCCACCCCCCACCCCCCCCCACAGTCGCCATCATCACCGTTATCACCACCTGTTCCGTGTGACACTCCATCGTCATTACTGCCGTCAGCTCCTCAACCTCTCCCAAACCTTTCCTTCTGTTCATTGTGAGCCTGTGTTTGGTGATGTGAGTGACTCAAAAGACTTGAAGAACAGGATTCCTGCCTTTCCCCCTGTGGGTTTATTTTAGAGAGAAAACATACCCAAATGAAACAACTACAAGGCAATGCAAGGCAGCATGGAACTAAGGGCATGAGTGAGAGGCATAAGCAAGAAGGGTTAACAGCTATAGGTGGGAGGATATAGGGTGAACTAAGCTGTTCCAGGTGGGCTGCCTGGAGGAGGTGGAAGGTGAGCTGGGCCCTGAAGGGTGAGAAGCTTTCTGACAGGCTAATCAATGGGAGGAGACTAGGGGAGAGGCCCCCTCTCTGTTCCCCAGAAATCTCCTTGTCTTCCCAGGGGCACCAGAACTTTCCCAAGGACCCTAATGACCCTGAGGGAGATGTCAGCCCCAGTGGTCCCCCAGTGGTACCAGGAGTGGGGAGACAGAGCGTTCACAGCTCCTTGTCTCTCCCAGAGGACAAGGCAGACTCGGGCCACAGTGAGATCAGTGCCACCAAGTGTCCGAAGGCGCCAGGTCGAGTTCTCGTTCACACGTCAGTATCCCCAAGCCCGGACAACCTGCGTCGCTTTGCCCTCGAGCGTGAGGCCTCTGAGCAGGTGGAGATCTACCTCTGGAAGCTGGTGAAAGGTGAGCACTGGTCCATTCCCACTCTGGCCTGTCCCCCTTCCTGTGCTCCAGCCGCCCCCTCCCAGGGGTGTTAGGGAATTGATTAAGTGCCTCTGGCCCAAGAAGACCTGCCTCAGGTCATCTTCCAGCTCTGAGTCCCAGATTCCAAGATAGAGGGAGACAGTGACTCTGACAGTTGTGATACTCTCGCCCACTCTGAGATGCCAGAGCCTTGAAGTGCTCCCTCTCCTGGGGGAAAGGGGTTGTTACACTTTGTGAGGAGCCAGGACAGAGTAATGCCTACCCCGATGAACCAAAGAGCTGTCCATTGGTAGAATTTCAGCAGACTGGGAGGAGAGATCTTTTCAGGCAGGAGGGCCCTCACAGCTCCCTCAAATCCTCAAGGCCAGTTTCATCTAGCCTTCCTTTATGGTGGATCCTATCCCTCTACGGTAAGTCAACATATTTCTCATTCTGTGAGAAACTTACCCTGTTCAGCAGGCTGCTTCTATCACCAACTGAAGGTTAAGAGAAGGGAATTGCCGAGAGTTCAGCTTTGGGGCTCTTCTTGTTAACTGTAAATCCCCTGAGTAGAGTAAAACAAATTAAACCTTTAACTGGGAATTAGTTCTAAGGTCACTTTTCTCTACTGATGTGGTTGGCTGGCAGTGGGGAGGTGGAGGGGATGGGGGGCGGAAGAGGGAATGATAATAAGAATGATGACAATGATAATAACAACCAATGTGTGAAGCACTTTGAAATTTACAAAGTGCTTTCACATTCATCATTTCATTTGATCCTCAACGATCCTGAGAGTTAGGTATTATTATCCCCATTTTACAGATGAGGAAACTGAGGCTCAGAGAGGTGAAGTACCTGGCCCAAGGCCACACAGCCAGTAAGTGGAGGAGCTAGAGCCCAGGTCTTGTGACGTCAGATGCGGCTCTTTCCCTGCTCTACTCTGCCCCCTGTCGTGGGAGGAATGGACCAAGAAAGCGGAGCTGTTCAGCCTGGAGAAGAGAAGACTCAGGGGAACAGGACCGCTGGCTTCATGGCTCTGAAGGACTGCCCCAGGCAGAGGGAGCATTTGTGCTCTGAGTGACCACAAGGGTCAAAACAACAAGCAGGGGCTTTGGAATCAGACAGACCTAGGTTTGAATCCCGGCTCTGCCATTTCTTAGCTGTGTGGCCTCGGGCAATCACTTGACCTCTCTGGGCCTCAAATTTCTCTCCTGTGAATGGGAGAGAAGGGGCTTGAGAGGCTGAAGTGAAATGACATAGGTACCACCACCGACCCATAGTAGGTGCTAAAAATGTCTGCATCCTTCTCATCCCACCTCACTGGCTGGGTTAGAATGTCAGAGAAGCACGTTTCTGTTAATGAGAGGAAGTGCCTTCTCAACCTGAAGTCTTCCTGCAGTGGAAGGGAGGGAGCAAGTTCCATTCACAGAAGTGTGTAAGCAAGAGCACGGGGGAGACTTGACCAGAGGCTGAGGGGGAGGTTCAGTAATCCTTATGGTTGCTCTGAGCGTTGGGAGTCCATCAGTCCCTGGACAGGTGGGGTTGCAAGTTTATGCTGGGCCTCCTCTCACCTGCTCTGGCACCACAGAGAGTAACAGGCCAAGCCTCTGTCCTCAGGCCCTCCTGGATTGCAGGAGCTCCCTGGGAGTCGAGCTGGTCAGGGAAACCTTCATGGAGGGTGGGCCTGGGCTGGACAGGATGTAAAAAGGCAAGAGGGGGCACACTGCGGCGACGGCCTCAAACTGGCTCCAGAGCCCATGCTTATATGTCCGGCGCTTTGTGACCGGTGAGTAGCAGGGACTATGTATAATGTCAGCAGTTCACAGACCTAAGAAACCGGAAGGGTATGTATTGTGTTAATTCCCCATTTTGCAGATAAGAAAACTGAGTCTGAGAGGTAAAATGACTTGCTCAAAATCACACAGTTTAAACAGTAAAAATTCAAACCCAGGTCTTACTGTCCCCAGTGCCACCTCCACAAAGGTGACCTTATGCTCTTAGGGAAGGACCCGAGGAAGGCACAGGATGGCAGAGATGGGAGAGTCATAGCTCAAGGCCAAATCTCATTACCAGGGGTGCAGCGAAAAGGAAGAAGTGGGGAGGACTCCTCAATTTCTCAATGCCAGGCCCTGCCACCCTCTCACTAGCAAACCTACCCACCCTATCACCTCCTAAGCCCCTGGGTGGCTGAAATACCCTATCAACACCCCGCATTCCCTCCCTGTCCCAGACAGAGAAAGTCAAAACAAACTCTCCCAAGGGCCGATTGTCAGTGGGAGACTGTTGCTGTTTCCTCACCCAGACAAGTGGAAACAGCAGCCCTGGGGGCCAGGAGAAGAAGAGGAGAATTGACCTGGAGACAAAGTGAGCTGAAAACTGGGCTGAGACCACACCAGAGTGGGGCCAGCTCCAGGCTCAGAGTCTAAGCAGAGAACTGGCTTACCGTTAAGGATTTTTCAATGCTAGCATTTCAAGAGGAGAAGGGACCTCAGGGTTCTCAATTCCTCCCCAGCTAGGGAAGGAAGTCCCTCTGTTAACCTCCCTGATGGTCTTGAGCCCCTGACTGCACTCAGCCCCACCTCACCTCCAGACAGGTGGTTCACTTGCCATTCCGGGAATGGCTGTGCTCGAGAAGGTTCTTCAGTAAGCCGAGCCTGTCCTGTCTCTTGGAACTCACCCACCACTACACCTCTGCCTGGGACACACAGAGCCCAGCCACTCTCAGGCCTGGCACACCCTTCACAGGTCAAAAGATCACCCTTCACCGTTCACAACCATGACCCTCAGACAAGCTCTTGCTTCTAGGCCCAAACGCCCAGACCTTTCAATCACGCTTTGCAAGTGACAGCATGGAGACCTCTCTCTTCCAGTCACTTCTCCAATTTGTGTTTGGGGGTTTGTGCAGTGGCAGGCTGGGGCACCAGGATGCATCCTCGTCTCATACTTGTGATGCAGCCTGGGCCTCTGGAGCAAGCCTCTCCCATATTCTGTCCCTGGCACTGGGGTGGGGGACCTGAGCACAGCACTGGGTATTCCTGGCTTCCTGGAGCTCAGTCCCAGGACCAGAGCAGTCTGTGCCCCTAGGCGGGATCCCACCCGGATTCCCATAAGCAAGGCCAGTTCTTGGTTTTCTTGAGGGTGGTACTGGCCTAGCAGAGGCCTTGCTGTCACATCTGTTCTTTCTGGCCACAGCCCCTGGTGGCAACAGCTGGCGCGACCTCATAGCCCAAGTGCTCAGGGCTTTAGCACCATGTGTGGTGCCTGTGGCCAGCTCCCTGGGGGATACAAACATCAGGAGATCCAGCTAATACCTCATTCCCCCTCAGGGCCTGGCCTAGACAGGGTACTCATATATTTGCTTATCCATCCATCCAGGGATTCATTCATTCACCCCTTCAGCATGCCTAATATGGGCCAGGTTCAGGGAACCCAAGAAGAGTCCTCTCCATTCCCAGTCTGGTGGAGGAGGCAAGAACAGACACAATGATAGCATATTAGAAATAGGAACAATCACAAACAGAAGCCAAGAGGTGTGGGCAACCCAAGGAGGAAATTATAACTATTTAAGGGAGGAGGGAGAATCAGGAAGACTTCCCAGGTAAGGCTGGGAGGATGAGAAGTTCACCTGTGGCAACAGAAAATGGAGTTTGGCAGAAGAGATGGCAAATGGGAAGGCTTGACCCCTTCAGGGACTTCAAGGAGTTGGTTAGGGCTGGAGTACAGGCAAGGGATGGGGTGAACTGAGCCTTGAGTGGAAAGGGTGCCTACAACCCTGACACCTGTAGTGCTTTGGTGTCTGAAGCAAATCACCTGTTGATTTTTATCATATGTTCTATGTCCAGAAAAAAAAAGACTAATTAGGCCCTATAGGCCTGGCAGCTTCCCACCCTCCCTCCCTCCCTTCTTCCCTCCTTGCCCCTCTGCATTGCTGACAGGTGAGGGGTGTGAGCACAGGATGATGATGGTGAGAGGAGCAGGGTCATGGAAGGAGGGGGTGACAGGGTAACAGGCATGTTTTCCAATGCCTGCAGCTGGGATCACAGATGAGAGGCGGGGTTAAAGGTCAGAAGTCTAGGGTAGTGACCCAGGTAAGACACGATGGGGCCCAGAGGGGAATGGTGACATTGGGGGATAGGGTGAACAGATTCAAAATATTTAGGAAACTGAGTCCTCAGGATTGGGTGTCTGGTCAGAATAGGGGAAGGAAGGGAGGTGACTGGGTCTGTCCTGGGTCTAAGTCACCCCGTTTCACTGACCACACACCCTCCCTTTCGTGCTCATGCCCTTGTCTTTGCCCTCAGGAATCTTCCACTTAATTCAGATCAAGAAAGTCAGGAAGCAAGACTTCCAGAAAGAGGCTCAGAACTTCCGGCTGCTCACCGGCACCCACGAAGGTGGGACTCTGGGCCGAAGACAGGGGCCTGGGAAGAGAGTCGGGCTAGAAGCTGGGGAGTTCCAGGCTGCTGGTGCTGGGAGGGGGTTGCTGTCAGCCACAGACGTCAGTTCCCGGCACAGGAATCCAGTGGGTGTCTGGGCCAGAGATTTCCCAACTCAGGCACTCGAGAGCTCGGGAGCAGGAAGGTGAAGCAGAGCCAGCTGGATCTGGTCTTGGGGCGAGGGAGACAGGCCTGTCAGAGGGGACTCTGAGCCCCTAAATCCTGGTCCTGCGTAGTCCCTCTACTGGAACCTCTCCCACTGAAACCTCCTAACCACGTTCCTACAGAGGCCCCCAGCTTATTCCCCACCACCCTGAGGAAGATGGACCCAGGGGGGTGGAGAGGAAGTCACAGAGGGGAGGTCACCAACAGGTGTCAGGTTGAAGGTGGGCTCCTGGGCCAGAACCCTTTGGGCTTATGGGGGTAGGATGGGGTCCCCATCTCCTTCCCCTCTGTGGGCTTCAAACCCAGCCTACTCGGTCCTCCTCGTCCCAAGTTTTCCCCACCCCAGTCACCCTGCCTCAGTTGTGCACACGTATGCACACGCACACACCACAAACACACCCTTACACATACATACACTGCACACCCGCACACAACTCTTCCTCTTTCCTCCATGCAGGTCACTGGAACATCTTCCTAGCCCAGACCCCGGAGCTGAAGGTCACGGCCAGTCCAGACAAAATGACCAAGACGTTATAACAAAGATCTGAACAGTTGCAGATATGAGCTTTATCATTTTTGTTGTTATATATTAATAAATAAGAAGTTGCATTACCCCTCAACCCTGCCTGTTGAGTCCGTTTCCAGTCTCTGCGTGTTCTCATAGTGATTACAGGCAGGCCTGGTTATCCCCATTTTACAGGGCTGGGAACTGAGGTGCAGAAGGGGCAGAGGCTGGCCCCAGTCCTCACAGTGAGTGGTTTTGAGGGCCAGGGCTAGTACCCACCCCACCCCCCACCCTGCCTTCTGACCCAGGCCCTTGTCTGCCATCGTGGCCTCTCCCCTGCTCTGGGCTGCTGCTGTCCGCAGCCCCCCAGCTACAGCGCCTCCTGCTTTTGTGGGCAGCCCCCTTCCCATAACTCTTTGGCACTGAGCCTAGTGAGGGGGACTGACTCCAGTCAGCCAGCCGAGGGGTATGCACGGGGTCTCAGAGTACTTTCCCAGCAGATAGTGCAGGGGTCCTGACAGTCGTCAGCTACTCTCTATAATGAGGACACAGAGTTGAGGGAGGAGCAGTAATTTGCCTGAAGCCACAGAGCAGGGTGGTAGCAGATTCGGAATTGTATGCCAGGTCTCTTGCTCCAAGCTCGCACTCCTTCCCATTCCACCGTGACCAATGTTATAAACCCGAATATTCTCACCTCAGAGGCTTTCCAAGACTTGGCAGTCAGATTGCCAGCCTTGGCACCACGGTCTGGGAAGAAGGCCTAACAGTTACAATTAAAGACAACATCAGTCATTTATCCTGCCCATGGGTACAGTTCCTTTCCCTTTCAAAGATGTTTTAATGCCCATGATTCTACTTAAGGTGAACAATATAGGAATTACCCCCATTTTAGAGAGAAGACAGAGGCTCAGAATCACCCAGTATCTTCCCCAAAGCCTTACAGTGATGAGTGGTGAAGCCAGGACCAGAGCTCAGACCTACTGACTCGCAGACCTGTGCTCTCATCCACAGTCACATGTCACCCCCCCATCCCCAAACCTGATGGGAAGCCATGGAGAGATGGTGTCAAGTGGCCTGTGAGCTGGATTTTGCCACCTGCAGCCACGTGGCTCTGCTCTGAGCCCCTGTCTTGTCCCTGGGCGTCTGAGGTTGGGGAAGTCAGCTAAGCTGCCTCCCAACACCGCCCTCACTGACAGGGAGGGGTATCATCCTCCCCAAAATCCCCCTGCCTGCTCCCCAGGGCATTTTCTGAGACAGTGGGGTTTGAGGAACATGCCTGAAATCTCCCCCTCATCCTTGGAGTAAAAAGACATCCAGCTTCTCCCAGCTTCTGCCTGTCCCTCCTGGAGAAGACTCCTCATTCCAGCCTGGCTTGCTCACCACATGGGGTTAATTTGAAGTCCAGGGTGGCTTCTGAATCCTGAGTTGAAAGTCTAGGAATCAGTTAACACCGTTAACTGGTCATCCTTCAGCCTAGCTCAGATGTCTTCTACTCAGTGGAGATTTCTCTACCTCCTGGAACCTACCTCCGCCCCTCCCAGCACAGGGATCCCTTCCCTCGCTGGAGAATGGGGTTGGAGGCAGGGATCTGTGAGCAGAGGCATTTCCTGGTCCTCAGGACAGTAACGACTTCCTTGTATACTTGTCCTGATGTTGCAGGCCAACCCCCTCCCTGGTTTCTCTGATGGACTTATTCGAAGATTGTGCTATACACCCCAAATCTTTCCCACCGTGGGAGGCATGTTCAGCACATCAGAACCTCCTGACTTTGGTCCAGAGCTTTCTGAGTGTGTCAACACACTCAGAATCTCTAAGCAGCTCTCCCAGGGTTTGACATCACTCTGAGTTGTCTTTTCCTTCCCTTTATTCATTCTTAAAACACTTTCTGAGTTACTCTGGTCTAGGCCTTGTGCTAGATGACCAACACGATATAAGGAACCAACATGGTTCCCTGCCTGTCCTGAGTGAGCCAAAATCTTGAGCAGGAGATGAGTCTTTACAACACCATGAGTGCAAGGGCTGTGACCACAGGGCCATGGGGAACATAGCCCCTGCCCAGATGGAGAACACTTCGCTGAGTCTGAAGGATAAGCAAGAGTTAGAAGAAAAGGTGGAGGGGAGGGAGGGGAAGGTAGGTGGACAGTGGCACAGGAAGAGACCGCTGTGGGGAGATGAAAAACAGCTTCTTACAGGGAGGACCACAAACAGTTCACTGTTGCTGGATAATAAAATGTGAGGGAAAGAGCAGAGGGAGGTGAGGCTGAATACCTAGCTGAGAAGCTTTGGCATCACCCCGAGGGCAGCAAAGAGCCCTGGAAGCGTTTCAGTGCTTCGGTCAGGTTTGTGGTTTAGAAAGCTGGCCCTGCCTGCTGGTGAAGGGCAGGGTGGAGGAGCGAGACGGGGCCCAGGTAGGAGGCTGTTGTGGGATCCAGGGAAGGGAGGACAGCGCCTGGGCAGGAGAGGCGCTGGGGCTGGAATGGACGCAGGCTGAGGAAGAGCGGGGAGTCTGGTGGAGCTGGTGCCTCACGGGGTGGCTGAGGGGAAAACCCAGGAGTTTCAGCTGAGCTGAGTCTCAGGCGAGAACCTCAGTCCTTTGGGTATATTATGGTCTAGAAAGGAGGCTGGGCCAGAGACAGAGATGTGGGAGCTGTTGGCCTGCAGGTGGTAACTAACACCTGGAGATGGGAGATGCTGGCCTGGGAGAGACTGTAGAGTGAAAAGAGAAGGGGACTAGACAGAGCCCTGGGGCATCAGCAAAGGAACCTCACGGAGGCAAGAGAGAAGTCAGGAGAGTGTGTGGCTGAGTCCAATAGATGAGACCTGGAAAGGGCTCTCCATGGGCAGAGGGGGCTTCTAGGGACCACGGCAATGGGCCATGTCAGGGGAGCTGGGAGGCAGGAGCAGGTTGTGGGGGGCTGAGCCAGAGTCTGGGAGATAAGGAAACAGAATGAGTGGTGAAAGAGGGGAGAGAGGCAGGTCAGTGGCTGGCAATAGACATAAGATAGAAGAAGCGGGTTTTCAGACAGGATTTAAGCATGTCTTGGTGATGAGAAAGGAAAAAGTAGAAGAAACAGGAGTGAGGATGGAGGAAGGGAAGGTTTAAGAACAAGTTAAGATCCATTCATACCAGAGGCTTCCTTGGTAGCTCAGCTGGTAAAGAATCCGCCTGCAATGCAGGAGACCCAGGTTCAATTCCTGGGTCAAGCAGATCCCCTGCATAAGGGTTAGGCTACTCACTCCAATATTCTTGGGCTTCCCTGGTGGCTCAGCTGGTAAAGAATCCACCTGCAATGTGAGAGACCTGGGTTCGATTCCTGGGTTGGGAAAATCCCTGGAGAAGGGAACGGCTACCCACTCCAGTATTGTGGCTTGGAGAATTCCATGGACTGTATGGCCCATGGGGTCACAAACAGTCGGGCACGACTGAGTGTCTTTCACTTTCACTTTCCATTCCATAGTGACTTTCCATTCTTCCTCAGTCCCCAACTCGCTGCCTAACCCTGGCTGGGCTCCCCATGAGTGTGATGTGGGAGAAGGATGGAGTGGTCTCCAGGTGCTCCCCAAGACTGCTGTAGGGAGTCCTGTGGGATCTGCCATCTTGCTTGGTGGCCAAGCTGGGCATAGCCTGGGCTCTGGGTGAAGCACGTACATCCCTTCCCACATGCACGGTCAAATCCAATGTCTCATCTGATACCCAGGATGACCCAGTGAGGTGGAGACTGTCAACTACATAGCGAAGAAGAAGAAACTTCTGGGAAAGAAAGTGACCTAATCAAGATCACACATCAGTAAATGGCAGGGGTTGTTGGGGTGGGGGTGGATTCCAGGGGAGGTCTGGGATTCTGCCCTTGAAGGATCCCAGAGCACTGGAAGGGCCAGGTCTTGGGCTAGGACAGGCACAGCCTCTGCTCCACTCAAATTTCTTATGTAGTTTTCTGGCCTCCAAACTTGATCATCCTGTTATAAGGCCAAGCCTGGCCTCCAGGTTTCCTGGAGAGGCTCCCTCCTCCACCTCTCCTCCTCCTCTAGCAGCTGTGAAGCCACCTCCCCTTGTCCCCTCACGAACCCTGGGCTCTGGGAAATGGCAGTATTTCTGAGAAACAGGACGTGGCCTGTGGTTTGGGGCTGGCCTGGGGGTGAGGGAAGGCCTGGGGCCCCACCAGGCACAATGGCATCTCTCTCCAGGGCAGGCCTGGCCACCCTCCTTCCCCTCACCCTGGTCCCTGGAATAGACCCACTGCCGGCCTTCTTCTCCTGCAGGATCAGTTTGTGGAAGATGAACAGGAAGTGCCTTAAGAGGTTGGCTGATGTTGGGAAGGGGTGGGGTGGCATGGGTTTCTACACACAGGAGTTATCTTCAAAGTCAAAATGTTAGTTGCTCAGTCATGTCCAACTCTTTGTGATCCTATGGACTAGAGCCTGCCAGGCTCTTCTGTCCATGGGATTTCCTGGACAAGAATACTAGAATGGGTTGCCATTCCTTCCTCCAGGGGATCTTCCTGACCCAGGTACTGAACCCGGGCCTCCTACATTGCAAGCAGATTCTTTACCACCTGAGCCATGACATTCTCTAATGGGAACTGGGACGAGGATCTCTGGCCCCCAGCTCAAGGCTGTTTGAATGACCGCATGACATCTAATGGATTTTATCCATCTCTAGCACAAAACAGAGCCCACATAACTCGCCCAAAGTCAAAGAGCAGTGAAGAGCTGGGGCTGTGACTGGAACCCACAGGGTCTGACCCCAAAGTCTCCTTCCCTCTGGCCCATGATATCTGGGGTTAGGATGAGATCTGTCTTCTCACAAGCCCCCTGCCATCAGCCTCTCCTCTTCACCCCATTGATAGCAAGTCTTGCCTATCAAAACAGCATGATCTTTAAAAACACAGATCTCACCCTGTCTCCCCCATTAAGCACCTGCTTTAATGTCTTCCCTTTGTCCTCAGAATAGTATCGAAATTCCCTCTTCTGGCCCTTGGGGATCTGGCTCCTGCTGCTCCAATTCTCTCACCTCTTCTCCCAGCTGCATCCCAGGGTCCAGTTTGCTGCTTCATCTGATCAAGCTGGGATGAATGTGGGCTCTAGGAAGACTTGGGTCACAGGTTTCGACACCATCAGGGTGTTCTCTCTCTCTCTGTTTCACCCTGCATAACAGCACTTCCTTTCCAACCAACTCTGTTAAGAAGCAGACATACTGTGAACTGTTCAGCATCCTGATAGCTCCTTGTCAGATAATATACAAAGGCTCTTCCCTTCCAATTCCAATAGAAAGATCCTAGGGAAGGACTCAGATGGTCCATCTTGGGTGATCAGGAAGGAGGTATTAGAATCCTGTGACTGGATTGGGGGAGGAGCCTCCCCAAATAAGAGTGTGGATAGCACACACAGGTTCAAAAGGAATCCCTGTTTCCAGGTTATCCTTTCTTAAACTACTGTCCTCTCTTCTATAACTTAAACATGCTGTTCCCACTTTCCGGAATGCTTTTCCCTATTCTCTGCCTATAGTGGCCCAGCTCAGATTTTAAGCCCTCCTCTGAATGGCTCTCCTGGTCCCCTCTGTTGCTCCTAGCATTGTACGTTCTTCTGTAATTCAACCTTTTGTATTGCAAAGATCTGTTTCTGAGCCTTTTATCCCACTGGTCAGTAAGCTTCTTGAGCCAGAGACCACATTGCAGTCATCTTTGCATTCCCAGCCCCTAATACAGCCCCCACAATACATGCTTTTTGAAGAAGAAAGTGAGAGAAATAATGATGGTGAAGACAATGGTGATGTGATGTGGTTGACTACTGACCTATAATAGATGTTCAGTAAATGTTGAGCCTTCAAATGATCACCACGACAATTTTTACCATCATCACGACCATTCCCACCACCATTGCTGCTGCCTCCGTCACAAAGACCACGCCTCTCATTTGCAGGGTCCAACCAAGAATACAAATGGAGCCTACTTACCATATCCTAAATATGTAAAAGCTATAAATCAAACTAAACAAACTATTAAATAAATATCTTCTATCTTCCTACTTTGACAAACGTAATTTCTTAATGAAGGCCAAATTTTAAAATTTCTGACTTCTCTGAATTCTGTGCCAGAACATAGAAGCTCAGGAAGGGCAATCCCCAGGTTCCAACTCTTGGCCCACCTCTCTTCTCATTCCAGCTCTGCCTGAACTATGAGGGGGGGCCTCATACACACACGGACTTGGTGGAAATACCCTAGCCTGCATGTCTTTGGTGATTTTAAAACATGTCTAACATGTCTACAAGTGCTTTTATACTGCTGTCATTGAGAGGTGTGGCCCATGTCCCCTCCCCTTACATTTGGGTAGGCTGTGACTCATTTGTAACCAGTAGATTATGCTAGGTGACTTCCAAGGCTAGGCCAGGGAAAACAACACAGCTACTTCTCTGTTTACTAAGATATTTGCTCTAAATAAGAAATCCAACTACTCTGAGGCCACCATACTGTGAGGAAGCCCAGAGCACATGGGGAGGCCATACATAGATGCTTCAATCAACAACCCCAACTGACCTAGCCAACTGCCGGTATCAACCATCAGATATACAGATAAAGACCCCTCCAGATGACTCCAGCCCCCAGTTACTGAGTCGTCCCAGCTGAGGACCAGACATTATGGAGCAGAGATGCACCATTCCTACTGTGTCCCATACAAGTTCTTGACCCACAGAATTCACAAGCATTAAAAAACAATTGTTTTACAAATAGTTCTGAAGTTTGTATTGAAATACAAAAAACCTAATCGACAAAACAATCTTGAGAAAGAAGAACAAAGCTAGAGGTGTGGTGCTTCCTGATTTCAGACTATACTACAAAGCTACAGTAAGCAAAAACAAAAACACACACGTAAATCAGCGGAACAGAAGAGAGAGAATGAACCCACACTTTTACAGGTAATTAGCATACAATAAAGGAAGCATACAATAAAAGAATGTACAAGGGGGAATAGACATCCTCTTCAATAAATGGTATTGGGAAAGCTGGAGAGCTACATGAAAAATAATCAAACTGGACTGTTTTTTCATACCATATTCAAAAATAAAGTAAAAATGGATTAAATAGTTAAATGTAAGATGCGAAATCATAAAACTCCTAGAAAACATAGGCAGTACACACTCTGACATCAGTCTTAGCAATATTTTGGGGGATGTGTCTCCTCAGGCAAGGAAAACAAAAGCAAAACTAAACAAATGGGACTACATAAAACTAAAAAGCTTTTGCACAGCAAAGGAGTTTATCAACAAAATGAAATGGCAGATTAAGTGAATGGAAGAAGATATTTGCAAATGATACATCTGATAAGGGGTTAATATGCAAAATATACGAAGAATTCACATAACTGAACATAAAAAAAAAATTAAAAAATGAACAGAGGGTCTGAATAGTCATTTTTTCCCAAAGAAGATAGACATATGGCCAGCAGACAAATGAAAAGATGCTCAGCATCACTAATTATCGGGGAAAGGCAAATAAAAACCACCATAAGATATCACCTCACAACCATCAGCATGGGTATTATCAAAAAGACAACAAACAACAAGTGTTGGAAAGGATGTGGAGAAAACTGAACCTTGGTGCACTGTTGGTGGGATGATAAATTGGTGCAGTCACTATGCAAAACAGCACGAGATTCCTCAAAAAATTAAAATTAGAACTACCATAGGAACCACAATTCCACTTCCAGGTATTTACCCAAAGAAACAAAAATACTAATTTGAAAAGATATGTACATCAGTGCTCATTGAAACATTATTTATAATAGCCAAGATATGGAGGCAACCTAAGTGTTCATCAACATACAAAACGGTAAAGATGAGATATATGTTCATACACACAGAACAGAGTATTTCTCAGCCATGAAAAAGAATGAAATCTTGCCATTTTTGATAACATGAATGGACTTAGAGGGCATTATGCTAAGTGGAATAAGTCACACAGAGAAAGAGAAATACCACATGATCTCATTTATATGTGGATTCTAAAAAACAAAACAAAATAAAAACAGACTCATAGATACAGGGAACCAGTGGGTGGTTGCCAGAAGGGAGGGACGTGGGTGGTAGGTAAAATAGGTTTAGGGGATTAAGATTACAAACCTCTAGTTATATAATAAATAACTCACAGGAATGTAATATACAGTACAGCATAAAGAATACAATCAACAACATCAGAATAACTTTATATAGAACAGATGGTTACTAGACTTGTAGTAGTAATCGTTTCATAATGTATACAAATGTCAAATCATTGTGAGCAACCTGAAACTAACATAATATTGTACATCAATTACATTTCAATAAAAAAAATGTAAAATCCCCTCCAAAAATATTTGTTTTAAGCTAAGCTTTGGCATAATCTGTTATGTAGCAATAGTAACTAGAAAAATGCCCCAGTTTCATCCAAACCCTCCTCCCTCTGCCCATTCCCCCAGGCAAACACCCCAGGCTTAAGAGAACAGATCTGGGGAAGAGGACTGCACAGTCCTGGAAGCAGACTTGGGCCGTCTGGGCAGAGAATTCCAGAATCCTGGGTTCCCTGGTCTAAGAGTGGGATAAGTACACATCCTTTTGAACCTATGGACTCCTTGCACACATGGGTAGGGGTGCAGCTGAAAAGGGGTCAGAGTGGGGCCCTCTAGAGGGTGTGGTCCAGGATGGTGGTCCCCCCTGCCTGGATCTAAGGGGGGTCCTACGCTTCACTATCACCACCATCACCACCCATTACTACCAGCACTGGTGACGTAACTGTCCACCTTGTCTCATTGTACTCTCAAAAAGATCCCAGTCTGATGAGGAAGAAAGCCATAAACATGACAGCTGAGGGGGACAAGCACTCTGATAGAAAAAAGCACTGAGGGGCTGTGAGAGACCATGGTGATGGGGGAGGGGTTTCAGAAAAAGCTTCCTAGAAGAGGGGATACCCAACTAGTGACTTTAAGGGAGTAGCCAGAGAAAGTGGGGAAATCACATTCCAGCCCTAGGAAACAGCATGTTCAGAGGCCTGGAGACAAATAAGTGTGGTACATCTGGAGAAGTGCAAGCAGATCAGCCCAGCAAAACAGTCGGGCTGGGCAGTGGAGGCGGGTGGTACAGCCAGCCAGGAGCAGGAACAACAGGCTCTAGAGGAAAGCCTGGAGAGGTAGGCAGATACCAGCCCTTCCAGGGCCCTCAGAACAGGGATGGGGCTCAGGGAGGATGCCCTCCCATGGCTGTCAATGCTGATGCCTATTCTGATTGCCCAGAGCCTATGCCAAATCAGTAGTAATTCTGAATATCACTCCCATTTTTTTTTAAAGCCTGAAAGTGTTTTCAGCAAAGAGGTGACTCAATCAGATTCGTGTTTTACAATGATTCCTCAGGCTTCTGTGGGAGACAAAGCCTTGGAGGGAGCCAAGAATGGAAGCCATCCATGAGTAATTTATCATAGCTATCATGAGAGAGATAATGGCAGTGGGGACTAGGGTGTGGCAACAGAGATGGAGAGAAATAGATGGGGTTAAGCACCATTCAGAGGGTAGAATCAAGGAAGGCAAAGGTGAGACATGGCCTCTATATTCAGAGAGCTCACAGTGCAAGAAAGAAGAAATATGTGGACATGCATAGCAATTAAAACGAGCTCATTTCATCCTCATCATGAATCTCAGAGACAGATACCAATATTTCTCTTTTGCAAATATTCTGCGGCAGATGCTGTTGGTTGCCCCCTTGGCAGCCATTCCCCAACCTCCTCTTTGCTAACAGAAGCCCATTTGGTTAGGTGTTCAGCAACTGGAGTGAACCATTGCTGACCAAATGCGGCTTTGGCAACCCAACACTCCTCTGCCAGTGACTGGTCTAGGGCTGGGCCTCAACCCCATTTCTGGTAGGATGTCAGTGGGGGAGGGGCACAGGGCTTTTCCTCCACATTGTAGAGAGTCACAGGAGAAGAGAGTCTTCTTGCTGCTGCCCTCCCTCTCCTGCTTCCTGCTTCAGATGCTATCAGTTAAGGACATAAGACGTGGAGTGGAAGCAGCCATCTTGTGACCATGAGGCAGAGGCTTATGAATGTCAGTAATGCTGAGGAAGGCTGTAGGTAACTGAATTGATGAACCACATTGAGCCAATCTGGGGACCACTTACATTTTTTTTAATTAAGAAAACAACATATATCCTCATAACTTAGGCCACTGTAGCAGTACTGCCGATGACCCTCTCATCCCTTCCATATTTTCATACTTGTACGCCTCCAATGTGCTTTCACTCCCAACAGTCAGTATCAATTTTTTCTTATCAGAAGACTACCCTCAGGTTGCTGGAGCCCACATTGCCTGTGAGTGTGGAAAGCCAGAAAATCCTGGGAATTTACACACTCCCTCCCACTCAAAGGTGCCCCTTAACCAATGACGGATGAGTATGGAGGTATTGGTCCTCCAGCTTCCTTGCATTGATCTGTATAGCTCTGAGGAGAGATCTGTACTATCCCCAGAAATCCTCTGCAAGATGGCACCGAAGTTCCCTTTTGTGGGACTTGGCCTGATATCATACTTGCCCTCTCAGTCCCACTTCTCTACTTCCTTACTACTGGTTTGTCTTGGAAATACTTCCTAACACAACATTTTCACACTACTCCTCATCTCAAACTCTGCTGCTGGAAAGCCATCATTGGTCAATTTTCTGTACTTGCAACCTAAAGCATCCTAACAGATATAACCCAGCAAGGTGAAGGTCTCATAGCAAGTTTGCTCAAAGGTAGGTTTCCTGCTTGCAAATTCTATTTTTTTAATTCACTAATTAACAAGCAGAAGATTAAAAACTTAATTTTGTAAAGTGCTATATTCTAAGCATAATAACAATGGTAACTAACGACAACCATTTACTGAGCACCTCTCATGAGCCTGGCACCAGGCTAAGGCTTTATGTTACATGTGTGTGTATCAGGTAACTTCAGTCGTGTCCAACTCTTTGCGACGCTATGGACTGTAGCCCGCCGGGATCCTCTGTCCATGGGATTCTTCGGGCAAGAATACCGGAGGGGTTTCCATGCCCTCCACCAGGTGAATCTTCCTGACCCAGGGATTGAACCCATGTCTCTTGCATCTCCTGCACTGGCAGGTGGGTTCTTTATCACTAGTGCCACCTGGGAAGCCCCAGGCTTTACTTTCAGTTTCAGTTCAGTTCAGTTCAGTCATTCAGTCATGTCCGACTCTTTGAGACCCCATGAATCGCAGCATGCCAGGCCTCCCTGTCCATCACCAACTCCCGGAGTTCACTGAGACTCACGTCCATCGAGTCAGTGATGCCATCCAGCCATCTCATCCTCTGTCGTCCCCTTCTCCTCTTGCCCCCAATCCCTCCCAGCATCAGAGTCTTTTCCAGCGAGTCAACTCTTCGCATCAGGTGGCCAAAGTACTGGAGTTTCAGCTTTAGCATCATTTCTTCCAAAGAAATCCCAGGGCTGATCTCCTTCAGAATGGACTGGTTGGATCTCCTTGCAGTCCAAGGGACTCAAGAGTCTTCTCCCACACCGCAGTTCAAAAGCATCAATTCTTCGGCGCTGAGATTTCTTCGCAGTCCAACTCTCAAATCCATACGTGACCGCTGGAAAAACCATAGCCTTGACTAGACGGACCTTTGTTGGCAAAGTAATGTCTCTGCTTTTCAATATGCTATCTAGGTTGGTCATAACTTTCCTTCCAAGGAGTAAGCGTCTTTTCATTTCATGGCTGCAGTCACCATCTGCAGTGATTTTGGAGCCCAGAAAAATAAAGTCTGACACTGTTTCCACTGTTTCCCCATCTATTTGCCATGAAGTGATGGGACCAGATGCCATGATCTTTGTTTTCTGAATGTTGAGCTTTAAGCCAACTTTTTCACTCTCTACTTTCACTTTCATCAAGAGGCTTTTGAGTTCCTCTTCACTTTCTGCCATAAGGGTGGTGTCATCTGCATCTCTGAGGTTATGGATATTTCTCCTGGCAATCTTGATTCCAGCTTGTGCTTCATCCAGCCCAGTGTTTCTCAAGATGTACTCTGCATCTAAGTTAAATAAGCAGGGTGACAATATACAGCCTTGACGTACTCCTTTTCCTATTTGGAACCAGTCTGTTGTTCCATGTCCATTTCTAACTATTGCTTCCCAACCTGCATACAGGTTTCTCAAGAGGCAGGTCAGGTGGTCTGGTATGCCCATCTCTTGAAGAATTTTCCACAGTTTATTGTGATCCACACAGTCAAAGGCTTTGGCATAGTCAATAAAGCAGAAATAGATGTTTTTCTGGAACTCTCTTGCTTTTTCCATGATCCAGCGGATGTTGGCAATTTGATCTGGTTCCTCTGCCTTTTCTAAATCCAGCTTGAACATCTGGAAGTTCAGGGTTCACATATTGCTGAAGCCTGGCTTGGAGAATCTTGAGCATTACTTTACTAGCGTGTGAGATGAGTGCAATTGTGCAGTAGTTTGAGCATTCTTTGGCATTGCCTTTCTTTGGGATTGGAATGAAAACTGACCTTTTCCAGTCCTGTGGCCACTGCTGAGTTTTCCAAATTTGCTGGCATATTGAGTGCAGCGCTTTACTTTAGTGACCTCTTAATCTTTACCAGAACCCTACAGAGTAGGTACAATTGTATCAGTTTTTTAGACTGAGTAACAAACTACCACAAATTTAGCAGCCTAAAACACATTTATTATGGGTGGGGCACTGGGTAAAATAGGTGAAATGGGTGAGATGGATTAAGAAATACAAACTTCCAGATATAAATAAATTGCCGGACATAATCTACAGCATTAAGAATATAGTCAATGATACTAATAATTTCGTATGGTGGCAAATGGTTACTGGACTTGTCAAGGTGATCATTTTGTAATGTATATGATTGTCAGGGCACTATATCATACACCTGAAATGAACATAATACTGTACATTAACTATTCTTTTAAAAAAATACATTATCACACAGTTTACATAGGTCGTAAGTCTGAACACAGGTTTGCTGGGTTTTCTGCTTTAGTGTCTCACCAGTTCATAATCACCATGTCAGTAGGGGCTGAGGTCTCATCAGAAACTTGACTGGGGGAAAGATCCACTACAAAGCACTCTTGGGTTATCGGCAAAACTCAGCTCCTTGTGGTAAAAGGACCGAGGTCCCTGTTTTCTTGCTCACTGTCAGCTAGGGGCCACTCCTGGTTTCTAGAGACCACCACATGCCCTTTACATGGGCCCTCTCACAACACAGGGCTTCCCTTGTGGCTCAGCCGGTAAAGAATCCACCTGCATCGTGGGAGACCTGGGTTCAGTCCCTGGGTTAGGAAGATCCCCTGGAGAAGGGAAAGGCTACCCACTCCAGTATTCTGGCCTGGAGAATCCCATGGATGTATAGTCTCACAACATAACAACTTACTTTTCAAAAGTCAGCAATAGAGAGTCTCTGACTCCAAGGAGGGTCTGGTTCATTTTAGGAAATTTTACTTTATTAAATTAGGCCCAGGTAAGATAATCTTCCTCTTGAGTAACTCAAAATCAACTGATTTGAGACCTTAATCACATCTGCAAAATCCCTTCACCTCTGACATACTCCACTGGCCAGAGCAAATCACAGGTTCCACTCACACTCAAAGACGGGCATTGTACAGGATATAAAATCACAAGGGCCATCCCATAGTCTATTCGCTACATGAATATTATCCAAACAGCATTGCTGTGGCAACTGAGGCAAAGAGGGATTTTAGTAATTTTACCCAAAATCATAGGCTTCCCAGGTGGCTCAGGGGTAAAGAATCCACCTGCCAGTGCAGGAGACTTAGGTTTGATCCCTGAGTCAGGAAGATCCCCTGGAGGGGGAAATGGCAACCCACTCCAGTATTCTTGCCTGAAAAACCCCATGGACAGAGTAGCCTGGTGGGCTATGGTCCATAGAGTCACAAAGAGTTGGATACAACCGAGTGACTGAGCATGTACCCAAAGTCATACTGCCAATGAGTGGAGGTAGAATTTCAAACCCATGCCCTCTAGTTCAAAGTCTGAAGTCTTAACCATGACACGGCAGTGACTGCCCCCAATCACTTTCCCTTTCCTTAAGTCCCCGAATCCCCTCAGTAATCACAAGGAGGAAATAGAGGCTCAGAGAGGTTAAGGAACTTGCCCAAGGCCACACAATCATGGCAACAAATCAGGTTTATCAAACTTCCAAACTCAAGATCTTAACCAGTGTAGATAGTAATTAGTGCTTTAACAGAGGACTAAATAGTGCTAGAGTAGTTCATAGAAGACTGATGCAGGGGCAGGGTAGGGCAGGAATGGAGGTAGCCCTTCAACAGGATAATAAAGCAATGACAGAATTCGTCTTTTTGAAAATGGAGATGAGAGAGGGAGATGAGAGAGGGAGAAAGTGTTATGTCCAACTGGGACAAAGGCAAGGAAGCAAGAAAACACGGGTGTCTGGGACAGGGTAGGGATGCTGTTTTGGACCAAGATGGGGGACTATGAGAAAAGAGGCTGGAGATAAGGCCAGGACCCAATTTAGAACGTTAGGTTGAGGAGTCAGAGTTTTAATTTGAAGGCAACTGGGATTCACAGAAGGGTGTTGAGCAGCATCAGTCATGCACACACAAAAATGTCTTTAGAGGGGTTGGTTAATGGCCGTGTGTGGGAGAGGGGGCTGTTTAGAGTTTCTTGCTGCTAATACCCTTTCCCACAAAAGGGCACCTTTAGTCCTCCCAGAGCCCCAAAAGTGCGGGTGGATGAGCCAGGCTGTGCCCATTTTACGGGCAAGGACACTGAGGTCTAGTGAAGGACATGCTGCTCTATGAGGGGACTGAGGGGCTCAAAGTCCCTCTTCAGTCATGGTGCTGGGGGAGTAGGGACTAAGAATTACATTTTTTCCTGCAGACTATGGAAAAGTCATGGAGAAGGCAATGGCCACCCACTCCAGTACGCTTGCCTGG
The DNA here is from genome assembly GCF_003369695.1 of Bos indicus x Bos taurus. Taxonomy (NCBI): domain Eukaryota; kingdom Metazoa; phylum Chordata; class Mammalia; order Artiodactyla; family Bovidae; genus Bos; species Bos indicus x Bos taurus. Next base: position 30,020,602 of record NC_040090.1, read on the forward strand.
AAAATCCCATGGACGGAGAAGCTTGGTAGGCTGCAGTCCATGGGGTCCCTAAGAGTCGGACATGACTGAGCGACTTCACTTTCACTTATCACTTTCATGCATTGGAGAAGGAAATGGCAACCCACTCCAGTGTTCTTGCCTGGAGAATCCCAGGGACCAGGGAGCCTGGTGGGCTGCCATCTATGGGGTTGTGCAGATTCGGACACGACTGAAGTGACTTAGCAGCAGCAGCAGCATGGAAAAGTCATAGTCTTCATTCAACCTCTGCATACCCCATATTCGCCCACAAAAACCAACATGGGGACAGTTCCAAGTGTGGGTTCTGGGACCCCAGGCCATAGGTTGAGATTCAGCAGGTGTGGAGTAAGGCCGCCAGGCTTTGGCATTTTAAACAAGCATTCCAGGCAGAGCTGAAGGTCCTGACTACTCTTTATGAGGGCTCAAGAGTATAAGGGTCAAACCTCAGGTAGTAGAAGGCTGCTCATGGTGGGACCTTCTCCCTCAAGGTCCCCTCCTCATCTCCCCCCCAACCCCCAATCTGATGGCTGCCCCAGCCCCTCATATGGGCCCTCATCACAAGCCACTGCCTCCAGTCCCAACCCTTAAACTCCCCCCGCTATAGGACAGTTCCCAAGTGAAATTTCCAAAGAGCCAATCTGCCCTTTCTCACCCGTGTACACACACACACACACACCGCCACACCACCCTCCACCACCACACCAACCCCCGACCCCTGTTCCCTGGCCTGTCCCCTAAGAAGTGTTTTCAGTGCCTTGCCCCAGGGCTAGCCCTCCTATTTTCTGATGGAAACCCTTCCAGCACCCACGTTAATGGCGGGCTGACCGGGTGAACGCTATTATTAACTGACACATCGAGGTTCAGAGCGCCAAGAACGTGCCCCGGGTCCGTCCACTGTAAAAAGGCGAGATTCGAACTCAAGGCGGCTGCTGGGGAAGGCTCCAGTTCCCGCAGCAGCCAGCAGGGGTACGCGGAGCCCGGGGGATCCGCGAGGCTGAAAGGCGGGGGTCGGGGCGGGGACGCTGGAAGAACGGGGGCTTTGATTCCCATCTCCCGGCGCAGACCCAGACACTAATTAAAATCGCCTGGGCCGCGGGGGCGGCGGGGCGGGCACAAAGCCGGCTTTGACCTGGCGGCGGCGGCGCTGGCGGGCGCGGGGCCGCGCGGCACAGGGGCCGCTTGTGGGACGTGTTTGTTTTCGCTCGTAAAGCGCAGCAGCCGAGTGGTGCCCTGGCGGCGAGGGGGGCCGGGGCCGGGAGAGGGCCCCTGAGGCCACGACCGCCCGCCCCTGCCCGGCCTGCCCCCCGATCGGCGGCTCTTGCCACCCCTCACCCCACTCGGGGGGCCCCCTAGAGCCCCATCTCTTCCCTCTCGGAGTGTCCCCATGCGGTCCATGGTAAGGATGGTAACCTAGTAGTATCACTAAGAGTTCAGATTTGTTGAGCGCTTACCGTAGTACAGGCCCTGGGCTAAAACTTCTCCCACTGACTTGATGCCTCCTACCCTCATAGCTCAGTTGGTAAAGAATCCGCCTGCAATGCAGGAGACCCCGGTTCGATTCCTGGGTCGGGAAGATCCCCTGGAGAAGAGATAGTATAGTCTATCCACTCCAGTATTCTTGGGCTTTCCTGTCGCTCGGCTGGTAAAGAATCTGCCGGTAATGCAGGACACCTGGGTTCTAATCCCTGGCTTGGGAAGATCCCCTGGAGAAGGGAAAGGCTACCCACTCCAGTACTCTTGCCTGGAAAATCCCACGGACGGAGGAGCCTGGTAGGCTGCAGTCCATGGGGTCACTAAGAGTCGGACACGACTGAGCGACTTCACTTCCACTTTTCACTTTCATGGAGAAGGAAATGGCAACCCACTCCAGTGTTCTTGCCTGGAGAATCTCAGGGACGGGGGAGCCTGGTGGGCTACCGTCTATGGGGTTGCATAGAGTCGGACACGACTGAAGCGACTTAGCAGCAGCAGCAGCAGCATAGTCCATGGGGTCACAGAGTCGGACAGGACTGAGCGACTTTCACTTTTCAACTCTATTAATAGCCCCATTTTACAGATGGAGCCCGGGGAGGTTGAGTGCCTTGCCCAAGGTCACAGAGTTCTAAATGAAGAGCCAGGCCTGGAATCCAAAACCAGTGACTGCAGAAGCTACAAGAGGCTGCCTCTCAGCAGAAGGGGACCAAGGCTCGGGCCAGTGGGAAGTGTCACAGGATGATGGCTTTCAGCAGGAATTATTTTCCTGGTCAGAACCTGCTCCCTGCCTGTCAAGCAGCAGGTCAGAGTGAGCTCCCCAGTGCTGGAGTATTCAAGCAAAGACCCAGCAGGAGCCAGGGCGGCTGTCTGAGGTCCCTTCCAGACCGGACACCAGGTCCCCTGGGAATGTACCCGTGGCACTGCCCTCCAGGGGAGGCTTTCATCCTGGACTGTCCTGGGTGGTGGGGTAGAATGGAGTAGTGTGTGTGCCTGCGGGGGTGCAGGTCTGTGTGGGTGGGTAGGGACTAAGGAAAGATGGGAGCCTCCTCCTGGGGAGCCCCTGTGTTTGGAAGGTCCCCCTGGCCGCTCAGGTCACAGAATCACTGAACTGTAGGCCCACTCTCTGGGCCTTTACACCAGGGCCTCCTGTGATGAGAACTTGCTCCTACCATGTAGAAGTCCCTTCCAACCACTTTTTCACCTGACTTCTACTCATCCTTCAGTTGTCAGCTCTAAGCAGGTGGCACCCTCTCAGCACCCTGGGAAGATACACTGATTGAGCAGTATTTCAATTCAAGGCATTTCCGGTGCCTTGGGATCAGAGTTCACCCTCAGTCAGAACAGACTCAGTGAAGATCGGGCAGGGGACTTGGGGTGAGGGTGGGCATCATTAGAGGGATACAGAGCCTGCTGGGAGCCTGGGTTCATCACGTGCATGCAGTGGGGGGGTTGGGGGATGACAGACCAGGCAACTGACAGTTTCCATCCAGTGGCATGAGCACTGACAGAAGGGTCCTGTGTCTGGGACCTTCCCCTCTGAGACTGGGCCTCTGTCGACCCTGGCTATAAGCCTCTTCACCTCCCTTCCCCCACATCAATCCCCCCACGTTTGCCCTGTGTCTGCAGATGCCTGGCTGGGGAGAGCTCTGACCTGGATGGAGCCCCCCACTGATCCCAGGCACCTGTGAGGAGAAGAACACTGATGAGGAGGAGGGGAGGAACAAGGAGGGAGGGAGTTCTTCTCAAAAACTCTCTGCCTCCCTAAGCCCTGGGAGCCAGAGTTTGGACAGAGACACTATTAACACAAAATTTGCAAACATGGCTTCTAAAAATAGCCCCAGCTGGCAAGGCCCACCTGGCACATGCTGCACCTTTGCGGCTGCTGGCCTGCTCCCCTCAGAGCGCCGCCTTGGTCTGTCAGCAAGCGTGTCACTCTGCCCTCCCCCTACCCAGCGTGAGGGCAGCCACAGCCCTGGGTCCAACCCAAGGGAGAAGCTGAGGCTTGTTCCAGTCTGATGGGGGCTACGGGGATGTGCAGGCCTAGGGGAAGGATGGTTTTGCCTATAAGGTGGTTGGAGGAGACAGTGCAGCCTACAGGGAGCTCCCCAAATCAGGGTAGAGGTCAGGGATGGGGGTGGGGGGGTTAGGACACATAAGTACAAAGAGACCAAAGTGGTATTTAAACGCCTACAAGAGAAAACAGCCCGATTAGAGTAAAACATACCAAGAAGATGAAGGAAGAAAACAGGAGTGGAGGAGGGCGGGACCTGGAGAATGGTTCATGGATCCAGATGCGGGTGAGCATGCGGTCAACTCCCAGCAAATCCTTAGGCCCTCAGAACTGAGAAGCAGCCTGAGGGCTCTTCTTATCCAACCCCTTCATTGAACAGATGAGGAAACTGAGGCCCAGAATGGTAGTCTGACTTGCTCCAGGTTCCTTAACAAGCCAGTGGCAGGACTGGGTCTGCTGGCCCAATGCCCTTTCCACAAAGCCCCTTGGTCTCCTCTGTTGGCTGATGGGGTGACCCTTGTTAATAATGAGTCTCAAAATGCTCCTTTTCCATTATTGGCCTATTCGGGAAAGATTTACTGAGCACCTGGTGCATGCCAGACTCTGGGTTCACAAAGGTGAACTGGACAGGCAGGCCCCTGCTTTCTGGTAAGTCCTGTTACACTCTAATGGCCAGAAGTGCTCAGGTGTGCACAGAGCTCTGCTGTGTTCAAGGTGCTTTCATGTGAACTCACAAAACAGAATCCATATTGTGTTTCCCAGGTAACAGTTGAAGAAACCGAGGCTTCAGTTAATGTCTTGTCCAAGGTCAGGCAGTAAAGTTGGGATTGGAGCCTCTGCTCATTACCCTAGGAGGCCTTGGATTCCTTCTCAATCAGCGAAGACAGCCTGTAGGAGGCGTCACTTACTTCTGGAAGCCTTCTGTCCTGGATGTCCATGTGGATGAGAGCTGAGAGGGCACTGGGACGTCCCATGACGAGAAACACCAGATTGCCCTCAGTGCCTCATCTTTGGCTGGATTCAGTGGCAGCCTCTGGACACGTTACACAGGTCGATCCTGGTCCTCAGAGAGTCATGGCAGAGCCTGGCTGTTCCCCACTAGGTAGCTTCTCCCTGACCCCCCTGTGAATCAGACCAGATGTGAAGGCCCTTTCCTGGAATAAAAGCCAGAGCTGCAATCTTCCTGGCCCTCACACAGGCCACATGCAGGATCTAGAGCAGGAAGGGCCAGTGGTCAGCAGCGCAGACATCTGACTTCCCTCCAGGGGGCCTGACTATGCCAGGTCCCTCACCAGAGCCCTTGGCATTGCCCACTGTGGTCTCTAGAACCCTAGGCTTACCCGGAGTAGGGAGCCTGCATGCCATTTCTTCCTCTTTTGACCTTGCCACAGTGAATTCTACTCTGCAGTGGGCTCGTTCCAGGTGGGCTTCTCTGGGGCCTGCACAGTCACTTTAGCCATTCCCCTATAGCCACAGGGGCACCTAACCACACCTGCACCTGCCCACTTGTTGCCTAGAACTTTCCAGAACACCTCGATGCCACAATTGCCTTGAGTCCTCATCTATCGCACATTTGGTTGGCTGAAAAGGCTTTGACCGTGAACCTAGGGAGTCACTGACTATTTCACTCTGTTCACACTCCGAGACTCATCCACAGTGAAGAGAGAATTCTTGCCCTGGGGAGCCTGCTACTCGCATAGCCCTTGCTGATAAAAATGGCTCCTGTGGACACATAAATTGCCAGGTTTGAGTTACATGCCCCTTCTACCCACCACACCTCAGGCAAAAAAAAACCCCATCTGTAGACTGGACCTCAGAGAGACTAGTGTTCACCCTGGCCTAGAAATCCTGCCCCCTAGGGGCACTCCAGGATAAGTAGTTGTTGTTCAGTCGCCCATTCGTGTCCAACTCTGCAACCCCATGGACTGCAGCACACCAGGCCTCCCTGTCCTTCACCATCTCCTGGAGTTTGCCCAAATTCATCTTCATTGCATCAGTGATGCCATCCAGCCATCGCGTCTTCTGAAGCCCTCTTCTCCTTCTGCCCTCAATCTTTCCCAGCTTCAGGGACTTTTCCAATGAATCGTCTGTTCACATCAGATGACCAAAATACCGGAGCTTCAGCATCAGTCCTTCCAGTGAATATTCAGGGTTGATCTCCCTTAAGATTGACTGGTTTGATCTTTTTGCTCTCCAAGGGACTTTCAGGAGTCTTCTCCAGCACCATAGTTCAAAGGCATCAATTCTTTGGCATTCTGCCTTCTTTAAGGTCCAGCTCTCAGAACCATACGTGATCACTGGGAAGACCATGGCCTTGACTATATGGACCTGTGTCAGCAGAGTAATGTCTCTGCTTTTCAACACACTGTCTAGGTTTGTCATCACTTTCCTGCCAAGAAGCAAACATCTTCTGATTTCATGGCAGCAATCACTGTCCACAGTGATTTTGGAGCCCAAGAAGAGGAAATCTGTCATTACTTCCACCTTTTCCCCTTCTATTTGCCATGCGGTAATGGGGCTGGATGCCATAATCTTAGTTGTTGTTGTTTTTTTTTTTTAATATTTAGCCTTAAGCTGGCTCTTTCACTCTCCTCCTTCACCCTCATCAAGAGGCTCTTTAGTTCCTCTTTCCTTTCTGCCATTAGAGTGGTATCATCCACATATCTGAGGTTGTTGATGTTTCTCCTGCCTATCTTGATTCCAGCTTATAACTCATCCAGCCCAGCATTTCTCATGATGTGCTCAGCATATGGGTTAAGCAAACAGGGTGACAGCAGACAGTCCTGTCATACACCTTTCTCAATCTTGAACCAATCAGTTGTTCCATACAGGGTTCAAACTGTTGCTTCTTGACCCGCATACAGGTTTCTTAGGAGGCAGGTAAGATGGTCTGGTATTCCCATCTCTCTAAGAGCTTTCCAGTTTGTCATGATCCACACAGACAAAGGCTTTACCGTAGTCAATGAAACAGAGATAGATGTTTTTCTGAAATCCCCTTGCTTTCTCTATAATCCACCAAATGTTGGCAACTTGATCTCTAGTTCCTCTTCCTTTTCTAAACCCACCTTGGACATCTGCATGTTCTTGGTTTGCATAATACTGAAGCCTAGCATGCAAGATTTTAAGCATGACCTTATTAGCATGGGAGATAAGTGCGATTGTCCCATAGTGAGCATCCTCCTCTAGGGATCTGAATCGTTCTGCTGAAATTTCATCGCATCCACTGGCTTTAATAACAGCACTGTTTCTTAAGGCCTGCTTGGCTTTGCACTCCAGAATGTCTGACTCTGGGTAACTAGCCACACCATCATAGTAATCCAGTTCATTAAGATGTTTTTTATACAGTTCTTCCATGTATTCTTTCCATCTCGTCTTTATCTCTTCAGCATCTACTAGCTCTCTACCATTTTTATCCTTTATTGTGCCTATCTTTGGGCAGAAATCTCCCTTGATGTTTTCAATTTTCCTGAAGAGGTCTCTAGGCTTTCCTCTTTTGTTGTTTTCTTCCATTATTAAACACTGTTCATTGAAGAAGGCCTTCTTGTCTCTTCTAGCTACTCTTTGGAACTCTGCGTTTAATCGGATATTTCTTTCCCTCTCTCCCTTGCTTTTTTCTTCTCTTCATTCTTCTGCTATTTGTAAAGCCTCCTCAGATAACCACTTTGCTTTCTTGCTTTTCTTTTTCTTTGGGATGGTTTTCTTTGCCGCTTCCTGTATAATATTACAGACCTCTGTCCATAGTTCTTAAAAGGCACACTGTTATCTAGATCTAGTCCCTTGAATCTATTCATTACTTCCACTGTGAATTCATAAGGGATTTGATTTAAGTCATACCTGACTAACCTAGTGTTTTTCCTGGTTTTCTTTAGTTTAAGCCTGAGTTTTGCTATGAGAAGCTGATGATCTGAGCCACAGTCAGCCACAGGTCCTGTTTTTGCTGACTGTATACAGCTTCTCCATCTTTAGCTACAAAGAATGTAATCAGTTTGATTTCGGTATTGATCATTTGGTGAATATCCATGTGTAAAGTCATCTCTTGTGTTGTTGAAAAGGGGTATTTGCTATGATTAGTGCATTCTTTTGGCAGAATTCAGTTAATCATTTCCCTGTTTCATTTTGTTTTCCAAGGCCGAACTTGCCTGTTACTCCAGGTATATCTTGACTTCCTACTTTTGCATTTTGCATTCTAATCCCCGATGCCATCTGGTCCCATCACTTCATGGCAAATATATGGGGACACAATGGAAACAGAGACTTTATTTTGGGGGGCTCCAAAATCATCGCAGATGTTAACTGCAGCCATGAACTAAAAGATGCTTACTCCTTGGAAGAAAAGATATGGCCAACTTAGACAACATATTAAAAAGCAGAGACATTACTTTGCTGACAAAAGTCCATCTTGTCAAAGCTATGGTTTTTCTAGTAGTCACGTATGTATGTGAGAGTTGGACTATAAAGAAAGCTGAGAGCCAAAGAACTGTGGTGTTGGAGAAGACTCTTGAGAGTCCCTTGGACTGCAAAGAGAGCCAACCAGTCAATCCTAAATGAAATCAGTCCTGAATATTCATTGGAAGGACTGATGCTGAAGCTGAAACTCCAATAATTTGGCCACCTAACGCAAAGAACTGACTCCTTGGAAAAGACCCTGATGCTGGGAAAGATTGAAGGCAGGAGGAGAAGGGGACAACAGAGGATGAGATGGTTGGATGGCATCACCGACTTGATGGACTTGAGTTTGAGCAAGCTCCAAGAGCTGGTGATGGACAGGGAAGCCTGGCGTGCTGCAGTCCATGGGGTCACAAAGAATCAAACACGACTGATTGACTGAACTGAACTGAATCCCTAATGATGAATAAAACATTTTTTTTTTAGGTATTAGTTCTAGGAGGTATTCTCGGTCTTCATAGAACTGATCAGCTTCTTCGGCATTGGTGGCAGAGGCATAGATTTGGATTACTGTGATGGGTAAGTAGAGGCAAAGTCAATCTGAAGGCAGTAAGGATGTTCACACTGGCTCAGTGGTAAAGAACCTACCTGCCAATGCAGGAGACTCAGGAGACATGGGTTTGATCCCTGGGTGGAGGAGATCCCCTGGAGTTGGAAATGGCAACCCACTCCAGTATTCTTGCCTGGAAGATTCCATGGAGGAGCCTGGTCGGCTACAGTCTATGGGGTCACAAAGAGTCTGACCTGACTGAGCACATGGATAAGGATGTTCACAGCCTAACCTGTCCAATATTTTCTTCTAGTAAAGCAACTACCCTAAACTCTTTTGAGAAAGCACTGCTGGGCAGGTGTTTTTGTCCAGGGAAGGGCACTGATCTGTCAAGAGGTCAGGAGAGCATCAGCTCTCAGGGTCCCTGGACCCCTAGTTGGTGTCTGCAAAGGGTCGGCTGGTGAAATGATTAGCTCACCAGTGGTGACTAGCTCGGCCTGTCTGCATGTGCCCTGCAGGGGTCTGGACTGAGCAGGTCAGAGCAGTGGCATATGAGAGTGGAGTGGGTGGAGGGCTGCCTTGGTGCCTGAGCTCTTTCCAGTTCCAGACCATGTGTCTCCCCAATGCAGAAATTGATTCCTAAGATGGCCTGAGAGAACTGGTGTGCCTTGCAACCAAAACGCTTGTCTAGCTAACAGATTCTGTGTTTTAGGGGGTTTAAATGGGAAGTACAGAACACAGGCAGGAAAGAGAAGCAGAGACTGCAAAAGGCTGGGTCATGGGACCAGGAGGGGCTAAGGTGGGAGCTGAGGCTGCACTTCTCAAGGGGGCTGGAGGGGCTGCTAAGCCAACAAAGCCACAGTTTAGACCCTGGTATCAAAAAGGCCATTCCTCCTGAGAAGTCCCATGTTCCCTCGCCACTCCAACATGTACCCACAATAATCAGTGGATCTCCATTCCTTGCAACCTGGAGCAACCTGCACTTAGCACTGGACTCCTGCAAAAACCCTCAGGCTGGAAGGGAGAGGAATGGCCCAGCCATGGCATTAACTGCCAGGTGACCCAGTTCAGTCACTCAGCCTCTCTCAAGCTCAGTTTTCCCATCTGGAAATTGGGGCGACCAATCCCCATTTCTCCATTTCCTATTACAAAACATGATGTTAGCAGGGGGTGGGGCTGTGCGAATAAAATGAGATCACAAATTGGAAACCACACGGAGACTCAGCATCCAATTACATGTGATTCATCGTTTATGACCTCAGCCGCGTGAGAACACCAAATGGCAAATCCTTGCCTTCTTCCCTCTCTCAGGTTAGCAGATTATTCTGTCATTTGATCAATGGTTCAGGGATAAAAAAACAAACAAACAAAAAACAAAAAACCTTGAGTGCCTGGCACCATTTGGGTCTGAGGGGCAGAAGAGAAAAAAACCCTAACACAGCCCTCCAAGGGTTCATTGTCTGGGAAGATGGGACTCACACAGAACATAATTGCCACCATTTTGGAGAGCACCCACTGTGCCAGCGTCATGCAGAGGGTGTGCTCTGTACATGATATTTCATGGAATAGATCAACCCCATCAGGAGACTACCCCATCAGGTATTATTCTCAGGCTGCAAATGAGAAACTGAGATTCAACAAGGCCGCTGGGAGGCTTGTCCTGCTTTGTACTGTTAGTGGCAGAGAAGCTGCGCTGTGCCCAGGAGGAGCTGCCTCTGAGTATGTGGTCTTTACAGCATCCCTGGCTGCCTGTGGATTATATTGAGAGGGGTCTGGATGAAGCAGGAGGGGCTGCCCACTGTGACTCCCTAATGTCTGCCCTACCCTGGCCTTGTGCTGGGAACCAGCGTCCAGAGCAGAATCGAACTTTTACCCACAAAGAGCATGTCGTGGGGCCAGAACTGCCTCTCCGCCCCACATCTCCAGGTGTTCCCTCCCAGGACATCTGCTCCCATCCTGGCATATCTGATCCATCAACAGTAAGAATCACAGCATGCACACTGCTAGCTCCTCAGAAAGGGAGTTCTGGGAGTTCTGTGACAGGTTAGAGAGAAGGAATCCCCCTCACTTTTGACCCTCCATGGGGTCAAGCTCTGGGTGGGACATGCTTATTAAGGTCTAAGGAATTGGGTACAGCTCAGGGTCTTGGCAGAGCACCCAGTGTGAGCCCAGGACATCTGCTGGAGACACACAGGTGCCCCTTCCTGTAGGTAAATGTGTGTGCCAGGCTCTGTGCTGGGTGCTTGCTCTACACCATCTTATTTAACCTGCACATTATATGTTATTGTGATCCAATTTTACAGACGAAGGAATGGAAGCTCAGGGATGTTCAATGACTTGCCCAAGGTCACACAACTAGTAAATGATGGAGCTCAGTCTCCATCCTGTCTCTTGACTTGCTACACCTCACAGCGTCCTTTTGGGTAAAGAGTAAATTCATCTGGCATCTGAGAACTTTTGCAGAATGACCTCTAAACCATGCAGCAGTGTGGTCTCTCTCATCACTGTACTGAGGCAGGCCCACTCATTCCCACCAACACACATCTGTGTTTCAGAAAACTAGAGAAAGGGGACATACGAACACTGGAGGAGAGGTCGTGTCTCCTTGGGACTTGTGAGTTTCTTTCTCCCCAACAGTATGCCAGGTTGGGCATACAGTCAGTAGGAATCAGGTGACTGAACACCGCAGACTGTGCATGTTATCCTGGGCAAGCACAGTCCCTCTGCGCTCCGGCCCTCTTCTGTCTGGAAGGAGCGGGCTTCAGATGATCTGAGACCTCACCAGCTCTGAACCTGCTCCCCTGAATGGATGCAGCTCCCAGGTCTAGGCTGATCCCTGTTCACCTCTGCTGCAGGTGCTCCCTTGCTCCAGACCCAGGACAGTGGCAGTGACCGACACCCCATCCCCAACACACAACACACCAGTTCCCTGGAAGCAGGTTTCTGGGAGTGCTCCAGCCCTAGTGGTGGTGCTCCATGAGAGAGGTCTTAGGAGCACTGAAACAAGAGGTAGGGACCCCTGCTTCTTGTCCTCTGTTATCCACTCTGCAAAGTGATGCCGGGCAGATCGGTCCTCCCTTCTCAGCCAATTTCCTTGGTAAACTGGGGGAAAGAGAGGCTACTGGATGGTCTCTTAAGTGTGCTTTCCGTCCTGATCACCAAGGAGTTCGCTGAAGTGAAGGCATTTCACACATCAGTGGGGAAGATGGGAGGGACTTGACAACTCTTGGGCAGCAGGACTTCTGCCAGGAAGCAGAGCTGTTCTGTCCACCTGGGCAGCTGTGCGGCCCGGCTGAGCAACTCAGTGGAGGAGGGGCAGTGACCTAGGAGAGGAGAGGTGCCCGAGACAGGTGGGACAACCAGGGGAGGGACTGACAGGAGAAGGCAGTAAGGCTTCGAGGGGAGAAAGCAGAGAGATGGAGCCGAGAGGGAGGGTGGGGAGCACAGAAAACAGACCGGAGGGGAGGGAATGGGCGTGGGGCTGCACTGGACCAGTCCTCAACGGCACTCCTGGGGCAGGAACCACCACGGGTGAATGCTGATCAGCCAGAATCAGATGTGCGGACACTGAGCCGGTCCAAAGCCACTTTCTGTTTTCCATAAGAAAAAAAACTCAGAATTGCTAACTGAGGGAGTGTTGGGGACAATGCTGCCTCTCCTAAACTCTTCTGGAAAAAATTGTAAAATCACAGTGATATCAACTAACTGAAAACAATATGCATAGAGAGAAGCCTGGAAGGACCTCTTGTCAGGGAAGGAAGAAATACAATCAGAAACAGATACACCAGACTTCAATTATATACATAATGGTTTATTTCTCAAGCTGGAGGGTGGGTACATGGGTGTCAATAACATTACTCTTACATTTTTTCATATGTTAAAATATTTCATATTTAAATCTCCTTATAAGGAAATTGGGCTTCCCTGGTGGTTCAGACAGTAAAAAAAATCTGGCTGCAGTGTAGGAGACCTGGGTTTGATCCCTGAATCGGGAAGATCCCCTGGAGAAGGGAATGGCTACCTGCTTCAGTATTCTTGCCTGGAGAATTCCATGGACAGAGGAGACTAACAGGCTGCAGTCGATGGGGTCACAAAAGAGTTGGACACGACTGAGCAACTAACACTTTTCATAAGGAAATTTGCTAAAATCTTAACAGTGGTTCTTTGGGACTATGGAATTATTATGATGGCTTTTTTTAAATAGTAAATATCTCCATTTATTTAAGTCTTTAATTTCTTTTAACAATTCACTCTAATTTTTAGTGAAGTTTTTCCTTATTTTGTTACATTTATTTCTAAGTATTTCATGTTGTTTTGGTACTATTATAAATTTTTTTAAAACTTTTGATTTTTATTGGAGTATGGTTAATTAACAATGTTGTGATAGTTCCAGATGAACAGAAAGGAACCCAGCCATACATATACATGTATCCATTCTCCCCCAAACTCCCCTCCCATCCAGGCTGCTGCATGACATTGAGCAGAGTTCTTTGTGCTGCACAGTAGGTCCTTGTTGGTTATGGAATTATCATGATTGTCATATCTTCTTTTTGCTTTTAGTATTTTCCAAATGTTCTACATTGAGCAGATATGGAAAAAATAACTAAACCTTTTAAAATAGATACACTCGTCCTGCCATGACCATAATTTTAATCTTTGGTGGAAATTAAACACAACTGTTTGAGCCACCTCATCCTCACGTTCTTTCCCTCAAAGATTCCCAGGCTCAGTAAATCACTAGCCTCCTCTTTCGCCCTCCATTGCTACCCTAAAGCTGATACTTCTCCAAAGTAAAGCTTCCAGGGCTCTTAGTTCTCAAGCCCAATAACCTTCTAAGTTGAGAGGAAAGACATTAGGTTTATAATAAGAAAGACACAGGTTTGAAACTTAGCTTTAGTAGCTACTGGTTGGTCATTTAACTACTCTAAATCTTAGTTCCCTATTTGTAAAATGATCCAAGGTTTTCATGAAGATCAAAGGAGATGATACATATAAAATACCAGCACTAATTAGCAGTGCCTGGAACATAGGAAGTATTTAATAAATTATCATCATCATCTTCATTACCATCATCATTGTTGACTGCATACCACTTCCTCCAGGAAGCCTTCTTGACTTGATGAAAGAAAGACTTCAGTCTGACTTGGGCACCAAGCTGGCCTTCTTCTGCAAAATGTCTGGATTCCAATCTCAACTCCATCACTAACTGTGTGACAGAGAAGTTTCTTCTCTTTCCTGTGTCTTTGTTTCCTCATCTACAAAATGGTAGGCTTGGACTTCCTGCTGTAATAGTCTGTGACTGGGGTAACCATACAGTTTATCCTTCAAGCCAGAATACTTCTAAGAGTGAAAGGGGTGTTGTTATCAGTAATCACCCTGGGATGACAGGTTTAAGCCCGGATAGCTCTGGGCACACTGAAAAGTCTGATCACTCCACCCTGGACAAAATCCATTACCTTCCTGCCCTCCAGTGTGGTAGGCAGAATAATCCCACCCACCCCACCCACCATGCCCCCACAAAAATATCTGCTTCCTAATCCCTAGAACCTGAGGGTTTGTTCGATCACATGGCAAAGAGAATTAAGTTTGCAGATCAGCTGCTTGAGATGGGAGATAATCCTGAATTATTTAGGTGAGCCCAAGGTAATCATGTGACCCTAATACACTGACTTCCCTGGTGGCTTAGACAGTAGTCTGCCTACAATGTGGGAGACCCGGGTTTGATCCCTGGGTCAGGAAGATCCTCTGGAGAAGGAAACGGCAACCCACTCCAGTACTCTTGCCTGGAAAATCCCATGGACGGAGGAGCCTGGTGGGCTACAGTTGATGGGATCATAAAGAGTTGTACATGACTGAGCGACTATACTTTCTACTTTCTCAATTCACTGACATGGGAGGCAGAAGAGGAAGAGTTAGAGTGATGCAGTTTAAGAGTCTTGACCAGCCATTGCTGACTTGAAGATGGAAGAGGGCCTTAAGTCAAGATATAGAAGCTTCTAGAAGCTGGAAAAAATAGGAAAATGGGTTCTCCCCTAAAACTTTCAGACAAGAATTCAGAACTGCCAATGTCTTGGTTTTAGCCCAGTGAGACACATTGTGAACTTCTGATCTCCAGGACTAGAAGATAAAAAATATGTACTGTTTTAAGCCTCTTAAGTTTGTGATGATTCATTACAGCAGCAATAGAAAACTAACACACCCAGTGTGGCTCAGTGGGTCCATTTGGCTGGCTGCTCCAGCAATGCTGTCCTTGGAGTGTGAGAGAACTAAACTCCAGGAGAGTTGGGTTCTAGTCCCTGCTCTGATCCTAACTCACCCTGGAACCTTGAATAGCTCAGGAATTCCTCCTGGGACTCTTGTTTTCTCTCTGTAGTATGGAGGTTAACACTCCTGCCTCATCTCTCTTTGTGGCGGTGGGGGGAGGTAGGGTTGTCAAACGTCCAGTGGCTAGAGCTATGCTCAACTCTGTGCTGGGGAGGAAGGCTCCTAGGTGAACCAGATCTGATCCCAACCCCAATCCCTGCTCTTGAGAAGCTCCTAGTCTAGATGGGGAACAGACAGACTTGTAAGCCAGTGATTAACATACAGTGTGATGAACACAAGGATAGATGGTTATGAGCATGCAGAGAGGACATAGATAGACCTACCTGCTGGGAGGATGGTCAGGGAAGGCTTCCTGGAAAAGGTGACATGGGAGCTGGGGCTTAAAGAATGAGTAGGAGTTAGCCAAGTAAAGGAGACAAGGAGGATTGGGAAGGAGAAAAGAACAATCCAGGGAC
This sequence comes from Bos indicus x Bos taurus, assembly GCF_003369695.1. Lineage (NCBI taxonomy): Eukaryota > Metazoa > Chordata > Mammalia > Artiodactyla > Bovidae > Bos > Bos indicus x Bos taurus. Next base: position 30,035,819 of record NC_040090.1, read on the forward strand.
TTCCCTCATGATCCAGTGACTAAGACTCCTCGATCCCAACGCACGGGGCCCACGTTCGATCTCTGGTCAAGGAACTAGGTCCCACATGCTGCAACTAAGAGTTAGCATGCTGTGACTTAAAAACAATCCCATGTGCCACAACTAACAGCTGGCACAGCCAAATGAACAAGTAAATATTTTTTAAAAAGAGAGAGAACAACCAGACAGAGGAAGCAGCGGAAGCAAGACCCCAGAGATGTGAATCAGCACAGCGCGGGAGACAGAGGTACAAACAGCCCGGTGGTGTTGACTTGGAAAGCCTGAGTGTAAACGGGATGCCACAGGGATTAAGTGGGATGACGGGCGAAGGCATGACGTGAGCATAAGGCTGCATTATGGGTCTGTGTGTCCCCCAGACCAGTCCTGGGTCAGGAGATGGTCTGTAACATACAATTCCCTTGACCTGGCTTGGAGTGATCCCTTCTGCTCGTCTCATCCTCACATTTCCCCCAGACGGGTGCCAAAGGCCTGGCAGCTTCCCCAGTCTGCTGGCGGGGGAGGGGTGGGATGGTGCCGTGCAAAATTACAGCCACTGCAGAGAGGCCGGTGTGACCTTAGGAGCTGGGTTTCATCACTCTGAAATCATGTTCCTGGCCTTAGCCAGAGCCAGAGAGGAGGGGAGGGGAGGGTGGGAAAGCAGAGTGGGTGGCAGCAGGTTTGGGCAAGGTGCCGGGGCTGGAGGAGAAAGCAGCTGGGACCAGCGGGGGGTGAGACTCCAACTTGGGGGCCATCCATCGTGCTGTGTGAGTTCAGGCCACATCCTTGCCCATTCTGGGTCTCTCTGGGTAGTATAGGTCCTGGGTACCATTCCCAAGGCCCATGCCCCCCCTGGAGCGTCCTTGCAAAGGGCAAGAGGCTTGGACTCTCCTGGTCATTTCTCTAGAAGTGGCTCTTTGTGGGTGAGCAGGAGCCCAAGCTGGGCCCACTAGGCTGCAGGGCAGGGCTGTCCTGAAGCATCCACACGTGCAGGAGAGCCATGCCTCTGAACCTGCGTGAAGTTAACTGGCTCCTGTCGGGGTCAGACCTGGGGCGATCTCTCTAAGTTTTAGGTTACCTAATGCACACTGCCCAGTCATCCTTCCTGCTTGCATTCTGCATCCTTGGTCGGTTCTTTTAAGTGCTGGTTCCTGGGTGAGCTTGGGTGTATTAGTTTGCCATGGCCTTCATTACTAAGTACCACATTATTAAGTACCACTCAAGCAACAGAAACTCATTTCTGGAGGCTTATCCAAGATCAACGCACAAGCAGGGTTGGTTCCTTCTCCTTGGCATCTCTCCTCGGCTTGTAGATGGCCATCTTCTCCCTGTGTCCACACTTAGTCTTTTTGCTGTGTCTGCCTTTGTTCTATTCTCCTCCTACTATTAGGACACCCATCATACTAGATTAAGTCCCACCCTCAATGACCTCTTTTAAGTTAATTACTTCTTTAAAGCCCTGTCTCCAAATATAGTCACATTCTGAGGTGCTAGACTGCAACATATGAATTTAGGGGGGGACACATTTTAGCCCATAACACTGGGCTTTTCCAGTATTTTCTGACCACCAGCGGAGCCTCTTTTTTTTAAATTGGAGAATGATTGCTTTACAATATTGTGTTGGTCTCTGCCATATTATCAGGTCTTCCCAGGTGGCGCTAGTGGTAAAGAACCTGTCTGCCAATTCAGGAGATATGAGAGATGCTGGTTTGATCCCTGGGTTTGAAAGAGCCCCTGGAGGAGGGTACATTAACTGCAGTATTCTTGCCTGGAGAATCCCATTTACAGAGGAACCTGGTAGGCTACAGCCTGGCGACCATGGGGTCACCAAGACTCAGACAAGACCAAGCGACTGAGCCTGCACTCCCACATGTCAACATGAATCAGCCGTAGGTATAAGTATGGCTGAACCTCCCTCCCACCTCCCACCCCCAGTGGAGCCTTTGTAAACACAGATGTCTGGGTCCCTATCCAGAAAGTCTGAGTGTAAGCCCCTTGTGGGCAGGGACTTAGCTCGTGGCTGCATTCCTACTGCCTAGAACTGTGTCCCGTATGTGGAAAGTGCTCAGTAAATATTTGGGGAATGAAGGGATGATTAGTAAGTTTGGGATGAGGCCCACATGTTTGCCAGTAGAAAGTTCCATGGTTGATTTTGATTCATCTCAGAGTGAAATCCCCTGAAATGTGATTGGGTTTCATCCTTCCTGTTGCCGGGTAGGAAGCCTAAGGCTCAGTAAGGAACAGAAATACCAGGCCTGGCATCCCAGGAAGAATGTGGGCTCACTGTACCTGCCCAGTACCTCTCCAGAAAGCCTTGGCATCTGAGGAAAGGAAAACGGTTGGACTTGATAACCCTAGGCTTACCAGCCCCAGTCACCTTGAGTCTGGCCTTTACCCCATAATCCAGAAGGGTGTTTCTAGAATGCATGTTTGATCATTTCCCTTCCCTACTCAAAATTTTCTTTGTCTTCCTAGTCATTAACAGGATCAAGTTCAAACATTTACCTGCTGTGATGCTGTGGTTTATCATAAGAAATATATATTTGATCTTTATCCCTATTTCTGGCACTAAAATCCATGGAATTTTCTAAGTTAAGAGAGCTGCAAGTGTGACTTTTGTTATTTATAACAAGTACCTTTCCAGCACTCCTGAGTTGTTGCCAGAGGAGCCCACCCTAGATTTCAGGGTTTGAAACTCAATCTCACCACCTCCTTATATCTGACCTCTAGGGAGGGGAGGGCGGGTGGGGTTTGAATCAATCAATGATGACCAATGAGTCAATCAACTGTGCTGCCATAATAAAGCCTATATACAAAGCTCTAAACTACGAGGTTTAGTGAGTTCCTGGGTTAGTGAACATGTTCACATGCTGGGAGGTGGGGATGGGACACCCCAGTTCCATGGGGACAGGAGCTCTTGCACTCGGGGCCTTTCCAGATCCTGATCTTTGTACCTCTTTATCCGGCTGTTCATTTTTATCCTTTATAACACCCTGTCTAATAAACTGGTGCTGTGCTGTGCTGAGTTGCTTTCAGTCATGTTGACCCTTTGTGACCTCATGGACTGCAGCCCACCATGCTCCTCTGTCTAAGAGATTCTCAGGTAAGAATATACTAGAGTGGGTGATAAACTGGTAAACATTAATGAATGTTCCTCTGGGTTCTGTGAGCCACTCCAGAAAATTAAGTGAACCTGAGGAGGAGGTTATATGGACCACCCACTCTCAGCTAATCCTCCAGCAGCACAGGTGGGGGTGTTCTTCTGGATTGGAGCCCTTCACCTGTGGGAGCTGACAGTAGAGGATGTCAAAACTGCGTTCATTGTTTGGTGATGTTGGAAAACACACTGTGAACCTGCCAACAGCTGTCTTCTTCTCCCGTGGCCTCAGCCTCAGCCCTGCTCAGCCTATGGATTAAGACATGTGAACCCCGCACCATCCCCTGAGCCTGTCCCCCTCCTCACCTCAGTGTGCCCTGGGAATTGTCTCCTCAAGCTCCCACTGAACTTGAGGCCTTCCCTGGTGGGCTGGGCTGGGGGCGGAGGGGGTACCCCCGGGCCTCTCCACCGTCCTTCCCTCCCTCATATGCAGCTCATGCTGGCAGCAGGGCATTCTCGTGTCTCCTCAACCGGACAGGCTGTGCTGGTGAGTTGTGTCTGTGTCTTAGCGCATGCAGAGGGCATGGTGCTGGGTCTAAGTCCTCAGCCGGGCTTCGAGGAAGGAGGATGAACTTTGAAGGGAAGAACAGATGCTCTGGGAGGTAGCATCAGGAAAGGCAGAAGAAATTCCAGCACAGGGCCTCGATGGGAGAGTCATTCTGCAGAAGGTGACATTCTTTCTGTGCCCATTCCTCCCCAGTACTGGCAGAAGTGGACCTGGTGATGGGGTTCCTGACCTCCACCCTTTCCCCTGCATCGCCTGCCCAGGGAGGTCTGTGCACCGGACAGGGAGGGAAGCAGAGGCCTAGCCTCAGGCTGGTAGGGCTGGCCAGGCAGCTCAGGGAGGTGAACGAGCAGTGGTCTTGAGGGGAAGAGACTGGAAAATAACAGTAATGGGGAGAGGTAGATGGCCGGGGGTGCTGAAGTCCTGATTTCTGCTCTCTGCACTATAGTTCAACTTCAGAGAAGCTCCCCTGATCTGACCTTCTTGTTCTTGTCTCTCCAGGCCTCAGGTTCTTCAGCTGAAAAAGGGGGCAAGTGGGCTGGACTAGATGGTGGCTGAGGTTCTCTCTCACCCTGGCCTTGAAGCTTTGCTGAGAGTGTGGCTGCCTCAGAGGTGCTGTTTGAGGGGACTGTCTCCAGGCTGGCACATAAATTGCTGGGGCTCACATCTAGCCAGGCATTGGGGAGACGTGTCTCTGGGCCTGGAAAGAACTGGACGCAGCTTCCTCAAGCCTCCTGCACTGGACTTTGTCCCACAGTGCTGGCAGGCCCACGGCGGCCCTGGGCTCTAATGAGGCTGGCCACCTGGAGAGTCATAGGAGCCCAGCTTGGCCTATTTTGTGGTGAAGCCATGGTCATCTCTCTACCTAACCCTGAAGTGGTGCTCCCGAATGTGGCCTCGGGGATGGGCAGCACCCTTCATGGGCCACCTGGGACCCTAAGGAGGACATCTGGCTGGGCAGGGCCTGCAGGAAGCTCCAACCCACAGGGTCCCAGGAACCAGGTCTCTGGCCATGTGGACAACCTCCATTGGCCCCACACTCCCTGGGGCCCGCCTGGCCAGGACAGGGCCTGCTGTCCTGGGCCCGTGCCTGCAGCCATTCGCTAGGCCATGAGTTCAGATTCAATTGGTGAAGACAGGCCTCCTGGGATGAGCCAGTTGGCCCCTGTCTCTTATTTGCTTCTCAAAGTTGGAAAAACTACGCTGTGCCCCTGGCAGTACTTGCTGCTGCTGGTTTTTCTTTCTTCCTTTTTTTTTTTTTTAAGAAACAGAAAGTAACCCCTGTGCTTATTGCAACCAAATCCATTTTATTGGCCTTCTGCATCTCCCACTGCAATAATAATAATCCCTTACATTTGGTGAGTCTTTTACAGTTTACAAAGCACTTTCTTATGCTTTCTCCCTTTTTAGTCCAGGCCACAGTTTGGGGAGGGAGAGAGAACTGGCATTATTGTCCCTGATTACAGGTGAGGAAACTGAGCTTCAAACAGTAAGATCAGCTGCCCAAGGTCATGTAGCAAGATAGGTCCTCAGACCCTAGTCCTGGGTTCTGTCCCCTGCACCACACACCCCTCTTGTCACTTGAATACCCAGGGTCTCAGACAACTTCTTCCAAAGAAAAAAAAGGGCAGAAGGCTCAGGTGCACCCCTGCCCTGGCTCTTTTTATTTCTGAACTTTTTGCCTTGGTAAACTTAACCATCGTCTAACCAAGACTATCACCTCTAAGTCAATGACTCCAATCTGTGCTTCCCTCTGAGGCCCGAGATCTCCAGAGCCTACCAGGTCTCTCCAGGTATTGTTCATGCTTCCACCTGCTCCTCATTCACCCAGCTTAGAAAACTCAGCATTAACTTAGTTTTTTTCTCTTTCAACTTCTAAATCCAGTTGGCCAGGTCCTGGGCATTTTACTTAATTCCTTTATTCATTCAGCAGATACTGATTATATGCTGTACCTTTTGAGTCTACTCTGCATCCCAGTGTTACATAATACACAGTCCTGTGTTCTGTCTTCTTTTGCTTAGTGTAAGATTTATAAGGTCCGTTCATGTTATGGCATGTGTTAATACCTCACCCCTTTTTTTGGCTGAATAATACTTTGTTGTATGGATATGCCACATTTTACTTATCTGTTCATCAATTGAGGGACATTTAGCTTGTTTCTACTTTTTGGCTATTAGGAATAACACTGCTATGAACATTTGTGTACAAATTTCTGTTTTGACATAAGCTTTATTTCTTCTGGATATATATTACTACCTAGGAGTAGAATTTCTGGGTCATATGGTAACAACTATATGTTTAACTTCTTGCTGGTGCTGCTGCTGCTAAGTCGCTTCAGTCGTGTCCGACTCTGTGCGACCCCATAGACGGCAGCCCACCAGGCTGCCCCGTCCCTGGGATTCTCCAGGCAAGAACACTTCTTGAGGAGCTACCAAGTGGTTTTCAAAAAGGGCTGCACCATTTTGCATTTCCACTCGCAAGGCACGAGGGTTCCACGTTATCCATATCCTCAACAACACTTGTGACTGTATTTTTTATTAAAGCTATTCCAGTGGGTGTAAAGTGTTTTCTTATTGTAATTCTCATTTGCATTTCTCTAATGACTAATGATGCTAAGCATTTTTTTTTTCATGTGTTTATTGGCTGTTTGTGTATCTTCTTTGGAGAAATTCTATTCTGATTCTTTGCCCATTTTTCAGGTAGGTTATTTGTTTATTGTTGAATTGTAACAGTTCATTATATATTCTGAATGCAGTTCCCTTATTAGATAAATCATTTACAAATATTTTCTCCCATTCTGTGGGTGATCTTTTTTTATTTTTGAAAGCATCTTTTGAAGTCCAGTTTAACTATCTTTTCTTCTATCATTTATGACTTTGGTGTTTTAAAAGGCTTTATTTAACCCAAGTTTATAAAATTTTAAGAGTTTTATAGTTTTAGTCCTCATATTTAAATCTATAATCCACCTTGAGTTAAATATTTTTATTAAAAACTTTTAAATTGTGGTAAAATATCCATAACATAAAATTTACTATCTTAACTATTTTAAAGTATACAGTTCAGTAGTGTTAACTACATTCATACTGCTGTGCAATCAATCTTCAGAACTTTTCATCTTGTGAAGCAAACTCTTATTAAAGGATTCCCCATTCACCCCTACCTCCAGCCGCTATTCAGGTTGCTTTTACATATAAAGCAAGAAAGGAACCCAAGTTTATTTCTTAGCATGTGAATATCCAGTTATTGAAAAGACTATTCTTTTCTCATGAAGTATGTTGGCACCCATGTCAAACATCAGATGACCATAAATATAAGCATTTAATTCTGAACTATAAATTCTGTTCTATTGATCTATATGTCTGTCCTTATGCCAGCATCAGGCTGTCTTGATCGCTATATCTTTGTAGTAAGTTTTGAAATCAAGAAATTTGAGACTCCAACTTTCATCTTCCATTTTGAGATAGTTTTGACAATTTATGGCCCCTTATATATGCATATAAATTTCAGGATTGGCTTGTCAATTTTTGCACACACACAAAAGTGATATTTTGCTAAAAGATTTTGATAGAGACTGCATTCAATCTGCAGATCAATGTAGAGAGCATTCCCATCTTAACAATATTAAATTTTTTGATTTATGATAGTGGGGTATCTTTCCACTTACTTGGGTCTTCTTCAATTTCTGTTGACAGTGTGTTGTGGTTTTCAGAATACAAATGTTATATTTCTTTGTTAAATGTATTTCTGTTCTTTTTGATACCATTCTAAATGGAACTGTTTTCTAATTTAATTTTTAGATTGTTCATCTCTAGTTTGTAGAAATACAAAAATTGACTTTTGTGTATTGATTTTGTTTCTGAAATCTTACTGAACTAGTTTATTAGGTTTAGTGTTTTAGTGTATTCCTTAGGATTTTCAACTAGAAGTTTATGTCTTCTGAACATAGAGATAGTTTTACTTCTTTCTTTCCAATATGGGTCCCTTTTGTTGCTTTTTCTTGCTTAATTGCTCTGGCTAGAACTTCCAGTACAACATTAAATAGAAGTGGTAAGAGACATCCTTGTCTTGTTCTTGATCAGACGGCGAAAGCTTTCAGATTTTCACCATTAAATATGATGTTAGCCATGGGTTTCCATCAGTGCCTTTTATCAGGTTGAGGACGTTCTCTTCTATTCTTTTTTTTTTTTAAGTGTTTTTTATTTTTAAATCATTAAACCATGTTAGATTTTGTCAAATACTTTATCTGACTATTGAGATAATCATGTAGTTTTTAACCTTTATTCTATTGATAAGATGTTATAGTAACTGATTTTCAGATGTTTAATCAATCTTACATTCCTAGGATAAATATCACTTGGTCATGGCATGTAATTTTTTTTATATGTTGCTGACTCAGTTTGGTAGTATTTTGTTGAGGGTTTCTGCATCTTTACTCATAAGAGGTACTAGTCTGTAGTTCGCTTGTGATGTCTTTGGTTTCTGGTGGTAGGGTAACAGTGATCTCATAGAATGAATTGAGAAGTGCCTTCTCTTTGAATTTTTGGAAGAGTTTGGGAAAACTGGTGTGAAGTCTTCTTTAAATGTTTGGTAGGGTTCATTCCTTTCTATTGCTGAGTTGTATTCTGTTATATGAATATAGCATAATTTGTTTATCCATTCACCTGTTGATAGATATTTGGGTTGTTTCCAGTTTTGGAATAAAGCTGCTATGAACATTAGTGTAAAAATCTTTATATGGACATATGTTTTCATTTTCTTGGGTAAATATTTACAAGTGGAATTGCTGAGTCATTTGGTAGGTACATGTTAGCTTTATGAGAAAGTTCCAGACTAATTTTCAAAGTGATTGCATCACTACACTTTACACTCCCACCAGCGATGTATTTTGCTTACTCCATATCCTCACCACAGTAGGTATTGCCAGCCTTTTAAATTTTAGCCATTCTAGTAGGCCTGTTGTGATATCTCAATGATGTTTTCATTTGTTTCATTGATAAATAATGATATTAAGCACTTGTTCATGTGTTTATTGGCCATTTGTTTATCTCCCTTTGTTTAGAGTCTGTTTATCTTTTGCCCACTTTTTAAAAATTGGATTTTAACTTGGTGTTCTTAATGTTGTAGGAGTTGTTTATATATTCCGAATAAAATTCCTTTGTCAATATAGATATGGCTATAGATAAATGTATAGTGACTATTTATTCTGTCTATGGCTTTCCTAATCATTTTCTTAATGGTGTCTTTTGATAAGCAGAAGCTTTAAATTAAACCTTTAAATTTTGATGAATACTATTTTTGACTTTTCTTTTGTGGTTATTTCTTTCTGGGACCTGTCTAGGAAATCTGTGCCTAGCCAAAGATCATTAAAATAATCTATGTTTTCTTCTAGAAAACATTTTCATAGCCAACTGTTTCAGCACTGTTTGTTGAACAGACTTTTCTTTCCACATTGAATTGCTTTTGCTCTTTGGATGAAAATCAGTTGTGCGTGCTACGTCTCTTCAGTCATGTCTGACTCTGTGATCCTATGGATTGTAGCCTGCCAGGCTCCTCTGTCCATGGGATTCTCCAGGCAAGAATACAAGAGTGGGTTGCCATGCCCTGCCCTCCAGAGGGCCTTCCCCACACAGGGATTGAACCTGCATCTCCTGCATTGCAGGCAGATTCTTTACTGCTGAGCCACCGAGGAGGCCTGAAAATCAGTTAACTACTCATTATTTCTGGACTAAGTATTCTGTCCCATTGATCTATTTTTTTCATCTTTATACCAGTACCACACTGTCTTGATTACTATGGCATTACTATAAGATCAGAGATCAGGTAATGTAAATTCTTCAACTATGTCCTAAATCAAGATTGCCATTTGAGACAACATGGATGGGCCACAGATTATTCTAGATCTTTTATATTTCCATATAAAAATTTTTTCCCAATTTTATTGAGAAATAATTGGCTTATATCACTATATAAATTTAAAATATATAGCTTGACAGTTAGATTTACATATATTATAAAATGATTACTGGAGAAGGAAATGGCAACCCACTCCAGTATTCTTGCCTGGAGAGTCCTGTGGACAGAGGAGCCTGGTGGGCTGCTGTCCATGGGGTCACATGGAGTCGGACACAACTGAAGCGACTTAGCATGCATGCATGCAATGGAGAAGGAAATGACAACCCACTCTGGTATTCTTGCCTGGAGAATCCCAGGGATGGAGGGGCCTGGTGGGCTGCCATCTATGGGGTCACACAGAGTCAGACGCAACTGAAGCAACTTAGCAGCAGCAGCAGCAAAATGATTATACCACATTTCATTAACATCTATCATCTCATATATGTACAGTAAAAAGAAAAGAAAAAAGTAATTTTTAAATTTATAAATGTTATAAGAGATAAAGATTTAATAACTCCACCTCTCCTTCCTCATCCTCTTTTCCAAATTTTATCATAATTCTAATTATACTGATAATTAGCTTTTGCATCATTGTAACAATGTAAGTATTATTTACTGCAGAACATCTTAGAAAACAGTGGTTACATGTCCTTTTTTGTTGTTGCTAACTGACGTGTAATTGATCTACAACACTGTGAATTCCAGGTACACATTATATGATTTGATATTTCTATAATTACAAAATAGTCACAGTCTAGTTACCATCTGTCACCATATAAAGTTACTGTAATATTATTGACTATATTTCCCATGCTCTACACCTATGACTCCTTTATTTTGTAACCAGAAGTTGGTACCTTTTAATTTCTCTTGCTTATTTCATTCACCCCCCTATTACCTCCCCCCTCTGGCAACCATCTTTTTGTTCTCTGTATCTGTGAGTCTGTTTCTATTTTGTTCTATAAAACATTATACATACACACCACATCTTTATCCATATATCCATATATCTATTAATGGACACTTAGATTCTTTCCAAATCTTGGCTTTTATAAACAATGCTGCAATGAACAGTGCTGTGCCTATATCTTTTAGAATTAATGCTTTTATTTTCTTTGGGAAAATATCCAGAAGTGAAATTGCTGGATTGTACTGTAGTTCTATTTTTAATTTTTTGAGAAACTACCATATTGTTTACCATAGTGGCTACACCAATTTGCAAAGCACCAACAGTGCACAAACATTCCTATTTTTCCATATCCTCACTGTTATTTATTATTTGTTGTCTTTTTAAGGATAGCCATTCTGACAGTGTGAGGTGGTATCTCATTGGTGTCTCACTTCCCTGAAGATTGGTGATGCTGAGCATCTTTTCATGTGTCTGTTGGCCATCTATCTGTCTTTGGGAAAATGTTTAGTCAGGTCCTCTGCTCATTTTTTAAATTGGTTGTTTGTTTTTTTGATGCTGAAGTGTATGAGTTCTTCATGTATTCTGCATATGAATCCCTTGTCAGATATATCATTTGCAAATATCTTCTTCCACTCAGTAGGCTGCCTTTTCATTTTGTTGGTAGTTTCCTTTGCTGTGCAAAAACTATTTAGTTTGTTTATTCTCCTCTGTAATGGGAAATTCTTTACCTCTGTTCTGTTTCAGGATGGCTATATTCTAGATCTTCTATATTTCCCTATAAATTTTAGAACCAACTTGTCAATTTCTTAAAAGAGGATTGCTAGAAATTTGATATTGCTTTGAACCTCTTTATGAATCTGGGGGGAATTGACAAATTAACATACGGGGTTCTTCCAATCCATGAACATGATATTTCTCCATTAATTTTGAATTTAATTTCTCTTTTCAGTGTTTATGATTTTTGATGTAGAGGGCTTGCACACATTTTGTTATATTTATTCCTAAGTATTTTGTTTCAATGCTATTATGGATAGTATTTAAATTTTTAAAAATTTTCAGTTGCTTATTACTAATGTATGTTAATACAATTGATTCTTGTATGTTGACTTGGTGTCTCATCACTTTGCGAAATGCACTTAGCTCCATAGTTTTTTTTTTTTGTTTTTCTTGTTTGTTTAGATTTCCTTAGGTTTTTCTATGTTCATGATCATGTTCTTTGAGAATAAAGACAATTTTACTTCTTCGTTTTGAAGCCATATTTTCCTTTTTTATGTCTCTTATTTAGTTGTCTTATTCTATTGGCCAGAACCTCCAATGATATAATATTGAATGAATTAATAATGGCCAATATCACATTCTGCTTTACAGATTTAGAATGTTTTGTTCTTTTTCTAGTTTTTGGAAAATTGCATGGGGTGTTCCCTTTTTATCAAGAATAGGTGTTGAATTTTGTAAAAAGATGCATGGCTTATTCTCCATGCACAGTTGAAAAGAACAGATATTCTGCAGTTACTGAGTGCAGTGTTCTGTAAATGTCAATCAGGTAAAATTGGTTGATAAGGTTTTAAAATCTGCGTATTGTTGTATTGACTGCTTTTCCCATGTGAATATGAATCACACTTTCCCATTTCTTTGCAGATCTCATTTCTTGTGTTTGTTAGATAATATATTCTAGCAATTCTGAAATCTGTTCTTTCTTCTTTTAGGGGTTGTGTTGTTTTTGGTGGTTTAGTAATTTGCCTGGAATAAATCTGTGGAACCTATAGTGTGCAGCCATTGGTATCTACCTTATTTTTGTTTTGTTTCTTGAATTCTTGACTTTATTTTTAAGCCTTGCTTCCTAGGGATTGCCTCTGTGTCAGCAATGCTAAGTAGTCAACCATTCACTGGTTAGAGGTTGTATTCAAACACTCTAAGCCCAAAAGATTTTTGTTTTCTTCACTGGTTCTATGATGAATCTAATGTGTGGGTTAGAAAGTACATTCAAAATCATAGCAGTTTACAAATCTGCCCCAGCTCTTACTTTCTGTTGAGTGCACTCATGTTCCCTCTGCTGCTTACATGGCCTTAAGTTCTACCAGGAATATGTGGATAGCCAGGGCACTCTTTGGTCTCTCCTGTGTACAGTGTACACTTTTGTACACAGATCTCTCCTGCGTACACTCTTTGGTCTTTCATGTGTTTTGGTGGAGCTGTTTGGGACTTTTTCAAGGCCCACTTTATTGGCTCATTCTTGGTATATCCCTATTAAATTTCTGGTCCTTTGCTTGCCCCAACCAACACTGCAAACTCAGGCCACCTGAGTTGTTGGCTTTCCCTGTTTGTGTGTGTGTGATCAGCCACTAGTGTCTGTCTTACTTTTTGTTTTGTTTCTTCCTCTGCATGACCTGACCTTTTAAACCTCTTCAACCTTGAATCTTGCCACTCTGAGCTTTCTTGACTTTGCTTCAGCCATATTGGACTATGTTCTTAATCTATCCAGGCCTTTACATTGCCTTCTTCTCTGTATGAAACTTTATTATTATTTTTTAATTTATTTTTTTATTGAAGGATAATTGCTTTATAGAATTTTGTTGTTTTCTGTCAAACCTCAACATGAATCAGCCACAGGTATACATATATCCCCTCCCTTTTGAAACTCCCTCCCATCTCCCTCCCCATCCCACCCTTCTAGGTTGACACAGAGCCCCTGTTTGAGTTTCCTGAGACATACAGCAAATTCCCGTTGGCTATCTATTTTGCATATGGTAATGTAAGTTTCCATGTTATTCTTTCCACACATCTGACCCTCTCCTCCCCTCTCCCCATGTCCATAGTCTATTCTCTATGTCTGTTTCTCCATTACTGCCCTGTAGATAAATTCTTCAGAACCATTTTTCTAGATTCCATATATGTGCATTAGAATACGATATTTATCTTTCTCTTTCTGACTCACTTCCTTCTGTATAATAGGTTCTAGGTTCATCCACCTCATCAGAACTGACTCAAATGCATTCCTTTTTAATGGCTAAGTAATATTCCACTGTGTATATGTACCACAACTTTTTTATCCATTCATCTGTCGATGGGCATCTAGGTTGCTTCCATGTTCTAGCTATTGTAAATAGTGCTGCAATGAACAATGGGATACATGTGTCTTTTTCAACCTTGATTTCCTCAGGGTATATGCCTAGGAGTGGGATTGCTGGGTCATATGGTGGTTTTATTGCTAGTTTTTAAAGTAATCTCCATACTATAAAACTCTTAGAGGAAAACATAGGCAGAACACTCGATGACATAAATCAAAGCAAGATCCTCTATGACCCACCTCCTCGAGTAACAGAAATAAAAACAAAAATAAACAAATGGGACCTGATTAAACTTAAAAGCTGCTGTACAGCTAAGGAAACTATAAGCACGGTGAAAAGACAACCCTTGGAATGGGAGAAAATAATAGCAAATGAAACAACTGACAAAGGATTAATTTTCAAAATATACAACCAGCTCATACAACTCAATACCAGAAAAACAACCCAATCAAAAAGTGGGAAAAAGACATTTCTCCAAAGACTTTCAGATGGCTAACAAACACATGAAAAGATTCTCAACATCACTCATTATTAGAGAAAAGCAAATCAAAAGCACAATGAGTTTACACCGGTCAGAATGGCCATCATCAAAAAGTCTACAAACAATAAATGCTGGAGAGGGTGTGGAGAAAAAGGGACACACTTGCACTGCTGGTGGGAATGTAGGTTGATACAGCCACTGTGGAACTTTATTTACATCCTCAACTTGGCTCACTGATTTAGAAATCGGCATAACTTTATTCACTCCTCCTTTTGTTTATTCACTCATCAAGCATTTATGGAGGTCTATCATGTAGCCCCCCTGGAGGAGGGCATGGCAACCCACTCCAGTATTCTTGCCTGGAGAATCCCAGGGACAAGAGGAGCCCGGCAGGCTACAGTCTATAGGGTTGCAAAGAGTCGGACATGACTGAGCGACTAAGCAGAGTGCAGCATCATGTAGCAGGTGCTATGATCTAGCAGTGAAAAGGATATACATAGTCCTTGTCCTCACCAAAATTTACCCTGCATCCTTAGCATATCCACCAAGTCTCGACTTGAGGCCTCTTCTAGTTGAGAAGTTTCATGGTGTCCTGTACTTCTCTCTCATAGCCCTTCCCTTAAATATTGTAATTATTATACTTCTTACCAACAGTCAACCCTCACTAGATTGTAAACTCTGTGGAGGCATGAACCATGACATCCTGATCTTTATTTCCCTCCCTAGCACCACATTTGGAGAAGGCAATGGCACCCCACTCCAGTACTCTTGCCTGGAAAATCCCACGGACGGAGGAGCCTGGTAGGCTGCAGTCCATGGGGTCACTAGAGTCGGACATGACTGAGCGACTTCACTTTCACTTTTTACTTTCATGCATTGGAGAAGGAAATGGCAACCCACTCCAGTGTTCTTGCCTGGAGAATCCCAGGGACGGGGGAGCCTGGTGGGCTGCCGTCTATGGGGTCGCACAGAGTCGGACACGACTGAAGCGACTTAGCAGCAGCAGCACCACATTAAACATTTGTTCAATCAACAGTAAATTGCTGAAAAGTCAGTTTGGTTCTGAAACATACCCAGAGCATAGTCTGTGCAGGGCCCTATAGGAGACAAAAGTACAGGCCCCTCCCACCAGCCAAGTGTGGGTAGTGAGCACCAAGATCTCTGACTCTTGGGCCCATAACCCCACTCGGGGAGCTAACAAGCCCATTATGATACTCTCAGAAGTCTACTGGCAGTAGTCACTCATGCTGATCTCCCCACCGACTCAGCTTCTACTAGAGTTTTCTTCCTTCCCAGTACTTTATTTCTCAAGGACTGTGCTGGGTCTTCATTGCCGCCTGTGGGCTTTCTCTAGTTGTGGCGCAAGGTCTTTTCATTGCAGTGACTTCTCTTGTTGCAGAGCATGGGCTGTGGGTATGGAGGCTTCAGTAGTTGGACCATGTGGGGTCAGTAGTTGCAGCTTATGGGCTCTAGAATGTGGATTCAGTAGTTATGGAGTACAGGCTTAGTTGCTCCATGGCATATGGATCTTCCCTGACCAGGGATCAAACTCGTGCCCCCTGCATTGGCAGGAGGATCCTTAACCACTGGACCACCAGGGAAGTCCCTTCTTAGTACTTTTTTAGCCCCCAGTCCACAGGGTTCTATCAGCTTCACAGACCCTCCGCTTACATCTCCAGGAACCACACCACATTCTCAGCAGCAGCAGCCACACACCTGAGTGCCTCACTGTCAGTGAATTGGTCATTCACCAATGTGAGGTACCTTTCAGCTTCCTCCTAGGCCTTGGGGAGTTTCATGCTTCCTATAGCTCTTCCTGTTTCCTGTCCCTATAGCTATAGAGAGAGGAGTGGACTGAAAGGTCAAAGATGAAGTTCTGCCACTGACATGCCCAGTGGTCTTGGTAAGTCACCTGGCCTCCCTAAGCCTGGTTCCTTATCTACAAAATGGGGTGCTATCTGCCCACCTACCCTAGGATGTAAGGAAGGGGTACAGATGTCCCTTTTGACTGTACTAGGGCTCTCTCCGTAATGGCAGGTCTTGTCTTCCATGATTTCCTTTGCCTTTAGAATGACACAGTCCTTTCCACAGTCACAGGCTTCTCAACAGTCTGGCTCAGCCTACCTCTCTGGCCTCAGCTTGGGTACAATCTTTCTGTCGATCACTGCACCTCAGCCACATTCCACCAGGGTCTTTACATGTGCCTGAAATCCTTTACCCGCCTTGCCTGGCCAACCCCTACTTATCTGTAAAGTCTGAGCTTAAATGTCACTCTTGCTGGGATAGCGCCCTGATGACCCCCAACATAGTTAGGCCCATTACATCTTGTCACAGTGGCCTCTGCAGATCCTTTGTGGGGCTTATCACAGCAGTCCTTAAATACCTGTGCATGCCATAATTTATTTGGTCGCCTCTCCCTTTCAAAACTCTATGAGGGCAGGTTCTGACTCATTCATGACTGTATATTTTCAGGGATTGGCAGAGTGCCCATCCCAGAGACACAAGGTAACTTATATATATTATAGAGAGAGAGAGAGAGAGAGATAGATTTGGCTGCACCCAGTCTTAGTAGCAGTACATGGGATCTTCTGTCTTCATTGTGGCGTGTTTGGGTTCTTTAGTTACGGCATGTAGGATCTTTAGTTGCAGCATATGCAAACTCTTAGTTTTGGCATGTGGGATCTAGTTCCCTGACCAGGGATGGAACCTAGGCCCCATGCTTTGGGAGTGTGCAGTCTTAGCCACCGGACCACCAGGGAAGTGCCAAAGTAACTTTTTTAAATGAATGAACTCTTATCATCTTAGAGCATCAGGAATAGCAATCTAATGGTTTCATTTTACAGCTGACAGAATGAAGGCCCAAGGAAGATAAAATGACTTTCCCCAGAAGGCATGGCCAGTGAGTGGAAGAGGTAGTTTTAGAATTCATTCATTTAAGAAATCTTCTCTAAGAGCCTACTATGTTCCAGGCACTGTCCTAGGTGCTGGAGATGGAACTATGGCCAAAGTAGGCCCTGACCTCCTAGGACTGACTACACTGTGGTGGAGGAGATAAGCAGATAAACAAATAGCACTTATCATCATTTCAGGTGTCATATATCTGTGAGGAAAGAGGTGCTCTGAAGACAAAATCCCATAAGCAGCGAGGACTCAAACCCATGTTTTCTGCTTCCAAGTGCAGGCTCTTTCCACTACACCACGCTGCCTGCCCTAAGTAAACAAACAAAACCATAATTTATGAGGCTCCTTCAGCTGCCTGTGTGTGTGCTTGGTGGGGTGAAACCCTCATGAAGTCCATGAAAAAGGGCCAACATCATCAGAAGCAGCAGCTGACTGGCTTGCCTGCTGAAGCAGGTGTCCCGGCGTTAGCCAGCCTGGCCTCTACTGC
The DNA here is from genome assembly GCF_003369695.1 of Bos indicus x Bos taurus. Classification (NCBI taxonomy): domain Eukaryota; kingdom Metazoa; phylum Chordata; class Mammalia; order Artiodactyla; family Bovidae; genus Bos; species Bos indicus x Bos taurus. The sequence goes on from NC_040090.1 coordinate 30,053,236, forward strand.
CTTGAAACTTCACATCTGGCGCCCAAAGAGAGAGGGAGTGTGTTTAAATAAGACAGTTATTGACCAAGTGGATTGAGGAGGTTGGAGTTGGCTCGTATCTGGGAATGATGCAAACCGCAAGGGGACAGTACTCAGGAGGCGGACAGAAAAAACAGATGGGCTCACACTGCAGGCATGACTATGAGCACCCCAGCCCCCATCACTGGGGCAGGCAGGAGGAGGCCTCTTCACTGCCGGAGATCTGTTTACTTTTCACTTATAAAAGAGCCCTCTGATGCCTGATTTTGGAGACATAGAATGTGTACTCAGACCCCTGGCTTTCCTCTAAACCGTTTCAAGTAGAAGTGTGGTTGAAACAAGAGTTCGGAATGTATACAGAAGGACATGTCAGCCCACTGAGAGGGACAGGTGCTGGTGGCTCAAGGATCGGACAGGTGATCAGAATCACAAGCTGACCACTTGAACACTCTCTCCTAATTCGGCAGAGCATCAGATGTGATAGGCCGATGTGTTGTCTATAACAAAGGTTAGTTGAAAAACAAACAAATGAAGGATGACAACTCACTTTTTTCATACAGGTAAGATTAAAATCCAAAGCACTGCTTTGAAAATAATAATTATTTACTGACCAAACACTATGAATTGGACACTTCCTGGTCTCTCTTCCTCATACTGATCTGCTTGTAGATACTGATATTATCTTCATCTTACAGATGAGCAAATCAAGGCTCAGGGAAGTCCGATGACTTCTGAAAATTCACACTGGTAATGAATGGGCATTCAGCTCCAGTCTTTCTCAACTCTAAAATCCAAGTACTTTCTATTAATACAAAACCAAGAAGTGACATCCACTTGCTTGAAAGCAAAAAGTGACACTTTCTAGCTGCTCGGCTGCTTCTAATGTGTCATTGGCTAAGAAGTTACGCAACTCAAGCCGTGAGTTACACACAATTTTAAGTAAGGGTGGGGGCTTCATGCAAAGGCTTCAGGATAGCTGGTCCCCTATTTTAGAGTAAACCTAGGAGTTTGCAGCCAAAACTCCTCACTGCTAGAGTAGAAGCCTATCATTGTCCAGTCCCGAGCATAATGGCTGTTCAGTGAGTGCCTGATGTGAACCCTCGTTACAATATGCAAGATGGTCAGGAGAGGATGGTGATGGGACCCTCAGTCTGCCCCTCAAACCCCAGCTCTGCCAAGGCTAGCCAGATAGCCTCTCTTAATTTCTTAATTCACAAAATTGGGCTGATATCTACATTTCACAAAATCATGAGTAAATGATAAAGTATATGAAAGCACCTGGGTGTAATAGGTGTACAATAAATACAACCTTAGTCACATTTATTCATTATTCATAGGAGATGAGTTTAGTTGACCAGTCTGGGACTGTGGGTCATTTTGGCCCAGAAAATTCCAGGGAGATACAGTCAGTTCCAGGTCTAAATCAGAGTGTGTGTTCGTGCGTCAGAGAATGGCCTACATGGTTCCTTAGTGGAACCGTGGAACCAATCCCATCTCCATGGTTTAACGAGGACCATGGCTCAGGCAAAAGCCGGAGGATTTCCAAGCATGAGATGACCCAGCAAAAGGCTACTCAGGCCACATTTGAAGTCACCCCAATCCTCTCCTGTCCTGAGTTTCCAAGGGGATCACAGAAATTTGCCTGAAACTAAACTAAATCCAGTTTCATATTGTGTTCGTCTGCTTGTTCGATCTCAAGATACAGGTGCCGTTTGGCTTTGATTTATGACCTATTTCAGATTGGTGATTCTCCCTTCAGGCTACAAAAGGTGATTTTTCTAATGTACGAATCTCAGATGTTACAATTTATCAATGGCTTTCTATTGCCTATTGTCTAGACTATTCAGCAAGTCTCTGTGATGTGGCCTCTGCCTACTTGTCTCAAAACCCACTGTTCCGTCCCTCGCTAAACCACCTGTGTCTGTGTTCTCAGTTCCATCTGACCCTTTGAGGCTCCATTAACACTCTGTGCTCTCCCATGGGTCTATGCCTCTTATGTAATATGTCCTGTTCCTTTCGCCTGGGGTGCTCTTCACTTTCCCAGTTGACAAACTTTTATTCTTAGTTTACTAAGAACTTTATCCCATGAACCCTTAATCCCTAAGGCAGTCACAGACAACCCTTCTCTGGGCCCACACCGACTGTGGGCACATACTTCCTTCATGCAGCAGAGGGAGGACATGACACAGTGGAAAGAAAATAGGTTTCAAGTCAGAAAGCCTAGAGTTTAAACTCTGGCCGTCCTCCCAGGCCAGCTGGAGAGATGTAGCCTTCCAGCCTAATGTATAGTCCACTCGTGTGGTTCCCCTTATGTAAAGACAGATGCAGGGACTTGTAGCCACAAGATTTAGTGACCTGAACCACCAGTAAGGTCATCTCTATCTGACAATTCTGAAGTTATAATTAATTTTACTCCTTTTGTTCCAGCCTCCACATTGGCCCACACATCCATCTGACAGGGAATCAGCTTCCTATACAGGTTTGCTAATCGCAGTCACTCAAGTATTCTAGTTCCTCCAATTTTTCATTATAAATTTATTATTGAAAACAAATGCATCTCACCTCTGCCACTTACTGGCCAAATCATTTAAACTCTGAGCCTCTGTATCATTTGTTGATGAAAAGTGTTCTGAGGATTAAAGAAAATAGATCTAGCACAAATTCTGGCCCACAGTAAGGACTGCTGCTGCTGCTGCTAAGTCGCTTCAGTTGTGTCCGACTCTGTGCGACCCCATAGATGGCAGCCCACCAGGCTCCTCCATCCCTGGGATTCTCCAGGCAAGAACACTGGAGTGGGTTGCCATTTCCTCCTCCAATGTGTGAAAGTGAAGTCGCTCAGTCGTGTCTGACTCTTAGCGACCCCATGGACTGCAGCCTATTGGGCTCCTCTGTCCTTGGGATTCTCCAGGCAAGAGTGCTGGAGTGGGGTGCCATTGCCTTCTCCGACAGTAAGCACTAGTGTTTTATCATTACAGCACATTTTAACTATTTGTCTATGTCTCTCCCTCCACTAATTCCTCAAGGTCAAGAAATTCATCTTTGTATCCCCAGCATCTAGCACACAGTAAACTTTTGACAGAAGTCTATGAGATGCACAAGACATACATACATGTTTGGCCTTTACAATGACTTTCAGTTCCAGGAAGCAGAGAACTTGGATGTGGCTTTCCTTTGTCTTTCATAGCAGCCACCATGACTGTTGGGCAAATCAGTAAGCATTCATTCAAGGCACATTCATGAGAAGACCAACACATTCTCCTTAGCAGTTGCTCTACAGTGGAAAAGTTACATGATGTGAAGTCTGAAGACCTTGGTTCTAGCCTTAGTCCACCCCCTTACTGGGAGTGGGGTTAAGCATACTTGATAAATGACCTGGGCTTGTTTTCTACAAAACAAGGGAGAGAAAAACCTTGAGGTTTATCACAAGGGTGAAATAAGATCAAGTGAAGCAACACGAAAAGGTGGAATATAACTAAGAGGGAGAAGGCAAACTCTCCTATCAGGCTTCATGGTTTCAGGAAAATGGTTCTGCTTCCTGTACCTCCTATACCAGGAGAGGCTAAAAAAAACAACCCACAATACCAGATTATGCTGTTTATGCAATCATCACATATCTTTTAGGAAAACCTGGTTTGAGGAAGACTCCCTTGGTCTAATCCAGAGCCATCAGAGGCTAACACGCGTCCTGAAGCCACTTTACTACCTGTGAACTCAACATGGCTTCAATAGGGCAAAAAAAAGCCAAATTTTTTGATTTTCTTACAGAGGTTAAGTCAAAGGCAAGGCCAAGAATTGGACAATCTTTTCCAAGGAAAAACAGCATTCTTGATTTAGACTAAAAGCAACTAAATGAATTACTTAGGAAACTATGCTCGATTCAGAAGAATTTCCTGATGATCTAAAAATTAATCATAAAATTTTATTCTAGCCTCTCTTTAAATTCTTCCTAACATTTATTAGTTTACTTATCTATGTAATTTAGTAAGTATGGTATACTGAACATAATTGAATCTTTGTTTATAGATTCAAGACCACTTGGCAGGAATGCTGTAGAGAGGACTCAGGCAGAAGATGGGTGGTTGAGTTGGATAAACAGTAAGATCACCTTCAAATCTGACAGCCTGGGATCTGAACAACCTAGCTGTATTTTCACTTGTAAAAATGAACATGAATCATAATCAGGCAGTATGGAAGTGTGAGCTAATATAGAGCCCAAACCGGTATAGCATAGGGTTAAGGCTGCAGGCACTGAAGCCAAATTGTCACGATTGATAGTCTGCCTGTCACTTGCTGACTCGGTGATCTTGAACAAGTTGCATTATTTCTGTTTCAGTTTCCTCATGTGTAAAATGGGAAGAAAAAAAAAAAACTTGTCTCTTAGGGTTGTTGTAAGGATTAAGAATTAATATATCTGGGAGGAAGAGGCAAGATAGGAATAGGGGATTAAGAGGTACAGACTACTAATATAAAATAAGTAAGCCACAAGGATTTACAACACAGGGAATATAGCAAATATTTTATAACTATAAACTAAAACTTTTAAAAATTGTGAATTACTATATTGTATACCTAATATTATATATCAACTATACCTCAATTTTAAAAAAAGCTAATACATTCAACATTCTTGGAACAGTACCTGCCACACAGTAGGTGTCCTGTTTTGTGTTAGCTAAAGTGGAAGTGGAAGTTGCTCAGTCGTGTCCGACTCTTTGCAGCCCCATGGATTATACAGTCCATGGAATTCTCCAGAATACCAGAGTGGGAGCCATTCCCTTCTCCAGGGGATCTTCCCAACCCAGGGATCAAATCCAGGTCTTCATTGCAGTCAGATTCTTTACCAGCTGAGCCACTAGGGAAGCCCTTGTGTTAGCTAAATATATGTCAAAATGGGGCTTCCCCAGTGATGCCAGTGGTAAAGAACCCGCCTGCCAATGCAGGAGACATAAGAGATGCTGGTTTTTTTCCTGGGTCAGGAAGGTCCCCTAGAGAAGGAAATGGCAACCCAATCCAGTATTCTTGCCTGGAGAACCCCATGGACAGAGGAGCCTGGTGGGCTACAGTCCATAGCGCTGGAAAGAATCAGACACAACTGAAGCGACTTAGCACAGTATGCATGTCAAAACACTAGGGACTAACTGCCCATGCATCATTTTATTGGAGCCTGAAAACAACCCTTTAGGGTAGATGGTATAGCTCATTCTAAGGATGAAGAAACAAGTTCTTGGAAGATGAGTACCTCACTTGATGTCAGTGCCTGGCACAGGGTTTGAATCCAGGCCCACTGCCTCCCAACTTGTGTTGCTTCCATCACAGCTTCCTGCTTCCCCAGTATGTCAAAATTGTTGTGTGTGTACAAAACTGAGTTGAATTTACACTGATCCAATATATGTGGATCCTGCCTTTTGGAATAACCCTGGGTACATGCTTGCTATCTTGTCAATATTCTCATTTTTAAGGTAGGGCAGAAATAACCCCAGTAAGGATTCACTTGATCATGGTTTACTTACACCATGATTATGTAAATAGTCATGTTCAAACAGCTAGAGAAAAATCCACTAAAATGGTGAGCCTCCCTCAGCCTGTTTCTTGTCTTAAATCCTGTTATTCTTTACATGGGACTATGGATTTTGCCCATTATGATTATCCCGCTTCTGTTCTGAATTAAGTCCCTCTTGCCCCTCACCTAAGCACCATCTCAGCTGCTATACAATGCTCTTTAGTGTGCGTGTGCTCCACTCCAAAATGCTAACCTCTGAGCTCTTGCAATCCCTCAAGTACCTTATCTAGGACTAAATATAACTACTCTTCAACAACTCCCTGACCCTTTGGATTTGAATGACCAAAGCAGATACTGAACAATGTGATTTTTTCCCATTCTTCATGAGCAGTTCAGTAGAAGACATAAGAACCTTGAGAAAGCAAGCCTAAAGGACTGAAAAAAAGACTAGCCGTGAAGAACTTTGAGTGTTAAAAAAAGGGGGGGAGGGGGAAGCCAAAGTGAAGCCTCAAAAAACAAGAAGTCTGGCAAAAAGCAAATGAGAAAAAAGAAGGGCAGAGGTGGTGGAGGAGCCAGACGATAGTTAGGGGTTGAAATGAAGGGGAATTCTAGAGTTAAGGTGGGTTTGGATCAGAAGCCTTCCCAAGTTTCTCAGGCTCAAGAGCCTGGGTGGCAATCTGTGGGTGGCCCACACTTAAGAACACACGAAAAAAAACTGGACACAGATACAAGTGGTGAGAAGTGTCAAGCAGCAGGGAGTGGCAAGAGTCAATCCTAAATGCAGTCATTTGGGTACAATGTGCCCTTCAGAGAGGGCATGGTGACAACATGGGCTGATTTACAGAGCCGCCAGGGTAATAATTCAGAAAGCAACACTGCCTTTTCCCAACAAAACGAGGCAGCCCCAGAATGTTTCACGGTGGTAAAAAGCTGCATGACAGCATACTGAGGTCCCAGAACCAATGAAAGGAGACAAGTTTACCAAAACGAGTCTTGACACAGAGTACGTTTCTGGCAAATATGTTATTATGCACTCACTCTACTCAGGTCCTGGAGCAACTATTTCGTTTCCTTATATGGCCCTTCTCTTCAGCTCTCTCCTGTATAATAACTAATGTCTTCTTAGAGAAACAAAGAAAAGGAATAGAACTGTTCCACTCGTCCTCTGCTTTTTTCAGGGAAATGAGCAGAGCCACATATCACTGAGATGTCAGAGGAGAACTACCAGTTTTTTAAAATCACTTTTTAAAAACTTGAAATCACTTCTGCTAGAGAAAGTTGTGTTGATGCAGGAAGACAAGGGAAAATACTGCAGCTGCCTATCCCGACTGCCAGAATTAAGCAGTCGTACTTTAACCAGGACATTTTTAATTCCATCAGAACTTTAAATATCACTAGAACTAAGATACAACGTGCGAGCATGGGTAGAAACACTCCCTATATGGCACACAAAATCAAAGACAATGCCAGCTGTCATGCTTAAACAAACATCAACTTCTAATGTTACTCTTCTTAAAATTCTTCAATTGGCCCCCACAGTTTTCAAATAAAATCCAAATTCCTTAGCAAGACCCCGACTTCGCTTCTCGGTTTATTTTCCTCCCTATTTCCAAATTCTAACAGTTCCTTTCCCCCTAAAAGTCCTGTTCCTCTGCCTGGAAAAAAATCCTTTCATCTTTGCCTGGTAGAATCCTACTCATCCTTCAGAAAAACTGCTTAGTTTTCTCTCCTTTGGGAAGACTTCCCCAACACCCGCCCTCCCGTGGGCTCTCAGAAGACCCTGTGCTCATTTACAACTGCACTCACCATGTGATGCTGCAATTTCATTTTACCTCCTTATTTCTTCTACCAGTTCCTGAGGACAACTAGTAGAAGAAACTAGGATTTCTATAGAATTTCTAGGATTCTATAGTCTAGTGGTCACGACAGAAGCCTGACGTGATGTACAATGTCTTCATGAATAGTAAAGATAGTCATTTGTGAATCTTACTTTCTCTCAGTAGGAAAATATACTCTCTAAAACCTTGCATAAAACAGTATAACAATCTTCGTTCCCTCTTTGACTACATTTACAGCCAGAATGATGATTTTGAAAGAGTGTAACATCTGGGTCATATCCTCGATAACATTTCAGGAAGCTGGTGGCTAATTGCATCATTTATGACATCAAGAAGGAAGCCATCATTTGCAAAGCACCTACGTGTTCTGAATTTATTCTGTATATAAATTACTTCACCCTTGACAATCCACGGTAACTTGTCTGAGGTCTAGTTTGATAAAGAACCTGAGGTTTAGAAATCTGCCCGTGGTCATACAGCCAGCAAGTAGTGAAGCCAGACTAACACAATGTGCAGGATCAGGACAAGAATTTCTTCTCAAGGAACTAAAACATGAGGTTGGCTGAAACTAAGATTTCCCACAGGGCTGAAAAGTGATGAAGACAGCAAATAACTTGTCCATCTCAGACTATGGGTATGCTATTTTAACAATATAAACTGAAAACCAGCCTTCTTCCTGTTCAGAGTTTGAATAATTGCATACACTCTTGCTGTCCTGTCAAGTAACAGACTCATCAGACACTCAGTTTGAAGCACTGTTTTAAAACAACTTCTCAAATTTATTTAACTCATGTGAATAACATGGTAGTTTTTTTTTTGTTTTTTGTTTTTTTTACAAAAAGAAAAAAACAGCCAGTACTTACTACTTACCAAGCCTCACAGACGGCTCAGAGTGTAGGCAGCGTACTGGGCACAGTGATCACAGGATTTGCATTATCCTTGCAAAGACAGAACTCCACCAGCACCAGAGGTTTGCAATTCGAAATGTGATTTTATTAGAGATCCCAATGTAATTTTTTAAAAAACAACTGGATTGTTGCTTTTTTAATTTTCCATTTCTAGTTAGAAAAATGACTAGAGGCAATGACAAAAATAACCATTTAAAAGGGATTCCTCTCCAGATATTTTTTTGTAAAGGTTTAAGTTCAGCCCTTCCAGCCTTCTCTCTGTCCTTTTACGTTTTAAAAAGAAAGAGGTTTGGAATATGTCAACCTTTACTCAGCTTGCTCACAAAGCCTCTGTCTTCTCAAGTTGTAGACATATCGCCGGGACTCATCTCCCAAACCTCTGGTTTTAATCAAGTCCATGGGGTGCCTGGCTGGAGGGGCCTGGATGACAGTTGCTTAAAGAAGCTCCTATTAATTAAAGGTCAGTCACAAACCTAACCTTAAACAGTAGATGGCTGACTGCATCACTTACGACATACACCAGGCAAAGGTGGATGGAGAAGAGGCAAGTCAGACATCCCTCCTCTGTTAGTCATGAGTCAGGCCAGCAGCTGAGCCTGCGTTCCTTTCCTCTCCTCGGAGCTCACTGTGCAAGGTCGACCACACCACCTCCATCCCCCAAGCTCACTGTCCAGCCATACAGGAAGTTGCTTCCAAGTTTTCACTAAATAAATGATTTTCCACGAATAAAAAATGAAAATGTTGAGATGTACCAATGACTTGGCTCTCTCCATCTCTTCTTGGGGAACCTTTACTTTTAAGCACGTGGGGAGTTAAAACTACAGAGGAGCGACACTGACAGCCAAGGTGCTTTACCTCTTTCTCATTACCTTTCTGGAAAACTGCTGTTTCTAATATTCAGGTTCCTTGAAGAGGAGAAATTTTACTTAACTGTCGTACACTGTGTGTAAGAAGGGACTTCTCTTTTTAGCCTTCATTTCACTGTGTGGGTTTCCCTCTCTAGGTCTTGACAGTGGGAAAGGGAGAGCAGAGAGGAGACAAAAATCACAAAGAGCAATATACAGCACACCCTCCGCCAGCAACATGACAAGTCCTCTAATATCATCAGTGCTGACTCTAAGTAATTTCTGGGGGTTGAATACATCATTACTTTCTATTTGTGCTCTGCCTCAGGCTTTTCCCTAACCACTAATTGCAAGTAAAGGTCTAGAGAGTAAGAGCTTTTGTGAAAGGGCTAGAACACAAGTAACATGCTGGTCTGTGGCCAGGTGTGTCAGTGTACTTTATAATGGAGGATAAGAGGATTACAGGCAGATTTTTGTTTCAGCCTTAGTCCAAGCTTTAAAAGACTTACAGAAAATACTTCACACAGAAGGGTGGTAGTGGGGAAGGGAGTGTAGGGGGATGATAGACACACCCAGTAAAATTCAGGGATAAAAAAATACCTGCATAAGTCCACGGAGCACAAAAGAACGAGGAGGATCACTTCCTGAGCCACACATGGATGGGTAAGGGCAAAGGATGGGTAGGACACAGTGGATTAGCCACTAATGGCTTCAGTGATAATTCAGAAACCCGTTCCAATATATTTTTGGAGTGAAACCTTCTCCTGGACAGGTCAAAATTGTGCTTAAAAAAATGTCATTAGAAGGTAACAGCTTTTTAAATATTCTTTTGCCTCTTGCGTCCAGGTGATTTCTTTTTTGCTGAAAACCAGAAGCCGTATAAACCTTACAGGGTGGAAGAACAGTCTTTTGACACAGGTGAGGCGAGGCGCTGGATGAACTTACACAGTAAGTGAGAGTCTGTACGTCCTGGGCTTGTCCCTTGACCACACCACATCTCTGACCTAGCAGAGATGGCAGTTCACTTTCTCTGGAAGAAGCCAGTAATGGCCACTTGTCTATTGGCTTTGCCCATAGCAGCAGTTCCCTTCTTTGGGCCCTTTCGTTCCTCTTTGGGTTCCTTTTTCACAGCCATGGCAGGAGGCCTATGGACAGAGGAAGTCTTCATCTTAAGCTCTTCTTCACTATCTGTGCAGGATTCACTCTCGTAGACTTTCTCAGTCACTGGTAGAACGAGGGAAAAAACAGGATATGAGTGGGTTGAGTCATTTAGAACACTGCTCTCTAGACAGAGTAAGCTGTCTGGTTCACTCCAATCCCCTCAGTCCCACTGACCAAGAGAGGTGTGCTCACCGATCACCGAAGCTTAATACTGCTGGGAGATCAGATCCCACCTCAGGCTGGAGACAGTATCTTGAGCTCACAGGCCCGAGCTGTGGCTCAAAATCAACATTACCCCTATCCTGTCACTGCTGTGTCCCATCTTTGAGTGGGCCCGTATCATTTGATTGCCCAAATCCTGCATTTGGGCCTTGGTCTGTGCTAGCTAACTGCCTGAACCCTGTATGAGAACCGTCTGCTTCCAATCTCAAACACTTGCTTCTATCTCCACACTCTCACTGACTTCTTCAGTCTCACCTCCTGACCCACAGTGCTGCCATCGCCACCTCTGGTTTTCCCGCTCTTAGTCTCGGTTCCACCTGCTAGTCCCCGTCCTGCCTAGCTAGGCTCACTGCCATGGTACCTCCTGGCTAGCCCTGCCCTGATGTCACGAGGCTCCATGTGTCCTAAGTACAGAGAACTGGAGATTAGCTAGTTCCTCCCTTGTTCAGTTCTTGGTTCTCAGTGACCCAAGATTTAGCAGTGGTCTGCATCATGAAGACACTATCTCAGGCAAACTCAATCAGATGGCAAACCTGATAGTTTTAAGGAAAGACGATGATAAAATGAGAAAGTTACCAGTGCTTTTACTCCCTGTCGGCCAAGGGCATATTTTGCCTTTTCTCCTACCAAAATATTCACTGAATTCTTCCTACAGGAAACTTTTAAAAAAATCTCCATGAGTGAGGAGTCACTACAAGAAAGCCCCCAGGGCACAGGCACAGACAGTGGCTTCCAACAATGATGTTCCAGAACCGACGAGGTTCTTCAGTACTACTGCAGTGTACACAGCAACCACAAGAAACAGTACAATGCCACCCTCCTGTGACTTTAGAGAGATGCAGCAGCTGCACAACCAACACCACCTAAGCCCTTTCTCAGCACATGATGAAAAACGGAGAACTCCTTTTCTTAGCGGAACAGAGTAATATGCATATACATGCATATACATAATATGCATAATACATATTCAAGTGAGCAAAGTGAAAGGTATTTTTTTTTCCCATTAAGGAACAGTGATAGTTTCAAGCTCTCAATTATTGATCATGTCTTTCAAATAAAATATGTCAGTCAAACTGTTCTAGAGGCATAGACTTTGGAATCAAATACACCTGTGTTCTAATACCTAGTATGTCACTTACCTAACCTCCAATTTTAATGTGTATCAGAATTACTTGAAGCCTTGTTTAAGCATGGATGGCTGGGCTTTATTTCCAGAGTGTTTAGATTCAGTAGGTCTGGGGCAGACCTGAGAATTTGCTTTTCTAACATGTTCCCAGGTGATACTGACATGCCGCTGGTCTGGGGGCCACACCTTGAGAATCACTGTTCGTTGCTTCCCTGTAAAAGGTCATCTGCTGCCTCAGAGAAAGTACAAATACATCCAGTAATCTCTGGCAAGCTCTCTTTAATGCTATATTTTCCCCTCATTGGCCATGCTGGAGATCAACTGGCTCTAGCAGTGGAGTATTCCTTCACCTTATCCGTCTATTCTTATTAAGGTTGCATAATTAACAGTCGTCCTCCCACCCCCACCCCGCAAGAGTTCCTAGGATTTATCATTACTTTCAAGAGCCTAGAATTCACTTTGGGTGACTCCTGCCAACTTGGAGACTACATAAACACTAAAAAGTTTAAAATATATATTGAGCATTCTTGGAGGCCTTAAGGCTTCCCAGACCAGAGGCATTAGCATCTCCCATGAGCTTATTAGAAATACAGAATCTTAAGTCCTACCCTCAGGGCCTACTGAATCAGAATTTGAAATCTGGCAAGATCTTCAAGTAATGTATATACTCAGCAAAATGTAAGAAATGTTGCTCTCAGATTATTTAGAGACCTTCCATGGTAGGCCTATAGTGCAACAATTATGATTGCAGAACATCATCCCCATTCTGATGCCAAAGTACTACATAACTGGATTTTGGAACAAAATTATGAGCTGTTTACTCAATATCTCAAATCAGGCAAGTCCAAAGAGCCATCTATCTACACATACAGAAAAGACATGACTTACTACAAAACTTGCTCCTCCATAAGCTATATTCTGTATTAAACTGGTGGCATGTCTATAATATTAAACTTCAGCATCAATTAGCTCATTATTTCTTGACTAACCACTGGCTGTCTCATTGCCAGTTCTGTGCAATCCATTGCTTAAAGGAGTTAAAAATCAGTCAGGGCAGCATCAACAGAATTTCTTAAGCAGAACACTTGGTATAGCCCTTAAGAGCTAAAAGGAGCATTTCTATATTCAAAGCTGTAGCTACTTCAAACTACAGAACAAAGGAGATTTCAACTTAAAAATACAGGACCTTTATTTTAGCTGAACAACATGCCACTTTTCTGGGCTGCCATAAAAAAAAAAAGGCCCAGTTTGTGGGGGTAACAGAATTCTTTTCCACTCAACTGTTTTGCTCTTATAAATCTACCCTGTCCAGAAGTCTACCCCACACATATCTCAGGGGCCCAACTCCCCAGTCCCTGCAGTGAACTTACAAAAAGGGAAAGATCAGCTTTTTAAATCTACAGAATAACTGCGATCCAGCACAGGGCAGGACAAGCCCCCTGAGCTGGTACGTTTGGAACAGTCTGAGCACAGAGAGAAAAGCAGAACTCTTTTGTTGGTTACAGGAGCCAAGATTCATTAAGTTGAGTTTGGAATAAAAACTTTTCAAAAAAAATGTGCTATGTGAGCACAGTTTTCATTGTTGCATCCAAGGCTCTTAATAGTCCTGTCTGGAGACAGGAGTACAAAAAAGTTCACATCCCATACCTGGCCAAAACTTGAGAACTGTGTTTTGAACAAAGCAATATGTAATTAGCCACAAATCCCCAATGAACTCTTATAAAGGTATTTTTGATGCTTTTCTTTTGGGGTAGCAGGAGGAAAAAACTAGCACTGATGCTTCTGTCCTCTTAAAATGAAAACGAATAAAAAAATTCAATAGTAAATACATAAATTACCACTAACAAACCAAGAGGCTTGAAATTCATGACTAGAAGATTGAAAGCAAAAACAAATAAAACAAGACCAAAGTCCAGAATTCATAGGCTCACGAGAAAGTTGGCACTGCAAAGACCAAAATGTCCTGTGTGAGGAATTTTACTCCCCAAGCATATGCTACAGTGAAAGTGGCAGAGGCCTTTTCAGCTGAGTGAGGTAGGGAACCAGAGAGGCTCAAGGTCAATGAGATGTCTTCACTAGTTTTAACAAGCACACTGTTTGGAAAAGTTGATTCTTCATAGTCAATTAAACCTTTTTAAGACAAAAATGTGAACCAGAAAAGGAAAATCAAGAAAGGGAAAAAATACTTCTCTACAAGAGCTGAGGTGTGGCAGATGCCACAGGAAAAAAGAAATGACACTTAAGGGCCATCTCCCTAACAAGAGGTTGAAGAGCCTAAACCCACAACTCATCACAAACACAAAAGATAGTACCAGGATTTTAACATTTCATCGGGACTCAAGTGATGACTCAAAGCCTGAATTGCATTTTCCCTCTACATCTCTGTAAAAGGAACATGCTTTTATCTAACATGACTTACAAAACAGGAAACACACAGGAAGTGATATGGAAGTCATACCCCTCTAAACAACAAATGGGACGAAATATGAAGACGACTCCTGACACTCTCTTCAGAGTCCAATCATCTGCAGGAGCCTCTTTTCCACAGTTCAAATGTATAAAATAAACGTTCAAAACAACCCCACTTGTTTCTCAGTGTCTTTGATAATACTTAAAGTTGGTATTGTGGTTTTCACCTTGAAAGTGTTTTTTTTAAATCTATTACTTCACGTGAATCTTCACAACAATCTCACATGTAGGCAAAATGGCTATTTTCCCCTCCACGCCACAGATCAAGAAACTCCCCAACCAGAGACGCTGCAACTTTTATCCAAGATCTCAAGTGTATGAAACAAACAGGAAGCAGGTACTCTGTAGTTGCAGTGTTCCCCGACTCAGCCACTCAGTGTGGGCCACAGCCAAGCAGCCAGCATCACATGGTGATGAGGCGCCCTGCTCTGTGAGGGATTAAGGTGCTCTCTACGGTCATAACTCTATCCCTGGAGCCAACATTTTTTCTTACCCATGCAGCCCTCCTCATCTGTAAAGGTTTTAGATTTCAGCACACGTTTTCGTTTTCTTTTGTTTTCTCCATCAGAGCCCTAAAAGGTCACAGGAAGATCAGAGGATACAACATTAAACTAACCAATCAAGCTGTAGAGAAGAACAAAATTTTTTTTTATCTTTTGACAATCACCCTCCAATATTTTATGAGGATAAAAAGTTACACAAGGTATCTACAAATTTCCCTTTAGGGGACCAGCCCAACCACAGACAAGTTATGCTCATTGATACCTCATTGTGAGAAGAGAGGCCGCATGCTGAGCAAAGAATTGTGTTCATTCAGTCAACAAACTTTTGTTGGAGAGAGTAGGCACCATGGTTAAAAAGACCAATAGGACAACAGCCTTAGTTGGAGGAGAGAGACAAGGAAAACAGACCACTGCGGTAAGGGCTTTAACGGAAGGCCACAGCAGATACTGGAAGCGCCCAGGGAAGGCCCCTAGACTGCAGTCTCCAAGGCATCCAGCCTTGCTGCGGATACCTGCTAGTTCAGCCTCGACACTGCAACATTACAACTGTCTAATTCAGTATCAAAAAGGTTTACTTATACCAACTTCTTTTTCTCTCCACTGGCCTTTCACTCCATTTTCTTTTAAGCTAATGAGGAATTTAGTGCAAAATTTAAATGACAGTCAATGAATTAAGGAAAACTAATAATCATAAAGAAAAAAAAAAACAAAAAACAAACCCAACTTCTCAATCCTTCATTATTTACACTTAAAGATGCAGACAAGACCCAGCTGAAGATTACTGAAAACTGTATTTCCCCATTTGCAGCCCTTTTCTAGAAGAGCAACAAACACACATAAGTTGTTTGTTCTACTCTTTCACAAACTCTGCTACACTTAACTGTGCATAATGCCAATAGAAGTTGGATAGCACAGCTGCTCTGAAACTGGAAGTCATGAAAAACTAAAGAGCCCCCAGGATTGACCTCGGCTACATTCCTGAGATGATGCCCTATGGCTCAACTTGCCCTTCCTGTGAGAAGAGAGGGAATGTCCATTCTGTACCACCTACAGGAGAGCAGGATGAGATAGGAGCCAGCTACTGCCACATGTGAAGTGTAGAGCAGAGAACTAACGCAGCAGAGTGGCTTCATTCTTGGGCGATAAAGGACACATCCCAGTAAAGTTTTACCTTGACAGGAGGAGGCTCCGGCTCAGTCTTTAGCACTGGTTCAGGAGAAGGAGAAGGAGGAGGTGGGGATGGTGACTCAGCTTCATAAGCTCCAGGAGAGTCTGGTATGACTGAAATAAGGGAACAAACTTAGATAAGAGAACCACGACAGTGTCTGGTACAATGCCCGCTCACTAGTTCTCTACACTTCCATGTCCAGCAAAGGGTATTCTGCAAGCAGTAATTCACGACAATCAAGGACTCTGCAGTTATATATCTATTAATATACATATAACTAGACAGATATCTTTAAAATACACATTTTATCAATTTTCATATAAAGAGAATCAAAGAATCAAAAATTTTTAGAGCCGGCATCGTAAAGCAATTGTAGTCCAATTAAAAAAATTATTAGAGCTGGAATGTACCTTAGAGATCATCTTAGCTAGCTTCTAATTTTATAGATAAGTCAGGGTATGCAGTTGTTTTAAAAATATCCACTGATCATCTACCATGTGTCATCTATTTCAGTGACATTACTTCACTTTCTCCTTATAACAAACCTAAGAGACAAATACTATCATTCATACATTAGAGTTGGGTAAACAGAGGTTCTGAGAGGTTGATTAGCTTGCCAGGGGCACAGAGCTTGCAACTGAGGCAAGAGGTTTTAAACCCCAGTCAGTCTGATTCCGCAGCCTGACTATTTCAACTATCCCATGCTGCCTACCATGCAGGGACAGACATTTTCTTAAGATGAAGTAAGTGGAGAGAGTCCTCAGATTATACCAAGTGTGAGCACCTTTCAACGGAAGAGCTACAACTCCATTCCAACTACATTTGAAACACACCAACACATCCATCATTCCTTAAGCTTATGTCACTAAAAGCATACTGAAGGAGAACACTTGGGTTAATAATAAAGACTAAGGCAGACCAATATGGATCCTAGCATATGAAGGTGGGCAAGTTTTTAAAAAATCTCTATGAACTTCTGTTGTATGCAATAAATAATAGTAACAATGATTTTGTGACTGTGATTTAAGGACTATTTGCAATCACCTGAGATGTCCGTTAGACTTAAATTTTCCAGCTGACATTGAACAGCATAAACCATGGGGTTGTGGAATCATCTTTGAAATGATGATCACAATTATAGCTCTAACAACTAAGACTTGCTCATTATACGATCAGCAAGAAAAGAATATTTTAAGGAGACAAATATGATTATGGAAATGGTACCACCTGAAAAGAGAGCACCACCAGAGGGATCCCATCAGTTTTGAACAGTTCCAGAAACAGTGGTCTTAGTTTAAGGCCCATGAGAAGGGAAGTGAAAATCCTCAGCTGACCCATTGCTTAATCACCGCAAAGAAACTGCTGGTCAAGGGATTGGGGAGCTGCTTAGCCTCACCTGCTCCCTGAATCTCCTGGTTGTATTCAAATTCTTAGCACAAGTCTTGGATCTGAAATTCTCCCAACTCATTAGGTCAGTGTTAAAAATTATGACAGTGGAGAGTTCAAGGCCAAATGACCTAAAGAGGTGAAGCAGAACAACAGCCAGAAAGAAACAATAAATTACACACTTCAAGTATGAAATGGGCCCCCAAACTTTATAAACTCTAGGAAATAGAAACATAAAAGCAAAGTGGTCCAGCTATTAACCAGCACTGGGAGGCTAGAACATGTCAGGAGCTTGAGAAAGAAAAAGTCCAGTCAAACCACCAGAACCAAGCACCCATTTTCCTGAAGGTATAGTTATTAAGAAAGCTGTGAAGCAATGAGTTACAGTGGTAGGAGAGACGTTTATGCAGTGAGGACGCCAAAGAAAAGGAATTTTGAGTACTCAGTCATAAATTTATGAGTTCTGATTCTGTTTCCAGTTCTGCAACCACTTGACTTAACCAAGGAAAACACACAATCCCAGCGGCACCCTCTAAGACCCCCTCACTGCACGTGTGGAGCTGTTTAGAGCCCCCTTCAGACTCTTAAGCTCCATACAGGCAGAGGCACCACCACTTCCCTAGCGCTGAATATACAGTAACATTTTTAATAAAAGAATCATTTTCTGAACTATAATTGGGATGAGGAGCTTCTAAGTCAAGGAAGATTCGGCATATGCCTCCCTCTGCCTTCCACACACCCTCAATGAGAAACGTAACAATAATAAAGGAAAGAAATGTAACCCCCTCATAATAGGGAAGAGAATGTCACAGGAGCCAAGAGCTCCTAAGGAATAAGAAATTTCAACAAACCCTTGGAAGATGGAAGGCGGATGAGAAGAAGTTGACAAGAGAAGCATCAGTCAATTAGGTGAGTCTGATAGGAGAGGTTACTATTAATATATAACACTTATATATGTATTACTTAAATTTTTTTTTAATTACAATATTTTAAGAAAGGATAGGGAAAACAACTAGAATTTTCTGGGCTTACAAACATTAATCATTCATTTTTATAATAACCCCACAAAAATCACTATTACTATTTGTTTTATACAACCAAGGTTCAAAGAGACTTAATAAAAAAAATACTTGCCCACTTTCATATGTTAGAATCCATGTCTGTCTGCCTTAGTCTTTATTACCAAGACGACTGTACTCCTTCAACATATTTTTAGTGATATAAGCTATGGAATGATGGGTGCATTGGTGTGTTTTAATTATATTTGTAAGTGATTTTGCAGCTCTTCAGATGAAAGGTACTCAAGTAGTGAAACATCACTTACCCCAGGAAAGCACCCTTCACTGGGGCAGAATAAGAACTGTGGTAAAGATAATTGCAGGGATCTAGCAATGTAACCACTGTTTACCAGTTTTCTGGAAGAGATGGGTAATTAGAATTCCTGGAAACCATTCATAGCTTCCTAGGAAATTTTTTAAACTACTTATCTTAACCTTCAAAAAAGGGGTGGGGGTGGGTCATTTGCTTACCATTCTCTATAAACAATTTGCAAGGACTGAAAACGGTAGCAAAGCCTGAAACATACCAGTTAAAACTACTTTTTCCTAGCAATATAGATATTACTCTTCATGTTATTTCTTTCTGGGTCTGGCCTTTCTTTACTTTAGACAGAGAGTATACAGAACTGCTAACGGTGCTTATGAGTCTGCCAGGGAGAAAGAAAAAGGAATACTTTCTCGGGTATATAGTTAAGAATATGAAGTTGAAGGGAGTTTTCTGAGAGAAGGTACTTTCAAGTATATTATTACCATTAAACGCTTACTGACTTTCAACAGGAAAAGTGGGGTGAGTATTAAGAAAACTGATTATATGTTAAGCATTGTCCTGGCACTTTTCAAACAGCATTTTATTTGATGTTCATAAAAGGCCTATCTTATGTGATAACATCCTATCTTAGAGAAGAGAAAACAAGGAACTGAAGAAGTAACCTGCCTAAAGTCACAGTCAGTAGTGGAGGTAAGCTTTTAAACCCAGGTCTGTCTGACTCCAAAGTCTCTGCCATTTGCTCCACTTCTGTTGCCAACTTCTAGCTGAAGATAGCTTACTGAACTGACAGCACATATTCAGCATAGCAGAAATAAAGCAATAGCAGGTTAGAGACTGTATGAAGGTTTAAAGTAAAATCCCATTGGCTCTGAGACAAAGAAGAAATTTAGGAATAAAATGGCAATAGTTTATAAATTTAGTCAAATGCCAAAAATTATCTTTCCCAGATAAAAAAAATCTGAGTGCCTCTGCTCTGTATCATGTTATAATGGGTTGCCCACCTCTTTCACATTTCTTCTCCCTTCCAGACTAAATAACCCCACTCTTATTTCTAGTCACTTAAGAGTATCATTTTTGTGAGCTAAGGATTAGAACTACAGAGAGTATTTCAGAAGTATGTAAAGAGTGTTCAATCAATCACAGTATTACGGCTGACTCCTTCACTAATACTAGAGTATCTAGTTTATTTTTTAATGTATATTAAGGCTGATGATTTCAAAGACTTATCCAGAATCTTCCTCAAGTTCTTTTCCTGGTTGGAATTAGGGATGACTGCTCCAGTTAGCACACATTCCTAAGTTACCTTCTAAGTTATTTTCCTATGTGTCTGCAGAGTTGCCTCTATTTCCTCAACTCTTAACCAATCAGAATGTTCCTTGATGGTTGTTTCATCTACACACTTCGAAATCTTCCTTTCTGTGATCTTGGTTAAATCATTTTGATAAATGACATGGAATGAGGATTCAGCATCCCACTGGGATGCTCACAATACCAAATCCCTATCTGTTTCACAGTCAACAAAAACCCTAAGTCGAGGGAGGAGTCCAAGGTGCAGCACAGTCAACCTGCTTGTACAGTTTCTCAGGTCTGTTCGTTTCCTTTGTGTGACTGCCATCTATAATTTGTTTTTCAGCTCACTCGAGATAACACTCCCCCAGTTTGGGTTGCCTCTGTTACCACTTTTAGTGCTTCTTATAGTAGTTTCTGGTAAGACTGGAGTTTAACAAGTTTAGCTTTGCCCTTCAACAGCATAGCAGGTTTCTTTTTTTGCATTCATTTCTCTTTAATCTCTTAAAGAATCTCTCAGTTTGTTTGCTTTCGTCTGCCTTTACATGATGCTGAATCCCTTTGGATGAGAGTTCTGGCCATTTCCTAAAATAATATGCCATGAATTCATGGAGAATCAATCACAGCAGCTCAAGCTTTTCACCACCAGTTCTCAGAGCAGGCTTTTCAGAGATGAAGTCATATGGCATATCAGTCCAACCCAGAAATCCTTCTCTTTGGTCTTTTTTAAAAAAAATTTACTTGGCTGTACTGGGTCTTAGTTGCGGCACTAAGGGATCTTCATTGCCACGTGCATGAAGAATCTTAGTTTCATGTAGGATCTAGTTCCCTGACCAGGGGTTGAACCTGGGCCCCATGTACTGGGAATGCAGTCTTAACCAGTGGACCATCAGAGAAGTCCCTCCTTTTTCTATATATTTTCATTTACATAATTTGGGAAGAATACTTGAATTGGCTCTTAGACTACTTGATCTTCTCTTAAAAGGCACATTAATTTTCCAGGCGAGATTCTTGCCCGTACTCTGTACTTATTTTACAGCAGTGTCTACAACTTAAAACTAGGAGGGTCCACAGTGTCATTCCTTTTCCACAACAACAATGCAGATTCATCTCAGTGTGCTTTTACTTATGTGGTACAAAACAGCACCATTACCCCTAATGCCTACAATCTCACTTTTTATAAGACACACATGAAGGTACCCAAAGGAAGAGCTCCATTTTATTTTTTAAAAAAGAAAATATCCTTGATAATAAATATAATAATAATCCTTATCCTCCTTCTCTTTGTGTTTGCTACTTTCACAAATTACCAGAAGATTATGGTTCTTGTTAAAAGGTTAAAAGTTGGTTTTGAACAGAAACAGGTACACTGTGTCTCTCAGTCCTAGGATTACTATTGTCACTGCAACCCATAATAAGCAACTTTTTAGCTTCTTGAGCTAAAGTCATCACAAGAAGAACTGACCCTTCTGTGGACCGAATATTTGTGTTCCCTCAAAATTTATATGTTGAAGCCCAAATCATCAATAGTAGCAGGAAAGGGACCTTTGGGAGATAAAACGAGGACAGGACTGTAATGAATGAGATTAGAGACACAAAGAAGATGATTTCTTTCTCTACCATGGATAACACGAAAGGAGGTATTCTTCTACAAATGAGGAAGAGAGCCTCTCCCAGGAACTGAATCAGCTTGTACCTTGATTTTGAACTTCTCAGCCTTCAGAACTATAAGGAATAAAGTCCTGTGGTTTATGCCTCCCAGTCTATGGTATTCTTATAATAGCAGCCCAATTTGACTGAGACAATCCCACTAGCCAAAAATTAAAATTTTAAATTAAAATTTAAAATAAAAAAATTAGCAATGCCCACCTTCATCTTCACTGCTATCAGACTCAGGAAGTTTGATTCTTCTCCTCTTTTTCTTCATGTTTTCAGTTTCTTTTGTCTCATCATCAGATAACTCCATTTGCTTCCTCCTGTTGCCATTTGGGAATAATTTAAGCATGTTACACAAAATAAAAATATAAGTATTCATAAGCTACTATTGGCCTTGCTTCATAATTCATGAACTTAATTCCAGAGGGTAGAAAATAAAAGTAGGATACTCCACTAACTGCCCACACACAACTAAGTCACTTCAGAATAAAAACTTCCTCTAGCTCTCTAAAGACCACTGTAAGCTACTTACCAGATCATTGAAAATTTCTTTAAATTCCTTACTTCCCCTACTTTTGATTCAGTCATTCAACAAGCATTATGAATGCATTCATAATTCATTAAGTCAACAAGCATTATGAATGCAACAGTTGAATGACTGTTGATTCAGTCATTCAACAAGCATTAAATAAGCAGCTACTACTTACATAAAGACGTTTTGCTAAACACCCAGATGCAAAGATCAAAAAAGTACCATTGTTCTTAAGAAGCTCTGGCAGGAAAAACAGATACAAATACCACTGACTATAAAATACAATATGATAAATTTTTCTGAACAAATAAATGTTAAGTGACATGAGTCTTATTTTAAAATCAAAATCTAAACAGTTTATCAGATAGAAAAGGGAGACATAATTTTATAAAGAAAGAACAACATGAACAAAGGCATAGGCAGAAAACATTAAGGTGACTCTAACTCTAAAATCACTGTGGATAGTGACTGCAGCCATGAAATTAAAAGACACTTGCTCCTTGGAAGAAAAGCTATGACAAACCTACAAAGCGTATTAAAAAGCAGAGACATCACTTTGCTGACAAAGGTCCATATAGTCAAAGCTATGGTTTTTTCCAGTAGTCACATATGGATGTGAGAGTTGGACCATAAAGAAGGCTGAGTGCCAAAGAATTGATGCTTTTGAACTGTGGTGCTGGAGGACTCTTGAGAGTCTCTTAGACAGCAAGGAGACCAGACCAGTCAATCCTAAAGGAAGTCAACTCTGAATATTCATTGGAAGGACTGATGCTGAAGCTGAAGCTCCAAAACTTTGGCCACCTGATGCAAAGAGCCAACTCACTGGAAAAGACTGCTACTGGCAAAGACTGAGGGCAGGAGGAGAAGGGGATGACAGAGGATGAGATGGTTGGATGGCATCACAGACTCAATGGACGTGAGTCTGAGCAAACTCCAGGAGACAGTGAAGGACAGGGAAGCCTGGTGTGCTGCAGTCCATGAGGCTGCAGAGTCAGACACGACTTAGCAACTGAACAGCAACAATGACATAATAAAAAAACCTAAATTCATCTTGACATTATTTAGCTCTTCTATCTGGATACTCCACCACACTATTCATTCAATCAACAATAATTTATCAAGGGCCTACTGTGTGTTACAGACACAAATAAGGACAAGACATAGTTTTTACCTTCAACCATACTTTTTTTTTTTTAATTTTTCATACTTCTTATATAACAAATATCAATATATTTTTTTACCTTAAGCTAGACAAAGAATAAACCCAAAGCAGAAGGAAATAATAAAGAGCAGAAATCAATGAAACAGAAAATTTTAAACGGTAAAAGTTATTTTTCAAGAAAACTAATAAAATCAGTAAGACTTTTATAAGATTGATAAAAAGTATATAGTACCAGTACTAGGAATGAAAGAAGAAATCTGTAGCAATACCTACAGATTCTGTAGATATTCAAAGAATAAGGTTATATATATTAAGAACAATTTTAACTTAGATGAAATACATTTTTTTAAAAACACATTCAAAACTGACCACAAAAGAATAAAGATGTACTTGAATAGCTCTATTTAAAGAAATCAAATTCATAATAAAAATTTTCCCACAAAGAAAACTCCAAGCCTGGATCCACTGGTGAATTTTATCAAATTTTTAAGAAAAAAAAAAAAACAAAACATATCTTACATAAACTCTTTTGGAAAACAGAGGAAGAAGATACTCCTCTTAACTAATCACATGAAATGAGCATAACTTTGATACTGAAATCTGGTAAAGACATTACCAGCAAAGATAATATAACTGATTATACCCCCATAAACATAGATGCAAAAAATTATTAACATTAACAAATCAAATCTAGCAATATATAAAAAGGATAATACATCATGACCAAGTGGGGTTTATCTCAAGAATGCAAGGTTGGTTTAAAATTTGAGAACTAGTCGGTGTAATTCACCACATTAACAGAAACACCATACATTTACCTCAATAAATGTAGAAAAAGTATCTGTCAAAATTCAACACTCATTTATAAACACCATACATTCACCTCAATAAATGTAGAAGAAGTATCTGTCAAAACTCAACACTCATTTTATAAAACATCAAACTAAGAACAGAAAAGAACTTCCTGAATCTGGTAAAGTTCATGTATTAAAATGCCAACTCTTTGCGACCCCATGGACTGTATAGTACATGAAATTCTCCAGGCCAGAATACTGGAGTGGGTAGCCATTCCCTTTTCCAGGGGATCTTCCCAACCCAGGGATTGAACCCAGGTCTCCCGCGTTGCAGGCGGATTCTTTACCAGCTGAACCACAAGGGAAGACCATGTGTTAAAAACAGAGAGTTAACATCCCACTTGGTGGTGAAATACTGAATGTGATCCTGGCAGTAACTATCAATGAGAATTGTACTCACGGGAGGAGACATTTTAACCCATCCATATCACACATTCTGAGGACGTGAGGCCCACTGGACAGAGCTTTGACCCTCTGCAACTTCAGCATTTTGTTTATGTTTTCTAATAGAGTGGCCACAACCTTGCCACAAAACTCAAGTATTTCTGGGCCTATCAGTGCTGACAGTGTCCTTTAGAATTTCTTTCAACAGACCAGTTCCTACCAACTATGAGGTAGTGTCTCAAATTCCTGGATTCATTTTTAACAGCTTGTGTGCTTTTTATTTTCTTTTCTAATTACATTTTACCACTTGAAAAATAAACTCATTGATACAAAAAGAAAACAAAGAACTTTTTCTCTTAAATTTCACTGGAAACAGTAACCCCTCATCTGGCAATCTAAGGTGAAAAACAGCCACAGAGACATATGCTCAGGCACACTTACGCCATGCCCACAAGTATAAACTGAAGTAAAGAAGACAATCAATTTAGATCAATGGGGCCCCAAAAAACTGGCTTTGGGCTCTACATCACCCGAACTGATTGATTCAAGTTCTGCTTCACTAGATAAGCTATGGAGCGTCTCTCTCAATTTTGGTTATACAGCTGTATCCCTAAGGCATTAAGTAGGATTTAGTACTCAACTGAAAACTGCCTGCCTGTCAATAAGCCCAGACCTTTTCACCCCCAGCAGAGACACTCTTCCCTCACAAGCAACAAAATTTTCCTACCTTTTTTTTTCTTTCTGTTGCATCCTAACAGGCTCTGCTTTTTTGCTAGATTTCTTCAGGTCCACAGGGGCTGCCAGCTTTGGTTCAGTGACAGACAGAGGAGGTTGCTCCACTTTTTTTTCTTCTTTCACTTCTTGTTCTGAATCCAAATTGACTTTAAGTTTATCTATAAATAAAGTATAGCAGATGATATATAACCCCGTCGTGCAATATTAATTTATCATTCCTTTGACAGTTTACTAAGTGCCAGGTAATATATTAGGAACATGGGCTAAAGGGATGAAAAACAGTCCCCGTCCTAACAGAGCTCATGGTCTAGTCAAGAGAACATTTCTCCTTTCCAACTACCACTCTAGTTGAAACTGTTTTCATTTCTGCCTCCTGCTAATCCCTCATTATATCATAGCCCCCAGGCCAAATGATAGTAAAAGTAGGACTTAGAAAAAAATGAATACAAATTTATGAAGTACCAACATTCTCATTTGTTATGAGGAAATTAAGAGTCAGAGGGATTAAAGATGTTTCCCAAGAATATGCAGCTTATGAATTATGACAGCAGAAAAGCATCTCCTTTTTATACTGAAAAAAATATGAAAAACCTTTTTAAGCAAAGAAAGATAACAGATGACGACTTCCTAATTTGTCACCAATGCTGCAATTTTTAAAAATATATAAAACATTAAGGTGTTTGTTACTGAGACAGAATTCATATATCATAAAATTTACCCTTATAAACTGTACAATTCAGTGCTTAATTCCAACACCACTATCCAATTTTAGAACATTTCATCACCTCTAAAAGAAATCCTGTACTCCACAAACCATCCCTTAACAACCTCTCTGTCTCTCTAGGTTTGCCTATTCTGAACCTTTTGTATAAATGGAATCATATAACATGTGGCCTTTTGTGTTCAGCGTCTTTCATTTTGCCATTTTCAAGGTTCATCTATTTTGTAGCATGTCTCAGTACTTCATTGCTTTTTATAGCTGAAAAGTATTCCATCTGTCACATATTGTCTACCCATTCATAAGATGAAAGACCTTAGCATGATACGTTTTCACAGGAGGAGGAAGCCCTCCTTATGCACTGTGTGTACATGTGCTCAGTCATGTCTGACTCTGTGCAACCCCATGGACTGTAGCCCGCCATGCTCCTCTATCCATGGGATTTTCCAGGCAAGAATAATGGAATGGGTTTCCATTTCCTCCCCAAAGGAATCTTCCTGACCCAGGGATCAAACCCACATCACTTGTATCTCCTGCACTGGCCTTATGCATTGGGCCTGAAATAATACGATCATGCTTTCCCAGTAACCTGAAAGTAGCAAATTTTCATTATTTTTTTCAGAATATAAAAATGTTTTATGATAGCTTTTATGGGAAATAAAAAAACTATTACCCCAATCTATCCCCTAACTACCATTTTGACCATCACAGAAAAGCAGATTTCTGACTAATTTTGCTTGCATAGGCATGTAACAAAATTGCTTCCCACAAAATCTTTGTAAAGCATTATGCTCCAAGAAGTGTGCCATAATTACCCTTCAACTCCTGCATTCTTCCTGGTATTCTGGCCACATACCCTCAGGGGATGTGTATTTGATATGAGAAGTACGGAAATATGTGATTATTGGTTCTTTTTATTTGAAAGAATTCTCACCCAAATATATATTTTTAAATAAAGGAGATTTGCTTTCTCAAAATGTAAATATTTATAAATGGTCATTACTACCTGGGCCCTCTTAATTCAAACTGAGGTCTAGTTCATTACTGTAAGTAATCTGCAAAAATAAGAAAGGCAAAAAATTTGTTTTTGCAGCCCCTTAGGAAACAGAATGGTCATACCAGGCAAACCGACAAAGCATCCAAGATATTAACAGTACACTGTTTAACCAAGCAACTTCCCTTTTACTTTAATCACTCATTTTCAAGAACCCTATTATTTAATTCTCTTTCCAAGGCAGGAAGTAAAATCAAAAATAAGTAAACTATCCTTCAGGAGATCTCAACCAAACCCAGCTCACCAGTAAAATCCACTGTTCCAGTCGGTTATGTTCATCAATACACAGGTTTGTAGACTGCAAATTTATGTCAGGATGTAGGAAAACCACAGAGTAGTGTGTTAGATGGGTAAAAACTGTACAAGGTGGCCTTCACCTCCGATAAAAGGTTATTATATTAACATTCACATATTAGTCAAAGGAACCTAAGAACATGCTTACTCATAGCAGCTTTTCCAAAAAAATTGCTTATGACATTCCCCTTCCCTGGTGCCTTGGGGCCTACCGAAGATGCCTGAAAGCAAAGCAAAAGAAAACACACATGATTTTTTTTTCTGTGTTTAGGCTGTTCTTCAAGAAACAGTAAAAAATGTCAATAGTAGAACACACTGTCGTGATCATAGAGCCTCTATATTACCATGCCAGAGTGCGTACATACTAGGTATAAGAACAAAGCCAGACCACATAGCGTTTGGTATTCATCTCCAAAGCTTAGTTTCTCATAGTTTTTATAAAATTATTATCCATGAATGTGTCTAAACATTTTTTTTATTATATTTAAAAACTACTTACTTTGACAGAATTAAAACAGATCAGAGGCAGTATGGTACAAAACGGGGAAAAACCTTCAGAACATTACATTTGTAATCACTGTAAGTGGAACTGCATTCTGGTTCCACCACTTAACAACAATATGACATCCAAATTACTTAACAAGATGACCTCTCCCTCACAGAACGGAAAATGAGGATTTAAACAAAGATCAAACTATCGGCCCAAGAATTAAACGACCTACACCAAAGTAGAAAAAACTAGAACTAAATATCAGAACCTTATATAATTAAACCACAACCACTGGAATTATCAAATGCTTTCTAGTTCCCCATTCTGAGCTGAGAGAAGACTTACATTCATTACTTCTTTAGCCTCTGTTTTGGTTTCCTTATTGGCATCTTGGGCTTTAGAAGCAGCTTTAGAAGCAAACATGCCCATGATTCCTTTGGGCTGCTGGGAACTCTGTTTGGGGACAGGTGGGCCGTGACCATTGGTCGTCAGCTCATCGCTGGCTTGCATCTCAGGTGATACCGGAGGATCTGACTGCTCAAGCTTTTCAGAAGAAGAGGATTCGGCAGGAGCTCTAGGAACTGCAGCTGCACACTGGATGGCACTAAACCTGAGGACAGAAATGTCACATTAAATTAACTGTCCATATCAAACCTTCCTTTCAAACTCTTGCTTCTTCTACACAATGCTTTCTAACCATAATACTATAAAATTAGGAAATTTTACAATTAAAATGGATTTTAGAAATAAGTTTGTGCAACAAGTACTGGAGAGAGGTGAGTGAAGTCCTAGATTATACATCTTGTTGGTAATAAAACTAAGACTGAAAACAGGTGTCTTCTACCAAACTGTATGGGTATTTTTGCTTTTTTGAAAAAGCACCCTAATTCAAAATAGTAAGAATATACCAAACAATACGAAAATATTAGTAATTTCACCAACTGTGGTAAACCAAATGGTTATCTCTTATTTTTAAAGACCTCTACCTTATAGGGCTAGATATACCATAAATATTGACTAACTCAAAATTAAAGCTTTAAATATTAACAAATTTCCTGGCAACTCTCCTGACCAGAATGGATCATGCTTTAGAACACGGAATAAGCTGGGAACAGAGCCACTAGCTCCTGTAACCTGTGGTCCTTTATAGTCATTTGTTAATAATTTATAATAATCTCAACTAACAGCACCAGAGAAGTCTGCCCATAGCCAAGTGAAAAATTTGGCACACTTTGCATGCCATATTAAAGGGAACATTCATCTCTTCCTCTGTAATCACTGTAGATGTGCCTGTTTCACAAAATCCAAAATATAGTGTTCTATGTTGTAAATGGGTAACTGATCCATCCTTCTGAAATGGTTGTACTTAAAGCAAAGTTTTCCAACATTTCCTGACAAAGAACAACATTTTATTTCCCTCAGTCTTTTGCTTATTGAGGATAGGTGAGAGCTCCTTGAGGGTGAGTATATTATTCATCCTTTGTATTTCTGGTACCTAGTACAAGACCTGGCGCATACAAAGATTCAAAGAGAGATTATTTAAGATACTGAAAGTGAGTCTTCTGGCTTCTCTCCCTTCTTTAGTGTATCATCTCAACTTGGGATGGGAGAAGATGGAGGTTAAGAAACTATGTGATGATAGCAATTACCTTAGAGATCAACCAGGCACAACTTTGAGATTAACTGGCCTAAGGAAAAAAACCTGGATAAAATCATTTAATTTTTGAAGTAACTTTAGGCTGAACAGCCCCAAGCTAGAGTTCACAGCTCCAAAAACCTTCCACTGATTTATTACAGTCTACACAGAAAAACCTCGCATTAACACAAATATTTTGTGCATCAGAGTTAAGAACAGGCGGAAGTCATTTCCTTTCAACCACCATTCTTCCTCTCTGGCCCTGCAACGCCGCCATGCACAAGGAAAGAACAACGTTTTAGTTCATTGTCAGCATCTAAAGTTGGCCCCAAGACAACTCTTTCTCCATTTGGTCTACATTTCCACACCTTAGGGTCAGGACCAGGAACTGGCAATGAGGAAGAGACCAAGTTAGACTGGGAACATGTCTGAAGAGAGAAGAATCTGCTCAATCTAAAATATCAACTTTCTTCCTGTCATAGCACTTCTTAAAACACAGGAAACAATGAGTCAGATCTCAGTGGACCCATAATTCTCAGGACCAAACACAAACTTCTTAATTGGAAATAAATTCTTCACATTTCTTTTTTATTTGTTTATTTTCTTCACATTTCTACTGAGGATATTTTAAGTATTTAAGTAAAGTTTCATTAAAGTGTCTCCTACTATCACATTTCTACTTGCCATGTTTATTTTAGTGGTCTCTATGCAAATTTAATTTTGGACTTTTGTTACTTTTGTGTCACTTTTATTCTAGTTTCCTTACTTGCTAGATACAATAGAACTGATTTTTAGAGCTTGACATGCCACAACTAGATTTTAATACAGATTATTTTTGAAATCTAATAAGTTACATAAACATATCACGGTGTTTATGTTTTCTTATAATCCTTCTCTAAAAGACACCAGACATAAATTACTCTTTAGCAGTATAATTATATTTATCTAATAAATATTTGTATGCCTATTACATTCAAGGTTTTAAGCAGAAGAAAAAAAAAAAAGAGTCAATGTCTACCATTAATTCACTCAACAATTATTTATTTAATAGTTACCAGGTACCGTTTTAGGGATACAGTGGTTAACAAAATAAACGATCCCTATTCTCATGGAACTTACAGAAATTATTTTTGGCAATTCTATATCCACCTGGATATAGACCCAACTGTATCAGTTAATCCACCTCTTCCAGTATCGTCAACCATTTCTTCTTTTTATGGCTCTTTACTAATAATACAAGTTCAAGGCATTCTCAACTCTAAAAATGGATACATTTCCCCTACCCCCAAGTCTCAATTCCTCTGTAGCAGGTCACCTCTCTTTTTCCTCTGTTTCAGCATCAAACTTCCCAGAAAGTTGTCCCTATTTGCTATCCCACTGCCTTATATCCCCATCTACCCAGGTGACCAGAATCTGGCTGCTCCACTGAAACTGCTCTCACTAAGGCCATCACTTTTCAGTTCCTATTACATTCCACTTCTCAACAGGGTTTGATACTGTCAACAAGTCCCTCCTTCTTGAAACTCTCTTCTTAAGTTTTTAGAACTCCATACACTCGTGATTTTCCCCTTATCTCTGGCTGCTTCTGCTTAGGTCCCTCTTTTTCTGTCCACCCCTTAAAAAATAGCTATTACTTAAATAGCGCTTACTGTGTGCTAAGCACTGTTCTAAGTGCTTTACATGTATGTATTCACTTAATCCTCTACAACCCTGTTAGTCACTCAGTTGTGTCCAACTCTTTGTGACCCCAGGACTGTAGCCCACCAGGCTCCTCTGTCCATGAATTTCCCAGGCAAGAATACTGGAGAGGGTTGCCATTTCTTTCTCCAGGGGATCTTCCCAACCCAGGGATCAAACCCGGGTCTCCTGCATTGCAGGTAGACTATTTCCTGTCTGAGCCACCAGGGAAGCCCCTACAATCCTGAGGTTGATACTATTATCAGTTTCATTTTAGGAAAATGAAGCAGAAAGGTTAAATAATTTGCCCAAGATTACACAGTAACTGTGGCTAGAGTTTAACTTTCTGCTCTTCTTTCATCCTATACATTCTCTCTGCATGACTGTATCTACTGCTGTAGCCCAATTAATTACCTATTTTCTCTGATTCCAAAATGTCTATCTTTACCTCTTATTTCTCTCCTTAGCTCTAGACCCCTGTATCTATTGCACTGGACATCTCCACTTGGACTCCCCATCCAGTACTTAAACTCAACATATCCAAACCCAATTCGTCATTTTTCCCTTCTCCCAAAGCTTGCTCCTCCTCATATATCCCCATTCTTAGTGATGGTATCATCACCCATCCAGCAATTCAAACCAGAAACATGGCCATCATCCTTAATGTCATGAAGCACCCCACAATCTCCATCATAACACACTCTCTTGGTCCCACTACCAAACCATCCAGGTATTGATGGTATGACTCCTTAACCTATGTACCTCTCCACTCCCAATACCAACTCTATACTTCAGAGACTATCATCTCTACCCTGAATCACTGCAACATTTCTCCTTCATAGTGGCCTTGTGTGCAATTAGTTCCTTCAGATCCACTTTCACCATCACAGCCAGAGTGATCTTTCTGTAATACAATTCTGATCATTTCAATCATCTGCTTCAAAATCTTCAGTGGCTCCCCTGTGCAATAAAACCTAAACTTATCCTAGCAGTCAAAGCATAGAGTCTGACTCCTTATATCTTTATTTCCTGCCCCTCACTCTAGTTTTCAGGTATAGAAAACTACTGTGGTTCTGCATAAGCATCGTGTTTCCTCTCAGCCCTATCCTTCCTCTCCCACTTCCCTCTGCCTGGCTACTTCTTCTAGGCCTTTAAGCCTCAACTTAGATGCCATACCCTTCTACAAGCCATCTCTGTCTTGACTCCTCACTCCACCCCAACAAAAAAGGCAGGGATGAGTGGTCCCTCAACTTCCTCCTACACATTTATTCCTACTGTAGCACTGTCACACTATACCGTAACTGCCTCCCATAAGACCATCAGTTCCATAAGCAGGTATCAGGTTACAATCACTCTACGGTATGTGGCATGTCACACGTACTCATCAGATCTTTGCTGAATTAATTCAAATTATCTTGCTTAGTGCATGCCAAAGTAGTAGGTGTTCAATATATGTCTGAGAATCTGCTCCGAACCCTCCACACCACCTCACAAAGTAGGCATTATTATATCCAACTTAAAAATGATGAAACGAAAGCCCAAAAGAGTTTAAGTAACTTGTCCAAAGCCACTGGGCCATTAGCAGTGAAGTCAAAACTCCAGCCCATGACCATTAATTTCCAAAACCACGTACATTATAGTCCACCTCCTCCCCATGCTGTGAAGGATACAAAAGATGAATAAGATCTGATACTGGCTGTGGAAGATCAACTTGGATGATTTTGGATGGAAGGTAGAGGGATGTCAAATTAGGAATAGTTTTTTGAAGGACAACATGTCAACTGGTTCTTGAAGGGTGGGTAGGAATTAGACAAGCAGAGACTGGGGTAAAGGAGTAATGAGGGGGCACAACAAACAACATTTCTGGTGGCAGTGACAGGATAAATACATGAGAAGCAGATTTATGGGGAGTCTACTGGGGTTTTCAATATGGGTTGTGGCTATTTTTCACCTTATGATGTACTAATAAAACCAGGCATGTGTCTTACTGCAAGATAAATGAGGTTTTACTAGACTTGGCGTTCACTCTTAAGAGGCAGCCACTGTGTAAACATCTTACAAAATCAATTCGTAAAGAAGCCCACAAGGAACATTAAGGAGCTCACTTGCTGCAGTTCTGCAAGTTGCTTTTAAGGATGTCATAGTCGGTATTGAACAGAGGCCCACTGTCCTTCAGCATGGCTTTCTGGATGCTGTACACATGTACGCTGGCAGTCACCGCTAGCTTGGACTTCACTGCTACAAGTCAACAGGAAAAGCAGTCTGTTAATACACAAACTTCATAGCATGTGGGGACTTTAACAAGAAACCCTTCTGCATTAACACCATTTGTAATCGGTGGTGGTCCAAAAAAGCTCTAAAAGGCCAAACAGTCATGTATACAGTATAGTATCAACTCTTCTGTCTGTGACAAGGACATTATGATAGGTAGGTGATGATGAGTCAGTTCTAAGTTCAGCACTGTGAGGGTATCACTCAACCAGTGGACACTCAGTAAATATTAATGAATAACTGATGATACTGTGATGTGTTTTTTGTTTTTCAGTCAGGGTAGAATCTATATATACTATATATAGTATACATATATATACTGTATATATAGAGTATATATACTCTAGCATATATACATAGCAACTGAGGAATAAGTAATTTCTACCTGAGAAGTCTTCTATTTTAGTTTATAGAAAGAAACTCTAAAACAATACTACTACTAATCAGATATGTCTTCAGAGGAAAATCACAAGAAAAAATTTTAGGTTCCATGATGGAAGGGACCATGCCTCACTTGTTCCAAGTCCCTAGTGCCTAGCATAGAGCTTGACATAGAGTAGATACTTACTATGTATCTACTGAATGAATAAATCTACCACTGTGAGAATTCAGAAAGAAAATCTTGGACATTTTCACTGTCTTGAATAATTCAGTTAATTTATAAGAAAACACTCCAGTGGTAGGCATCTTTATATACAAAGTATGACAGTGGTTTTGTCTTGAGACATCCAAGATCACGTGGCTATTCCAAAATTCCTTTGACTTGGGTATTAAAAAAATAGAACAGTAGCATTAACAGTCTTGAAATAGGTAGACAAATTTAACTTAGAAGTTATACTATGCCTTTCTGGCTTTATAATATCATTCTTTAATTTTCTTCCTAAAAAAATTGCTATGGAATACAACACGATATTTAGAGATGATTGTCTTTTTATAGTTAATGAGGTGTTCCATACGGTATTCGTAAGTGTTTTACATGTCTATCACGAGTTTTGAAATTCTGTGATAAAAGTGTTTTATCAATGTTAGCAGCTATTGGCCTTAAAAATGGGAAGTTAGTGGAGTATCATATTTTAACATGTTTCAGAAACTACTAATAAAAGAATATATGGCTTTCCAGTAAAACAGCTAAATATATATGCGATGTTAATGACACTGATGCCCTAAGAGGAAAAACTTGCTAAATCGCTAAAATACTTACCTTCCAATTTATCTTCTCTCACTACTGCAACCTTGTGGCACTGTAAGGAAATAACACTTCATTAGTATTTAAAGTATTAATAGTGCGACTTGCAGTTTTAAAGTTTCCTTACCAATAACTCAATTGCACTGGGATGTAAAATTAGAAACATTAGGTTCCTCTGAAAATATATGTTCCAGACCCATTTTTAACTTGCTTTCTTTAAAACTTCTCAATCAGGTTAAGGAAAGTGAGAGAGTATATATAAATCAATAACAAAAACAAAAAAACCCAAATTACAAAAAACACAGCATCTCAAACTTGCACTTTGCCTACTGCAAGGAGAAGAGGAATTTTCAGTAAGTAACATAATGAGAATTATTGTATAATCATATGGAACCAGTTAAAAATTGGATCTGTCTTATACCATGCAAAAAAAATTCATTCTAAATGGATCAGAGATCTAAAAGTAAAGAATTAAACCATATATGCACAAGAAAATAAGGGTGAATTCTTCTAAAAACTAATATAACCTGAGAATACAGAAAAGTTTCTTGACTGCAATTCAAAACCAGAAGTAACTGAAATTATCCATAAAAACTAACAAATCATTTTTGGTTAACAAAAAAACAATTTTAATTAAAAAGACAAATGGTCAAGTGGGAAAAATATCTACAACTTACATCACAAAGGGCTACCATACAGCTTCTAAAACAGAGAAAACAAAGACTAACAATCCTTTAGAAAATAGGCAAGAAGTATGAAGACACAGTTCACAGAAGAGAAATGCAGATGATGCTGAAACAGGACATGTGCTGTGTAGAAACAGGTGCTCTCATACATTGCTGGTAGGAATGGAAAATGGAGAGGTATTTGGCAATATTCATCAAAGTTCATATATAGCCTACCTCTAGGGACATAACCCTAAAACACTCTGGCAAAAACATAAAGCACATACACATTGAGCTATTCACTGTGGCACTGTATGTACTAATCAGACTGTAAATAACTCAAATAACTATCAGTAAGGGACTGCTGAATAAACTAAGGTATATCCATCAATGTAGGATCATGTGGCTGTAATAAGGAATGAGAAATACTTCTGCAAATACTACTGAGCCAGAGTAATGCTCAGGATCACTTACAAACCTTAAACTGCCTTTAGTCATCATATTGTTAGTAAAATTATTGGTTTTGCTTTTCTAAATCTCATGTATCTGGCTAAAGCAAATACATATTCCTTTTAATGTTAGGACAACCAAAGTTTACAACATAAGAAAAAAAGAGTAATGTAAAACTGAGTAAGTTTTTTAAAAATGTAATTGTAAGTTTGAACTGAGAATATCGGTATGTCTTCATAATGCATTTTCTCTTAAAAAAAAAAAAACAAGCATTCTTAAAAATGTCATGTTCTGCAAAATTGTACAATAAAAATTACAGAGCTTATGAGAAAAAGAGCATTAGGAACTAATCACTCAAACCTACGTAAAAGGAGCCCTAATAACAATAATTGGTACCCTCAGGAGAAAACATGGCAGCTGAGACAGTTTAGTACCTTTAAACGCTGCCTTAGGGAATATTAGAAATGCAGAAAAACAACACGGTGGAAATGCCAGTGCTAAAACAATGTAAATGAGAACAGAGCTCTGATTCAGTGGGTTCCTGTTAAGGGCAAAACAGGCGTAAGTTCAGCATCCATAAACCCAGAGCCTGGCTGGGGGCAGGCCCCTTGAGCTGTTAATCAAAAAAAAAGGGAAAATATGGCTAGTTGATGAGAGAAAGTTCCTCTTCATAGAAACATTTCAGTCAGTAAATCCAGATGGAATGACAGAATTAAAACATCACCATTTTGTAACTCCTGAAGAACTAATGATCAAGGTAATGATAAAAATCAATCTCAGCTAAAATCATCACATGACAAGCTAATGGGGAACCTAATAAAAAATGGATCAGGCCAACAACCTCTAACATCACAAAAAGAATCAACCGAACATTTCCTTTGAAACATTCAAATAATCCTTTGAAAGACTCTGCAGGATGAGATTAGAAGGAGATTTCTACTTTCTATGTATTATTAAGCAATTTTACAATAATAATAATCACTGGAAAAATAAAATTACTTACCTGTTTAAAAAGCCATAGATAACCTACACATCTTTGAATCAGGTCTGCTTAATCTTGTTTCTAATATACAATGACATCTGATTTCATCTACACTTGCAAATATCTAATTAACATCTGGCTTGCCAAATAGTTTACTAACAAGGAAAGAATATGCTCAGTTCAGTTCAGTCGCTCAGTTGTGTCCGACTCCTTGCGACCCCATGAAATGCAGCACGCCAGGCCTCCCTGTCAATCACCAATTCCCAGAGTTCACTCAAACTCACATCCATCGAGTCGGTGATGCCATCCAACCATCTCATCCTCTGTCGTCCCCTTCTCCTCCTGCCCCAATCCCTCCCAGCATCAGAGTCTTTTCCAATGAGTCAACTCTTCACATGAGGTGGCCAAAGTACTAGAGTTTCAGCTTTAGCATCATTCCTTCCAAAGAAATCCCAGGGCTGATCTCCTTCAGAATGGACTGGTTGGATCTCCTTGCAGTCCAAGGGG
Organism: Bos indicus x Bos taurus; assembly: GCF_003369695.1. Classification (NCBI taxonomy): domain Eukaryota; kingdom Metazoa; phylum Chordata; class Mammalia; order Artiodactyla; family Bovidae; genus Bos; species Bos indicus x Bos taurus. The sequence continues at coordinate 30,090,246 of NC_040090.1, forward strand.
ACTCTCAAGAGTCTTCAATACCACAGTTCAAAAGCATCAATTCTTCAGTGCTCAGCTTTCTTCACAGTCCAACTCTCACATCCATACATGACCACTGGAAAAACCATAGCCTCGACTAGACGGACCTTTGTTGGCAAAGTAATGTCTCTGCTTTTGAATATGCTATCTAGGTTGGTCATAACTTTTCTTCCAAGGAGTAAGCATCTTTTAATTTCATGGCTGCAGTCACCATCTGCAGTGATTCTGGAGCCCCCCAAAATAAAGTCTGACACTGTTTCCACTGTTTCCCCATCTATTTCTCATAAAGTGATGGGACCAGATGCCATGATCTTAGTTTTCTGAATGTTGAGCTTTAAGCCAACTTTTTCACTCTCCTCTTTCACTTTCATCAAGAGGCTTTTGAGTTCCTCTTCACTTCCTGTCATAAGGGTGGTGTCATCTGCACATCTGAGGTTATTGGTATTTCTTCCGGCAATCTTGATTCTAGCTTGTGCTTCATTCAGCCCAGCGTTTCTCATGATGTACTCTGCATAGAAGTTAAATAAGCAGGGTGACAATATACAGCCTTGACGTACTCCTTTTCCTATTTGGAAGAATATGCTAGTCATAGAATATAAGTCGGAGAAGGCAATGGCACCCCACTCCAGTACTTTTGCCTAGAAAATCCCATGGACGGAGGAGCCTGGTAGGCTCCAGTCCATGGGGTCAATAGAGTCGGACACGACTGAGCGACTTCACTTTCACTTTTCACTTTCATGCATTGGAGAAGGAAATGGCAACCCACTCCAGTGTTCTTGCCTGGAGAATCCCAGGGACAGGGAAGCCTGGTGGGCTGCCGTCTATGGGGTCACACAGAGTCGGACACGACTGAAGTGACTTAGCAGTAGCAGTAGAATATAAGTATCTTATAGCCTTTCAGTTCAGTTGAGTCACTCAGTCATGTCTGGCTCTTTGCAACCCCATGAGCTGCAGCATGCCAGGCCTCCCTGTCCATTACCAACTCCCGGAGCCTACCCAAACTCATGTCCATTGAGTCGGTGATGCCATCTCATCCTCCGTCGTCCCCTTTTCCTCCTGCCCTCAATTTTTCCCACCATCAGGGTCTTTCCAAATGAGTCAGCTATTCGCATCAGGTAGCCAAAGTATTAGAGTTTCACCTTCAACATCAGTCCTTCCAATGAACACCCAGGACTGATCTCCTTTAGGATGGACTGGTCTTCTCCAACACCACACTTCAAAAGCATCAACTCTTCAGTGTTCAGCTTTCTTTATAGTCCAACTCTCACATCCATACATGACTGCTGGAAAAACCATAGTCTTGACTAGACAGACGTTTGTCAGTAAAGTAATGTCTCTGCTTTTTAATATGCTGTCTAGGTTGGTCATAACTTTCCTTCCAGGGAGTAAGCATCTTTTAATATCATGGCTGCAATCACCATCTGCAATGATTTTGCAGCCCCCCAAAATAAAGTTTCTCACTGTTTCCACTGTTTCCCCATCTATTTGCCATGAAGTGATGGGACCAGATGCCATGATCTTAGTTTTCTGAATGTTGAGCTTTAAGCCAACTTTTTCACTCTCCTCGGTAAAGCGTCTGCCTCCAGTGCAGGAGACCCGGGTTAGATCCCCAGGTTGGGAAGATCCCCTGGAGAAGGAAATGGCAACCCACTCCAGTACTCTTGCCTGAAAAATTCCATGGACTGAGGAGCCTGGTAGGGGTCCACGAGGTCACAAAGAGTTGGACATGACTGAGCGACTTCGCTTTCTTTCACTTTCAAGAGGTTCTTTAGTTCTTCTTCACTTTCTGCCATAAGGGTGGTTGTCATCTGCGTATCTGAGGTTATTGATATTTCTCCCAGAAATCTAGATTCCAGCTTGTGCTTCATCCACCCCAGCGTTTCTCATGATGTACTCTGCATATAAGTTAAATAAGCAGGGTGACAATATACAGCCTTGACGTACCTCCTTTTCCTATCTGGAACCAGTCTATTGTTTCATGTCCAGTTCGAACTGTTGCTTCTTGACCTGTATACAGGTTTCTCAAGCGGCAGGTCAGGTGGTCTGCTATGCCCATCTCTTTCAGAATTTTCCACAGTTTATTGTGATCAACACAGTCAAAGGCTTTGGCATAGTCAATAAAGCAGAAATAGATGTTTTCTTGGAACTCTCCTGCTTTTTCAATAATCCAGTGGATGTTGGCAATTTGATCTCTGGTTCCTCTGCCTTTTCTAAAACCAGCTTGAACATCTGGAAGTTCATTGTTCATTCACGTATTGCTGAAGCCTGGCTTGGAGAATTTTGAGCATTACTTTACTAGCGTGTGAGATGAGTACAATTGTGCGGTAGTCTGAGCATTCTTTGGCATTGCCTTTCTTTGAGATTGGAATGAAAACACCTTTTCCAGTCCTGTGGCCACTGCTGAGTTTCCCAAATTTGCTGACATATTGAGTGCAGCACTTTCACAGCGTCATCTTTTAAGATTTGAAATAGCTCAACTGGGATTCCATCACCTCCACTCGCTTTGTTTGTAGTGATGCTTCCTAAGGCCCACTTGACTTCACATTCCAGGATGTCTGGTTCTAGGTCAGTGATCACATCATGGTGATTATCTGGGTCGTGAAGATCTTTTTTGTACAGTTCTTTTGTGTAGTCTTGCCACCTCTTCTTAATATCTTCTGCTTCTGTTAGGTCCATACCATTTCTGTCCTTTATTGAGCCCATCTTTGCGTGAAATGTTCCCTTGGTATCTCTAATTTTCTTGAAGAAATCTTTAGTGTTTCCCATTCTATTGTTTTCCTCTATTTCTTTGCGTTGATCGTAGTTCTGTTTCTCCTTGTAAATTACTAAATTGCCATTCCAGTCTGGAATCTCACATTCTTAAGACTCTATTGATATAGGCCAAATACAGTAAGTATTTGGATAAATCTGGCTTCTGAACTTATGAGTCACAGGGAAAGTCAAAAGAGAAGAGGAAAACATGCATCTGTGTGTGATTCTCTGAGGATCTTGATCCTTGGGCTAAATTCTCTAGGGCTGGTGGTATGGGAGCAAAAGAACCTTCAGGTGAGGTTTAGGAAGTGAGAACCAAAGAGGTGTTCCTCAGTTTGGGGAGGAAGCAAGAAAGAAGGCATTAAGTTCCCAAGAATCAGTCTGGTACAGGAGAAGGAAAGGAGTTATTTCAGCAGAGCTTCTGGGGTGAAAGCTCAAATTAAAATCAAATTCACTTAAAAATTGTATTTGCTGAACACCTGTGTGGCTTGACATCTGAACAGGCTGGAAATTAACCAGCATTGTCCCCAATATAGCTTCAAAAGGAAGAAAGAGGAACAGAAACAGTCTGGAATGTCTTGTTGTCTAGGGAAATTGTACAATGATGATAATAGTCTCTGTATTGATATTACCCAAACTTCTTGAGAGTTTTAGGTTTAGTCTACAAATTCAAAATAATCACTGTCTTCAAGTAGCTTTTTAAAATTTCCATAATACTGGATCTTGTTGTTTTTGCCCTGTGTTATGTTAGATAATACTATTAATAGCTCAAACACATTTAAACTCATTATAAGATTCTGAGAACTTACCGAATGTCCATTCTGAATGAGACTGCCAGACACTAAATAGGTGACATGCAGTTGGGCTCCTGAATTTTCCTTTCGCTTCCTTTCAACGTAATCATAGAGCATCCTGTTACAAACAAAATGCACAAGTAAGTCATTAGCGAACGTTTACCTCACCGACTCTTAATTCATGACTTAAAAGTTAGTAAATAGTAAATCTGACAGTCCATCAAACATTATACAGAATATTTTTGCTCTGTTCATAGACAAAGAATTAAAAAAGGACGAATGGAACACAGGGGGTGGGGTCAACTTGTATAAAGCCAGCACAGTGAGTGACCAAACAACTGAAATAAAAGAAATCTAATAATCGGTCAAGTGAGACTGAGCTTGCATTAAAAGAAGTAAAGACATAAAATGGCTAGAATCATCAAGAATAAGTTCAGTCACTATCTAGCCATGTGACCCTAGATAAAATAGTTTTTCTAGGCTTCTTTATATCCTGAGGTATAATTACAGAGGGCTGTATGAGATTGGCAATTCTTTTACCCTGGGATCCATAATCCTTCACCCCTCAATATTGTAAGCAAAATGTGTGTTTTGCAAGGGGAAGGAGGCGGGGAGAGGGTAGAGATAGTTCAAGGTTTTCAACAGATTTGCAGAAGGATTACTCCAAAACATTAAGAACCATCTTGTAGATGATCACAAGGGCCCTGCTCTGAAATTCCAATTTTAGGATCATTCAGAATCAATGTTGTTTCAAAACCACAAAGTAACAGTTTACTCACACTGCCCCAGTATTCATTAACCTAAGACTGCCAAATAGTCACTATAGAAATGATGTTGCTTTTAGTAACATTCCCTAAATTCGTTTTTATCCATACGATCTGATTAGCATCAGAAGTTGACTCCCCTCAATAACTTACAGTTTAACTTCAAGGAAAGAGACATCATTTGTGTTGCTATTTCACGAAACATTTACCAAGCCTCTATAATATGTCATAGGTCTGCCAAGGATGGCTAGAAACAAAAGTTCCAAGAGAAACTCAACCTACACTGTGGACTGAGCTCTTAGCTTCCTTGATCCAATGCCTCACTCTTGAATTGGCTCTGCTCTACTTCCTGCACAGACTTGACTTCCTCCTCCTCTTCTGTACTGCTGGGATTGTCTTCAGCTACCTTTTCAGTCTATATTAGAGTGAGCAATCATCTGGGTTTGCCTGGATCTGAGGTATTTCCTGACATGGACTTTTAGTGCTAAAACCAACAGTCTTGGGCACACCAAGGATGACTGGTCACCTTACGACATACTCTCCTTGACCCATTTCATTCATCCCCTGGCTTCATTTATTCCCAACAACATCATCTGCTCAAACCATCCAAGCCAGAAATCTGGGAGTCATTATCCCTCACTTCTCCCAGTCTGGTGAGGTGCCAAATCTTGTCAGTTTTACCTCCCAAGTAATTCTTGACTCCCTGCCCTCCAAATCCCTTGACTGGACTATTTTAATTCCAAGTGTCAATGCCTTCGTCACACCCCCTTCCCCTTCATTATCCACAAAGCTGCCAAGGTGAAGTTTTAGAAATGCAAGTCAAGTCATCTGTCAACAAAACTTAACTGGGTGGCTACTTCATACTCTATGCCTTGGGGATAGAATAGTGAACAAAGCAGTCAAAGTGCTTACCCATTTAGAGTTTGTACTGCAGAAAAGAGAGACAAATAATAAGCAAACAAGAAGTCAGATGGTAGTAAATCTACAGGGAGAAAAAAGACTAGAAGAATAGAGTGTCTAAGAAGTTTTGCTATTTATGTAAGATTAGGGAAGGCCTCCTGAACAGAGCCCTGTGGGAAGTTACAGAGCCATCAATGTGGATATCTCAGCAAAGAATATTCTAGGCAGAAAAAACAAATTTGAAGGTTCTGAGGCAAGAACGTAAGCAAGGTGCAAGGAACAGAAAAGGTGAGTGTGCTGAATAAGGAAGAAGGAAAGAAGAGAGCCAAGCACGAGACATGTAGGGCTTTGTGGCCCATTAGGAAGGAAGTCATTAGAAGGTTAGAGCACAAATAACATGATCTCACTTTTTAGGAGGATTTCTGACTGCTGTGTGGAGAATATACTATTAAGAAGCAAGGAAGGAAGCAGGAAGACCAGTTACAAGGCTACTGCAGTAATTCAGGCTAGAGATGACGGTGGCTCAGACTAGGATGGTAGTAATTAGTGGATGAATTCTGGGTACATCTTAAAGGAAGAAACAACAGGATTTGCTGATGGACTGATTGTGAGGTATGAGAGAAACAGAAATCAAGGATGACTGGACTAAGCAACTCAAAGAATGAAGTTGTCATTCACTGAGATGGAGAAAAGCAGAAGGAGGTGATGGTGGGGGTGAGTGGAAAATAATTAGGAATTAAGTTTTCAGTTCAATTCAGTTCAGTTCAGTCGCTCAGTCATGTCTGATTCTTTGCGACCCCATGAACCGCAGCACGCCAGGCCTCCCTGTCCATCACCAACTCCCGGAGTCTACCCAAACCCATGTCCATTGAGTTGGTGATGCCATCCAACCATCTCATCCTCTGTCATCCCCTTCTGCTCCTGCTCTCAATCTTCCCCAGCATGAGGGTCTTTTCAAATGAGTCAGCTCTTCACATCAGGTGGCCAAAGTATGGGAGTTTCAGCTTCAACATCAGTCCTTCCAATGTTTTGGGGCGTGTTAAATCTTAGATGCCCATTAGCCATTAAGTGCTGTTGAAAAGGTAGCTGGTTATTCTTATCTGAAGTATTACTCTTTGTTCAAAAGTTTTCAGTAGCGCTCTATCCCCTAAGGAGCCACAGGTCCATCAGTGACGTGTAAGACTTTTCTTCGTCTGGCCCCTGTATTTTTCACCATTCTCCCATACTCACACTATTTTCAGCCTTATGAAACACTCTGAAGTTCTCCTAGCTCTTTTGTATGCCCTTCCTTCTGCCTTCTGCTCAGACCTCATCTACCTAATTCCTCATCAAGACAGCAGCTCAGGTATTATCTCCTATGTGAAGCCTTCCCTAACACTGCTAAGCAAGCAGGGCAGCCTTGCTTTCTAAGTTCTAACAGGAACTATCCCACATCTGTTATTATAGCACTTACCACACTGTATTCTAATTGTTTAATATCTGCCATCCCCACTAGACTATAAACACCCTGAGGGGGGAAAAAAAATCAGCATTTTTGTTGATTTCTATCTCCTGTTCTCTTTAGTATTTCCTTCCATGCAGCAATTATGTTAGGAAAGATGAGGAACACAGAGTCATGAACATTTTGGTTTATTTATGCTAGTTAGGACCATCCTAGCGGAAGAAATGGTAGGCAGGGACTATACCAAGATGCTCTCAGCTTGCTGGTGAAATGCAGTCTTTTATCAACAACTCATAGTCTCGCTCGCATCATTACAGTCATTGTCCTCTGTGCACCGTCTCACCGGATCAACCGGTTGTTTTATTACATCTATTACATAATATAGTATCTGTTATATTAACAAGATGGTCAACACTGCACAACCTCTTTAAAATTTTCTGAATGTCTTTTGAATCTCTAAAACATGTTCATCTAATTTGATTATGTCAAAATCTCAGCAACAAAACACGCAAAATATTCTTAAATATGAATGATAATAAATATGATTTCCTACAAGATGCACTTACTACCCACATGATTAACTATATACCTTTCATCTCTCTTGATCAGTTCCACCCATAATTTTCCTAAGATATATAAGGTGTATAGTCTATATTATCTTCCCTAATCTAATTCCTTCACAGCATTTTTATAGCCTGAAATTATCTTAAGTCAATGATGGGAAAGACCTTGTCTGTCAAGTTTGCTGCTTTATAACAGAGCCTAGAATAATGCTAAAAATGTAGTAAAACCTGAAACAATATTTCTTATTGAACCCATGCAAACAGCAATAACCATGCCCAGTCACTGCCCTCAGTGCCAACAATGATAAGTTAAATGCTCTCACTATAGATAAGAGAAAAAAGGATGCCAGGACACTCTAAGTCTCTGTTTTCTCATGTGTTAAAAGAGATTGATAACACCCATTATATTGGATTATTATAAAGATTACATGAGATAAACATTTGTGAAAATATCTACCATAGTGCCCAGAACTCACTCAACAAATATCCACTGGCACCTATTATGAGCTGGGAAAGATGGAAGGCAAAAGGAAAAGGGTGTGGCAGATGATGAGATGGTTAGATAGCATCACTGACCCAGCGGACATGATCTGAGCAAATAAATGCCAGGAGACGGTGGAGGACAGAGGAGCCTGGTGTGCTGCAGTCCATGGGGATGCAAAGAGTTGGACATGACTTAGTGACTGAACAATATTATGAGCATGGTGTGAAGATACAATAATTGTGGCAGACTGTATTTTCCAAAGATGGCTGCCACAACATCTCCCATCCTGCATGCTCTTCTTCATCCTCCCATAGACAGGTGGAGTCATCCTCTCCCCTTGCATCTGGGAAGGCTAGAGATTAAATGTAACCAAAAGAATGAAGCAGACACAACACTGCTTGACTTCTGAGGCCAGTAAGAAAAGGCAATCAGCTTCTGCCTTGCACTGGAATGTGCGTCTTTACAGCTGTGAATTGCTGGGTAAGGCCTCACTACCTGAAAATATGCTCTTAAGAAGCCCAGGCCATATAAACAGGTCACACACAATGACTGGTCAATAGCCCCCACTGAAGTCCCAGCTGACAGCCAGCAACAACTGCCAGACATGAGAATAAAGATGCCTACACATGATCAGGCTTCAGTCACTGATGCCTCTCAGCTGAGGCACCAGACATTATGGAACAGAGACAACCATTCTCATTGCACCGTGCCCAAGTTCCAAATCAGAAGAATCTATGAACATAATAAAATGGTTGTTTCAAGCTGCTAAATCTGGGGGCAATTTGTTACAAAGCAACAGTAACTGGAACAGTGATGAGCCTGATAAACATGTTCCCTGCCTCATGGAGTTTATATTCTAGTGGGAGGAGGGCATACAATAAGCGAGAACATGTCAGCTGGAAATAAGAATTATGAAATGCTGGAACACTGGATATCCACATGAACTGGGCCCTTTCCTTATACCATATGCAAAATGATGCCTGAAAAAATAGTTATTATTTATAGGCATACCCCAGAGATATTGTAGGTTCACTTCCAGACCACTGCAATGAAGTGAATATCAAAATAAAGCAAAGCAAATAAATTTTTGGTTTCCCAGTGAATATAATAGCTATGTTTACATTATACTGTAGTCTATTAAGGGTGTAACACCATTATGTCTACAAAACAATGTATACACCTTAATTAAAAAATAATTTATTGTGGACTTCCCTGGTCGTCCAGTGGTTAAGAATCTGCCTTGCAATGCAAGAGACACATGTTTGATCCCTGGTAGGGTAAGTAAGATTCTACATGCTGCAGAGCAACTAAGCCTGCGCGTCACGACTGGAGAATCCGAGCGCTACAATGAAAGAGCCCATATGCCACAAATTAAGACCCGATGAGGCCAAGTAATTTTTTTTTTAATTTGTTGCTACAAATGCTAGCCATCCTCTGAGCCTTTAGCAAGTCACAATCTTCTCGCTGATGGAAGGTTTGAAACATGATGAGAATTACCAAAATGTGACACGGAGATAAGAAATAGGCGAGCGCTATTGGAAAAATGGCACTCATAGACTTGCTCAACTCAGGGTTACCACAAACCTTCAATTTGTAAAGAAAGAAAGAAAATGTAGTGGCTGCAAAATGTAATAAAGAAGAGTACAATAATATAAGGTATGCCTATACACATTTTAGGGCTTCATTCATAAGTTACCTTGAACCAACATCTAATTTGAAAACTACAGTGTACTCTTACTGTGAGGAAGTATAATAAGAACAAAATATGTAGAAATGTTAAACTGATAATTACTGATTTAAGAGCTAAGACTACAGAACTCTCAGAAGAAAACAGAATTAAATCTTCATGATTTACTTGGGTTAGACTATGCCTTAGATACAATATAAAAAGCACAAGCAACAGAAGAAAAAAAATTAGACACTATCAATAATAAGAACTTCTTTGCTTCACAGGACACCATCAAGAAAGTGCAAAGACAACCCACAGAATGGGTCAAATCATTATCTGATCAGGACACTGTTTCTAGAATTATGTAGAGGGACTTCCCTGGTGGTTCAGTGCCTAAGACACAGCACTCCCAATGCAGGAGGCCAGGGTTCAATCTCATATGCAGCAACTAAGAGGTTGCATACCGCAACTAGAAGATCACATGCTGCAACTAAAAACACCCCACACGACACAACCAAAAAGGATGCCTCACGCTACAGTTAAGACCCAGCACAGTCAAATAAATAAACAAATCCGGACTTGATTACATAAAGAACTCTCAGAATTCAATAATAGTAAAGACAAAAAAAACCCATGGAAAAAAATGGGTAAAGGATCTGAACATGTATTTCTCCAAAGAAGATACACATATGGTCAATGAGCACAGGAAAACACGTGCCATTAGCTAAAACATTAGCCATTACAGAAATGCAAATCAAAAACATAATGATAAAACTTCATACTCACTAGGATGGCTAAAATTAAAAGACAGATGGTAGAAAAAGTTGACAAGAATGTTGAGAAAGTAGAACCTCATACTTTGTTGGTGGGATTGTAAAACAGTGTAGTCACTCTGAAAAACAGCTCCTCAAAATGTTACATATGACCCAGAAATTCCAATCTTAGGTGTATACCAAGAGAACTGAAAACATGTCTACACAAAAACTTGTACACAAATGTTCACTGTAGCATTATTTATTAAAGCCCCAAATGTGGAAACAACCCAAATGTCCATCCGTTGATGAATGGACAAATAAAATGTTGTATATCTATATGTTATGGGTTGATCTGTGTCCCCCAAAAAAGATATGTTGACGTCCTAACCACCAGTACCTCAGAGTATGACCCGATTTGGAAACAGGGCCTTTGCAGATGTAATTAGTTAAGACAGGTCATAGTGGAGTAGGGTGGGCTCCTCATCTACGACTGTATCCTTATAAGATGGCTATGTGAAGAGACAGACACACAGGAAGAATGCCAAGTGACTATGAAGGCAGACAGTGGGGTTACACAGCTACAAACCAAGGAATGCAAACCACCAGAAGTAAACCACCAGAAGCTAAGAAGAAGCAGGGAAGGATTTTTCTGTACAAGTTTCAGAAGGAACATGGCCTGGCCAACATCTTAATTTTGGACTTTAAGCCTCCAGAACTGAGACAATAAATTTCTGTTGTTTCAAGCCACCTGTTTGTAGTATTCTGTTCTGGCAGCCCTAGAGAACTTACACCATAAATGGAATATTATTCAACCACAAAAATGAATGAACTACTGACACATGCTTTAACATAGACAAACCTCGGAGATATGCTAACTGGAGGGAATTAGATACACAAGATTGCTTATTATATGACCCCATTTATATGAAATGTCCAGGATAGGCAAATTTCTATAGAAAGAAAGTGTATTAGTGGTTGCCTGATGCTGGGGGGTTGGGAGGCAGGAATGATGAAGGACTGCTAATGGATATAGGGTTTCTTTTCTGGGGTGATGAATATCTTCTCAAATTAACTATGATGCTGACTGCACAACTCTGTAAATATATTAAAAACCAATGAGCTGTACAGTCTAAATAGGTGAACTATACGATATTTGAAATACATCTAAAGAAAGCTTTTAAAAAATAACTATGAAAAAAAAATTAAGAGAGACAGAGAGAGGAGTAAAGCATTAGGAAAGAGCTGTTACACGAAGTAATGTGTGAAATTTGAGCTGAACTGTGCACAGTGAGGACAGCTGTGAGAACAGCATTCCAGGCAGAGAGAATGGTACAAATTTCCTTGGGTGAGAACGGGCTTGGTATATCTAAGGAACAGAAAGGTAAATATGGCTAGAATATAAGTGAGGTAGAAGGTGCTATGGGATAAAGTTGGTAGACAGGCAAGGGCTAGACGTGTGTATTAATTCCATAAAACTTATAGGAAATAAGGGTAGCTACAGTAAAATTCCACCTCATGCAAAGAGTTGACTCATTGGAAAAGACGCTGATGCTGGGAGGGAGTGGGGGCAGGAGGAGAAGGGGACAACAGAGGATAAGGTGGCTGGATGGCATCACTGACTCGATGGACATGAGTTTGGGTGAACTCCGAGAGTTTGTGATGGACAGGGAGGCCTGGCGTGCTGCGATTCATGGGGTCGCAAAGAGTCGGACACGACTGAGCGACTGAACTGAACTGAGAGTAAAATTCCAGGCAACTTTATTTCATCTCCAGTCCTCAGTATGCACCTTTAATCTCAATAGGCTTATATATTAGTAGTAACAATTACCTCACTCCATATTTAAACACTCATAACCGTAACAAACAATTACTCTTACGGGTATCCAGTCCTAAAGTTACCTAACATGCTAGGTTTGGGTCTGGACTAGTCTTAGCAAGAGCAATCTCAAATAGTCAAAATCAGTATAAACCTAGCCCTGAGCCAAGAGTTTTAAGTCTTGAAGGCATAAACATCTCAGTCAAAACTAGGGGACTTCCTTGGTGGTCTAGCAATTAAGAATCCATCTGCCACTGCAGGGGACACAGGTTTGATCTCTGGTTTGGGAAGACTGCACATGCTATGGAGCAATTTAGCCTGCATGTCACAGCTACTGAAGCCCTCATGCTCTAGAGCCCTGGCTCCACAACAAGAGAAGCCACAGCAGTGAGAAGCCTGTGCACTGCAACCAGAGAGTAGCTCCCACTCAAGAAAGCCCACGCGCCAGCAATGAGGACCCAACGCAGCCAAAAATAACTAAATAAAACTCCTAGAAGCTCTGTAAATACTTAACTGTTGTGCTGAGGAGCTGAAGAGGGACATGGACCTCAAATACCTGCTGGGACTGGAGTGGGGGAGTGGGGCACGGGTCTAGAAATCAAGTTTCTACCTATACCTTAGGTAAAGTAGACCCTCCTCCCCGCTTAAAACTCTCAGCTAGTTTGACCTCAGTTTCACAGGCAGGAGAGCTGGCCCAGGAGCCCCCTGAAGCGGGTGTTCCGCCATGGCCTAAGTGCAAGCACCTGAGGGCGGTGGGCACATGTATGCACATGAGACAGGACACGAGGCTGGGGCTTGCCATTACACATAAAGACTGAATTCCTAGTTGTAGCTTTTACTATGAATGGGAGATTTTTCTCCTTGCTTCTGTCATTAAGAATAAAAAAAAACTGTGATCTATCATAAAATAAACTCCTAAATCTGTCAAACAACAAGCCATTCTAGAGATCAAAGATTTTTCTAAGACTCACAGAATGTTCCTATGATTCAAGGAATAGGGAAAAATCAGACCACCATCAGGAATAAAGCAAATGAAATAAGTATTTAACTCAATATATGGGCTCTCAGTCTATTCACCAATTCCTACCCACTGGACATTTGCAGGTGAAGAAACTTTGAAGTTAATCCAAAAGCCTGCCTTTTCCATTTTGGTTCCAAGTTGGACTACAAGTTTCAGCAAGGAAGGTGATAGGGCAAAATTTAAGAAGACTGATACTCTCTGTGCCATCCTAAACCCTCCCTTTTTAGTTTCTCTTAAGTGTTCTCCCCTGTCTTATACTGTTATATAGCCTGTGTCAAACACCTGTTGACCTCATTATGGAAGTATTTCAATAACACCCAGAAACGGGCCTAAGAAGCACATGTGAAAATGCAAAGATGTTTTACATAACAGACATAGAAATCTGAGATCTAAACAGAACTGGCTAGCCCATTTAATAAATTTTTTGAAATAACAAAGTGATTAACCAGAAGGCAAGGCTACAAATAAATACAATAAACATATCACCACACATTTGTATGCAAGTCCACTCATCTCTTAACTAATAAACAAAAACCGTAAAAGGCAATAGAAACACTATGCTTTCCCATTTCCCTGGGTGGGGGAAGAGGGGGTGGGGAGTTCTAATCAAGAGACTCTCTGTAAAGCTAACAACAAACAAAACAAAACAAAACAAAAAGTTCCAATCTGATTAAAGTTAGTAATCAATTGTACTTACTGTTTGGCCTGATTAACATGAACTCCTAGTGTATAGCTCAGCCATTTGTATGTCACCTGTAAGAAGGAATTTTTAAAAAAATTTTATTAGATGACTGCAGAGTGTAGGTCAGCCCAAAGGGCTCCTAAAGATTCTAAGGCGATTACGCCTTATAAATTACATTAAATGCCACCCTAGTTTTGCCAAGAACCATCCATCTGGGCAGGCAGGACTCAGACATTTATTTTACAAAGAAGTCTGTATCACAGAATAATGCAAGAATCTAAAAAGGTTGAATATACACAGAAAAAGCTCTCAGTTTCCTTACACTCCCTGTTTCACCCTGGTCCTTCTTTCCACATTTCTCTCTTTTTATGGGGCCACCACCAAAAACTATCCTCAAACTCACTCAGAAACTTGTTACTTTGGAGTGTACAACTCAGAAACTTCCGAAGAAAGTTGCAGCCACATAAATATTAAAGGGCACAGGTGGTGCAGGGGTCAGGGAATGAATGAGTGAAGTGGATGAATACTCTGTCAGAGGTTAGACTGGGAATTACTGGCATCAAGCTTTGCTCTTCCTTCCATCCTTCCATGAACTGTCATTTGCCACTTCCTTGTAACCTGTCACCCTCCCCTCAAAGTCTTCCAATTCTAAACGCTGAGTTTCCAGTAATTAGAAGACTTAGCACAGGTTGGGCAAAGGCAGTGTGATGTAGAGGAAAGCACGAGCAGAACAGACATAGACTGGAAAACTGATTATCCCTTGTGTGTGTGTGTGTTAGTCTCTCAGTCGTGTCCTACTCTTTGTGACCCCATGGACTACAGCCCAGCAGGCTCCGCTGTCCATGGAATTCTCCAGGCAAAAATACTGGAGTGGGTTGCCATTCCCTTCTCCCAGATCTTCCCAACCCAAGGATCAAACCTAGGTCTTCTGCAGGCGGGTTATCCCTTACTAACCACAAGTTATTTGGCCCCTCTGCTTCAACTACCTTTTCTAAGGCTACTTCCGCCGACCTCTATGGGTCACTGTAAAAAGTAAAAGCAATAATGTATATCCAAAGCTCACAGTAGGCACTCAATCATCACGATGTGCGAAACGCTCTCACATCCATCGTCTCACTTGATCTTTACTTCAACCCTGTGAGGCAGGTCAAGCCTGAACCAATAACAAACTTCGAGGAAAACGAAACCAACTGATGGTAAGATTAAACAACTTGTTACTTAACCCGGTCAAAACACAATTTCCTCAACTGTAAACTTGAGACTTCAAACGCCAACCACCTTGCCAGAAACGTGTAGAGACGCCTTAGAAACAACATCAATTAATGCTCCTCCCTCCCCGCCCGACCTCCGTGGCCCTTGGTCTGCGCAGAGCCGAGCACGCCCACCCGAGGAACCTGGATCTGCCGGTGGGGCAGGAGTCCTCGCCCTGCCTGGGGCACCAGGAGTGGGGACCGTCTCCACTGGACCAGCCCCATGCGGGAACACGCAGAGGGATCAAGGCCCCCGCCGCCCTCGCTGGGCCCAAAACCCCAGTCGCATGCCCGCATTCCCCAGTCCTAGCTCCTCACGATCTTGTTCTGGTCCGTCACGAACTCGTCTATATTTTCCAGATAGAACTGGTCCGCCATGGTGCCGCGGCGTTGTGCTCCGCCGCAGCTGAGCTCCCCTAGCCGCCACAACCGCAGCTCCCGCCGGCGGGAAACGTCTTTTTTCCCCTCCCAGGTCCCGGGTCGTTTCCCACGGCAACGAAGGCGACGCGCTACGGCGGCCGCTCGAGGGTCAAACTAGTCTCGGAGACGGCGTAGGCTGAAGTAGGTGGAGCTAACAGGAGCTGACGGAAGTGAGGAATGAGGAGCGTAGGCGTGGTCTAGAACTGCTGTCTATAGAACCCTAGTGTCGAATCCAGGCTCTGCCAGTTCGTGGCTGATGCACCGCAAGGGACCTCACCTCTATAGGAGTCGCGGTCTTTCCACCCGTAAACTGATAAAATAATCCTTGCCCTGTCACACATTTAGTCAATGAATATTAATTAGGTACCTAGTCTATTTCCAGCCACTTCCTAGGCACTAGGACACAGCAGTGAACAATAAAGACAAATAAATATTTTAGTCAAGTCCTGCCAGCTGGGATAAAGTACTGCATGTTATAATCTCTCAGAATTGAGAAATTAGGGAAAGTTTTCCAGAATGAATGAGAGAGGGGGTGTTTGCTGAGAAGAGAATAGTTTTCATTATAGTTGAAATGTTGGGAGAAAAGGACACGAGGAGAGATGAGAGGAAGGAAGAAGCCAAACTATGCAGTGCCCACAAAGTTTGCGTGAAGGTGCGCGTGAACTCTATTCTCAAGAATTGGGGGATTTCAAATAAAATTTCTCCTAACATCAGCTTAAAAAAAATCCTTCCGTATAAGCTGTGTATTTCAGTACGGCAGCACAGTGAATAATGGAGCTGGCACTAGAGTGGGACCCTGGATTTGAATCCTGGTTTTGATATTTGTTGTGTGAACTTAGGTAAATTGCTTAACCACTGCAAGCCTGTTCCCCATCTGTAAGATGGATATAGTAATAGTTGTTGCTGTTAAGTCGCTTCAGTCGTGTCCGACTCTGTGCGACCCCATAGACGGCAGCCCACCAGGCTCCTCCTTCCCTGGGATTCTCCAGGCAAGAACGCTGGAGTGGGTTGCCATTTCCTTCTCCAATGCATGGAAGTGAAAAGTGAAAGGGAAGTCGCTCAGTCGTGTCTGACTCTAGCGACCCCATGGACTGCAGCCTACCAGGCTCCTCTGTCCATGGGATTTTCCAGGCAAAAGTACTGGAGTGGGGTGCCATTGCCTTCTCTGATAGTAATAGCAACCCACTTCAAATGTTTGTTGCAACACGCATTCATTCAGGATATAGTTAGCAAAAGCCTAGTAGGGGCCTGGCATTGTCCTGCAGATACAGCTGTGATCAATAACACAGGGAGCCTGTCCAAATGTGGCTTACATTTTCTTGGAGATTTTTGAGTGAGGGATGATAGCAGCTTAAAATAGTATCATTTGTACTAGAAATTGAGAACCCAGTAACTTGGTTTCCTTTTGTTTTTGAGTCAGGAAAACCCGCTAATGAGTTAGATGAGTGGAGAATGAGAAAGATGGTAATAAAGACGGTAATAAAAATTGCCTAGACTTGGAACCTAAATCTATATGTTAATAGTGATGTCTTTGACTATGGGATATGAAGACTTGAGAGAAAGTGCAGATGATAAAATTAAAGAATTTTATTTGGCCAGAGCTATAAACCAGATAATATATACATAACCCTTGTGCCATGCCTGCACACAATGAAATCTACAGTTAGTATCTGTACTTGGGATGGGCGGGCTTCCCTGGTGGCTCAGATAGTAAAGAATCCACCTTCAATGTGGGAGACCTGGGTTCGATCCCTGGGTCAGGAAGATCCCCTGGAGAATGGAATGGCTACCCACTCTAGTACTCTTGCCTGGA
Source organism: Bos indicus x Bos taurus (assembly GCF_003369695.1). NCBI lineage: Eukaryota > Metazoa > Chordata > Mammalia > Artiodactyla > Bovidae > Bos > Bos indicus x Bos taurus. The sequence goes on from NC_040090.1 coordinate 30,107,387, forward strand.
GAATTCTGTGGACAGAGGAGCCTGCTGGGCAGTCCATAGGGTCACAAAGAGTCAGACACAACTGAGCGACTAACACACACACTTAGACTGGTGACATTGGCTTTGCTGGTGGCTCAGACTGTAAAGAATCTGCCTGCAGTGAGAGAGACCCAGGTTCAATCCCTGCGTTGGGAAGATCCCCTGGAGAAGGAAATGACAACCCACTCCAGTATTCTTATCTGGGAAATTCCATGGACAGAGGAGCCTGGAGGGCTATAGTCCATGGGGTTGCAAAGAACTGGACACAACTGAGTGACTAACACACTCTCTGGTGACTTTGGGCAGAGGAGTGAAAGAGGCACAAAAGCCAGATTTCAGTGATTCAAGAAGTGAGGAAGAAAGAGAAAAGGAACTGAAGATAGAGCTTAGAAACAACTCTGGCTACTTAACTCCGTGAAACAGAGAGGAGAGTGGGGTGAGGCTCATGACTTTCACAACAAATCTGCCTAAGCAACAGGGGTGGGAGGTGGTGGTGGGTGTTTGTCTGGGAAGGAAGTAGGATAGGCCTTCTGGAGTCTTTTCTATGTAGAAGATCCTCAGTCAGGATTGCCTCAGAAACCGCAGGCCTGAATCTGCAGGAGGAGAGCATGTGACACATCCTCAATTCCCATTGAATGGAAATTTTTTCCAAAGGCCTTTTCCCCCTGGATTCCCAGCATCCAGCATGGCCATTGCTGGCAGACCGTAGGCCCTTAACAAATATTTGTTGACTGATAACTAAATGGCAGAATGAGTAGATGGATGGATGAATGGAATTGAATTAAACATTATTCTGCTCTATAATCCCTTTTGTTGATTTTCAGAACATTGTTTGTGGAAGGTTTTGTCTTTCCATCCACCTCTGAAATGGTTACATAGTCTGTTATCAGGGGGAGCATTATTGATAAGTTAACTGGGGAGATTCAGCTGCCTTCAAAGTCCCAGTGATCAGAAATAGGGGACAAGGGGTGCCCTTTTGTGGACAAAAGTCAGGATCAAGCCCAGATCCTAAACAGCCTTGAGACTTGCAAAGAACACTGCTGCTGGAGACCCCAAAGGGAGGCGCCATGCATTCCTACATGTACAATCTTTATAGACAGGATTTTATCTAGTAAACATTCCATATACTTTGAATTGACTAATTTGAAGCATCTTACCTTTCAGTATTTCTTCTGAGACTCCATAGAGTAAGAGACAAAATCAGATGGTAGACTCTCCCCAGACTGATTCTCCTCATCTCCCTGTTCCCTATCCCATGAGGAAATGCCTCCATCATCCTTCTGATCTCCCTGGACCTTCTCTATTTCAGACCTTCCTTATCATCAGTCTTCTGTTTTTAAGTCGTTTTTCATCATATAAAGGAAATGCATGCTCATCCACATCTTCTCTAGCCTGGTCTCTGTTCCAATCTTCCCCCAACCCCAATCTGGGTCCCTCTTTAACACCAGTTTCAGGATGACATTTCTAAAACACAGAACTGATGAAAAAAAAACACAATCCAATTTTAGAACACTTCCATTGCCCACCAGAAGTGCTCTTGTGCCCTCATTCCCTGCTTACACAAAAAGTCCCTATTCTCACCCCCAATATCAGGCAATAAAGGGTCTGCTTTCTATCTCTATAATTTTGTCTCTTCTAGAAATTTCTTATAAATGGAACCATAAATATGTAGTTTTCTGGGTAGAGTTTTTATTACGGACTGAGGTGTGTCCCCCCCATAAATTCATATGTTGAAGTCCTAGCCTTCAGTAGCTCACATTATAACTGTCAACAGGGTCTTTAAAGAGATAATTAAATTAAAATGAGGTCATTAGGGTGGGTCCTAATCCCTGGTGTCCGTATTAGAAGAGGAAACTAAGATAGGCAATCCACTGCAGATAGAAGACCACATGAAGACCCAAGAAGATGACCATCTATAAGCCAAGAAGAGAGCCCTCAGAGGTCAGCCCTGAGAACACCGTGATCTTGGACTTCTAGCCTCCAGAACTGTGAACAAATAAATTTCTATTGTTTAAGCCTCCCAATCCGGAACTTTTTTATGGCAGCCCTAGCAAACTAATATAGCTGCTTTCATGTAGCACAATGTGTTTGAGCTTCTTTTAAAACAATGTAAATATTAGTAGTTCTTTACTTTTTGTGCTCGGTAGTATCCAATGGATGTACCATATTTTGTTTATGTATTCACCAGTTGATGGATATTTGAATTACTTCCAGTTGTGGTGCTAAAACTCCTGCTAAAAAATTTGCATACAGGTCTTCACATGAACGTATATTTTCATTTCTCTTGGGTAGATCTAAGAGCTTTCAAGATCAAGTTTAAGTTTATTACTTCTTCAACCTCACCTCTCATCCTTCATTGCTTCTTACCTTTACTTCAGCACCAGAGATTGCTCATAAGTCCTTGCATATACTATTCTATTTCTCACTTATAAGTCTTTACATCCATGATACCCTCTCTGGGCTTTTGTTTCCTCATGGTAAAATGGAGATAATAATCAGACATACTGAGTTTGAGATATTAGTGGAATAAAATCTAATTAACAGTACCTCTCATCTAGACAGTGCTTTACACAAGTTTTCAAAGCTTATTTACATCCTTTATCTCCTTTGATCAACTCTGTCCAATAGTCAGGGGTTACAGGTTAGCAGCTATGACTGTGAAAGATAGTGAAAGTCGCTCAGTTGTGTCCAACTCTGCGAGCCCATGGACTATACAGTCCATGGAATTCTCCAGGCCAGAATACTGGAATGGGTAGCCTTTCCCTTCTCCAGGAGATCTTCCCAACCCAGGGATCGAACCCAGGTCTCCCTCATTGCAGGCAGATTCTTTACCAGCTGAGCCACAAGGAAAGCCCAAGAATACTGGAATGGGTAGCCTATCCCTTCCCCAACAGATCTTCCTGACCCAGAAATCGAACTGGGGTCTCCTGCATTGCAGACGGATTCTTTACCAACTGAGCTATCAGGGAAGCCACAGAAGACTGTAAAAAAGCCCAGAAATTACTCCCTTCCCTCTATCTATACCTTTCAAAAACATCCTCCCACCCTGACTCTGGTTTGGTTTTGTGATTCACTTTGACTAGAAACATGCTTGAGTACAGGGGCTTCCCTTCTCTTTTTGCATGAGGAGTCCGGAGATCACCATGTGGATGAGCCTAGGTTAGGCTGCTAGAGGACAAGAGGCCACGGTGGAGGAGAATGAAGGTACCCCAAATATGTGAGTGAGGCGACTACCCAATTCGCCAGTGGACTATGGATCCAAGGAGGAGCCTAGCATAGATCCGTTGAGCTAACCAACACCAGGTGACCTATAGCATCTGAGCTAAATAAAGTGATCATAGATTTAAGACACGATGTTTCAGGCTGAGTCATTTTATATCAATGCTAATTGATACAGATATTCAGTACAAGAAAGCTTTGAAGCTAAGCAGTCTGGGTTTGAATTCTAGTTCTGCCATCTACTAGCAGCGTGGCCATGGGCAAGCTACTCCATCTTTCCAAGCTTCAGTGTCCTCATCTGAATAAAGAGGGTAATGGTAGTGCCCATCCCCTGGGGTTGCAAAGATTCAATAAGATGATGGATGTCAGGCATTCCCTCATGTGCTACTGGCTCAGAATAACTCCCTGAGAGGGAGCTATTGTTCAGATGAGTAACTAAAGATTAGAAAACTAAACTCCCAGATGTTTAGTGACTTTCTCCAAGATCACACGGCCAGAAAATGACTGAACCGGGGGCTGACACTAGGACTTCGTGACCTCCACCAAGTCTGGGATTCATGATAGACAGTGATTGACTGGTGGTTGGGAGGATCGTTCATTGTCCACCTGATGACAGATTTCATACTGGCCTCAGTGTGAAAGCCAAAATAGGCCAAAGTTAATGAATGACCAAACTGAAGTTTTATGAAGATTAATTTGGTAACACAAAGTACAAGTCACTGGCAGGCATCGATGGTCCCATATCTTCATTCTCGGAATTCCGTGTCTATCCAGGTCTGTTTTTTGTTTGCACTGTTTCTCAAATCCACTCTTTTTTTTCCATTTTCTTACCTTAACCTGTGCCCCTTTCTGAAGCTTAACTTCCTATGGTGTGTCCTGTTCCAATCCTTTCTCTTCTGCCTGAAACTTCTACACTTTGGGCTCTGTGCTAGTACGTCACTGATGCTCACGACAGGACAGATTCTGCATGTGGGTTTTACCCAGCAGCTGGCTAGATGGCTTCCAGATATGAAATGAAAGACCTCAAGACATCTCATTCAGAAAACAAAGGGCCTACAAGGATCCGACCATTTCTGCAGGCAGTATCCAAAGCCTAACAAAGACTGGCAGGTACGTACCATCACTGAGCAGCAGATGGCAGTGTCAGCTCTTCCTTTGTCATCTCCCATCAGGAGCCGCTGGTGCTTCTTTTCACAGGAAGAATAACAGGAAGATAGAAGGCAATGGCACCCCACTCCAGTACTCTTGCCTGGAAAATCCCATGGACGGAGGAGCCTGGTGGGCTGCAATCCATGGGGTCGCTAAGAGTCAGACACGACTGAGCAACTTCACTTTCACTTTCACTTTCATGCATTGGAGAAGGAAATGGCAACACACTCCAGTGTTCTTGCCTGGAGAATCCCAGGGACGGGGGAGCCTGGTGGGCTGCCGTCTATGGGGTCACACAGAGTCAGACACGACTGAAGTGACTTAGCATAGCATAGCATAGGACCTTAACAATCAATTAGAAAACACTCTGTGGTCAAACTTTAACTGATTTAATTGCCTGAATTGAAAGAAAAAGGGATTTCATATAAAAATAGGGTTTCAGGCTTTATTTATTAACTCAAACATCCAGCTGCCATCTTTTGTCCAGCCTGTGCTCTCCTGTTCAGTTCAGTTTAGTCCCTCAGTCTTGTCTGACTCTTTGTGACTCCATGGACTGCAGCACACCAGGCTTCCCTGTGCATCATCAACTCCTGGAGCCTGCTCAAACTCTTGTCCATCGAGTCGGTGATGCTATCCAACCATCTCATCCTCTGTCATCCCCTTCCCTCCTGCCTTTTATCTTTCCCAGCATCAGGGTCTTTTCCAGTGAGTCAGTTCTTCACATTAGGTGGTCAAAGTATTGGAGCTTCAGTTCTTCCAGTGAATATTCAGGACTGATTTCCTTTAAGAGTGACTGGTTTGATCTCCTTGCAGTCCAAGGGACTCTCGAGTCTTTTCCAACACCACAGTTCAAAAGCATCAATTCTTTGATGCTCAGCCTTCTTTATGGTCCAACTCTCACATCCATACATGACTACTGGAAAAACCATAGCTTTGACTAGATGGAACTTTGTTGTCAAAGTAATTTCTCTGCTTTTTAATATGCTGTCTAGGTTGGTCATAGCTTTTCTTCCAAGAAGCAATCACCTTTTAATTTCATGGCTGCAGTCACCATCTGCAGTGATTTTGGAGCCCCCCAAAATAAAGTCTGTCACCGTTTCCACTGTTTCCCCATCTATTTGCCATGAAGTGATGGGACTGGATGCCATAATCTTCGTTTTTTGAATGTTAAGTTTTAAGCCTTCTTTTTCACTCTCCTCTTTCACTTTCATCAAGAGGCCCTTTAGTTCTTCTTTGTTTTCTGCCATAAGGGTGGTATCATCTGCATATCTGAGGTTATTGATATTTCTCATGACATTGTACAGGAGGCAGTGATCAAGACCATCCCTAAGAAAAATAAGCACAAAAAGGCAAAATGGTTGTCTGAAGAGGCTTTACAAATAGCTGAGAAAAGAAGAGAAGTGAAAGACAAAGGAGAAAAAGAAAGATATACCCATCTGAATGCAGAGTTCCAAAGAATAGCAAGGAGAAATACAAAAGGCTTCTTCAGTAATGAGTGCAAAGAAATAGCGGAAAACATTAGAATGGGAAAGACTAAAGTTTTCTTCAAGAAAATCAGAGATACCAAGGGAATATTTCATGCAAGTTCAGTTCAGTCGCTCAGTCCTGTCCGACTCTTTGCGACCCCCTGAACTGCAGCACGCCAGGCCTCCCTGTCCATCACCAACTCCCAGAGTCCACCCAAACCCATGTCTATTGAGTCGGTGATGCCATCTAACCATCTCATCCTCTGTCGTCCCCTTCTCCTCCTGCCCCCAATCTTTCCCAGCATCAGGGTCTTTTCCAAGGAGTCAGCTCTTCACATTAGGTGGCCAAAGTATTGGAGTTTCAGCTTCAGCATCAGTCCTTCCAATGAATATTCAGGATTGATTTCCTTTAGGATGGACTGGTTGAATCTCCTTGCAGTCCAAAGGACTCTCAAGAGTCTTCTCCAACACCACACTTCAAAAGCATCAATTCTTCGGCTTAGCTTTTTTTACAGTCCAACTCTGACATCCATACATGACTACTGGAAAAACTACAGCAAAAATGGGCACAATAAAGGACAGAAATGGTATGGACCTAACAGAAGCAGAAGGTATTAAGAAGAGGTGGCAAGAATACACAGAAGAACTGTACAAAAAAGATCTTCATGACCCAGATAAACACGATAGTGTGATCAGTCACCTAGAGCCAGACATCCTGCAATGTGAAGTCAAGTGGGCCTTGGGAAGCATCACTATGAACAAAGCTATTGGAGGCAATGGAATTCCAGTTGAGCTATTTTAAATCCTAAAAGATGATGTTGTGAAAGTGCTGCACTCAATATGCCAGCAAATTTGGAAAACTCAGCAGTGGCCACAGGACTGGAAAAAGTTAGTTTTCATTCCAATCCCCAAAAAAGGCAATGCTAAAGAATGTTCAAACTACCACACAATTGCACTCATTTCATATGCTAGCAAAGTAATGCTCAAAGTTCTCCAAGCGAGGCTTCAATAGTATGTGAACCGAGAATTTCTGGATGTTCAAGCTGGATTTAGAAAAGGCAGAGGAAACAGAGATCAAATTGCCAACATCTGTTGGATCATAGGAAAGGCAAATATCTATAGCAGCATTATTCATAATGGTAAAAATATGGAAAAGACCTTTAAAAAAACAAAAATCAACAGAGTAAACTTGAAGATCTAATTGGCTTTATTCTATTGTTCTCCTGCCAATGCAGGAGAGGGGTTTGATACCTCAACTGGTATCAAATTGGGAAGATCTCTGGAGGAGGGCATGGCAACCCACTTCAATATTCTTGCCTGGAGAGTCCCATGGACAGAGAAGCCTGGTGAGCCACAATTCATGGGGTCAGAGTCAGACACAACTGAGCGATTGAGCATGCATGCAATGATTCATGAATCCAGCAGCAAACTGCGTATTTACTAGATAGGATGTACTCAAAGGAGTTGTACAAAATGGAAGGTCTTTTTAGGTAGAGAAAAAAAAAATGAGACAGGACAAGGAAGTTATTTGCAAAAGAAAAGAAAGAATTGTTTCAGGCTAGGTCACCTTCCCTAGGTGAGCTGCACAGGGGGAGTCTTATCACACTTATTACCTCACTAGTGTTGATGGGAAATTCCAGACTGACAGATTTACAGTTCCACTCCTGGGAGTGCCTGAAACTGCATTCAGGTTAGGTATTAACACTTGGTGAGGTTTAGCAGAAGTGACTCCATCTTGGGTTTATTTATTTTTAACAGACCCAAATGTCCATTAACAAATAAATGGATAACAAAAGCTGGTATGCAATAGAATAATATTCAGCTGTAAAGTGGAATCAAGTACTGATACATGCTACAGCACAGATGAACCTTGAAAACATTATCCTAAATGAAGTAAGCCAGTTACAAATGACCACATACCATATGATTTGTATGAAAGTCCAGAGTAGGGTAATCTGGAGACAGAAAGTTGATTAGGAACTGCTGTGCCCTGGGAAGGGACAAGGGGCAGGGGAATGATAGTTAAATGGTATAGGGTTTTTCTTTTTGAGAAGATAGAAATATTCGAAAGTTGACTGTGACAACGATTGCACATACCTATGCATATACTAGGGCTTCCCACTTGGCTCAGTGGTAAAGAATCTGCCTGCAGTGCAGGAGTTGCAGGAGACAATGCTGGATCCCTGGGTCAGGAAGAGCCCCTGGAAAAGGGAATGGCAGTCCACCCCAGTATTCTTACCTGGAAAATTCCATGGACAGAGGAGCCTAGTGGCTACAGTCCCTGTGATCACATAGAGTCTGACACAACTGAAGTGACCAAGTACGCACACATGCATATACTAAAATGTGAACTGTATAATGTAAATGAGTGAGTTATATTTCAATAAAGCAGGTAAATTGGAAGAGACTCTGATGCTGGCAAAGATTGAAGGCAGAAGGAGAGGAGGGCAACAGAGGATGAAATTGCTGGGTGGCATCACCAATGCAATGGACATGAACGTGGGCAAACTCTGGGAGATGATGAGGGACAGGGAGGTCTGGCATGCTGTAGTCCATGGGGTGGTGAAGAGTCAGACACAACTGGGCGAGTGAACAACAACAACAAAGCTGTTAACACACTGGCAGAAACAAAGGGAGCCAAGGCAGGTACAGCCTCAGCCCAGATCGTGCTACAGATGCAATTCAATAAGAACACCTCTGCCACCCAGACCCTTGCTCTGAATATTGGACCCAGAGGCCACTATTGACTGTTGATCTTGCTGCCCCGATCTTGCTGCCCCAAAACCTAGATGTTACAACTACTGGCCCGCCACTACTGAAATGAATTCTCCATTGTCCCTGCTTACTTGGAATAAAAATGTCTTATTCTAAGTTCTGGGAGAATGTACCTGATTGATTGAGTCTGGATCATATGTGCATACCCTAGCTGTAAGAAGGGACTGGGAAAGCAAATATCTGGCCTTCATCACTTCTATAATAGGAGATAAGGTCTGCCCCGTCCAAGATTCATATGGTAGACAATTCTCCAAATACAAGAAAGGGGTTTCAAAGTTGGGCAAACAGGCAAACCAACCAAACAACAAATGAAAATGAACATCCTGGCCTCTGTACATATGTATGCTTGCTAAGTCACTTAAGTTGTGTCAGACTCTTTGCAACCCTATGGATTGTAGCCGTCCAGGTACCTCTGTCCATGGGATTCTCCAGGCAAGAATACTGGAATGGGTTGCCATGCCCTTCTCCAGGGGATCTTCCCAACCCAGGGATTGAACCTGTGTCTCTTACATCTCCTGCATCGGCAAGAGGGTTCTTTGCTACTAATGCCACCTGGGAGATAGATGTGAAAGTGAAAGTCACTCAGTCGTGTCCAACTCTTTGTGACGCCATGGACTATGCAGACCATGGAATTCTCCAGGCCAGAATACTGGAGTGGGTAACTGTTCCCTTGAAGCTGCCCCAGTTAAAATGCAAATATTCCAGGGGACTTCCCTGGCAGTTCAGCAGCTGAGAGTCCTTGCTTCCACTGCAGGGCACTTGGGTTCGATCTTTGGCAGGGGAACTAAGATTCCACATGCTGCAGGGCGCAGCCAAATAAACAATTCTAATATTCCAGAATGCTCATTCAGTCGTGTATGCCTGCAATCATTGTGAGAATTTATTAAGAACCTAAAAACTCTTTGTTAGCTCCATGCTAAGCCTCATGGAATCAGAAACAAAACACTGACCTGGACCTCAAGGTGATCACTGTGAGCAGGAGAAAAGATGGAGTGTTATAGGTCACAGGCTAAAAGTACAAGGAGTGAGACAGGGGTGCACAGGAGAGACTGGTCAGCTCTCCTTGGGGAGAAGGTTAGAGAGCCTTCACAGAGATGACGTCAAGGAAAATCTTAAGAGGTGGGTTGATGCCTTGCTAGGTGGAAGGGAGGATATAGGGGCCTTGTGCACTTAAGCACAGGAGGGAACCAGGAACAATGCTGGTCTGGAAGTCTGGGGTGACTCAGGGCACAGCAAGAGCAAGTGGAGAAGTCACTGGGACCAGATCAGACCAAACAGTTTGGTATTCCCTCTTTTCAACAGAGATCTGCTGAAGGATATTTTATTTTCAAAACTTTGTCTTGATGCTGTATAGAAGGTGAACAGGAGGAGAGAATGGGCAAAGAGGTCAGATGCCGCTGCCATGATCTCAACGTTAGATGGCAGAAGACGATCTAGCCCAGGGTGGTAGCAGTGGCCACGAGAGGGACAGAAATGGATGTGAGATATGTGTTAGTCACTCAGTTGTGTCCGACTCTTTGTGACCCCATGGACTGTAACCTTCAAGATTCCACTCTGTCCATGGGATTCTCCAGGCAAAAATACAGGAGTGGGTAGCCATTCCCTTCTCCAAGGGATCTTTCCAACCCAGGGATTGAACACAGGTTTCCAACATTGCAGAGAGATTCTTTACCATCTGAGCCACCAGAGAAGCCCTAGATATGAGATAATGGGTAAGGAAAACTTTAGTTTACCTTATCTTTGCAGAACTGCCTAAGGGGGACTTCCCCAGTAGTCCAGAAGCTAAGACTTTGTGCTCCCAATGCAGAGGGCCTGAGTGGTCAGACAACTAGATCCCACATGCCAAAACTAAAAGATCCTGAGTGCTGCGCTGAGTCTCATTCTCAAAAGAAAAATGAGCTGCTTAATAGAGAGAAGGACCCTGATGACCTTCAGGATAAACCCTTGCACCCATCTGTCCCATCTACACACTCACTCACTCCTGCCCCAACACTTTTTGAATCAGTGTTGGAGATACAGAAATGATTTGCAATTTAGAGGAGCTCTATCTGGAGAGGAGACAGGAATCGAAAGAGACAGTTGTGAAGAGTGGGATGGTTGCTAGGAAACTGCTGGATGGAAGACACTATGGGAGCACTGTGACTGGGGATTTCAAGGAGGACTTTATAGAGAAGAGTTGAGACCTCTTTTAAAAGATCAAGAGGAGTTGGCCAAAAAGAAAATGCTGGGAAGGAGGCAATGGAGGCAGAGAGAAGAGCTTGTTTTGCAACCATGAAAAGGTGCTTGCAGTCCTCCAACTAGAGGAGTGTAATAGACCAAAGGCAGATGGTACCCAGATGGTACTCTTTAGAGTCCAGCATCCAGGTTTGTGCTGAGACATCACCTCCCATGAGTTGTTCTCAGTGGAGGACAGGGCACAGCAGGGAGACTAAGGCAGGTGTATTCTTAAGAAGCAAGGGATTCCTCTGACTTCTGACAGCCATCTTTGGCTTCAGGATAACACAAGCTTTCTTAGACCAAATGGCCATCTAGGACACTTGAGGGTTCACCCAACCCTTATCTCCCTTCTGCTCACTCAGGGTCAGACTTGAATGGAGGATTCATGATTCAGCCATACTCTCCCTTCCCATTTTTGTAAAATCTTGTAGGCTTAGTGCTTGCTTGGCTTTGCTTCTTGGAGAACCCAGACTAACATATTTGTGTAAAAGTATACATTCTTGAAAGACTTTGGACTTAATTCTGGACTAATTCACAAGACTAGGGACACTTTTAGTAAAGTATAATGAGACAAAATAAAATTTGAAGCTTGGAGGTGTATGGTTTAGGAGTGCAGAGAGAATGAAGAAGGTATAGCGAGCAAACAGTTGTACAGTTGACCCTTGCTTGAACAATGCAACAGTTAGGGGTGCCAACTCTGCACAGTCAGAAATCCAAGTATAACTTTATGGTTGGCCCTCCATATTCATAATTCCTTCTTATCCATGGTTCCTTCCCATCCAGTTTCACATCCACAGATTCAACCAAACACAGATGGTGCTGTACCTGTAGTATTTACTATTGAAAAACATCTGTGTATAATTGGGCACACGAAGTTCAAACCTATGTCAACTATGAGGACCTTTTCATGTTTGGAGAGTTTCTCATCTTATGACACAGACAGAACTGGCTTCTTAACTCACTTTCCCAGCATTCCCTACAACTAAGACACAGCACATGACGAATATCCTGCCAATTAGATAATATCTGCCTTAGGCTTTGAATTGGAAGCTAGTGAGGTAAAGAAGCAGGAGTGTGCAGAATCAGTGTTAGCCATGGCTGGCAGCATGGCAGAGTGGCAGAGTCCAGGATCTTGGATTGGTCATCTTGATGGTACTTGAGCGGTCCCAGTCCTCAGAGCAGGGACTGTCAATGTGTTCACTGGACCAGTTCTATATAGTAAATTTGGGAGTTGATCCTGGGAGAAAGTTCCAAGCCTGGTTCTTCACCTTTCATAACAAAATTGTGTTGTTCACCCGCTCAGGCATGGCTGATCTTTGCAACCCCATGGACTGCAGTATGTCAGGTGTCCCTGTCCTTCACTATCTCCTGTTGTCTGTTCAAACTCATGTCCTTTGAGTTGGTAATGCATCTAACCATTTCATCCTCTGTCGCCTCCTTCGCTTCCTGCCCTCAATCTTTCCCATCATCAGGGTCTTTTCCAATGAGTCAGCTCTTTGCATCAGGTGGCCGAAGTATTGGAGCTTCAGCTTCAGCATCAATCAGTTCTTCCAATGAATATTCATGATTGATTTCCTTTAGGATTGACTGGTTTGATCTCCTTGAGAGACTCTCAAGAGTTTTCTCCAACACCACAATACAAAAGCATCAATTCTTTGGCACTCAGCCTTTTCTATTGTCCAGCTCTTGTATCTGTACATGACTGCAGGAAAAACCATAGCTTTGACTATATGGACCTTTGTCAGCAAAGTGATGTCTCTGCTTTTTAATATGCTGTCTATGTTGGTCATAGGCAAGGAGCAAGCAGCTTTTAATTTCATGGCTACAGTCACCATCTGCAGTGATTTTGGAGTCCAAGAAGATAAAATCTATAAGTTTCCATTTTTTCCCATGAAGTAATTTTTCCCATCTATTAGCCATGAAGTGACAGGAATGGATGCCATGAGCTTTGTTTTTTGAATGTTGAATTTTAAGCCAGCTTTTTCACTCTCCTTTTTCACCTTCATCAAGAGGCTCTTTAGTTCCTCTTCACTTTCTGCCATAAGGATGGTGTCATCTGCATATCTGAGGTTATTGATATTTCTCCCAGCCATCTTATCTCCAGTTTGTGCTTTATCCAGCCTGGCATTTCACATGATGTACTCTGCATAGAAGTTAAATAAGCAGGGTGATAATATACAGCCTTGATATACTCCTTTTCCAATTTTAGACCAGTCCGTCGTTTCATGTCCGGTTCTAACTGTTGCTTCTTGACCTACACAACAAAATCTATGGCCTTAAACAGTGGAAATCTACTCCTCATGGTTCTGAAAGTTGAGAAGTCTAAAATCAGGTTGCCAGCTGATTTGGTTCCTGGTAAAAGTCCTCTTTCTGGTTTGCAGAGTGTCACCTTCTTGAAGAATCCTCACATGGCAGACAGAGAGAAAGAGAGAGATTGAGAGTTCTGGTCTCTCCTGATAGGGGCACCAACCCTTTATAATGACCTCTACCTGATGCTCTCATCTAAACTCAATTACTTCCCAAAGGCCCCCCTCCAAATAATATCACTACTGGGTCTAGGATTTTAACATATGAATGGCAGGGGTGGGTGGACAATCAGTCTACAGCAACCTATTCACTTGAGTGACCTTGAACAAGTCATTCATCTTTCTGAGCTCCAGCTATCTTATCTGTAAAATGGGGATATTGAGTTTTACCTCCTTCATTGTTGTTATTATCTGGTCCCTCAATCATGTCTGACTCTTTGCAACCCCACCAGGCTCCTCTGTCCATGGGATTATCCTGGCAGGAATACTAGAATGGGTTGCCACTTCCTCCTCCAGAGGATCTTCCTAATCCAGGGATCAAACCCACATCTCTTGCATCTCCTGCATTGCAGGTGGATTCTTTACACTAAGCCCCCTTCAAAGCCCCCTTACCACCTTCATAGAACTACTATGAAGATTAAATGAAATAATAGGTACACAAATACATTGTAAACAAAAAAGTGAGCTCTACAAATGTTTGTAATTTACTCTAATAGGGCCAAGCACACAGTGTGTTAGACAGAGGTGCTTTTCAAATGTTTCAAGTAAGAAGAAAGGATAATAATTATTTTTAGAGCAATTACTGTGTGCCAGCCACCATAATAAATGCTTTACTAAAATTATCTTTCTAATAGCCTAAGGTGATCAACTTCCCAGTTTGCCTGGGACTCCCCTGAAACTCACACATCCTGGGAATCCCCTGAGATCTGAACATAGGTTTGAGTATCATTTCCATTTTGTAGATAAGAAAAATAAGGCTTAGCAAGATTATGCAACGTGCCCAGAATCACATTTAATAAGTGACAGAGTCAAAATTTGAACCCATGGAACTTCCCTGGTGGTCCAGTGGTTAAGAATCTGAGCTTCCAATGCAAGGGGTTACAAGTTCAATCTCAGTTTGGGGCACTAAGATCCCACATGCTGAGGGGCACTGTCAAAAAGTAAGAAAAAAAAAGGAAAGAAAGTAAAGAAAGAAAAAAATTGTAATCAGAGCTATCAAAGAGTAAAAATGAAAAGAGAAGTCTTCAGAATGAAAGATAGAGGGTATCAAAACATGCTGTTTTAACCATATGACTCTAGTCCGGTTTGGTCTCAGTGGCTGGTGCTGGGAAACTCTTTAGAGAAGGTCATAAGCTGGGCCCAGCCCCAAGTCATCTGCTCCTCCAGGGCAGTTCCTGGCAGATCACAGTACTTTGTTTTTTACTTCTTAGAAAGTCTCCTGTTGTATAGGGTAATTAAACCCTATACATGCTTCATCCTGTTTGTATTTTGCGTTTGTCTTTTGTTTTACTTATGAATGAAAGAGCTAGTCAACCTTCCTAATCCAAATTCCTTATCCTCTTAAAGCAGGTGTTTTGGGTCTTACTATAAATATGTATAGGCTTCCCAAGTGGCTCAATGGTAAACAATCTGCTTTCCAATACAGGAGACACAGGAGATACATGTTTGAGCCCCAGGGTGGGAAGGTCCTCTGGAGGAGGGCATGGCAACTCACTTCAGCATTCTTGCCTGAGAAATTCCATGGACAGAGGAGCCTGGCAAGCTACAGTTCATGGAGTCACAAAGAGTCAGACATGACTGAGCAACTGAGCATGCGCACATAAATAGGTATACAGAGGTGGAGGGATTCTGTGCCCAGCCAGTGTCAGAAGCAGACCATTTCTTAGATGATAATGGGTAAGTTTTGCTCAGGGTACAGAGAAAGGGTGGTCAGAAGAGAAAGAAAGTCTGGTTAACCTCAAGATCAAGATTCCTTCCTGTTCAGATACATCTGAAGTGGCCTCATCTTGTTGTTGTATAGATGCCCAGTTGTGTCCAACTCTTTGCCACTCCATGGATGACAACATGCCAGGCCTCCCTGTCCTTCATCATCTCTCGAACTTTGCCCAAGTTCATCTCCCTTGCATCAGTGATGCCATCCAGCTATCTCCTCCTCTGATAATAGGTAGCCTATTAGGCAGCCTAATCAGGTTACCATAGTCTCTTCTTCTGCCCTCAATCTTTCCCAGGATCAGGGACTTTTCAAATGAGTCGACTGTTCACATTAGTTGACCAAAATACTGAAGCTTCAGCTTCAGCATCAGTCCTTCCAATGAGTATTCAGGGTTGATTTCCCTTTAGATTGACAGGTTTGAACTCCTTGCAGTCCAAGAGACTCTCAGGAGTCTTCTCCAGCACCACTGTTTGAAGCATGGATTCTTTGGTGCTCTGCCTTCTTTTTTTTGTTGTTGTTGTTTGTTTTTCTGCCTTCTTTAAAGTACAGCTCTCACACCTGTTTGAGACCACTGGGAAGACCATAGCCTTGATTATATGGACCTTTATTGGCAGAGTAATTTCTCTGCTTTTCAATACACTGTCTATGTTTGTCATAGGTTTCCTGCCTCTGGAGGAGGGAATGCAAACCACCCCAGTATACTTGCTGTGAGAACCTCATGAACTGTATAAAAAGGCCCCATCTTATCTCCTGTCAATTCTCTCATGCTGTGCTGTTAAACTGAGAGTCCAGAAGCTGGCATGTAACCCCTACTCTGCCTCTAGTGAAGTGTTTGCCCTAGATAAGTCTCTTCCTTCTCAGAGTTTCAGTTTTCTCATCAGTTAAACAAAGAGGAATCAGGTTACCAGATTAGGTACTTTCCTATAGAGTTCCTATGGTGTTGACACCTATGATACTATAATAGTACATATAACTGAACTGCTTCCTCAGGATAAGGATATTAAATTACTTATTTACAAAAAAAAAAAAGAACAAAAAAAGCAACGGTTAGAACCGGACATGGAACAACAGACTAGTTCCAAATTGGGAAAGGAGTACGTCAAAGCTGTATATTGTCACCCTGCTTATTTAACTTCTATGAAGAGTACACCATGAGAAATGCCAGGTTGAATGAAGCACAAGCTGGAATCAAGATTGCCAGGAGAAACATCAATAACCTCAGATACACAGATGATACTACCCTTATGGCAGAAACCAAAGAACTAAAGAGCCTGTTGATAAAAGTGAAAGAGGAAAGTGAAAAACCTGGCTTAAAATGCAACATTCAGAAAACGAAGGTCATGGCATCCGGTCCCATCACTTCATAGATGGGGAAACAATGGAAACAGTGACAGACTTTATTTTCTTGGACTCAAAAATCACTACAGATGGTGAGTGCAGCCATGAAATTAAAAGATGCTTGCTCCTTGGAAGAAAAGCTATGACCAACCTAGACAGCATATTAAAAAGAGACATTACTTTATCAACAAAGGTATGTCTAGTCAAAGCTATGGTTTTTCCAGTAGTCATATATTGATGTGAAAGTTAGACTATAAAGAAAGCTGAGCACCGAAGAATTGATGCTTTTGAAGTATGGTATTGGAGAAGACTCTTGAAAGTCCCCTGGACTGCAAGGAGATTCAACCAGTCCATCCTAAAGGAAATCAATCCTGAATATTCATTGGAAGGACTGATGCTGAAGCTGAAACTCCAATACTTTGGCCACCTAATGTGAAGAGCTGACTCCTTGGAAAAGACCCTGATGCAGGGAAAGATTGAAGGCAGGAGGAGAAGGGGACGACAGAGGATGAGATGGTTGGATGGTATCACCAACTCAATGGATATGAGTTTGAGCAAGCTCCAAGAGTTGGTGATGGACAGGGAAGCCTGGCGTGCTGCAGTCCATGGGGTCCCAAAGAGTTGGACACAACTGAGCGACTGAACTGAACTGAATAGAATATCCTCAAACTGACAAAAGAAGAAAATGTTTTACAAAATATAAGGGATTGCAGAACAAAAATAGGTAGATATGAAATAAAAGCAACTTGATATGATAAGATTATAAATGCTATAATTGAAAAAAAATATGTATATCAAGGGAAGAATTTAGAAAATATAAACTTCAGACTGGATCCAGTTAAAAAGTTAGTTATTGAACCACTGGGGGAGTGTACCCTTGTATCTTGTTTTTTCCCAGTGAATTGCTTCTGAAGGCATATCTGGCTAGGCTGTGTATGGGGGTAGATGTGAATGTGTGCAAGTGTGTTTGCATGAGTATGAGTGAGAGTGTGGGTGTGTAAACAGGTCATTCTCAAAAAAGATAACCTCAGGGCTTACATGAAATTCCAGATCTGGTGAAAGCCCTTCACCCATCCCTGCCTGACTCTCCTGAATTGGCTTTTCCAGACTCAGCTGCCCCATAAAGTGGGATGTACAAACATTTCTCTTCGTGAGACAACTCTGTGGACAGGAATGAGCACTGATGCTGGAGTTACACTTGGGCTTGGGTCCTAACTCCACCCTGTACTTGCTATTTGACCTTAAGCAAGTTTCTTGCCGAATCCTGAATTTCATCAATGGTGACAAAGAGCTAACAGTCCCTAACTCAGCATAGTTAGAGACTGGAATGGAAAGAGTTATGTCAAGTACCTGACTTAGAAACTAATACATTGGATACCTACATCAGGATCAGGTATGCAACTTGTGAATCCCAGGGCGAAAAAGAAAATGTGGGCCTCTTGTTCAGAAATTATCAAGAATTTCAAGATGGCAAGAACAGAGCATTAAACCAAGCACAAGGCCCTTCTAAGCACAAGGCCCTGGGCAACTACACAGGTTACATCCTCTTGATATTAATTTTCTTTCAGGCAGGTTAGCTAAGCTGTCGGAAGAAGAATGATGGATGGAAGAGGGATGTCATAAGTAATGGCCCTCAAGTAACTCAGGAAGCATTAATTGAGGCTTGGAAATCTCTCCATCCCCACCCCCTCCCTGAAGCTGCCCTGGCCATGGGAAGGCACAGATGAAGGTCAGAGCAGGTGAGTCACTTGTTTCCTTAACCACTGAGAACATTTTTTCCCACTTTATGAATTCGGCCTCCCTCCCTTCCAGATGCAGAGGCTTAGCTCAGGATAAGACAACATGCATCCTTTCCCAGAGAGTCAGTCTTCACTTCTTTTACGTCACCTAAGTCCTTCTGGATCCCCTGGAAAGGAACTGAGGGCCTGGGGCCCAATGACAAGGGAAGGAGTGGCTGAGGGAGGTCACTGTCCATTGGGCAGAAGGGATCTTCCAGACCAAAGTACCGCTGAACACTTGGAAGCTGGGAAGTCAGCCAGCGTTTCATCTTTTGTTTTTTCCTCCTGGGGCTTCCTGTCCCAAAGGTGGATGGAGAGGGGTCATGGGGGACTTCCTGACCTCTACAAATAAATCTTTCCGTTGTCGTTGGCCAGGCAGTACTTCCAGGCCAGACAGATCAGGTAGATGGGCAATAACAGAGGGAGACAGCAATGCTGCCTGCAGAGGAAGCTCTCCCTAGTTCCATCAAAGTTCTCAGCAAGAGGAGGCTACACATTGCTGGGTGGAAAAAGTGATCATGGAAAAGGCCAGGACTGACTGCCTACAGTGGGGGTTGGGGTGTATAGAAACTGAGTTGAGGGGAGCATCAGAGAATGTGAGGGCTGAAAGAGACTCCAGAGTCATCTAGCATGTTCTCTGTTGACTCCCAGTACCCAGATAGTTTCTGGCACACAATAGGGGTTCAATTGGCATTTAATGAATAAATGAGAGAATCTAGTTCAATACCTTTCTTTAACTGAGCCAGAGAAGCAAGGCCCAGAATGGAAAAGAAAGATTCTCAAGGACACACAATGAGTTAGTATCAGAACCCAGACTAGAACTCAGAGTTCCTGAATCCCAAACCAATGTTCTTTCTATTGGGCATAGGGGTGTATGTGTGTGTGATCAGTCATTAGGTCATGTCCAACTCTTTGCAACCCCATGGACTGTAGCCCTCCAGGCTCCTCTGTCCATGGGATTTCCCAGATAAGAATACTGGAGTGGGTTGCCATTTCCTTCTCCAGGGGATCTTCCTAACCTAGGGATCAAACCTGTGTCTCCTGATTGACAGGTGGATTCTTTACCACTGAGCCACCTGGGAAGCCCAGGCATAGGGGATAGTAGCGACTTTCTCCTCCTTCTCTATGCTGAGGAAGAAAGGGGATTTCAATAAACCTGCTCAGAGAGCTTGACATGTGACTCTAAAGTTGAGTCATCATAAGACACAGAATTTGACACACATTTGAGGAATATAAAAAGGAGAGGCTGGTGAACTTGGAGGACAAAGAGAGAGGGTTACTGCCAAGAGCTGACTGTTCTCTCACTGGCCATGGGGCAAAGACACGTGTATCCTGGGGACTGGTATGGATCTTCTTTAAAGTGACATGCCCTCAAAGCATGGAGGGCACTGTGACTCCAACAAAGAGAATGATGGACCGCTAGAAGCTCAGGAGCTAACCTGGAGGAGAGGCCTTGATTCGTCAAGAGAAGTGCAGGTGGAACTCCTGAAGTGCGGGGGAATGTCCAAAGGACCTGCTAAAGCCTTCTGAACAGAACTGGCTTTAGACATCTGATCTGTTCCAGACAGCAGTGTCATATCAAAGTTGGTGCTCTGTGTTCCTCATCCTCTCTCTTCCTTGGAGGCAGAGATGATGTTCCTTGAAACTAATGAAGCTTATATTTCAGAACCTCTCACTTGCACGGGCCCCCTTTGGCCCATAAATCTTATATTTAATTTTTATTCTTTTTTCTCAAGAGTGTATTAGTTCTCTAAAGATGCATAACACATTACCACAAACTTAGCAACACAAATTTATTATCTCGCTACTATATGCTGGAAGTCTGGTATAGCATATGTGACTCAATGCTCTACTCAGGGTCCCAGGCTGAACAAGGTACTAGTCAGGTCTGAGGCTCAGGGTCCTCCTTGAAACTCCCTGGTTTTTGGAAGAATTGAGTTCATTATGGTTTTAGGACTGAGATCTTTATTTCTCTGCTGTCTATCAGTTGGGGACCCCTGTCAGCTCCTATAGTCTACTCCCAAAACTTTGCCATGTGGCCACTTATTATGAACTGAAAGTTTTGTGTTCCCTCCTCCCCAAATTCATACGTCGAAGCCCTAAATCCAAATGTGAATGTATTTGGAAATGGGACCTTTGGAAGTTAAAATTAAAATTAACTGAGTTACCCAACAGGATCAGTGTCCTCATAAGAGACCTCAGAGTAGGCTGTGTGTGCTGTGTGAGCACCTAGAGAGAAAGGGGCCATCTACAAGCCACGAGGAGTGCTCTTACCAGAAAGTGACCATGTTGGCACCCTAATCTCAGACCTCCAGCCTTCAGATCTATGATAAAATAAATCTGTTGTTTAAGCCAGTCATTCTGTGGTATTCTGTTACAGCAGCCTGAGCTAATACATTACACGCCCCTCCACCACCCCCCAAATCACAACACTGGTTTGCTTTCTTCCAGACCAGACAGAGCGCATCTCTCTTTCTGACTTTATCTTCTTTTTAACACTTAATAAGAATTGGAGAAATTTCATTACCTGAGGACCAAAAAATACCTACACATCAAGCAGCAAGGAAAGATCTATTTGGTAACTTAATTTCAGAGAAACTGGTGGGAAAAATAAGTATTCTACTTGAGACAGTATGAGTCCAGCTTGTTCAACAAATTAGTTGCACTTATAAAAGAGGAGGCATAAAGACAGTAAAACAAATATACAGCACAACAACACGAGCACATAACGGTTCTGAAAGTGGCCCAAGTAGAGAAGTTCCTAGACTGGACGATGAGGGATTAGATTGTAGCCCTGATTCTTTCACTGACCACTTAAGTTGCAGTGTGGAATGTAGTTGTAGTACGGAATATACACACAACAAACAACCCACAGAGAAGAATGGACAACTGATAATAATACAAAAGACAATCCATAGAAGAGGAAATGCAAACGGAAAATAAACGAATGAAAAGATGGTCAAATCCACTCTTTGTCAGGGATATGTACATAAAAAAAAATAGTTTTTCAACAGTATGTCTAACAAAAAATAAAATAAAATATTGAAAATACCCAGCCTTTGTTAAAGAGTAAGGAAATGGACATATTTCACATTACTGGTAAAGGTATAATATTGTACTATAATCTGTTTGGAAAATCTTCTGGAGGAATCTATTTAACTTTAAAATGTACATACCCTTTGGTCCAGAAACCTGTTACAAGACTGAATACCATTGGAATAAAAATATCAGTTCAGTTCAGTTCAGTTCAGTTCATTCGCTCAGTCGTGTCTGACTCTTTGCGACCCCATGAATCGCAGCACGCCAGGCCTCCCTGTCCATCACCAACTCCTGGAGTTCACTCAGACTCATGTCCATCGACTCATACATTGCTTGTAGTGGCAAACAAAACAAAACTAGAAATAACCTGAATGTCCAACAGGAAAAAAATTATTGAATACATTTTTATGTACTTATATTACATTATGGAATATAATCTAGCTATTAAAAACATGAATTAAATCTATCTGTATTAACCAGGAGGAATGAGTATGATATATTAAGTGAAAAAGCAAATTGCACAGTAATGTGTATTGTAGGTCCCTATTTTTCTTAAGGGAAAAAAGAATCCCCTTTTTTATACTTCGTTATTTGTATCAGCAAAAAGAAAGATGTGCACAGTTACACAACAGAGTGTTAATGTTGGGGTGGAAGATGGTATTAAGGGAGTGGTATGGCACCCCACTCCAGTACTCTTGCCTGGAAAATCCCATGGAGGAGGAGCCTGGAAGGCTGCAGTCCATGGGGTCACTAAGAGTCGGACACGACTGAGTGACTTCACTTTCACTTTCCTGCATTGTAGAAGGAAATGGCAACCCACTCCAGTGTTCTTGCCTGGAGAATCCCAGGGACGGCAGAGCCTGGTGGGCTGCCATCTATGGGGTCGCACAGAGTCGGACACGACTGAAGCGACTTAGCAGCAGCAGCAGCAAAGGTATTAAATGGTAAAGGTATTAGGGCTTCCCTGGTGGCTCAGATGGTAAAGCATCTGCCTGCAGTGTGGGAGACCCGGGTTTGATCCCTGGGTTGGGAAGATCCCCCAGAGAAAGCAATGGCACCCCACTCCAGTACTCTTGCCTGGAAAATTCCATGGACTGTAGCCGCAATGGCACCCCACTCCAGTACTCTTGCCTGGAAAATTCCATGGACTGAGGAGCCTGGTAGGCTACAGTCCATGGGGTCGCAAAGAGTCGGACACCACTGAGTGGCTTCACTTTCACTTTAAAGGTATTAAAAGGAAGAAAGGGGGAAATTATTAATGTGCTTTATATGTTAATTTTTCCATTGTTTGACTTACCATCAAGTATATGTATTACTCTAGATTTTTTTTAGTATGTTTAAAAATTAAAAGAAAAAAAGAGTAAAAACATAGGTTTGGCAGTCCAAAAAACCCAAATTTAACCTCTTCTTCACTAGCTGGGTAACCATGAATGACTGATTGAAACCTCTCTGAGCCTCTGTCTTCTCATCTGTTAAGGTGGGTATGATACCTAGCTCCTAGAGTTGTTGTGAGGATTAAAAGAGATCATGTATTTAAATGCTGAGCACATAGCAGGTATTTTAATAAATAGTAGTTATTATTAGCCCCACTCAAGATAGGGGTGAGGATTGGATTCACTTATGGATTGGATTGACTTATAGTCATGTATGGATGTGAGAGTTGGACTATAAAGAAAGCTGAGCACTGAAGAATTGATGCTTTTGAACTGTGGTGTTGGAGAAGACTCTTGAGAGTCCCTTGGACTGCAAGGAGATCCAACCAGTCCATCCTAAAGGAGATCAGTCCTGAGTGTTCATTGGAAGGACTGACGTTGAAGCTGAAACTCCAATATTTTGGCCACCTGATGCAAAGAGCTGACTCATTTGAAAAGACTCTGATGCTGGGGAAGATTGAAGGCGGGAGGAGAAAGATTGATGACAGAGGATGAGATGGTTGGATGGCATCACCAACTCAAAGGACATGAGTTTGAGTAAACTCGGAGTTGGTTATGGACAGGGAGGCCTGGCGTGCTGCAGTCCATGGGGTCCCAAAGAGTCGGACACAACTGAGCGACTGAACTGAACTGTATAGGAGCTCTGAGCAGGTTAATGATTTGGCAGCTTTCAGCAGTTTCACCCTTCAGGAAAACAAAATTCACATTAATCATGTTAGTAGAATTTCAATATAGAGACTGTAAGGTATAGTCTGGGCAGAGGCAGAAAAGAGGGAAAGACGACCTCAACGGAGGTAAGTTACCTTTATTCAGGCAAGGAGGGGCGACAGTCGGCCTAATGACCAGGCTGAGTGCAAGAGGGATCAGGGAGGCTTCATATTTAAAGGGAGGTTTGTGGAAGCGATAAGGGAAACTTTAGTCAGGCGGGATGTTTTGGGTAATCTTTAGTTGAGATGGCATTTGTAGTTGAACAAGGGGTGGGAGGTTTTGGGCAGGGGGTGATAAGTCCCAGGTAGATGTAACCGGCCTGGAGCATCAGGGCGGGACTCAAAGTTCGGTTTTGTTTTCCCCGAAGTTAGATGATTCAGAAAGGGCCTTTGAGATCTTTGTTTTCTTTTCTGGGCCCAAGAACTCCTTCAGAGACTTCATTAAATTGGGAGTTGGAAGACTGAAAGTAGAGAAAAAGGCGAGAAAAGAGAAGATGACTGGGACTTCCCTGGTGGTCCAGTGGTTAAGAATCTGCCTTCTAATGCAGGGGACATGGGTTCAATCCCTGGTAGGCGAACTAAAATTCCCCACATACTGTGGAACTACCAAGACCACTCACCACAACTACTGAGCCTGTGCTCTGCAACAAGGGAAGCCACTATGATGAGAAGCCCACGTATCGCAACTAGAGAAAGTCTGTGTGCAGCAGCAAAGACTCAGCACAGCCAAAATAAAGAAGTAAATAAATAAAATAATGACTGCATTAGCAGTTACCTCCCCAGGCATGGGCAAATACAGGGAAGAGTCATCAATCTAGAAGTTTAGATGTGTTCTGAGAGGGCACCTTCCCCAACAACCCTCAAATCTGGAAACTGGCACCAACTGCTGCTGTCAAGGTCAATGACCTTTGCCAGGGAGCCATTGACAGGAAAAAGAAATAGAACAAAAGGAACAAGTCCCATCTCCCTCCTGCAGTCTTCCTCCAGTGCCCCTTGCAGGGAGAGCTTCATAGAGGACCAGGCTGGCAAAGGAGAAATGGGGTTTGCAGACTCGCTGCCCATCTCAGGGTTTGGAAGGGTAGATTGGCAGCTAAGAGATTGCCACAGCTTCTTCAAACCAGCTTTCTTTAACTATTGTTCTACATTTAATTAGATAAGAGGAAGGGCAGAAAGGAGGACGGGAGGTGGTAGGCTAATCCCCACCTTTATTTTCCAGGGCAATCCAGCTGTGAGTCAAATTTGTTTACTCCAGTCCACAAAACAAAAGCCCTTTGTCGGTCCAATCCAGACTCTTCAGGAAGCTGTTGAGTCAGCATTCATGGTTATTCATCCTTATCTTAAATTAATCAAAAGTGTCTTTACAAGGACTGGAATTCACTGTCCTAGAAGGGCTCTCATATACAGACACACATTTTCCTACCTTGTTCAACTTCCTGTAGTGTTTTGGTATCCAGAGATGTTTGTACATGGGTGTATGCTCAGTCGCTCCAGGCGTGTCTGACTCTTTGGATTGTAACCTGCCAGGCTCCTCTGTTCATGAGATTCTCCAGGCAAGAATACTGGACTGGCTTGCCATGGCCTCCTCCAGGGGATCTTCTGGACCCAGGGATTGAACCTGCATCTCCTGTGTCTTCAGCATCACAGGTGGATTCTTTACTGCTGAGCCATCAGGGAAGCCCACCCAGAGATGTTTGGGCTCCCCTTATAAGCCAGAGTCTTATAAACTGGAGCAGCTGCCTACACTCTAGGTCAGATCACCAGCAGGTCACTTTATCTCTTTGGGTCCTCAATTTCCTCTTTTAAAATAAGAATTTTAGGCTCCATATTCCTAAAATTCCTCACAATTCCAGCATTGTATAATTTTGCCTATTCTACGATCAAAATGAAACAAGCCTCTTCTTTTTTGAAGATTAATAAACTAAAAATGGGTTTTCAAGAATGTTAGATGACACAGGCTAAGCTTAGGATTTATTACTGCTATTACATTTACATTAAAACTGCACCTTGACATGAAAGAATCCAGGTATCAAATGTCAATTAGATTTATTAAGGGCTGACATGAGCCAAGTTCTACAATGGAGATTCAGAAGAAAGATAAAACAGCACTTTAACTTCTGATGAAGCCGTAAGTGTAAGAATAATTTAATAATGAAACAGAGGGAAGGGTGCTGGGCACAACCTTTGAAAGAATAACATAAACTGAGGATACAACATGAACTGGTTAGAACCAAATGGATCCAAGATGGCAGACAAGTTGACCTCCACTAGACTTTGAGCCTCAGTATATGCTCACGGTAACACATCACCAAGCTGTGACACATCCGCCAGTGCCGTGACAGTTCCAAGGCCGACCACCAAATACCAAAAAGTGGTCCATTTCCTGGAAATCTCTGCCCCATCCCCCAAATAGTTGGAACAATCCTCCCACTCATTAGCCTGTGAAATTACCCAGCCCATAAAAGCTAACCACACCGCATTTCAGTGCCCTGTCACCTTCTCAGATGGCCCACGCTCTGTCTATGGAGTGTGCTTCTCTCTAAATAAACTGACTTCTTTGTCTCTCATTGCATTCTTTCTGTGATGAGATATCAAAAACCTGAGCTTCATTAAATTCTGAAACAAGGAGTGTGATCTCAGTTGGAAGACTGTGGGTTTTGGCTGGGTTCAAGTCCCAGCTCATGGGTTCAAGCCCCAATCTGAGGTGCATGGTTTCGATAAGATAACAAAGCAAAAGGTCAATACTCGAGTAATGTACCAAATTTTGTTCTGGAATGAAACTGGTTTGGTGTATTGAACTGCTTTGTTGGTTGGTGATACAAGAGTAGGGAAGTTTCTCAAAGCAAATGAGCTGAGTTTTTTTGAATTTTATTGTTGCTGTCCAGATGCTAAGTCATGTCGAACTCTTTGTGACCCCATGGACTGAAGCACGGTAGGCTCCTCTGTTCTCCACGATCTCTGAGAGTTTGCTCAAATTCACGTCCATTGAGTCTGTGATATTATCTAACCAGCTCATCCTCTACCATCCTCTTTTCCTTTTGCCTTCAAACTTTCCCAGCATCAGGGTCTTTTCCAGTGAGTCATCTCTTTGCATCAGGTGGTCAAGGTATTGGAGCTTCAACTTCAGCAACAGTCTTTTCAATAAATATTCAGGGTTGATTTCCTTTATGATTGGCTGGTTTGATCTCCTTGTAGTCCAAGGGAATCTCAAGAGTCTTCTCCAGCACCACAATTTGAAAACATCAATTCTTTGGTGTTCAACCTTCTTTATGGTCCAACTCTCACATCCATACATGACTATTGGAAAAACCATAGCTTTGATTATATGGACCTTTGTTGGCAAAGTGATGTCTCTGCTTTTTAATACACTGTCTAGGTTTGTCGTAGCCTTTCTTCCAAGAAGCAAGCATCTTTTAATTTCATGGCTGCAGTCATCACTTGCAGTGATTTTGGAACCCAAGAAAATAAAATCTGTCACTGCTTCTACTTTTCCCCCTCCTATTTCCATAAAGTGATGCAATTGAATGCTGTGATCTTTCATATCTTTCATATCTATCCTATTTATTTAAAAAGAGGGAGAAAAACCCTCTGGCTACTAATAGAGCAAGCAAACTTGATAATTGGTTCAAAAAGACATTAATCATAGTAGAGGCAATGAAGAAAAATTTAAAAATTAAAACTGATCTACAAAATAAAATTTTGGTTGGAGTTTTATTAGGTACTTCCATAATATATCAAATAGTGCTTGAAGTTGGGTGATCAGACTTAAAGAGTGGATTAATCCCCCAATTCCAATTCTGTACTTGTAGTGCTATGTCCGAAATGCTAGGAATGTATTTTGGAAGTCACGAGCACCCCAGAAAAAAAGTAGTTCTACTTTTCTTTACTTATGCCACTGGCCCAGCCTAAAGGCCTTTTTCATGGCTTATCTGAATATTTCTCATCTTCTGTCATCCTCCAGGATCCACACAGTCTAGCTCAGCTCCTATCTGAAACCTTACCAGGGTGTGAAACATTGGCTTACAGTCATCTGTCCTCTCTACTGAATGGACAGGGCTGAGTTGAACAATATCTGACTGTATCCCATCTCCTATCATCCACAATTACAATCTCTCACAAGAACATCTGCTTCTGAAGATATCAGGTCCTAATCTTTGAAACCTGTGTTACCTTATGTGGAAACATGGCCTTTGCACAAATATGTAAAGAGCTTGTTACAGGAAGATTATCTTGGATTATTAAGGTGGGACCTAAATGCAATCACACAACACCTTCTTAGGAGAAAGAAGGAGATCTGATGACCTGCAGTTGAGGAGGAGGCAATATGACTATGGAGGCAGAGACTGGAGTGATGTGGCTGTAGGCAAGCTCTGATAGCCACCAGAAGCTAGAAGAGGCGAGGAATGGAGGGAGGCATGACTCTGCACTGACACCTTGATTTTGGCCCAGTTACAATGACTTTGGGCTTTTAGACTCTAGAACTATAAGGGAATAAATTCTGCTATTTATTTTTTTATAATTATATATGTAAATTATATATAATTTTATATAAATAAAATAATTATTTTATTATAATAAGCCACTAAGTTTGTGGTAGTTTTTCACAGCAGCAATAGGAAATTAATATAACCCCACTGAGATTTAACAATATGAACTAGTAGGGTACTGAACTCTCTGCTGAACCATGGCATTTAGAGCTGGTCCTGCTCACATGAAGACATCAGAATTATGGGATAGAAGAGAACTAATGCTTCTGTAATTCTTGCTGTTGCTGGTTGGGTTCTTCAGAAGCAGATGCTCAGATGGAGTCTGGTGTGCTGGATATTTTTTAGGGTGAACACCTGTGAAGAGAAGGGAGGTTTCTTTTGTTTTTAATATTTATTTGGCTGCACTGGGTCTTAGTTGCAGCATGTGGAATATTTAGTTGTGGCATGCAGGCTCTTACTTGTGGCATGTGGGATCTTAGTTCCCTGATCAGGGATCAAACCTGGGCCCCCTGCCTTGGGAGTGTGGAATCTTAGCCACTGGACCAGGAGGGAAGTCCCAAGAGGAGAGGATTAACATAGACCAAGAGCAAAACTGTAAATGTATTTTGTGCCCTGTCCATGTGAATATGAACTGTTTCTGATATTCTTCTCTGATTGAAATAGAAAAAAAATTCATTTTGCAAGTCAGCAACTGCATATCATGTACCTGAGGCCCTGTTAGTCTGTCCCAACAAAGAATTCACAACTTGCTCGTTCATAATTGCAACTATTGCTTGGTTGAGTTTGCTCAGTGTGCTATCATCCTCTAGCATACTATTTAGTAGCTATAAATGAAGGTACTGCTTGGTTAAATTTATGAAGCTACTGTTATCCTCCAGGATTACATTATTTCTGATGAATTAAATGGAATATGATGTGGACCATCTCCCCTGCATCACTTAGATCTTTAAAACTGTCACTAATTTCCAGCCTCCTGCCTAGGGTATGATATTGTTTCTGATTTACGACTGGATAGGAGGTAGTTTCAGAGACTTCTATTTGGTCCTTCCTTCTATGACAGCTCTTATCACACAGGCCAAAAACTCAATGTAGGGTTGTATCAGCTACCAAATATGTCAGCTTCAATCACACACTTGAATAATGGGAAAAACTATTGAGTATGGCGGCAAACCTAGTAGACCCACCGAAAAAAGAACCAGCTATTATTGGGTCTCCATTCTCAGAGAGGAGCCATAATAATGCTTTGGATCTCTGGTTATAAATGTCAACTTGGACCCTATAATCAACTCTCTCCAAAATATCTTGGTGTTCTCATTTTCACAGTAGGGGTAGGACTGCGAGGGAAGTCATTACTGTGTGTACTCGCCAGAATGTTACAGGGTTTTTTCCTTCCAGAGACATAGCCTCTTCTTCATTCAATGCGTTTTGGTCCAAGTGGCTCAGGATGATCAAATTTTAACTGGAGCCAGAACTTTCAATGACTCTTTCAAAGATCTTAAATTGTACCCACCTGGTTTCTAGTCACCTCTATAAAGTAGTGGTTAAGTCCTGCCACCTGGTTTCTATTATTTTTGCGTTTTAACATGATCATTTCTATTCACTGTGCCTACTTCTGTAACAGTTTCTCCTACCACTAGTCCTAGTGTTCGGAGGACAGCCACCACTGAATTTTTCAGTCATGGTGGTGCCCCTCTTAGCAGCACATTCATTGTAGCCTTGGTAAATGGTGTAAAGTTCCTCTGGAGCATAGTTATCTGTGAATCTTCTGGCCTTCCAGAGGGTAACCGCTTCCTGGAACCTTTTCATTCTTTCTTCCACCACCTGCATTGGCACTTGTGACTTTAAAAAAACTTTTTTTAATTTTGATCCCTGGTCAGGGACTAAGATTCCATGTGGGATCAAACCTGTGCCACCTGCAGTAGAAGCATGGAGTCTTAACCACTGGACCACCAGGAAAGTCCCTACTTGCGACATTTTAACTTTTACTTAGTGAGAGCTATCACTTTTCCTAAGCTTCTAGGAACCATCCTCAGAGGAAGTTTGCTTATCTACTAAGTCAAACTCTCCTCTGTCTGGTCTTAGGTTTTGGTTCCCTAGATCAAGCCTCCTCAGAATCCAGACTCACGTACATCCAGCTCATGCTAATAAATGATGGCTAGACCCTGTAGTTCCTTTGCAGTTCCTTTGGTGAATAATCCTTTTCTTCCTTTAATAGGCTCAGAACATCTCCAGCTGGATTTGCTATGACTTTATGCCCAGTGTAGGCCTAGTGTGAAAGTGTTAGTCGCTCAGTCGTGTCCGACTCTTAGGAATCCCATGGACAGAAGCCCACCAGGCTTCTTTGTCCATGGAATTCTCCAGGCAAGAATACTGGAGTGGGTTGCCAAGCCCTCCTCCAGGGGGTCTTCCAGATCCAGGAATCAAAACCTGGATCCTTTGCATTGCAGCCAGATTCTTGATGATCTGAGCCCCCAGGGACTAAGGCCTAGTAGCCAGGGGTATAGGGGAGGACAGGACCTGAGAAGGCACACTTTTTTGTTAAGGGTCTGAGTTCTCTGCTTTACTTTCAAGCAACAAGGGTGTGCTACCTGTTAAAAGGAGAAGGGGGTCCTGCTGCATGCTCAGAAGATTTAGAGGAGTCTAGAAGATCAAAATACACCCAGATGTCCTGTCCTAAGTGTCAGAGTCCCATTAACCTTGATATAACCTGCCTTGGTTAGTCATTTACCTTCTCTGGGACTTGCCTACTCTATTAAGACCCCGTTCAGGTCTTCAGCCTTCTCTACCCTCCTTCTGCAGGAAATGACAGCCTCCTTGTTAGCCTTCACCCTTGGCTTTCATTGCTTGTTAATCACCTGCAGCTTTTTTTTTTTCTTAAATTTTTTCTAGAATATGCATGGATTTTTTCCCAATAATCACTCAATCCCATTATCCTTGTAGTTACTATTTCTCCTGTTTTTCTCAAATGCTTATGACATTGTACTGAGGACTTCCCCAGTGGTCCACTGGTTAAGACTTCACCTTCCAATGCAGGGAATTCAGGTTCCATCTCTGGTCAGGGAATCAAGATCCCACATGCTTCGTGATGAGTCCAAAAAGAAAAAAATGAAGACATCTCACCAGTTAGTCTAGTGCATTCCTCTCCATGGGCATATCACCCTAATTTGTCACCAATAAGAACCGAACCACCACCTTTCCTCCCCCACCCATTGCCAGTGATGTGATCCTCATTTCCAACAAGGTGGTTAGTGATCTAGTTTTAAAATCTCATCTTACTACCTGCTTTTTTGGACTACCAGTTTCCACAGGTTAGTCCTCCAGGTGCTGATGCTGATATCTGTAGAAGGAAGGCCTGCAGAAAATTTATTCAGGATCCGTATCTGTGAAAAGGAGAGACAGGAAGAAAAACTGGGCAGAGCTAAAAGCTTAGATGCCATGCAGGTCTGACAAAGCTTCAGCCAGCCATGGGATCTCTGGAACATTTCTAACCCATAAGAACTGTCCCGAGGTGGGCCAAAGTGGCCAAAATTTTATATCCCTGTTTCACTCCTTCACTGAGAATCAGGTGCCCCTGCAAGACAAGACCTTGGGTAAGGTAAGTCTCTAGAAAGCTGAGGCAAAACCTGAGTAAACGGACAGAAGTTGTCTTAGAGCAGCACTCCGAGCATTTGGGGCAACAAATCCTCTTTGAAGTGAGATCTGGGGCAGCATATCTATAACATTAAATTAGGTTACAGGGCAATTTATTCCCCAGGGCATGATGAAGGGAGTAGATCAATCAGCCAGCAATTAATGGAGCCAAACATCTTGGTGTGATATCAATGAGGAAGATAGCCTAACAGAGAAATCAAGGAAAAAATACAAAGAGAGCCATGATAAAACCACTGTTACCCCAGAGTGACATAGCACATATTGAAGGCTGTGTCATCTGAGAAGTGACATCAGAGGCTTCACACTATGGAGGAAACAGACTTCACTAAATTGAACTCACATCTCCTGCTTGGTAGGTGTGGATGTGTGTATCAGTGGTTGTCATCAAATTTGGTTTTCAGCCAGGTATCTTCAAATATTTTTTCTGCTTCTTTCTCTCTTTCCTCTTACCTGGTACTTCTTTTACACATATGTTGGTGTACTTAATAGCGTCTCACAAGCTCTGTTCATTTTTCCTTATTCTTCTTTCTCTCTGTTCTTTAATTTGCATAATCTCTATCATTTTATCTTTAAGTTTACCGATTCTTCTGCCAAATTAAATCTACTGTTGAGCCACTCTATTGAATTTTTAATTTTACTTATTTGTAATTCTCAACTCCAGAATTTCCATTCGGTTACTTTTTAATAATTTCTATCTCTTTGTTAGGACTTCCCTGGTGGCTCAGATGGTAAAGCGTCTGTCTACAATGTGGGAGGCTTGGGTTCGATCTCTGGGTACGAAGATCCGCTGGAGAAGGAAATGGCAATCCCTGGATTGGGAAGATCCCCTGAAAACTCAGCCAGAGTGGGAGAGAGAGCAACATGGGGAGACCAGTATTTCGAGAAACTGATCCCAATTCTTTATTTTCCAGAATCTGTTTTTATACACTGAGATGTTATACAAAAGTCACACGGGGTCAGCGGTCCTGACTTTTATTAAAGTCAGATGCTTCATACAGATGTATACAGAGGTCTTAGGGGTGTTACATCATCTTCTGGCCAGGGGGCCTGCTGACAATTTATGACCCTCTCCTTGTGACAGCGGCCAGTCAACACTTATTTCTCCAGGGGTGATTATTTTTGAAACAGACGCCACCTTCCGAAGGTACCAGATAAAGTTACATTCCTATAGGGTGAGGGTGTAGTGAGTTTTAATTAAGGAAAGAATTTACTTAGCCTAAGGTCTAACGTGATTAATATCAAAGGTTAATACTTATTTCTTCTATATATTCATTAATGTGTGTAAGGGCAGGGGATGTGGAGACTTAGCAGTAAACATTGGCTCAACAAATGAAAAACCCTTCACCAATACAATTTCTAATCAGCCCACTATACTATACTAATAGTTTTCTAACTTCTCTAAAGAACCTGTTTTTAGAAGGTTTAAAGCATCTCGTGCCTCTCACGGTTAGGAGGCTGTGAGCAATCATATGTGGCCGGACAAGCCTGTCAGGCAAGCTAGAGAACCTTTAGAGGAGTTTGTAGGTTGAAACACTCCTATCACGCCCAGGAATTATTATTAACTGGAGCTCTAAGTTAACTCCTTCTCCAAAAGAGGTGGTGGGAGACAGCCCCCTGTAAAGTCAGAGGTGTAGGTGAGAGCACAAAGTAGTAAAGTAGGCAGACTCTGGTTTTGGGGGTAGATGCTCGAGAATTTCCAGGGGGACTCCTGAGGCTCAATCCCGCCTTTGCGTACGTCGAGCCTCCTTCCTCATGACCTTTGCCACAGGTGGAGGTCCTCACGCTGGCTCTCCATAATTCCTTGTAAGAAATAGTGGAAGCCAGAAGGCAGTGGGAAGATATATTCAAAGTGCTGAAAGTGAAAAATTGCATCCAGCAAAGCTTTCAAAAATGAAGGTGAAAAAAAACACTTTCAGATCAATAAAAGCTGAGATAATTTTTTTTTTTTTGCTAGCAGACCCACTTTGCAGGAAATGCTAAAGGGATTCTTCAGCCCGAAAGCAACTCACCCAAGATGGTAATTCAAATCCACACAAAAAAACAAAGAGGCTTGTAAGGGTAATATATTATAAAAGATGAACAAATACCTTATTTCTTCTCTTTTATTCTATTAACTGATTTTAAAAGCAACTGTATAAAGCAATATGTACACTTTTTGAAAATGACATTAAAAGCTAAAACAACAACATTAAAAAAAAGAAAACACAACACACAGAATAGAGGCCCACAATGCTTCCTTTCACTCTTGTGAGTCTCCAAGTACTATTCTTAATTACATTTGTTTTTATTTTTCTTCATATATCTTTAAATGGGTCCTGACTCTGTAAGGGCAGGAAGTGTCATTTAGCATAGTTCAGTGAGTACTTCAATAAACAATTGTTGATAGTGAAGATAGTCTGAATCTACCACGGCAGGGAAAGAACATTTTGAATAGGAGAGTGGTTACATGTGGACTCGGGAAAGTTAGCCAACCTCTATTGTAATCACCTGTGGAATCTAGACAGGAGGTAGATACCCTGGAGCCAGCTCGGATTCCATCAATGTTATTGGATTTTTTTTTTTTTAATCCCACAAACTAAGAAATCTTTCTATCCTGATAGCAATCTGTCTACTTTAGTTCCTGATAAAATTCTCTGTGAAGTCCAGACAAGAACAATGGCACTGGCCCTAGGCCTCTGGGGGTATTTAACAGCCGGGGCCATGATTTCTTGGTGGTGTCAGCAACTACCCACTTATCTGCAGCAACCAGCACAAGCACAGGACCATGTAGGTAGGCTCATGATGTGAATGAGTGAATAAAACATCAAAGGGAGAGAATTCAAGGCCAGAAGCAGAATCTTCAGGAGAAACTTTCATAATAGAAATACTTTAGCCTACACCAGAGGACATCAGAAGATTTAATAATCATCATCTTCAGGTTTTTATAGCCTGGGATCAGCGGTGCTGGTAAATGTGTAACCAGTCTAAAAAAAAAAGAAAGCCATTGCTGATTTCAATGGAATAAGTCCTCCTACAATGGCCAATTTCAATCTACTAACATGCACAACATAGCTTTGAGAGCAAGTTCACTTTTCCAGCATCATAAAGTATTTCAACACTGGAGCACACCTGTGCAGTCATTTTATTTTTCTTTTCTTATACTTCCCCAAACTCTCTCACTACTTTGCACTTTGCATTCCATGATCTCTTTAGCATCTAGCCTTTTCCCAGTGCTCAACTTCCCATGTCTTTTAAGGCTCATTTCAGGAATCACCTCCTTTGAAAGAAGACATGTTTTCAGACTTCCCTTATGGTCCAGTGGCTAAAACTCCATGCTCCTAATGCAAGGATCCTGGGTTCGATCTCTGGTCAGGGAAGTAACTAGATCCGACATGCTGCCACTAATAGTTTCCAGGTGCTGCACCTAAGACCCAGCTCAGCCAAATAAACAAATGTTAAAAAGAAAAAGAAAAAAGACACGTTTTGACGACCTCAGCTGGATTAGTTGCCTCTCTTTGCATCCCCACAGTCCCCTGTTCTTCGCTGAGTCACTGCACTCATCACATCTCTATTGCTTTGTCTGCCTGCCTCTGTTTCCTGACCCTCCTCCATACCCACCATGTAGTCCTTATGGGAGCTGCCTATTACACTATACCTTCCCTTTAGTGAGTCCAGGGGGCAGGTGTACAACCGAAGTTAGATGAATCTGAGTCTGGCCATAGGAATTTTTGAACTGAAACTGCAGAATTAAGACTGTAAATTATGAGATGGGGATTTAAGCCATCATGGCAGAGGCTAATCTGAGAAAAGAAGTCCAAATGCAAAATAAACAGAAATGGATGGACAGATATGTGATAAATTAAATATAGCAAATGTTAACTACTGTAAAATTTAAGTGGTAGCATATATATGTACACATTTTTCAACTTTTCTGTATATTGAATTTTTAATAACAAATTATTGAAGGAGGGGGTAAGAAATAGACAAGGCTCACAGAGTGAGAGAATTCTGGGGAGATTCCATGCTCTGGGTTCAGCTGTCTGAAGGGTGTGTCTGATTTCTTGCTCTGCTCATCATGATTACCTAGAAAAAATTTCCCCCTTTTTGCTATGCTAGGTCAAATTGGGATTCTGTCTCTTGCAATCAAGAAGGTCCTCACTAAAAGAATGTATAATGTAGAAGAATGCAACTTTTTTCAAGCCTACCTTCTCTGTTAAGCTTTAAACTCTGAGAGGGGTCTTCCCTGGTGGTCGAGTGGTTAAGAAGCTGCCTGACAATACAGGAGACACAAGTTCGAGCTGTGGTTCAGGAAAATTACACATGCTGTGGGGCGCTAAGTCCTCATGCTGCAACTACCGAGCCTATGTGCTGCAACTAGTGAAGCCCTGTGCCCTAGAGCCCCTGCTCTGCAACAAGAGGAGCCACCGCAGTGAGAAGCCTGCACACCTCAGTGAAGAGGAGCCTCCACTTGCGACAACTAGAGAAAGCCCAAGAACAGCAACGAAGACCCAGCCCAGGCAAGAATAAATTAATAAATAAATAAATTTTTAAAAATAAAATCTAAACTCTGGGTGGGCAGGGATCCTGCATTATCTATATATATTTTTTGTCATTCCATGTTCTCCAAAAACAGGCAATTTAACAGAGTGGTAAAAAGCATGGGTTTAGCAGTCAGACAGGCCTAGATGGATATAGTCTAGATCTGCCGTCTTACTGTGGGATTGTATACAGCTACTTAACTTAAATCTTTCTCATACTCAGTTTCCTCATCGGTAAAATGGAGATTATTTGCTGAATAGAATGTGGGAATAAAATAGGTAATGTATGGAGAGCATTCGGCCAAATGTCTAGGCTGCAAAAAGTGCTTGATAAATGTTAGCAATACTTACTGTTATCAGGTGATTCATATGACCTCACATTCTCCTATTCTCTGTCCTCTGTTTTTTTAATTATTAAATTTTATCTGTTCTCAATTGCCACTGGTTATAAACCACATTATAGATTTAATAGCAACTCATCATAAAAATAAGGAAATAATCACACATAAAATATATGGTAAGGCAGTATATTTTGATGGTTTAAAATGTGAGTGCTAGAGACAGATTACCTCTATTTTAATGATCTTCGATAAATTACTTAGCTTTCCTAGGATCGGTTTCCTCATTCAGAAACTGTAACTGTTCAATAAATGTTAATATTCTTATTAATACACTCACTGATTATAACATAGTGGTTTTTCAAATTTTCAAGAGAGAAGAATGGCTAGAGTTCAAAAGGCACTATACCGAGAGGCAAGAACTCCAGATATCTGTTGATTTTCTTACTTGTGTCTTTCAGCTGAGTAATGACCAGCACACTGAATCATTAATACCAGGGAAATGACCAAGACCAGGGAAGGAACCACCTTAACAGACTAGAGGTGACAATGGCCAGTACAGTCCAAGAATAGTGTCTCTTCCCACCAGCCAGACTAGGAAAACTTATATTTAATGAGACATGGGGTGGAGCAATCAGGAAGGTCTTGGCTCAGTGGTGCCATAAAGAGGCAGGAAAATGTGAATTTCAATGAGAAGACTATCAACCCATTGAAATGGACCCAGAACTGACACAGATGTTTGAATTAACAGAGCAGAACATTAAAACAGTTGTTATAACTGTATTCCATATGTTCAGAAAGTAAAGGCATGGAAGACATAAAAAGACCCAAATATAACCTTTAGAGGTAAAAACCTTAGATGTCACTGATTATAAATACACTGGATGGAATTAACAATAGATTAAATATAGCAGAAGAAAACATTAGTGAATTTAAAGGCATAGAAATATAAACTATACAAATGAAATAGAGATAAAAGTGAGTTAAGAATAGTAAAAAGAACATGAGTTAGCTGTGGGACAACTTCGGTCTAATACACATGTAATTGGAGTCCCCAAAGAACAGAACAAAGAGGAAGACAGAAAAAATAACTGCTGCATTTTCTTCAGATTTGAAACACAATGCTCAGTGAATGTCAAGCTGAAGAGACATGAAGAAAACGAGGCACATCGCAGCTTAATTGTTCAAAATCAGTGATAAAGAGAAAATACTGAAAGCAGTTAGAGGAAAAGGCAAGTTACATACAAAAGAGCGAAAATAAGGATTACAACAGTTTTCTTATTGGAAACAATTCAAGTGAGACTATAGTGTAGCAAGATCTTTAAAGTACTGAAAAAAAAAATGTGAACATAGCATTCCAGTGAAAACACCATTTAAAAAAATCAAAATAAAGAAGTTTTCAGACATAGAAAAACTGGAAGAATTCATCACCAGGTGACAAACACTGAAAGAAATGCTAAAGGAATTTTTTTAGCAGGAAGGAAATACCAGATGAAAGCATGAATCTTACACAAAGGAATGAAAAGCACAAGAAGGGGTAACTTCATGGAAAAATATATGAGTTATCATTATTTGTATCTCTTTAAAAGAAAACAGGGACCTCCATGGTGGTCTAGTGGTTAAGACTGCACTCCCAATGCAGGGGGTCCAGGTTCCATCCCTAGTCAGGGAACTAGACCCACATGCCTCAACCAAAGATCCTCCATGCCATAGCTAAGACCTGGTGCAACCAAATAAATAAATAGAATAAAAACAAATATTAAAGAAACTTAACCATTTAACAAAAAGAACAAAGTAATGTAGAGTTTATAACATACATAAAAGTAAAATGCATGAGAGCAATTGCGCAAAGGGCAGGAGAAGGGAAATGAAAATACACTATTTTACAATTCCTATATTGCACTAGAAAATCCTTGGTGTGTCTTCTGTGCAGGAGAAAACCTAGTTCTTCCTTACAGTGTTTCTCTTCTGTGTGTTTTCTTGACTATTCACACAGACCACTTCACTTCTGACACTTCTGGTCACTAAGTGTGTGGAAGCTTTCCACCACACCAACAAGCAATTCTCGAACACCAAGAGAGTCCCACAAGACTGCTCCTCGCCCCTCACACACACTTCAGATGCCAATCAAAAGTCCAGATCATCACCTGGGCTTCTGACCAGCTGGCTATAAATCAGAGGGTTCCTTGAGAAGGTTCAGTTAATTTGCTAGAGCTGCTCACAGAACTCAGGGAAACACTGACTTACATTGAACATTTTATTGAAGTATATGGTAAAGGAAACAGGTGAACACCAAGATGGAGGCAATGCACAGGACGAGGCATATGGGAAGAGGGTGGAGGTCTATGCCA
Source organism: Bos indicus x Bos taurus (assembly GCF_003369695.1). Taxonomy (NCBI): domain Eukaryota; kingdom Metazoa; phylum Chordata; class Mammalia; order Artiodactyla; family Bovidae; genus Bos; species Bos indicus x Bos taurus. Next base: position 30,146,106 of record NC_040090.1, read on the forward strand.
TCTCTGGGTGAACCATTCTCCCAGCACATACCTGGAAGTTCTCTGGACCCCATACTTATGAGATTTTGTGGAGGCTTCATCACAAAGGCGTGACTGATCATCAACTCCATTTTCAGCCCTTCCCTCTTTTCAAGAGGATGGGGCTAAAAATTCCAAGCTTCCAATTATGGCTTGGCCTTTCTGGTGGCCAGCCCTCATCCAGGAGTCTAACCAGAGTCACCTCAATGGAACAAAAGACACTCCCATCACCCAGGAAATTACAGGAGTTTCATGAACTCTGTGTCAGGAAAGGTGGTCAAAGACCAAAATTAGAACAAGAGATGACCCTAGTGTTATCACTTAGGAAGTTACAAAGATTTTAGGAGTTCTGTGCCAGGAACTAGGGGCAGAGACCAACAAATAGCTTCTATTATCTCACAGACTATATGTGAAATGGTAAAATATTGACTGTAAAAAATCTAAAGATTTATAGTCTAAACTCTAAAGCAATCATTAAGGTACAAAACAGTTAAAGCCTCTTATCTAACAAAGGAGATAAAATGGAATTATTTTTTTAAATGTAATTAGACCAACAGAAGGCAGAAGTGCAAAAGGAAAAAAATACAGATACTCTACTTGCTGTGCTGTGTTGTGCTTAGTCGCTCAGTCGTGTCCGACTCTATGCAACCTATGGACTGTAGCCTGCCAGGCTCCTCCATCCATGGGATTCCCCAGGCAAGAATACTGGAGTGGGTTGCCATGAACTCCTCCAGGCGATCTTTCCAACCCAAGGGTCAAACCCAGGTTTCCCGCATTGCAGGCCAATTCTTTGTTGTCTGAGCCACCAGGGAAGCCCAAGAATACCGGAATGGGTAGCCTATCCCTTCTTCAGGGGATCTTCCTGACCCAGGAATTGAACCAGGGTCTCCTGAATTGCTTCCCTGGTGGCTCAGACGGTAAAGCGTCTGCCTGCAATGCGGAAGACCCGGGTTCGATTCCTGGGTCAGGAAGATCCCCTGAAGAAGGAAATGGCAATCCATTCCAGCACTCTTGCCTGGAAAATCCCATGGATGGAGGAGCCTGATAGGCTACAGTCCATGGGGTCGCAAAGAGTCGGACACGACTGAGCGACTTAACTTCTCCTGAATTGCAGGTGGATTCTTTACTAGCTGAGCTACCAGGGAAGCCCAGATACTCTACTTATAGATAAGTAAGTAGAATACTTAAAGCAAAGAATAATATAAGTACCAAAGAAGATCATTTCACAATGATAAAGGCATTAGTTCATCTAGAGCAGTAGTCCCCAACCTTTTTGGTAGCAGGGACTGGTTTTGTGGAAGACAACTTTTCCATGGTCAGAGGAGAGGGAGGTGAGGGGGTGATTTCAGGATGATTCAAGCACATTACACTTATTGTACACTTTATTTCTATTATTATTACATCAACTCCATCACAGATCATCAGGCATTACATACACTGGGGACCCCTGATCTAGAGGACATAACAATCCTAAACTTCATTAAGGCAACCTAATAAAAAAGTTTTAAAATATGAAGCAAAAGTTCAATTCAGTCGCTCAGCACAGTCATGTCCGACTCTTTGCGACCCCAGAAATTGCAGCATGCCAGGCCTCCCTGTCCATGACCAACTCCTGGAGTTCACCCAAACCCATGTCCATCGAGTCGGTGATGCCATCCAGCCATCTCATCCTCTGTTGTCTCCTTTTCCTCCTGCCCCCAATCCCTCCCAGCATCAGAGTCTTTTCCAATGAGTCAACTCTTTGCATGGGGTGGCCAAAGTACTGGAGTTTCAGCTTTAGCATCATTCCTTCCAAAGTACACCCAGGACTGATCTCTTTTAGAATGGACAGGTTGGATCTCCATGCAGTCCTTGGGACTCTCAAGAGTCTTCTCCAAGACTACAGTTCAAAAGCATCAATTCTTCAGTACTCAGCTTTCTTCACAGTCCACCTCTCACATCCATACATGACTACTGGAAAAACCATAGCCTTGACTAGATAGACTTTTGTTGGCAAAGTAATGTCTCTGCTTTTGAATATGCTATCTAGGTTGGTCATAACTTTCCTTCCAAGGAGGAAGCATCTTTTAATTTCATGGCTGCAATCACCATCTGCAGTGATTTTGGAGTCCAAAAAATAAAGTCTGACACTGTTTCCACTGTTTACCCATCTATTTGCCATGAAGTGATGGGACCGGATGCCATGATCTTCGTTTTCTGAATGTTGAGCTTTAAGCCAACTTTTTCACTCTCCTCTTTCACTTTCATCAAGAGGCTTTTGAGTTCCTCTTCACTTTCTGCCATAAGGGTGGTGTCATCTGCATATCTGAGGTTATTGATATTTCTCCCGGCAATCTTGATTCCAGCTTGTGCTTCTTCCAGCCCAGCGTTTCTCATGATGTACTCTGCATAGAAGTTAAATAAGCAGGGTGACAATATACAGCCTTGATGTACTCCTTTTCCTATTTGGAACCAGGCTGTTGTTCCATGTCCAGTTCTAACTGTTGCTTCCTGACCTGCATATAGGTTTCTCAAGAGGCAGATCAGGTGGTCTGGTATTCCCATCTCTTTCAGAATTTTCCACAGTTTATTGTGGTCCACACAGTCAAAGGCTTTGGCATAGTCAATAAAGCAGAAATAGATGTTTTTCTGGAACTCTCTTGCTTTTTCCATGATCCAGTGGATGTAGGCAGTTTGATCTCTGGTTCTTCTGCCTTTTCTAAAACCAGCTTGAACATCTGGAAGTTCATGGTTCACATATTGCTAAAGCCTGGCTTGGAGAATTTTGAGCATTACTTTACTAGCATGTGATTACTTTACTAGCGTGTGAGATGAGTGCAATTGTGCGGTAGTTTGAGCATTCTTTGGCATTGCCTTTCTTTGGGATTGGAATGAAAACTGGTCTTTTCCAGTCCTGTGGCCACTGCTGAGTTTTCCAACTTTGCTGGCATATTGAGTGCAGCACTTTCACAGCATCATCTTTCAGGATTTGGAATAGCTCAACTGGAATTCCATCACCTACACTAGCTTTGTTTGTAGTGATGCTTTCTAAGGCCCACTTGACTTCACATTCCAGGATATCTGGCTCTAGGTGAGTGATCACCAATAGGCAGAAGATGATCAAGAATATAGATTTAAACAATTATATTAAATACTTAATTGATATGTATAGTATACTCCATCCCAAATAGCAGAATATCCATTCAGTCCAAGTTCATATGGAACATTTCCTAAGACTGATTGCATTTGGGACTGTAAAACAAGTCTCAATAAACTTAAAACTATACTGAGATCATACAAAGCATGCTGTCTGAATGCAATACAATTAAACTGAAAGTCAATAATAGAAAGATCTCTGGAAAATCTCCTAAGTATTTGAAAACCAAATAACATGCTTCTAAATAACACATGGATCGAAAGACACATCAAAAGAGAAATTAGAAATTATTTTGAACTGAAAGAAAATGAAAATACAAAATATCAAGATTTGTGGGGTAGCAGTAAAGCACTAAAGCAGTACTTAGGGAGAACTGTACAGCATTGAATACATATATTTAATATATATAATGTATGTAATATAGATATTATGTATGTGTGTATATATATACACACATTCACAGGAAGAGAAGAGAGGTCTCAAAAGAATTATGTCCTTTTCCACCTAAAACCAAGAAAAGGAAAGGCAAATTAAACCCAAAGAAAGTGAAAAAAATTAAGAGCAGAAATCAATGATGTCAAAAAGAGAAAAATAGAGGTGAACAAAATCAAAAGAAAGTTCTTTGAGATCAATAAAATCAATAAACCTCTAGACACACTGATGAGGAAAAAGAAAGATGACAAAATTATCAGTATCAAGAATGAGACCTGTGACATCCTTATAGATTCTACAGTTTTTGAAAGGACAATAAAAGAATGCTATGAATAACTTTGTATCAATATATTTGACGGAGAAGGCAATGGCACCCCACTCCAGTACTCCTGCCTGGAAAATCCCATGGACGGAGGAGCCTGGTAGGCTGCAGTCCATGGGGTCGCTAAGAGTCGGACACAACTGAGCGACTTCCATTTCACTTTTCACTTCATGCATTGGAGAAGGAAATGGCAACCCACTCCAGTGTTCTTGCCTGGAGAATCCCAGGTACGGCGGAGCCTGGTGGGCTGCCGTCTGTGGGGTCTCACAGAGTCCGACATGACTGAAGTGACTTAGCAGCAGCAGCAGCAGCAATATATTTGACAACTTGAATGAAATGGACAATTTCCTTGAAGGCACAAACTGCCAAGGTTCAGTCAAGAATAAATAGACATTGAAAATGCAAACTAATCTATAGTTTCAGAGAGCAGACTAAGAGTTGCCCGGGAAAGGATAAAGGAGTCAGAGGAAGGGATTGCCAAGCGGCATGAGGAAATTCGGGAAGGCAATGGAAATGTTCATTATTGTGATGATGATCTCAAAACACATATGTCATATGTCAAACTTATCAAATTATAAACTTAAAGTATGTGCAGTCTGTCTGAATGCGTGCTAAGTTTCTTCAGTTGTGTTCGACTCTATGCAACCCTATGGACCATAGCCCACAAGGCTCCTCTGTCCATGGGATTCTCCAGGCGAGAAGACTGGAGTGGGTTGCTGTGCCCTCCTCCAGAGGATCTTCCCTACCCAGGGATGGAATCTGCCTGTCTTACATTTCCTGCATTGGCAGGCAAGTTCTTTACCACTAACACCACCTGGGAAGCCCACGTGTAGTTTATTGTATGTCAATTATATCTTGATAAAATGTTAAAGAATAAAAAGTGAAATGAATCAATTCTTCATGCCATATACTACAGAAATTCTTCATGCCATATACTGTGGAAGATCCCTTTTCCACATCTTCATGGGTTTGGGAAGGTGTCTTACCTTCTTCTCCATCAATCCAGGTTGCTCTGGACTGTTTTAGCAGCTCTACTGTGTCCTGCTTCTGACCATTGCCTTTGGTCCTTGCTGTTCTATACCTGATGCCCTTTGCCCCATGCTGGACACCAACACCCCTCTTCCTGTCCTTTTTCCTCCCAAAGTGGTATTAACACATGGCTATTACTAAAGAATTACAGGTGATGGGGAGCAATTATATCACAGACAAGAAAGAAATTGAATGTCAAATATTACTTCCCCAAATGTTTACTTGGAGTAGGAAATGGCAACCTACTGCAGTATTCTTGCCTGGAAAATTTCATGGACAGAAGACCCTGGTGGGTTACAGTCCATGGGGTGGCAAAGAGTTGGACATGACTGAGAGACTGAGAACAAAGGTTTATTAGCCATCTGTATCAGAAGATTCTTTTCTACTGGCTACATCTCTCTGTAGGCTCTTTTTCTCTCTTTAAACTTCATATATTTCCCCTCTCTCTGTTCTTCTTTGGTGTTTTAGCAGGGAGGCAAGTGTGATCTTAACTCCCTGACCAGGGAGAAAGATTCACCTTTTATATCCCCAAAGGCTGTTATGGTATTTTTCTAGACATATACAATCTTTTCTCTACCGATGAATATGGCATTCCCTGGAAGGCAAATAAGACTATGCTAAGTTTTGTTTTCAGTATCCATTTTTTCCCCTTCTTCCAATGATTCACGAAGACATACTACAATAAATGTTATCGTAGCAAATGCCCTACACCAAAAAACTTAACCTGGCCACAGGTCTTATGCTGATACTGCAACTAAACAACTTCAGAAATCATAGAATGTTGAAGCTAGGTAGGACTTCCCCAAGCACTCATTTCCCACACCCATACCCCTACCCTCATTACACAAAATGTGAGAGTTTAAATGATTTGCCCAGATTCACAGGTCAGGGACTGGAGCCCAAGTCTCCTGGCTCCACTCAAGTCCATTCAGTATAACAAATGCCAAGTGAGCCCCTGGGAACCCAGCCAAGGGAAAGGAGTGGTGAGGATTTTCTGGGAAGGGGCTCTGGGTCTAGGTGACTTCACTAGGTCAGGGCTCGGAGCCAGAGAATGTTTGATTGTTCCCAGACTCTGGATAATCTGTCCCCATCTCCCACCCTCAACGGGTGTGTCCTGGGTAAACTGACCTTGTATAATACAAAACTAGATTAAATTCCTACAATTCATGAGGCCAAGCTAAAGGTATGAGCACACAGGAGGAGAATTTAACTCCAGTAAGAATTTTTCAACTCCCCCAAAAAAAAAAAAGAATTTTTCAACCAGCAGGTAGGATTAACATAGGTGGAGTTGGCAGGGTGTGCATATTTGGGGCAATGGTCATAAACTAAGGCAATCTGCATGTCTGAGAGTTAAATTTGAACCCCAGTTCTGCTGTTTGAGCAAATTCCCTTCACCTCCGTGAGCCTGTTTCTTGACCTATAAGATTGAGATAAACTATGTCTATGCAAGGACTTCCCTGGTGGTCCAGTGGCTAAGACTCCATGTTCCCAATGCAGAGTGCCTGGGTTCAATCTCTGGTCAGGGAACTAGATCCTACCTGTTGCAACTAAATTTCCCACATGTTGCAATGAAAATTGAAGATCTCAGAAGCCACAACTAAGACCCAGGGCAGCCAAATAAATATATTAAAAAAAAAAAAAATCTCCATGTAGACTGGTTGGCAAGATTAGATGGGATAAAGTAGGAAATGTGTTTAGCATTAATGATAGCTATTAGAATAACTGTTACTGTATTCCAAGCACCTGCCCAATTAATCCTCACAACAGCCCTGAGGGATAAAGTTTTATTAGCCTGACCTGAAGCTTGGAGCTCAGCTTTCTTCACAGTACAACTCTCACATCCATACATGAACACTGTGGTGTTGGAGAAGACTCCTGAGAGTCCCTTGGACTGCAAGGAGATCCAACCAGTCCATTCTGAAGGAGATCAGCCCTGGGATTTCTTTGGAAGGAATGATGCTAAAGCTGAAACTCCAGTACTTTGGCCACCTCATGCGAAGAGTTGACTCATTGGAAAAGACCCTGATGCTGGGAGGGATTGGGGGCAGGAGGAGAAGGGGATGACAGAAGATGAGATGGCTGGATGGCATCACTGACTTGATGGACGTGAGTCTCAGTGAACTCCGGGAGTTGGTGATGGACAGGGAGGCCTGGCATGCTGCGATTCATGGGGTCGCAAAGAGTCGGACATGACTGAGCAACTGAACTGAACTGTACTGATCTGAAGCTTGGAGAAGTTAAAGACTTTACCCAAATTACTCAGGTAATTTGGTCACCATCAAGGTATCAACCTCAGAAGCATGGCTGCAGCAGAAGGTATACGTATCAAGGGCAGCAGAAAATGGTAAAGGAAATGTCAAATGTGCCTAACCCCGGAAGACGCAGTTGCCTCCTAGAGGCCCTGCGCACCTTTTCTTGGAACTACACGATAATAGGTTGTTGGTTCATCTTCTTGGAGGTCATTCTGACTTAGGTGGATGAGAATGTACACTAAGGAGCTACCAGAATGTTTCTCAAATTCAAGTAATGAATAGGTGGGCCTCTGTTTAAAATTCTCACAGACTCACCCCAAAGTTGACTTAAATTATTTTAATTTTAATACCACTTACATATTTATAAGCCCAACACCGTATATATGCCTATGCTTATGGCTCTTCTACAACTCTAAACAAAGACATGTAGAAAATAAAACTATAAAACCTACAAAATTCAAATATACACTTCAATTTAATGTGACTGAAGATGTTGTTTGGCTGAAATTAAACTGCTATTTGAAACCTGACTGTGGCACAGTTCTTTGGAGCCTGGTACCCATTGCACTGTGTTACTATGTCATCTACCACCATGCTTCCCTGGTCAAACTCCTGGAAAATCTTCATCTTGACAGCACACCAAGAGCCCATGTGACTTTCACTTTGCACAGAAACATCATTTACAGTAAGTCCACCTCCCTATTTTCCTGGTCAGGCTACAATTCACGCAGCATGACTGGGTACTAGAGCGATCACAAACGTAAAGTGAATGCCACAATGGCAAGGCAGGTGGGCGTCTTTCAGCCAATTCAGAACACATGGGTTTTAATTTGTCTGGATCATTGCCAAAATGAAATATAACATTTAGAAGATCTCAGAGAACATCTCAGGCTACTAAAAATACATCTATTGGGCTCAAGGGGGTCCACAGACTCAGATTTGAGACTCTCTGATCTAATCACTTCCAAAACTCTGGGATGTCTTTTCATGAAGAACTATAAGGCAGAACACTCGTCTCCTGGGCTTGAAATGATGGATCATACACTTGTGCATTTGCTATTCTGCTGTTTTCCCCTTTATCTGCCTGGTGACCTTCTACTTGTCCCTTAAGTGGATTCTTCATCTGGAAGCGCTACCTGGCCTCTGCAAGCTATGTGAGACTTGCCCACTCTGCATCTCTACCGCACTGCCTACACTCAGCCCCCAGGCTCATAGCCCCCGCTGGTATGATCGTTTATTTACCCTTTTGCTTTGCCGCCACATCATCCTTTCTATCTCTTAGACTGCAAGCTCAGAGCAGTCTGATCCATTTCTGGTCCATACTTCCCTGCACAGGAAACTAGATCCTACATGCTACAACTAAAAAAACCCAGCACAATCAAATAAATTAAAAAAATTTTTTTAAGTATATCCTAGACTCATAGAATATTAAAGGTAGAAGGGCACTACAGCTGAAGTACAGAAAGGGGAAATGACTTGCCCAGATAGCCAGCTAGGATGTGAAAGCATCGGGCCAGAAACCATGTGCTCTGATTCCTATTTTAGTGTTTCTGGGGACATTATTTCTTTACCATTTTTTCATTTACTTATTTTTGGTTTGGGCTGCCCTGGGGAAAAACTGTGATCCCTTGTGACCTCACCTCCCTGTGACAGTGTTTTGGGAACAAACTGGATTCTCACGGTTCTCCCAATGGTGGCAAGGTGCCCATGTCAGGCAAGGTATTTTTCATAATGAAAAAGAAACAAAGATAGCGTCAGACCTCATTTGTAATTTCCCCATAGCAGCCAGAATCTAGAAATCTCTTTGTTCCTTTCTCAGCTTATTATGCTGCCCTTGTCCTTGGTAGAGTGGAGCAAGAAGGTGGATTTGGAGCTTAAAAAAAAAAAATCTGTACTCTTTTGTTCATGTATGTATTTACTTAGAAAAGCATTTATTTTTGCCACATAGGCCAGTATGGACATCCTGAAATTCCCACCCAGCTTTCCTCCTTAATTTAGCCATCTCACTTCTCTCCCATGGCCACAAACACTAGTGTCATCCCTGACCTCCGGACATCCTCTTCCTTCCAGGCAGGGAGGCAGCCCGCCTCCTCATGCCTGGCCTTCCCAGTGAGCCATCCTGGCTTTGACCCCACAACCACCAGATCCTTGTTCAACATTTAATCACTTCCTCCCTCGACACCGGTTTTGCACTCCTTCATCCTGCCTCTTGGCCAAGGCCCGGAACCCAGGTGCAGAGAAATACAGAAGCAGGGAAGAAAGAAACTCAGACACACAGGTCATCTACTAGGTACGAGGGACCTGCTTTGTGTGTGTGTCTGACCTCTTTTACTCAGGATATCATTTATTTGTTTATTTTTATTATATATATATAATATAAAATGTACCATTTTAACCATTTTTAAAAGTATACAGTTCAGTGGCATTATTATATTTACACAGTGGCACAACCATCACCATGATCCATTTCCAAAACACTTCCATCATCCCAAACTAAACCTCTGTACCCACTAATAATAATTACCAGGCCCCCTGCTCCCAGCCTCTGGTAACCACCAAATGCTTTTATATAAACTATTTCATTCAGTCCTCACATCCACTTTATGAGGTAGGTATTGATATTTCCATTCTTAACAAGTGAGAAACCTGAGACTCAGAGAGGTTAGGTAACTTACCCCAAGGTCACTCAGTTCATGAGAGTCCAGGCTGAACGTCAATTTCATCTGACCAGGCTCTTCCATTCTTTTCATTTGTGGGCCCCTTCTCAGTCTGTGGGACTTCCCTGGTGGCTCAGACGGTAAAGCATCTGCCTACTATGCCAGAGACCTGGGTTCGATCCCTGGGTTGAGAAGACCCCCTGGAGAAGGAAATGGCAACTCCAGTACTCTTGCCTGGAAAATCCCATGGGCGGAAGAGCCTGGTAGGCTGCAGTCCATGGGGTTGCGAAGAGGCAGACACAACTGAGCGACTTCACTCTCAGTCTGTGAGAGAGTGAGGTGTGACGTGGAAAAAGTGGTCTTTGCCTTTAAGGAGCCTGTTCTTTAAAGAAGAGCAAGTTCTGTTTGTCTAAATGTGTGGTTCAACATGTGCAGAGGTTTCACAGTGAGAGTACGGCTGTGGTGTCGACAACTGGGACTCTGTGTTACTATCCATTCCTTCAATATTTACTGGAAGATTTCATCACATCTCCTGGGCCCAGAGAGCCACCAGATCCCATCCTGACCTGGAGGAGCTGACTTCCTAGTACAGAAGGCAGGGATCTAAACAGAAGTATTAAAGTCAGTGTGCTCTCCTCTACGTGGAGGGCCATGGAGGGTAGACAAGGAGCAGAAGGCCTCCGGAGGAGGAGACATGTCAGCTGAGCCCTGAGGGATGAGGAGGAGGGTGGCCAGTGGAGAAGACGAGCTAGAGTATTCCAGGCAGGGGTCCAGGAATAGAATGTCCTAGAACACAGAGGGATCAGGAAGCAGTACGGTGACAGGGGTCCTGGCTGGGAGGTGGACCTGGAAAGATAAGTGAGAGCTGGATGATAAACACAAGGGAGTTTGGACTCAAGTCGGTTGGCAACAGGGAGCCAACAATTTCCATCTCCAGCCCGGAACTCTGTTCTCAACTTCTATCCATTTACATAATATTGTGCTGATATTTCCACTTGGACATTTTTTTTTAATTTAGTTTTGGCTGCGTCAGATCTTAGCTGTAGCACTCAGGCTTCCCCCTAGTTGTGGCCCACGGTCTCTCTAGTTCTGGCACAAGGGCTTAGTTCCCTGTGGCATATGGGATCCCAGTTCTTCAACCAGGGATCAAGTCCAAGTCCTCTACGCTGGAAGGCATATTATTAACCACCAGGCCACCAGTGAACTCTTTTACACTGGATATCTTATAGTCATCTCTAACTTTATATTCCCAAAATGAACTCTGATTTACATGCTTCCTTGCCCAATCCCAAGAGCAGTGATACTGAAATGTTTAGGGCACAAGCCCCCACAGGTCCCCAAGGTTTGGGATCAGTATCTTGAAGGCCATCCTGTGCCAGGTATTAACTCTTTAGATGCTGGAGAGTGGAAGGGTCTGAGGGTCCCAGAGGAAAGTCCAGCCAGCTAGGACAGCAAAGGGGCTCAGAGCAGCAGTGCTTTTCGTGATGGGCGTGGCTAGTACCAGTTGTATGCAACCCTGCCCCCACCAAACCTAACCCTCCTGTGTTTTCTTCATCTCAGTAACAGTACCACCATCTGCCCAGGTACTCTCACTGGAAACCAAGGCAATATCCCTGGAGTCCAGGCCAAAAACACAGTGGGACTCACATACTGTAAGTCTAAATATTTCAAAGTTATAGATCACACTAAATCAGTTACTTATTCAGATACAAAGTCTTCTTAACTATATCAAGGCATTTTTTTTTACATAAAATAAAATGCACACATTTTAAGGGTATGGTTTGAGGAGCTTTGACAAATATATTATGCAACCACCCCAATCACTCATGAATAGAGAATATACCCATTACCCCAGAAAGTTGCCATATGCCCATTTACAGTCAATTTTCTCTCCATTCCACTCCAGGCAATCACCCATCTAATTTCTATCATCATTGTAAGCTTATTCCAGAATATCAATAGAAATGTCAGGATTCTTTTGCTCAAAACTTATGGGTTTTTGAGCAATGTTTGAATGTTGATAAAAAAGTCAAAGATGACTGAATTTAATGGTGTCCTTTTGGTGGACAGTAATATTCAATAAAAAGAAATATATAGCTCATGGATGATAACATAATTCATAAAAATTTTTCTTCCATTCACTTCAAAGAATCAGTAATTATGCATTGTCATCAACGTTTTCAAATAATTTTGTTTAATTGAAAATAAGGCCAAAATTAGATAAACTTTGCTGAGTCACATGTTTAAACATTTTTTTTTTTACCTTATTAATATCCATTTAGAGAAACTTTTCCGTAGCAACTGAAATTGTCAACAAAATTCTTGGAACAATATTTTAGATTAAAAAATACACATTGTGAATTTTATGTATTATGGTCAAATATTATGGGAATCCATAATAAGTTACATCAGTTCAGTTCATTTCAGTCACTCCATCGTGTCTGACTCTTTGTGACCCCTTGGACTGCAGTATGTCAGGCCTCCCTGTCCATCACCAATTCCTGGACTTTACTCAAACTCGTGTCCATTGAGTCTGTGATGCCATCCAACCATCTCATCCTCTGTCGTCCCCTTCTCCTCCCACCTTCAATCTTTCCTAGCATCAGGGTCTTTGCAAATGAGGCAGCTGTTCGCATCAGGTAGCCAAAGTATTGGAGTTTCAGCTTCAGCATCAGTCCTTCCAATGAATATTCAAGACTGATTTCCTTTAGGATGGACTGGTTGGGTCTCCTTGCAGTCCAAGGGACTCTCAAGAGTATTCTCCAATACCACAGTTCAAAACCATCAATTCTTCGGCACTCAGCCTTCTTTACAGTCCAACTCTCATATCCGTACATCACTACTCAGAAAACCATAGCTTTGACTAGATGGACCTTTGTCGACAAAGCAATGTCTCTGCTTTTTAATATACTGTCTAGGTTGGCCATAACTTTTCTTTCAAGGAGTAAGCGTCTCTTAATTTCATGGCTACAGTCACCATCTGCAGTGGTTTTGGAGCCCAAGAAAATAAAGTCTGTCACTGTTTCCATTGTTTCCCCATCTATTTGCCATGAAGTGATGGGACTGGATGCCATGATCTTAGTTTTCTGAATGTTGAGCTTTAAGCCAGCCTTTTCACTCTCCTCTTTCACTTTGATCAAGAAGCTCTTTAGTTCTTCTTCACTTTCTGCCATAAGGGTTGTGTCATCTGCATATTTGAGACTATTGATTTTTCTCCCGACAATCTTGATTCCAGCTTGTGCTTCATCTAGCCCAGCATTTCACATGATGTACTCTGCATATAAGTTAAATAAGCAGGACGACAATTTACAGCCTTGATGTACTCCTTTCCCAATTTGGAACCAGTCTCTTGTTCCATGTTCCTTTCTAACTGTTGCTTCCTGACCTGCTTACAGATTTCTAGGAAGGCAGGTCAGGTGGTCTGGTATTCCCATCTCTTTCATAATTTTCCACAGTTTATTGTAATCCACATAGTCAAGGACTTGGCATAGTCAATAAAACAGAAACAGATGTTTTTCTGGAACTCTTTCGATGATACATCAGATGTTGGCAATTTGATCTCTGGTTCCTCTGCCTTTTCTAAATACAGCTTGAACATCTGGAAGTTCACGATTCACATACTGTTGAAGTCTGGCTTGGAGAATTTTGAGCATTATTTATTAGTGTGTCAGATGAGTGCAATTGTCCAGTGGTATGAGCATTATTTGGCATTGCCTTTCTTTGGGAATGGAATGAAAACTGACCTTTTCCAGTCCTGTGGCCACTGCTGAGTTTTCCAAATTTGCTGGCATATTGAGTGAAGAACTTTCACAGCATCATCTTTTAGGATTTGAAATAGCTCAACTGGAACTCCATCACCTCCACTAGCTTTGTGGGTAATGATGCTTCCTAAGACCCACTTGACCTTGTATGACAGGATGTCTGGCTCCAGGTGAGTGATCATGCCATCATGGTTATCTGGGTTGTGAAGATCTTTTTTGTATAATTCTTCTGTGTATTCTTGCCACCTCTTCTTACTCTCTTCAGCTTCTGTTAGATCCATATAATTAATGTCCTTTATTGTGCTCATCTTTGCATGAGATGTTCCCTTGGTATCTCTAATTTTCTTGAAGAGATCTCTAGTCTTTCCCATTCTATTGTTTTCTTCTATTTCTTTGCACTCATCACTGACAAAGGCTTTCTTACCTCTCCTTGCTCTTCTTTGAAACTCTGCATTCAAATGGGTATATCTTTCCTTTTCTCCTTTGCTTCTCTTCTTTTCTCAGCTATTTGTAAGGCCTCCCCAGACAGCCATTTTGCTTTTTTGCATTTCTTTTTCTTGGGGATGCTCTTGATCCCTGTCTTCTATACAATGTCATGAACCTCCATTGGATAGTTCTTCAGGCACTCTGTCTATAAGGTCTAATCCCTTGAATCTATTTCTCACTTCCACTGTATTATCGTAAGGGATTTGATTTAGGTCATACCTGAATGGTCTAGTGCTTTTCCCTACTTTCTTCAATTTAAGTCTGTATTTGGCAATAAGGAGTTCATGATCTGAGCCACAGTCAGCTCCTGGTCTTGTTTTTGCTGACTGTATAGAGCTTCTCCATCTTTGGCTGCAAAGAATATAATCGATCTGATATCGGTATTGACCATCTGGTGTAGAGTCTTCTCTTGTGTTGTTGGAAGAGGGTGTTTGCTATGACCAGTGCATTCTCTTGGCAAAATTCTATTAGCCTTTGCCCTGTTTCATTCTGTACTCCAAGGCCAAATTTGCCTGTTACTCCAGGTATTTCTTGACTTCCTACTTTTTCATTCCAGTCCCCTATAATGAAAAGGGCCATGCTCAGTAAATCTTTAATCCAATTTGCTGATGGGCGGGGTTGTGTCCCCTTCCTATTGTTTGTCCTGAGGCCAAATTATGGTAGGGGTAATGAAGATAATCCTGACCTCCTTCAAAAGGACTTGTGCTTCTGCACTGTTTTATTCAGTGCCCCTCATCCCGCAGCACGCCAGTGTTGACCCAAGCCTCCGCTGGAGATTCCTAGACACTAAAGGACAGAAACGGTATGGACTTAACAGAAGCAGAAGATATTAAGAAAAGGTGGCAAGAATGCACAGAAGAACTATACAAAAAAGATCTTAATGACCCAGACAACCATGATGGTGTGATCACTTACTAGAGTCAGATATCCTGGAGTGTGAAGTCAAGTGGGCCTTAGGAAGCATCACTATGAATAAAGCTAGTGGAGGTGATGGAATTCCAGTTGAGCTATCTCAAATCCTCAATGATGATGCTGTTAAATTGCTGCACTCAATATGCCAGCAAAGTTGGAAAACTCAGGAGTAGCCACAGGACTGGAAAATGTCAGTTTTCATTCCATTCCCAGAGAAAGGCAATGCCAAAGAATGTTCAAACTACTGCACATTTGCACTCATCTCACACACTAGCAAAGTAATGCTCAAAATTCTCCAAGCCAGGCTTCAACAGTATGTGAACTGTGACCTTCCAGATGTTCAAGCTGAATTTAGCGAAGACAGAGGAACAAGAGATCAAATTGCCAGCATCTGTTGGATCATCAAAAAAGCAAGAGAGTTCCAGAAAAACATCTAATTCTGCTTTATTGACTACACCAAGGCTTTTGACTCTGTGGATCATGACAAATGTGGAAAATTCTTCAAGAGAAGGGAATATCAGACCACCTGACCTGCCTCTTTAGAAATCTGTATGCAGGTCAAGAAGCACCAGTTAGAACTGGACATGGACAATGGACTGGTTCCAAATTGGGAAAGGAGTACGTCAAGGCTGTATATTGTCACCCTGCTTCTTTAACTTCTATGCAGAGGACATCATGCAAAATACTGGGCTGGATGAAGCCCAAACTGGAGTCAAGATTGCTGGGAGAAATGTCAGTAGCCTCAGATATGCAGATGACACAACCTTTATGGCAGAAAGTGAAGAGAAACTAAAGAGCCTCTTGATAAAGTGAAAGAGGAGGGTGAAAAAGTTGGCTTAAAACTCAACATTCAGAAAACTAAGATCATGGCATCCGGTCCCATAACTTCAAGGCAAATAGATGGGGAAACAATGGAAATCATATCACTGCAGATGGTGACTGCAGCCATGAAATTAAAAGATGCTTGCTCCTTGGAAGGGAGAAGGCAATGACACCCCACTCCAGTACTCTTGCCTGGAAAATCCCATGGACGGAGGAGCCTGCTAGGCTGCAGTCCATGGGGTCGCTAAGAGTTGGACACGACTGAGCAACTTCACTTTAACTCTTCACTTTCATGCATTGGAGAAGGAAATGGCAACCCACTCCAGTGTTCTTGCCTGGAAAATCCCAGGGACGGGGGAGCCTGCTGGGCTGCTGTCTATGGGGTCATACAGAGTCGGACATGACTGAAGCGACTTAGCAGCAGCAGCAGCTCCTTGGAAGAAAAGCTATGACCCATCTAGACAGTATATTAAAAAGCAGAGCCATTACTTTGCCAACAAATGTCCATCTACTCAAAGCTATGGTTTTTTCAGTAGTCATGTATGGATCTGAGAGTTGAACCATAAAGAAGTCTGTGTGCCAAAGAATTGATGCTTTTGAACTATGGTGTTGGAGAAGACTCTTGAGAGCCCCTTGGACTGCAAGGAGATTAAACCAGTCAATCCTAAAGGAAATCAGTCCTGACTATTCATTGGAAGGACTGATGCTGAAGCTGAAGCTCCAACATTTGGCCACTTGATTGGAAGAATAACTCATTGGAAAGGACCCTGATGCTGGGAAAGATTGAAGGCAGGAGAAGGGGACGACAGAGGATGAGATGGTTGAATAGCATCACTGACTGATGGACATGAGTTTGAGCAAACTATGGGAGTTTGTGATGGACAGGGAAGCTTTACATGCTGCAGTCCATGGGGTCTCAATAAGTTGGACACAAATGAGCGATTGAACTGAACTGAGACCCAGTGTTTCCCTTTATGGTCAAGACTGCTAGTAAAGGTCACTGTTAAAGGACATACAGTTAGTTATTCATTCAATTAATGAGTCATTCATTCATTCTACAAATATTGACAGCCTAAGAACTTACTTGGCACCAGGTACTAGGCTAGGTGGGATCCAGGGATCAAACTATACATTACCTACCACAAAGGAGCTCATATTCTCAAATCAACAGTGATAAACACAGGACATGAACTCAGATCCCCAACTTCCCAGCCTAGATCCTTCCAATTCATACCAGGACCTTTCTCAGGCTAAAGCACTGAGTTCATCTTTTATAGGAACCAGGTCATTTGAGTTACTTTCCCCATCACATATTTGTTTATTGACTACAGCTTCTCTGGGACAGGGCCTTAAGTAATCCAACTTCTGATAGCCTGGAGCTATCTAAATGTTTTGTTTGCTTTTAAACAACAGCACTTCCATTGAGGACTCACAATGACTTTTGTAATCTGTTCTGAAACCTACCATTGTATACGTCTGTCCCTGCTATCTGGTCTCTTTCTTAATTTCTTGGCCCAGAGCCTGATTTTGGTTGTTATTCCCTGTCCCAGCTCCAATTTCCACTTCCTCCTTTCCAACCTCTGTGGACTAGTCCTATACACAAAAATTAATTTTAGATTAGGTCCATATAGTCAAAGTTATGGTTTTTCCAGTAGTCATGTACAGTTGTGAGAGTTGGACCATAAAGAAGACGGAGCAACAAAGAACTGATGCTTTTGAATTGTGGTGCTGGACTATTGAGAGTCCCTTGGATTGCCTGGAGAGCAAACCAGTCAATCCTAAAGAAAATCAACCCTGAATATTCATTGCAAAGGCCAATGTTAAAGCTGAAGGTTCAGCATTTTGGCCACCTGATGCAAAGAGCCGATTCACTGGAAAAGACCCTGATGCTGGGAAAGAGTGAAGGCAGCAGGAGGAGGTGGCAGAGGATAAGATGGTTAGATACCATCACTGACTCAATAGACATGAATCTGAGCAAACTCCAGGAGCCAGGCATGCTGCAGTTCATGGAGTCTCAAAGAGTTGGACATGACTTAGTCACTGAACAACAACAAATCAGCTACATAAGGATTAGTTGATAGTTAATGTTTAAGTGCCTGTACTCCCTTAGCTTCACAAATTGCATATAGAATCTGGCCACACACTCTTTGAGGGGCTACTTTCTTGTCTAGGAGTGGGGCTGGAGCCAAGAGAGATCATACCACCATGGTTCCCTCTCTTGGTTAGTGGCCCCATCATCCTTGGACATCTTGTCCATTTTTACTGCTGAGCAGTATTTCATTGTATGAATATATCACACTGTATCAGTTCTGTTACTGGTAGATACCTGGGCTGTTCCCAATTTGGGAATATTATAAATAAAGTTGCCATGGGCTTTGCTGTACAAATCTTTTTGTGGTATAAATGTTTTCATTTATCATGGGTAAATTCTTAGGAATATAACTGGGTCATAGGATGGGTGTATATTTATTTCACGAAAAATGCCGGACCTTTATCACAAGTGTTTATGCCATTTTACACTATCACAAGCAACATGTGAGAGTTCTGGTTACAACCTTGCCAACACTTACTGTCTTTAGTCTTCTTAATTTTAGCCATTCTGGTGACGGTATAACAATATTTCATTGTGGTTTTAATTTACATTTCCCTGATGACTAAAGATGTTGAGCACAGAAAGACAAGAAAAAGGAAACAGACAAATAATAAACAGAGAGAACAAACACAAATAAAATAAAGGGTCAGACTTAAGCCTTAATATGTCAGTAATTGTGTGCTGTGTGCTCAGTCGTGTTCAACTCTTTGTGATCCTATAGACTGTAGCCCACCAGGCTCCTCTGTCCATGGGATTTTCCAGGCAAGAGTACTGGAGTCGGGTGCCACTGCCTTCTCCGATAACCCAACTATATGCTGTCTATAACAAACTCACTTTACTATTTTTTAAAATATTTATTTTGCTGCACTGAATCTTAGTTGCAGCACACAATATCTTTCATCTTTGTTGTAGCCTGTAGGGTCTTTAGTTGCGGCATGCAAACCCTTAGTTGTGGTATGTGAGATCTAACTCCTTGACCAGGGATTGAACCCAGTCCCCCTGCCATGAGAGCACAGAGTTTTAGCCACTGGCCCACTCGGGAGTCCTTAAACTCACTTTAAATATAACAATAAAGGCAGGTTAAAAGTAAAAGGATGGAAAGATAAATCATGCAAAGTTAATCAAAGGAAAGTGGGAGTGGCTAGAGTAATATATAAAGTAAACTTCAGAGCAAAAAAACATTATCAGAAACAATTACATTATAAAGTGATAAAAAGGGTCAGTTCATCAAGAATATATAGAAATCATAAATGGATATGCAATAAACAATGGAGCTGAAAACCATGAAGCAAAAACTGATTAAACTTAAGGAAGAAATAGGCAAGTCTACAATTAGGTAAGTTGGAGACTACAGTACCTTTCTCTCAACACTTGATAGAATAACTAGACAGAAAATCAGCAAAGATATAGAAGAACACACCAGCACCACTGACTAACAGGTTCTAACTAACATTTATAAACCACTGCACCCAACAACAGCAGAACACACATTCTTTTAAAGTGCCCACAGAACATATACCAAGACAGACCGCATGCCGGGCCTTAAAAAAATTTTTTTTAAGAACTGGGATCATACAGAGTGTGTTCTCCATCCACAATGGAATCAAATTAGAAATCAGAAAGATAACAGGAATACAACATAGTTCAAAGTAATCCATGGGTTGAAGAAGTCTCAAGAGAAATTTTAAAAAATATGTTGAACTGAATGAAAGTGAACACAGATCATATGTTCACTATGAACATATGAACACAGATCTATGAACATAGGTCAACTTTGGAGGCTACAGCTAAAGTCACACTGAGAGGGAAAAGTTTAGCACTAAGTTTAGCACTAAATTCATACAGTAAAAAAGAGGAAAACAATCTCAAATCAATTATTTAAGCTCCCACTGAGAACACACAGGAAAAGAACCAAATAAAGCAAGCAGAAGGAAGGAAATAATAAAGATAAGAGCAGAAATAAATGAAATTGAAAACATAAAAACAATTTAAACAATGAAACAAAGAGCTGATTCTTTGGAAAAAGTAATAAAATTAACAACCTCCTAGCAAGACTGACAAATGAGAGATAAGATAAAAATTACCAACATCAGGAATGACAAAAAGGACCTCACTATAGATCATGTAAACATAAAAAGAATGACTGAGTGAATATCACAAACAACTCTACACGCACAAATTTGACAATTTAGATAAAAGGGAACTAATTCCTTGAAAAACACAAACTACTGCAACTCACCCAATATGAAATAGATAATTTGAATAGCATTATAACTATGGAGATAATTGAAGTTGTAGTTTTAAAACTCCCCCAAAGAAATTTCAAGATGGTTTCACAGAGAATTCTACCACACATTTAAAGAAGAATGAAGACTATCGACACAATACCTTCCAGAAAACAGAAAAGGACAAACTATCCAACTCATTTTAGAAGCTAGCTGCTGCTGCTGCTGCTAAGTCACTTCAGTCGTGTCCGATTCTGCGTGACCCCATAGACGGCAGCCCACCAGGCTCCCCTGTCCCTGGGATTCTCCAGGCAAGAACACTGGAGTGGGTTGCCATTTCCTTCTCCAATGCATGAAAGTGAAAAGTGAAAGTGAAGTCACTCAGTCGTGTCCGACCCTCAGCGACCCCATGGACTGCAGCCTACCAGGCTCCTCTGTCCATGGGATTTTCCAGGCAGGAGTACTGGAGTGGGGTGCCATTGCCTTCTCTGTTAGAAGCTAGCAATACCCGAAAATCCAAAGAAGGACAAAAAAGAAAACTATAGACCAATATATCTCATAAACTTCGATGCAAAAATTGTCCACAAAATACTAGCAAACCAAATACAACAATGTATAAAAAGAATTATACAGCACAACCAAATGGTATTTATTTCAGTTGTGCAAGGTTAGTCAACATTCAACAATCAATCCCCAAAAATCAATCAATGCAATCCACCACATTAACAGGCTAAAAAGAAGAAAAATCACATGATTATATAAATCATTGCAAAAAAAAAAAAAAAAAGCTTTGACAAGAGTCAACACCCTTCATATTAAAAACTCTCAGAAAACAGGAATAAAGAAAAACTCCTTCAACTTGATAAAGACCGTCTACAAAAAACCCTACAACTGACAGCACACTTAGCAGTGAAAGACTGAATGTTTCCCCCTAAGATCAGAAAAAAGGGAAAGATGTCTGCTCCTGCTACTCTTGTTCAACATAGCATCGGAAGTGTTATTCAGTGCAAAAAAGGCAAAACGAGGGAATTTAATTCTTATGCATATTCATCAGAAAGGAAGAAAATAGAACTGTCCCTATTTGCAGATGATAAAATTGTCTAAGGAATCTACAAAAAAAAAAAAAAAAAAAACCCAAACTCTTAGCACTAATAAGTGCATTCAGCAAGGTATCTTGCAGGATGTAACATAAATGTACAAAAATCAGTGGCATTTCTATATATTTTCAATGAACATATGGACACAGAAATTAAAAATACAATACTATTTATATTCACTCAGGAAAGAGAAAACTTAGAAATAAATCTAAGAAAGTACATGTAGATTTATATGCTGGAAACTACAAAATGCTGATAAAGGAATTCAAAGAATATCTAAATGGTAAGATGTACCATGTTTATGGACTGGAAGACCCAGTGTAGCAAATATGTCAAGTTTTCCCAAATTGATATATAGGTTTAATGCAATTTTTCTCAAAATTCCATCAATATTTTTTCATATATAGACTATTCTTAAATTTATATGAAAAAGCAAATAATGAATACATTTTGAAATAACTAAAACAACTTTGGAAGGAGGAAGAATAAAGTAAGAGGAATCAGACTACCTGATTTCAAGACATTGTATAGTTACAATAGCCAAGAATACATGTGGAGGGAATGACACACAGATTAACGGAAAAGAACCCAGAAATCGGTCCACCCAAGGATGCTCAACTGATTTTTGACAAAAGTGTAAAAGCAATTAAATACAGGAAACATAGCTTTTTGAACAAATGGTGCTGGAGCAATGGGACATTCGTAGGTAAACACACACGTACACATACTACAAAAACAACTAAGCCAAAACCAAACAAAAAAAAACCAGGACCAAAGTTTCAAAACTTAGGGGGAAGCAGGAAAAAGTCTTAGGGCCACGCAAAAACTTCTTGGACCTAAAGCATGATCCATAAAAGGAAAAGTGGATAAACTTGACTTTATCACAACTATAAACTTTTGCTCTGCAAAAGACCCTGTTAAGAGGATGAAAGTACAGGCCATAGAGGGATAGAAAGTATTTATAAACCAGACGTCAGTACTTAGAACACATAAAGAACTCTTAAAACTCAACAGTGAAAAAACACAATCAATTAGAAAATGGGCAAAATACATGAACAGATATTTCATTGAAGAGGATATACAGATGGAAAACAAACACATGAAAAGATGTTCAACACCACTAGCCATTAGAGAAATACAAATTAAAAATCACAGTGACATACCACTATACACCTATCAGAATGTCTAAAATAAAAAGTAGTGGTAAGGCCAAACACTGGCAAGGATGCATAAAAATTACATCATTCGTATATATATTGCCAGTGGAAATGTAAAATGGTACAGTTACTCTGGAGAGCAGTCTGGCAGTTTATTGAAAAACTAAACAGACAGCTACTATATGACCCAGCAATTATACTCTTGGACATTTATTCTAGAGAAATGAAAACTTACATTCACATTAAAAATTTGTATACAACTATTGGTAGCAGCTTTATTCATCTGACAACTGGAAATAACCTAGCTCTTCTTTAGTGGGTGAATGGTTAGATACAATATATCCATATCATGAAATACTGCTTATCAATAAAAAGAAATGAATTATTGATACATACAACAATCTGGATGAGTCTCTAAAAATCATGTTGAGTGGAAATAAAAGCCAGTTCCCACAGTACGCACTGTATGATTCCATTTACACAACACAGATTATTGTTTGCTGGGAGTCAAGTAGTGGTGTGGCTATAAAAGAGAAATATGAGAGATCCTTATGGTGGTGAAAATGTTCTGTATCTTGACTGTATCGCTACCAATATTCCAGTTGTGACACTGGCAACACATTACCCTTGAGGGAATCTGGGTAAAGGGTACACAGGACCTCTCTGTATTATTCCTTACAATTGCATGTGAGTCTACCATTTTCTGAAAATGAAACGTTTAATTAAAATATTACCTGTGTGGTTTTTCTCTCATCTAAATCCTGATTGATGCAACACACTTCATCAAATTGGGGAATTTCTCTTTTCTTCCTAGTTTTATGAGAATTTTAGTTAGAATAGGTGTTGATTTTGCCAACTGCTTTTTTTTTTTTTTGCATTTATTGAAAGCAATCATATGGTTTTTCTTCTTTTTTGGTGAATTACATTATTTGATTTTAGAACATTAAGCCAATGTTTCATTCATGAGATAAATACTACTTCATGATGATATATTAATTCTTTTACACACTGCTGAAAAAATTTGCTAATACTTGCTTAGGAATTTTGTCTACATTTATGAAATGTCTTTCAGACACCTATGAAAGTGATCAGTGTTATTAGCTTTAAAAATTAAAAGAGACTTGAGCAAAAGTAATAAAATATTAAAATTTGATAAGCCTGGATGGTGGGTAAATAGTAATTTGTTATTTATTTTCTATACTTTTCTGCTTTCTTTTCATTCTTTCAATTAAACAATCCTTGGTTGCAGTTTAGAAAACAGATTCAGAGGACAGATTGAGGACATAAAAACTGGGTTCTGTATGCTATTAGGATCACAGAGGTAGGATAGCTTTGTGTAACCTCTTCACATAGCCTAACACACAGTTGTGCTGTGCTGTGCTAAGTGGCTTCAGTCGTTTCCAACTTCCAACTCTTTGCAACCCTACGGACCCTAGCCCACCAGGCTTCTCTGTCCATCAGATTCTCCAGGCAAGAGTACCGGAGTGGGTTGCCATTCCCTTCTCCAGGGGATCTTCCTGACCCAGGGATCAAACCTGCATCTCTAAAGTCTCCTGCTTTGGCAAGCAGGCTCTTTACCATTAATGCCACCTGGGTACTCAGTAAAAATTTATTGAGGGGCTTCCCAGGTGGCCTGAGTGGTAAAAACCCGACTGCCAATGTAGGAGACATAAGAGACTCAGGGTCAATCCCTGGATCCGGAAGATCCCCTAGAGGAGGGCATGGGAACCCATTCCAGTATTCTTGCCTAGAGAATCCCATGGACAGAGGAGTGTGGTGAGCTACAGACCATAGGGTCACAAAGAGTTGGACATGACTGAAACAACTTAACACACATACACACACACACACACGTTTATTGAATGAATTTAGATTTGTTTAAATCACACTTCAATACAACATAATGGATACTGTGAGCCAGATCCACCCTCAGGATCTAGTCAGTCATCCCCCCAGTTTCTGGGGGTAGTTGCTCATAAATCCAAATTCCTCCCAGGGAATTGCCCTCTTTGAAAGGAAAGAGTCTTGCCAAAAGTCACAGTACCTCTCCAGATACAGCCTCAATCACTTATCAATGCAAGGATATAAATTTCTCACTCCCTTCCTCATTTTGGAATAATTCTGAAAGGTCATCCCAGGCTCAGAGCATTCTTCAGGATTGGCAGAGGCTTCTGATGAGATAATTTCACAACTCAACCTCTCTTACTGACCAATCCTGCTTCCATCACTCCATTACAAGCTTGGTCTTGACAGTAACTTCTCCCCAGCCCACCCCAGTTAACTTCTTGAATGTTAATCTCACTCTTCCACAGGGAACTCCACTCAGGATACACATTATCCTATTTTACTTTTCTTTTCATAGCAGTTATCAATATGTGCAATAACTTTATTTATTTAATACTGTAATATTTGCTTATTGCTTGCTGTAAGAATGTACGAGTTACAGGGCAGATTTTTTGTTTTCCATACAGGGTGCACTGCTATATCAAGCACCTAGGGCAGGGCCTGCAGAACACCATTAGGCCCTAAATACTGGTTGTTGGACTGAATTAAATGAGACACACCTTGCATTGCATTCAATATCACAGTAATCCAAGTCTGTGCCCCAACCAGTAATACTGAAGAAGCTGAATGGTTCTATGAAGACCTACAAGACCTTCTAAAACTAACACCCAAAAAAGATGTCCTTTTCATTATAGGGGACTATATGCAAAAGTAGGAAGTCAAGAAATACCTGGAGTAACAGGCAAATTTGGCCTTGGAGTGCAGAATGAAACAGGGCAAAGGCTAATAGAATTTTGCCAAGAGAATGCACTGGTCATAGCAAACACCCTCTTCCAACAACACAAGAGACAACTCTACATATGGACATCACCAGATTGTCAATACCAAAATCAGATTGATTATATTCTTTGCAGCCAAAGATGGAGAACCTCTATACAGTCAGCAAAAACAAGACCAGGAGCTGACTGTGGCTCAGATCATGAACTCCTTATTGCCAAATTCAGACTTAAATTGAAAAAAAGTAGGGAAAAGCACTAGAACATCCAGGTATGACCAAAATCAAATCCCTTACGATAATACAGTGGAAGTGAGAAATAGATTCAAGGGATTAGACCTGATAGACAGAGTGTCTGAAGAACACTGGAGGTTTTCCATGAACAATGGACAGAGGTTTGTGACATTGTACAGGAGGCAGTGATTAAGACCATCCCCAAGAAAAAGAAATGCAAAAAGGCAAAATGGTTGTCTGAGGAGGCCTTACAAATAGCTGAGAAAAGAAGAGAAGAGAAAGGCAAAGGAGAAAAGGAAAGATATACCCATTTGAAAGCAGACTTCAAAAGAAAAGCAAGGAGATAAAAAAGCCTTGTTCAGCAATCAATGCAAAGAAATAGAGGAATACAATAGAATGGGAAAGACTAGAGATGTCTTAAAGAAAATTAGAGATACTAAGGGAACATTTCATGCAAAGATGGTCACAATAATGGACAGAAATTGTATGCAGCTAACAGAAGCAGAAGATATTAAGAAGAGGTGGCAAGAATACACAGAAGAACTGTACAAAAAAGATCTTCACGACTCAGATAATCACAATGGTGTGATCATTCACCTAGAGCCAGACATCCTGGAATGTGAAGTCAAGGGGGCCTTAGGAAGCATCACTACGAACAAAGCTAGTGGAGGTGATGGAATTCCAGCTGAGATATTTCAAATCCTAAAAGATGACACTATTAAAGTGCTGCACTCAACATGCCAGCAAATTCAGAAAATTCAGCAGTGGCCACAGGACTGGAAAAGGTCAGTTTTCATTCCAATCCCAAAGAAATGCAATGCCAAAGAAAGTTCAAACTACCGCACAATTGCATTCATCTCACACACTAGCAAAGTAATGCTCAAAATTCTCCAAGCCAGGCTTCAACAGTACGTGAACCATGAACTTCCAGATGTTCAAGCTGGATTTAGAAAAGGCAGAGGAACCAGATTTCAAACTGCCAACATCTGCTGGGTCATTGAAAAAGCAAGAGAGTTCCAGAAAAACATCTACATCTGCTTCATTCACTATGCTAAAGCCTTTGACTGTGTGTATCACAACAAAGGTGGAAAATTCTTAAAGAGATAGGAATACCAGACCACCTTACCTGCCTCCTGAGAAATCTGTATGCAGGTCAAGAAGCAACAGTTAGAACCGGACATGGAACAACAGATTGGTTCCAAATTGGGAAAGTAGTAGTCAAGGCTGTATATAGTCACCCTGCTTATTTAATTTCTATGCAAAGGACATAATGGGAAATGCCGGGCTGAATGAAGCACAAGCTGGAATCAAGATTGCTGGGAGAAATATCAATATATGCATCTCAGATATGCAGATGACACCACTCTTACGGCAGAAAGTGAAGAGGAACAAAAAAGCCTCTTGATGAAAGTGAAAGAGGAGAGTGAAAAGGTTGGCTTAAAACTCAACATTCAGAAAACTAAGATCATATCCAGTCCCATCACTTCATGGCAAATAGCTGGGGAAACAATGGAAACAGTGACAGACTTTGTTTTTCGGGGCTCCAAAATCACTGCAGATGGTGACTGCAGCCATGAAATTAAAAGAAGCTTGCTCCTTGGAAGAAAAGCTATGACCAACCTAGACAGCATATTAAAAAGCAGAGACATTGCTTTGCCAACAAAGGTCCATATAGTCTAAGCTATGGTTTTTCCAGTAGTCATGTATGGATATGACAGTTGGACTATAAAGAAAGCTGAGTGCTGAAAAATTGATGCTTTTGAACTGTGGTGTTGGAGAAGACTCTTGAGAGTCCCTTGGACTGCAAGGAGAGCCAACCAGTCCATCCTAAAGGAAATCGTCCTAAATATTCATTGGAAGGACTGATGTTGAAGCTAAAACTCCAATACTTTGGCCACCTGATGCGAAGAACTGAGTCATTGGAAAAGACCCTGATGCTGGGAAAGATTGAAGGCAGGAGGAGAAGGGGACAACAGAAGATGAGATGGTTGGATGGCATCACAGACTCGATGGACATGAGTTTGAGCCGTTTTCTGGAGTTGGTGATGGACAGAGAAGCCTGGCTTGCTGCTGCCCATGGGGTCGCAAAGGGTCGGACACGACTGAGCGACTGAATTGAATTGACCTTACAATTAGGTATCAAAACACTCTCTCAACAGCCAGTAACAAGCATCTAGGGGCGGAGGCTCCGAGTCCCCGCCCCTCCCGGCCCACCCCCTAGGCCCAGAAAGGAGGCGGAGCCCCGCAGAGGCTGCGGCGGGCGAAATGCTGCAACCGGCGGTACGCCTGGTGTGGCTGAGTCAGGTTCCCTACGCCGAGCTGCTGGCGTTGCAGCAGCGATGGCTGCTGCGGCTGCAGGCCGAGCCAGGGCCCGAGGCGGGTGCGCTTCTGCTTTGCGAGCCCGCGGGGCCCGTGTATACCACCGGGTTGCGCGGCGGCCTGACGTCCGAGGATACGGCCCGACTGCGGGCCTTGGGTGCCGAGGTGCGCCCCCTTGGCCGGGGCGGCCTAGCCACCTTCCACGGCCCGGGCCAGCTGCTGTGCCACCCGGTACTCGACTTACGACCCCTCGGCCTGCGCCTGCGCGCCCACGTGGCCGCGCTGGAGGCGTGCGCGGTGCGACTGTGCGAGCTCCTGGGCCTACCCGGCGCCCGCGCGCGGCCCCCACCTTACACCGGAGTTTGGCTGGGCGAGCGCAAGATCTGCGCGATCGGTGAGCGCTTCGGGGCGGGGCCTGGAGGGGCCGGACCAATGGTGGTGAGGGCAGAGCGGGCGGGTGTCACTGGCGCGGGCTTTGAATCATCTGCCCACTGCCTTTAAGAGTTTCTAAGGCTCTCCTCACTGATATCTTCAGAACCAGGTCACTTCGGAGGTCACGTAGTTCAACACACTCATTTTTAGAAATGGAGAGACAATGAGAAGTGAGTTGCCAGGTTACTTCACAGTATCTGGACTATAAGGGTGAAAATTTTTTTTATACTTTTTTTTTTAAACAGTGGAATCTTTGTAAGGACATTTCTGTAATGTTCATAGTAAGTGCAGCCACTGTGGAGCCACAGGCGTCTCCTCTCATTTTGTCCCGCTCCCCTGATCTGTGTACAACCTCTTGGGTGCTCTAGAAACAGAGTTGGAAAATCAGTGGTCTGGTCCAGTTTCTTCATCTCACTGAGGGCCATCATGAAGCCTGGGGAGGGAGGGTGTCGATTCTAAGAGCCGTTGGTTTGCCTTGCAGGTGTCCGCTGTGGAAGGCACGTTACGTCCCACGGCCTGGCGCTGAACTGTTCTACGGACCTCACGTGGTTTGAGCACATTGTGCCCTGTGGGCTGGTTGGGACAGGCGTCACTTCCCTGAGTGAGGAGCTCCAGAGACATGTCACTGTGGATGAAGTAATACCACGTTTCCTTGAGGCCTTTAAAGAGACCTACAAGTGCACGTTGACCTCAGAGGACAGCCCCAGCTGAAGGGCGTTTATATTATCTCACCCTGGAGGTCTTGCCTTGGAAAGCACCGCACCAGACTTGGAGTCACTGAAACCCAGATTCTAGAACTGGCCCTGTCATTCACACATCATGAGACTGTGGGCAGATCATGAGCTCTGGGCCCTTGGTTCCATGTGTATACGGTTTATTTATATCTTCCCAACCTACCTCAGATATAGATATGAAAACATTGTGAAAAGCATAAATATAAGGCATTAGTACTTCTGTCGACACCCATTTCTCAGCTAAGAAAAATTCAGGTATCATAGAGTGTCATTTCTCAAATATTTCCTCGGTACTGTATTAAATTGGGAAGTCTGGGCTCCAGTTCCTTTGATTGTTGTAAGAATCATTTTTCAGCATCATCCAGGTGAAGGTGATGTGATGTGGATTTTTTTTTTCATTCTTAGACCTGGGAGCTTTCTGCAATAACAGGGAAAAGGAAAGGCTTCTTTAAAGAGTAATATGGGATTCTGTCTTCCTGGGTTGGATTCCTCAAGCCTGATGGCTTTTTTAGTTAAGTAACCTGAGTTAGGCCAAAGGCTAGGGGAAAGAGAATAATAATTTCTGACCCTGTACAAATGCCAAAAATAGAAGGTTGTTTTTTAATATGAGATCTCTATAAAGGTTGTATGTTAATTATAACAAGCCATCCCAAAGCTTAATGACTTAAAAGAATAAACATTTATTATCTCATATACTGTGGTTTGGAAATTTGGGAGAAGCTTAGCTGAGTGGTTCTGGGTTAAGGTCTCTTCTGAGACGCAATCAAGATGTCAGCTGTCGAGGGACTTCTCTGGTTCTCCAGTGGTTAAGACTCGGTGCTGCCAATGCAGGGGCCACAGGTTCGACCCCTGGCTGGGGACCTAAGATCCCACATGCTACACTGCGCAGCCAAAAAATTAATTAAAAAAAAAAAAAATAGATGTTAGCCGGGGCAGCTCTCATCTGAAGGCTTGACTAAGGCTATGGAATCAGCTTCCAGGATGACTGACTCACATGCTTGGTTGGTACTGGTTATTAACAGGAGGCCTTAATTCCTCTTCACTCTATGTTGTTCAGTCGCTCAGTAGTATCTGACTCTTTTCGACCCCCCATGGACTGCAGCATACCAGGCTTCCCTGTCCATCACCAACTATCAGAGCTTGCTCAAACTCACGTCCATTGAGTCGATGATGCCATCCAACCATCTTGTCCTCTATTGTCCCCATCTCCTGCCTTCAGTCTTTCCCAGGATCAGGATATTTTCCAAGGAGTCAGCTCTTTGCATCACATGACCAAAGTATTGGAGCTTTAGTTTCAGCGTCAGTCCTTCCAATAAATATTTAGGATTTATTTCCTTTAGGATTGATTGGTTTCATCTCTTTGCAGTCCAAGGGGCTTTCAAGATTCTCCTCTAATACCACAGTTCAAAAACATCAATTCTTTGACACTCAGCTTTCTTCATGGTCCAGCTCTCACATCCATACATGCTACTGGGAAAACCATAGCTTTGACCAGACGGACCTTTGTTGGCAATGTCTCTGCTTTTTTAATAAGCTGTCTAGGTTGGTCATAGCTTTTCTTCCAAGGAGCAAGCGTCTTTTAATTTCATGGCTGCAGTCCATCTGCAGTGATTTTGGAGCCCCCCAAAATAAAGTCTGTTACTGTTTCCTTTGTTTCTCCATCTGTTTGCCTTGAAGTGATGAAACCGGATGCCATAATCTTCATTTTTTGAATGTTGAGCTTTAAGACTCTTTAGTTCCTCTTCACTTTCTGCCATAAGGGGGGGTGTCATATGCATATCTGAGGTTTTTTATATTTCTCCTGGCTATCTTGATTTCATTTTGTGCTTCATCTAGCCTGACATTTCGCATAATGTCCTCTGCCATAGAAGTTAAATAAGCAAGGTGACTATATACAGCTTTGTTGTACTCCTTTCCGAATTTGGAACATGGAACCAGTTTGTTGTTCCATGTCTGGTTCTGTTGCTTCTTGACCTACATACAGGTTTCTTAGGAGGCAGGTAAGGTGGTCTGCTATTCCCATCTCTTTAAGAATTTTCCACAGTTTGTGGTGATCCACACAGTCAAAGGCTTTAGCATAGTCAATGAAGCAGATGTAGATGTTTTTCTGGAACTCTCTTGCTTTTTCTGTGATCCAACAAATGTTGGCAATTTGAAATCTAGTTCCTCTGCCTTTTCTAAATCCAGCTTGAATATCTGGAAGTTCATGGTTCACATACTGTTAAAGCCTGGCTTGGAGAATTTTGAGCATTACTTTGCTAGTGTGTGAGATGAATGCAATTGTGCAATAGTTTGAATATTCTTTGGCATTCGCTTTCTTTGGGATTAGAATGAAAACTGACTTTTTCCAGTCCTATGGCCACTGCTGAGTTTTCCAAATTTGCTGGCATATTGAGTGAAGCACTTTCACAGCATCATCTTTTAGGATTTGAAACAGCCCAGCTGGAATTCCATCACCTCCACTATCTTTGTTCATAGTGATGCTTCCTAAGGCCCACTTGACTTTGCAGTCCAAGATGTCTGGCTGTAGGTGAGTGATCACACCATCGTCTTTAACTGGGTCATTAAGATCTCTTTTGTATAGTTTTTCTGCTTATTTTTGCCACCTCTTCTTAATATCTTCTGCTTCTGTTAGGTCCATAGCATTTCTATCCTTTATTATGCACATCTTTGCATGAAATGTTCCCTTGGTATCTAATTTTATTGAAGAGATCTCTAGTCTTTCCCATTCTATTGTTTTCCTATATTTCTTTGCATTGGTCACTGAGGAAGGCTTTCTTATCTCTCCTTGATAATCTTTGAAACTCTGCATTTAGATGGGTATATCTTTCCTTTTCTCCTTTGCCTTTCTTTTCTTTTCTCAGCTATTTCTAAGCCCTCCTCAGACAACCACTTTGCCTTTCGCATTTCTTTTTCACGGGGATGGTTTCACTTTATAGGACTGCTTGAATATTCTCATTGCCTGGCAACTGGCTTTCCCCAGAGCGAGTGATGCCAGAAAGAGACAAGGTAGAAGCCACAGTGTCTTTTTTGACCCAGCATTGGAAGTCACACAGTCATTCCTGCAGTCTCCTAATATGTGAGCCCTATTTATTCAGTATGGCAGGGACTACACAAGGGTGATAGGAGGTGTAGATCATTAAGGGCCATCTTGGAGACTGGCTACCACAGGCAGTTAGGGTAGAAGGAGCCTTGAATAAGAAGTCAGGCAACCTCAGTTCCAGTCCTGGCTGTGTAAAACAGTAACCAACAACATTCAAGATGGCAGCTGCTTCCTGCGGACTGCAGGGAACAGAGCTCCCTGCTGTTGATTGACGTGTACTGGAGGTAAGCCACCAAGTGTTCATTTGTGCCACAACTAGTGAAGCCCTCACGCTTTAGAGCCCATACTCCACAACAAGAGGAGCCACCACCATGAGAATCCTGCTCGCTGCAACTAGAGAAAGCTCTCGCACAGAAGTGAAGACCCAGAGCGATCATAAATAAATGAATAAATAGTTAAGATGGTAAATTAAAAATCCAAGAGTGGAGCTGCAGCTGGCTCCTGAACAAAACCAGAACTTGTAGTCCTTAGGAACCCACATGATCTCTTCTGTTCTCCGCTGTGCTTCCTGGTGTGTTTGCTTCATTCTGTCTTACTCCAGTTCAGCTTTCTCTGTTTCCCAGACCATGTGGTAGAAGATGGCTTCTGCTGCTGTTACCCATGTATGTTGGAGTAAAGTCAAGGAAAATCCCCAGGTTTCTGGATGCTAGAGGTATTGCTGGAACAGAGAACACTGGATGATGACAAAGTTTGGGGAGGATGATAATGAGTTTAGTTTTTGATGAATCAAGGTTGAGATACTTGTGGAAGATGCATGTGGAGAGGCCCAGTTGGGTCTGTGGATCCAGAGCACAGCTGTCATGAGTGACAGTTTATGTCTGGAAGCCCAAAGAGAGTAGGGGAGGGCAGAGGGCTGATAAGTGTGAGGTGCAGGCCAAGGAGACCGAGAAGCAGTCTAGGCAGAGACGTAGCACGGGACCCAGAATGAGGCAATACGCCGATCTCATTCACTCTTCTGGCTGCATAGCAAAATAGGGAGGTTTATTTTACAGATGAAAAAACTGGCTTGGGAGGCTGAGTGACTTCTATGAGGTCATGCACTCAGGGGCAGAGTCAGTCCCTGGCTCCTAAGCTGGGTCTTTCCGCTCTTGCACAGCTGTCTCTGAAGGGTGAGCAGGGAGAGCCAAGGAGGTCGCTGGGCCTGTGGAACGGGGTCAGCCCACTGCTGCGGGTTCCCGACTCTCCTTCCTTCCTGGTCAGAGCCCACCTCCGGTTTCCCACCGGGGCCCTTCCTCAAGGAAGGAAGCGAGGCATACGAAGGAGGGTAGTTAACACCCTGGCTTTCCCACCTCCAAAAAGTCTCTCCTTGTTTATGCAGAGTCTTTTCCTCATAAATAAACAAACTTTCCAGAGTCTGGTAAATGAGTGCTAAGTGCGAGGACGTGACCAACTGCAGTGACTTTTCCAGCATCTTGTTCCTCAGCGAGGCTGGCAGGAAACCAAACGGGACCTGCTCTGGCAGGTGACCAGGTGCACCTGGCTTCATGAAGAGAGCCTCTTTCTAAAACCTTTATGGAAATCAGATATTTGCAATCAAAATGTGATTTTTTTCACTAAATTGTAATTTACATATTATCACACCATATTATACTAACTATACAGTTTTAAAAAACAATAAAAATTTCACTCCCACCTAAAAAGCATCCTCTCCATTTGTGTGTGTTTCCAGCACTTGATCATGAGCCGACATCTTTTATTATTCTAGCCCATTATTCTGTCTTATAATTCTATTATTATAAAGTATTACATGGAAAAAATTTTGTATACTCTTTTAAACCAAAAATAATATTATAAACATTTTCCCACATTACCAGATAATCTTTATATTTTTAATGTCGTAATCTTATTTTTATTTCTTTTAAAACAAATCTTCTAAAAAATATATCGGTAATACATGCACATGGAATAAAGTTAAAAGGTACAAGCAGGCTTTCCTGGTGGTTCAGTGGTTAAGGCTCCAAACTCTCAATGCAGGGGGCACGGATTTGATCCCTAGTCAGGGAACTGAGATTCCCACATGCTGCATGGGCAGCCAGATAAATAAAAGGTACAAAACTCTATTACTAAATTGTAAGTCTTATTCCTATCCCTTTTCCCTGTAAACTCAGGCCCTTTCCTAGAGGCTTAAATGAAGGTAAATGTCTCATTTATACTCTTCACATGTATTTTATACATTTCTAGGCATACATGCATTTTCATGTGGTAGCATACTATACACACATCCCTGTACTTTGGAGATTGCATCAGGTCAGTATATAAAGAACATCCTCATTTCAAAAATGACTATGGAGTATTCTATTCAGTGGATTTATCATGACTTATGTATCTAATCCCCCATTAGCAATGTTTAGATTATCACTAATTCTTTCTTTTACAACTAAAGCTACAGTGAGAATCTAGGACTTCCTTGGGGTCCAGTGGCTAAGACTCCGAGCTCCCAGTGCAGGGGGCCTGGGTTTGATCCCTAGTTAAGGAACTAGCTCCCACGTGCCACAGAAAAGATCCCGCATGCCACAGTGAAGATCAGAGATGCCATGTGCCACAACTAAGACCTGGTGCAGCCAGATAAAAATAAGTGTGTGTGTGTGTATATCTGCATTTTGTAACGCATGTGGTGAGCACAGAGTTTGCGTGTCTAGAAGTGATTTTCTGAGTCAAAGGATATGTGCATTTTTATTACATATTGTCATACTGCCTTCCATAAAACTTGCTAATTTATATTCCCATCAGCAATGTACAATGCCTGTTGTATTTGAATTTTAACTGTTTTAGCATCTTAGAGTTTTTCATCATTGAAGTTTTTTATCATAAAATCTTTCTAATGTACAGCAGTGAATCCCATCATTCGGGTAAAACAATCAACTCATGACCAGTCTTAGCTTATCTAAACCTGGGCCCATTTCCTGCCTCCTCCCTGGATTATTGTGAAGCAAATCACAGATACCATATAAAATATAAAATATTTCAGTATGTATTCTCAAAAGATAAGGACTCAAAAAATAACCACAATATATTAACACATGTAAAAAATACATCTTCAATATCAACAAATATTCAATTAATACTCAGATCTCTCTCTCTCTTCACCCCTCCCTCTTTCTAATAGGTGATTTGTTCAAACCAGAATTGAAACAGTCTACACACTGACTTTGGTTCATAAGGCTCATAAATGTCTCTTAAGTCTCTTTTCACCTATAGGTTCCTCCTCCCTCTTTTGAAAATCTTTTCCTCCTGTATTTCCCGAAGATTCAAAAGTAGATCCTGATATTTGGTCTGATTCAGATATGATTTTTTTTCTTTTTTTAGCAAGCCTGCTTCATAGGTGATGGTGTGTTTTTACATCAAGTGGCACACAGGATCTGTTTTGGGTTTTGTTTTTTTTTTTTCCCTCTTTCTTGTGATAGCTAGACCCTAAATCTATTATTTTAGTGAAAGTGAAAGTCACTCAGTTATGTCTGACATTTTGAGACCCCACAGACTATACAGTCCATGGAATTCTCCAGGCCAGAATACTGAAGTGGGTAGCCTTTCCCTCCTCCAGATCTTCCCAACCCCTGATTCTATCATTCCATCTTCATTTACCGGTAGGAATATGTCTATAGAACTGGCAGTTTCAAAAGAACTCAATATGACCTGTAGCATTAGTGTTATCAATATTAGCATTTTATTAGCTTATTGTTTTGTCCATTTTCATTAAAATGTGTACTTAAACACTGTATAAAAGAGTAGCTTTTACAGCTGCCTTGAAGTTTAAACTGAGTTTAAATTTGAATCATATTTAGATTATTAGCACTGAGTACTTCCTTTAAAAAAGGGGGTTCATACATCATTCAAGTTCAAGAGACACTAGCATAAGGCTACATTTACAGTGTTACATTTTTTCAATTTACCTAAACTGTGAGCTTTTTTAAGCCAGAGACTCTTTGTTTTGTTTTGTCTTTGTATCCTAGCATGTGAAAGGAAACAGTGGTTCAGTGACTTGTAATTATGAGGAATTCCCTGTAGACTCCCTTCAGTCCTTCTGTTGACAGACGTCAGTGTCCATTCTATAAAGTGGTCATCCCAGCCCCACTCACACAGCCCCAGAGGTAGAGCTTTCTTTATAGTTCCGATTGTTAGAAAGTTTCCTCATCCCAAACTGAAACCTGCCCCGAAGCGTCATAATTCTGCCCTCCTGCAAGTCCTCTTCTGAGAGCCCTTCCCTGGCTGTACCCTGCACCCCCATCCTTGGTTCCAAGTCTGAGCCTGTCCAGACTGTGAGCTCCCCAGGCAGGGACTATGGCTGTATCACCCATGACCCCCTCAGGACCAGCCCAAGGCCTCACATGCAGATGCCCAGTAATGCCTGTTGAGTCAGCACATGAGCTCTATCCTAAGAGCAGTCTCATCTTCTCATTACACTTTCCTGATTTTTCTGCTCTTCATAAAATGTGGCCTCCAGACTCTACCCTACTGCCCTCATCTCAACAGGCTCCACTTGGCTAACATGCCCTTAACCTGTGTTGCTTGAAGATAACACGCCTGGTGTGGTCTGGTCAGTGCGTGGTGTGTACTGGGGACACGGAGATATATCAGACTTGGTTCCTGTCTTCAAGCAGTGTCACTGGGGACTGCGGACTTGGAGACACATCACACTTGGCTCCTGTCTTCAAGGAGCTCACAGCTTTGTGGAGGAGACACACCAGTAAAGCATGTTCACAGCAACCAGTTATAAGGACCATGAGAGAAGTTTGCATGTGTACTGTGGAACACAGAAGAGAGTAATCTTAACAGGGAACAGGGGAAGAAAAGGCTCGAGTGACTCCTAGGTTGTAAGTAAGAGAACAATCTAGCTCTAACTCAAAGAAAAACAGTATCTTAGATCTGGTAACTAAAGAGTCTGGGGATAGACATTAGCACAGATTCATCCCTGGAGTAGGAAATAGCAACCCACTCCAGTATCTTGCCTGGGAAATCCCATGGACGGAGGAGGGAGCCGGTCAGGCTTTCTTCACCCCTTTCTTCACTTTCTTCACCTTCTCTTTCACCCATTGCCCGAGGAGACTGAAAAGGAACGGGAGGATCCCACCCATCTGACTGTTGCCACCGCCTCTGCTTGCTCCTCCCACTTGCCCCACAAATGCTCACACACTTCTTCACCTATCAAGGGCCTCACCTCCTTGCTCTTGAGCTTCCATCTGGGTTGGTGCATAAAGAGGCACCATAGGGTGGAAAGAGACAGAATGGAGGGAAAGGAGGGGGGTTCCTACATGACGTCACAGTCCCACCCTGGCTACCCTCCTTGGGTTCCAGTAAACCCACCCGACCCTGGCCCTCCAAACCTAGCAATGCTTTCCCTCCTCACTGTTGCTACCAGACCTCCTTCCATTCCCTGTCAAGTTCCTAAATCCGCCTTCATGCTTTCTTCAAAGTATCTAGTTGCAGAGTGCCATCTGACTCCTGCCAGAATGCTGACTTAAACACAGCCCTGATTTGCAGTCAGAGGCTGGACTGGGAGCATGCTATGCCCTGCGAGATGTTCGATGCCAGCAAGGAGTTCCTGTTATTCAGCTCAATTTCACCCCTCTAGCTCAACCCACATGGGCACAGGGCTATGCTAAGCATAACTTTACAGTCATTACTTAATCATCACAGCAAATAACAAACCCATAAAGTTGTATTGCTTGCTGACTGTGTTCTGAGAAGAAGAAATTGGCTCAGATGAAGATTCGCCCAAGTTCATACAGTTAGCTGGAGGCAGGTCCATGATTTGCACTTAAAGTCTGGGTTCCAAAGACTGTACAATAAACAGCACTCCTATTGTAGGGGAAAGAATCACTTTCTACTGGCTTTATTCACAAAATATAGTGTATACATGGAACAGCAGGCAGACCATCTTGTTACCACAAAATGGGATCCTGCCTGAACATGGAACATCAGTGAGAAAAGCAGAGCCCAAAGATGCAAAAAGACGGATTCCTGAAAATATCATCTGAGCTTCTGGATCCAGCTATGCCTGAAGCTACATATGTCAGGATATTAAAATTTTGTGCCACGTGCTCAGTCATGTCTGACTCTTTGCAGTCCCACGGACTGCAGCCTGCCAGTCTCCTCTGTATGGGAATTTTCAGGCAAGAATGCTGGAGTGGGTTGCCATTTCCTCCACCAGTGGATCTTCCTGACCCAGGGATTAAATCAATGTCCCCTGCATCTCCTGCATTGGCAGGCAAATTCTTACCACTTACGAGCTGATAAATTCCCTTTCCTACCTAAGTCAATTTGCATCGGGTTTTCTGTCTGTTATAGCTAAGATTCCTAATTGATACACCTACCTCCTCTATAAACTTTAGTCCTGACTGAACCCACATTCTTCTGCATTCACATAGCCCTTATTGTTTAAACCATTCAAAAGTCCACATTTATACAACCATGAGTGCACGTGCCCTTTTAATTTTTGAAAACATTTTTGCCCATGTTGCATGACTTGCAGATTCTTAGTTCCTTGACCAGGGATTGAACCTATGCCCTTGGCAATGAGAGCAAGGATTCCTAACCACTGGACTGCCAGGAAATTCCCAATAGTTATTCTTTATGAAACACTTGCTATGTGCCAGGTACCAGGTGAAGCGCTTTAAATATAATATCTTACCGTAATCCACACAACTATAAGATGCAGTTGTTTTTATACCCATTCTACAGATAGTTCCCTAAGACTCAGAGGGGTTAAGCTCTTACAGCTGATATTAATAATTGGCAGGGCTAGGATTCAAACCCAGCTCCACCAGACCCCAGAAGCTGTGTTCTTCACCACTGTTCTACCTTGCCGGCCAGGACCCGGCTTGTGTGAGGGTGAAGTGGAGAGAAGAGGCCACTGAGATGTTCAGTCTCCTGACACTGCACCTTGCTCCACCTCCTCCAGAGCTCTTTTTACTGCTTTTTGCTGCCTGCAGAGGCAGGAGAATGGTTAAGCTCAGAAGGAGAAGACAGGGACTTCCCTGGTGGTCTAGGGGCTAAGACTCCACGGTCCCAAGGCAGGGGGCCCAGGTTTGATCCCTGGTCAGGGACCTAGATCCAACACACTGCAACTAAAGATCCCGCTTGCTGAATCTAAGACCTGGTGCAGCTAAATATGTATATATAGAAAAGAAAAGAATGAGAAGACAAGTGTTCTGCAGGTTAAACTGACAGGCCAAAATGAGACAAGATCGCGGAAGCACAGACACAGGCTCCTGATGAGTAATGGAATAAAAGAACTTGATGTGACGGTTAAACTTCCTCTGTGATTCATGCTGTATTTTCCTTGGTAACCCAGGCTTCTGAGACTGTTGACGACGGATATCGTCCATGCTCATCCTCCCTCCCAAACGCTGTCCCCCACCTCCTAGATAGACACTGACTTATATCCTGGGTATTCCATGGTGAAAAAGACATACCTGGTCTGTGTTCTTATAGTGCTTACAGTCCAGCAGGAAAGACAGACCCCAAATCAGTACACGAAAGTGAAAAAAGTGAAGTCGCTCAGTTGTGTTTGACTCTGTGACCCCGTGGACTGTAGTTCCCCAGGCTCCTCTGTCCATGGGAATCTCAGGCAAGAATACTAGAGTGGGTTGCCATTTCCTTCTCCAGGGGATCTTCCCGACCCAGGGATTGAACCTAGGTCTCCAGCACTGCAGGCAGACTATTTACTATCTAAGCCACCAGGGAAGTCAAATCAGTACATAGATAAAGAGAAAACTGGGTTGAGTCCTATGAAGAAAACAAACAGGGGACTGGATGGATGATGGTTCCATTGACCAAGAGATAGACGACTCAAGGAAGCCAGGGAAGAGGTCACAAGTTCCAGTCCCAAAAAGTTATCCAAACAGAGACTTTACGTAGGTAGTTACATATAAGAGTCTAGCATTCAGAGGAGAGAGTTCTGGCCAAGAGGTTGAAAGAGCATCAGCTTCTCTCAGGTTCTATTCCTTCCTGGAAGCTTTCCCTGATAACATAATTCTGAGTGATCTTTCTCTTCATTACTTTTATTCATTCATTTATTCAAAAAGTTCTCAGTAAGGTCTACTCTGTGCAGACTCCATGTTAGCTTAGTGCCCTTAAGGAGCTTATATTCTAGGTGTGGAGTCAACAAATAAAGTAGGCAACTAAAAGTACTGTGTTCAAGGGAGGTGCAGGGGGCTGTAGGAGAATGACCTTCTGCATCAGCCAGGTCCGGCAGGAAGCAGATGGCCTTCTCACGCCGGTAATTTGAGGAGGTCCTATTCAAATAGGTGGGCAGGGAGTAGGGAAATCACAAAGTGTTGTGAAGTACCCTGGATCTTGAAACATTTGGACATCACTACCACCCAAGGCCTGAAGGGGAGCAGGAAGGAGGTGGTAATAGAAATTCAGAGAAGAAAAGAGTACTGAGATAGGACTGACTGGCGGGAGCTGTGACCTTCACTTGAGGGATGCAGCAAGAACAACAGTAGCCATATATATCCCATCACTTCGTGGCAAATAGATAGGGAAAAAGTGGAAACAGTGATAGACTTTATTTTCTGAGGCCCCAAAGTTACTGCAGACAGTGACTGTAGCCATAAAATTAAAAGACGCTTGCTCCTTGAAAGAAAAGCTGTGACAAACCTAGACAGCATGTTAAATTAAAGGAGACATAACTTTGCCGATAGAGGTCTGTATAGTCAAAGCTGTAGTTTTTCCAGTAGTCATGTATGGATGTGAGAGCTGGATGATAAAGAAGGCTGAGTACCAGTGAATTGATGCTTTCAAATTGTGGTGTTGGACAAGACTCTTGAGAGTCTCTTGAACTGTCAGGAGATCAAACCAGTCAATCCTAAAGGAAATCAACCCAGAATATTCATTGGAAGGACTGATGCTAAAGTTGAAGGTCCAGTATTTTGGCCACCTGATACAAAGAGCTGACTCACTGAAAAAGACCCTGACGCTGGGAAAGATTGAGGATGACAGAGGAAGTGATGGTTGGATGACATCACCAAGTCTATAGACATGAGTTTTAGCAGATTCCAGGAGATGATGAAGGACAGGGGAGCCTGGTGTGCTGCAATCCATGGGATCGCAAAGCACTGGACATGACTTAGTGACTGAACAACAACATATATATAAATATATATGTGTCTGTGTGTATGTAAATATACATATGTGTATGTATGTATATATATATATAAATTTTTTTTTAAAAATTTTTTATTTTTGACCACATTCAGGATCTGTTACCCAACCAAGGATCAAACCTGTGCCCCCTGCAGTGAAAGAATGGAATCTTAATCACTGGACCATCAGGAAAATCCCTATTTTTTAAAGTTAAGTGTTGATAGATTAGCTGATGTTAGGTGTTATTGGAAAGCAAGGCAGGGAAGGGCTTTGGGGAGGTCAGGAAAAGGGAGGGATTAGAATTTGTAAATAGATGGTCAGGGAAGGCCTCACTAAGAAGGTGGCATTTAAACAAAGTCTTGAGGTGTATCTCGAGATGAATCTTCAGTTGGCCCACTCCACTCCCTCACCCCCCCTGTTTCAAGGTCCTGGCCTTGTCCCCAGCCTCTCTGGATTAGAGAGTTCCCTGAAGGTCCTTCTCAGGTTTGTCCAGGAGTTCTGTTTCGTTCTTCCTTTTCTCATCTAATAGTAATGGAAGCTGCCACTTATTAAGCATGGGCATCATACTCTTGCCATGTTACACATCAGGTCATCTAAGCCTCATAGTAAGACTGAAAGTCACAGATGGGAGATAAGGCAGTCTAGCCTGCTTTCCATTGACTCTTTGGCCAGCTGCCTTCCCTGACAGGGTTCCTGCCTCATCCTCACTCCAAAGGAAGTGGAAGATAAACCTAAAGTTTTTGAAGAACTGAAAAAAGGAACAAAGCATTGCGCACAAGGACCAAAGTGTCCTTAGAAGGCAGTGTTTGTTTAAATGTGAGAACATCCTAACAATCAGAGCCTCAGATCCCTTGGAGGCA
Organism: Bos indicus x Bos taurus; assembly: GCF_003369695.1. Classification (NCBI taxonomy): domain Eukaryota; kingdom Metazoa; phylum Chordata; class Mammalia; order Artiodactyla; family Bovidae; genus Bos; species Bos indicus x Bos taurus. Next base: position 30,188,052 of record NC_040090.1, read on the forward strand.
ATGAGCTCCTAGTCACTAGAGGTGTGCAAGAGAAGCTGATCAATCTGTTGCCAAAAATTGAGTCTAGCCCAACCCCCAGCCACCAGTTTCTCACGCCCCAAGGGCTGGGGGCATGTGCGTGACTCTCCTCTGCCCTGTGAAGGGTGTGTGCCTCCTGCAGCTAAGAGCCTTGGAGCCACTGCCCTCGTTTTCTGTTGTTGTCTTGAATGTAGTCCAAGGGAGGTACCCTGCAACCAGCATGCTGAGTGCCAGGAAAGACCAGGAAATAGAATTGGAGGCACCATGTGCTATATACGAAGGAGATGAAAAGTTTCCAGGAATTAAGTCCAGTTTCATTTCAGTATAGGATAGTAGAAAATGATGATCCCAAAGCCTTTTTCATAGAAGTTTCCGGGACAAAACAAATCCTCAAACACCTCCAATCATGTCTATGAACGCATCTTTTAACATCATATCATCAGGTATAAAGCAGAACTTGTATCAGCCAAGTTACAGGAAGCAGTGAAAGTTAATCTCAGGACCACCATGTTGCTAGAATACACCAAGGATAATAAAGAGCGGTTGATGGAGAATCACCATCCCCATTAATTCTACCACATCCAAAAGCAATAACACAGCCCATCAAGTGAGAAAAAAAAGATAAGGAAAACAACTTTCAAAAGCCCAGAGGGAACTACATCCAATCTCTTGGGATAAACTATAATGGAAAAGGATATAAAAAAGAATGTACATATGTGCATAACTGAGTCACTTTGCTATACAGCTGAAATTAGCACAACATTGTAAATCAAGTATATCTCAATTAAAAAAAAATAGTGAATAAAAAACAGAAGACCAGAAACATAAGTTAACAGATAAATTTCTGTTAACCATAAAGGAGAACTTCCTCAAAGATGGAATTGGATTGATATAGGAAGAAAAGTTATGACCAACCTAGACAGCATATTAAAAAGCAGAGGCTTTACTTTGTCAACAAATGTCCGTCTAGTCAAAGCTATGGTTTTCCCAGTAGTCATGTATGGATGTGAGAGTTGGACTATAAAGAAAGCTGAGCGCTGAAAAATTGATGTTTTTGAACTGTGGTGCTAGAGAAGACCCTTGAGAGACCCTTGGACAGCAAGGAGATCCAACCAGTCCATCCTAAGGGAAATCAGTCCTGAATATTCATTGGAAGGACTGATGTTGAAGCTGAAACTCCAATACTTTGGCTACCTGAGGTGAAGAACTGACTATTTGGAAAAGACCCTGATGCTGGGAAAGATTGAAGGTGGGAGGAGAAGGGGACGATAGAGGATGAGATGGTTGGATGGCATCACTGACTTAATGGACATGAGTTTGAGTAAACTCTGGGAGCTTGTGATGGACAGGGAGGCCAGGCATGCTGCAGTTCATGGGGTCACAAAGAGTTGAACACGACTGAGCGACTGAACTGAACTGAACTGAGTCAAACAAAACTGGCTCTACGGATGATGATTGGCACTTGGAACTTGAGACATGGGAAGAGTATCCTTTAAAAAATTAACTGCGTTCAAAATCTTTTATTATTCTTTTCTAGGACTGAAGTGGCTTTTTATAAAACAGATTTTGTTGGTCTATTTCTTACATTAAAAATATTTTAAGCTGAAAGTCATGAGGATATCTGGTTGTATTAAATTATTTTCACAAACTTGCCTTAATAAAAGGTAAAAATGTTACTGATTCATATACTTTATGAAGCCATTTGAGCTTTTTAAATGACAAATATAGGTGATAATAATCAGTGTTAACTTATGTGATCTTAGTCTAGTGGATGTAATTTTTTCTAGAGAAATATAAAGCTGTTTTCAAACTCTCATCCCAGTGGAACAGAATAATGAGTGAACAATTAGCCCACAGCGTGATGCATATTCATAGGCTCCTCATCTTAATAAAGTCTTCATCACTTCTTTCTCTTAATTACTGAAGCATAAATTGCTTCAGAGAAACTTAAATACTAGTATTTGTACTTTATACATAATATTCTTTGTAGTTCCTTTTTCTTTTCAAGGGCGAACTGCTTCTTTATAATAAATGAGTATCTGTTTATATTGATACTTTTCTCTTGGTTTGGGTCACAATGTTCAATTATGAGAGCTTTCAATGGAATGTTGAACAGGAGAATATAAAAACAAATCTGCCAAATGCATCAGAAAGTATTTGAATAGAAGTGCTGGCTCCTATTTAAAATATTTCTCTTTGCTGCAGATAGATGGGAGTAAAAGATGCCTTAATATCTAATTTTTGTATTATTAGAGACCATGGTTTTAAGAAATTCCTATTTATCTGTTGTATATTTTTAGTTGTTTGGTAACTGAGGTCTTCTAAATTTTTTAACACAAAACCACATTTCCAGTCTTGCTTCTTTTCAAGTATCCAAATGTATTTCTCAGGGACTTCTCTGGTGGTCCAGTGGTTAAGAATCCACCTGCCAATGCAGGGGAAGTGGGTCTGATCCCTGGTCTGGGAAGATTCCCACATACCTCAGAGCAACAAAGCCCATTCACATATCTACAGGGCCCACACAAGGCAACTACTGAAGCCCACATGCCTAGAGCCCATGCTCTGCAACAAGAGTTCAGTACAGTTCAGTTCAGTTCAGTTGCTCAGTCGTGTCCAACTCTTTGCGACCTCATGAACCACAGCACGCCAGGCCTCCCTGTCCATCACCAACTCCCGGAGTCCACCCAAACCCACGTCCATTGAGTCGGTGATGCCATCCAACCATCGCATCCTCTGTCGTCCCCTTCTCCTCCTGCCCTCAATCTTTCCCAGCATCAGGGTCTTTTCAAATGAGTCAAGTCTTCGCATCAGGTGGCTAAAATATTGGAGTTTCAGCTTCAATATCAGTCCTTCCAATGTAGCCACCACAATGAGAAGCCCTCACGCCACAACTAGAGAAAGCCTGTGCACATCAACAAGACCCAGTTCAGCCAAAATAAATACATTAAAAGTTTTAAAGAAGCAAAAGAAAAAAATAAATGTATTTCTTAGTACCTTTGTAATAGTAGATACAGAAGTCTCTCAAATGCTGAACTGTAGTATATACTTACTTCAAAAAAAAATCATTCATAGGGGAAACTATTGGTGTAGTGTCACCAGAAGTTTTTAATATGTATGTGTGATTCACAGGGATTCTGTATGTGCTCCCCAGCTAAAAAAAACACGTAGGACTACTGTGGTGGCATCTGGGAGAGTTGCTGGTTGGTTCATCAAGTCACAGCTGTGCAGCTTGGGTCTGAGTTTTTAAAGAATAGTTAACTTATTAAAAAGTTTCCTTAGCAAAAGAGCAGTTGAGCTATGTCCATGAATTTTACTGGGCTAATGTTGGTGTCAGTTAAATTGTTTGAATTATGAAGTATAATTACAATAAAGAAGTTCAGCCTCATGTTTGAAAACTGAGTCACATTTCTTGAATTAGTATGATAGAAACATTAAAATTCAAGACCATTGGGATATTTTGATTTGTTTGCTGTTTTTTTTTTTTTTTTCTTTTTAAAGAAATTGAAACTAATACATTTGCTAGTGGAAGAAAATGGTTTGTTTGGCTTTGAAGATTCTGAAACTGTTCAGGCTTATCATGGGTCATAGATTACAAAGAATAATGCTAGTGAAATGCAAATCTACTATTTTTACTCATTTTTTTTACATGAAATGTACAAATTTCAGCAGGGTGGTGATGGTGGCAGTGGTGCCTCTTTACTACCTTATGTAAAACAGTTGAGCATTCTTATCAATAGTGCCATCATCTATTTAACACTCCCAGTACATTTTCTAAGTTTGTTTACTTAAAATTGTATGAAGTGACATAATTAACAAGCAATAAAAATCTCTATTACATACATACATATACACACAACACAACTTAACACATACACAAAGATACAAAGAAATGTAGGAAATTCTTCAGTTCAGTTCAGTCATTCAGTCATGTCCGACTCTTTACAACCCCATCGACTGCAGCACGCCAGGCTTCCCTGTCCATCACCAACTCCCAGAGCTTGCTCAAACTCATGTCCATTGATTCAGTGATGCCATCCAACCATCTCATCCTCTGTCATCCCCTCCTCCTCCTCCTGCCTTCAATCTTTCCCAGTGTCAGGGTCTTTTCCAATCAGGGGGCCAAAGTATTAGAGATTCAGCTTCAGCATCAGTCCTGCCAATGAATATTTTTGGGGAATTCTTGGGTAAGAGATTTGACTAGATAACTCTGAGAGTCCTTTCAACTTAGGTTCTATTACTAAATGATTCTAGAACTCTAACATGGTATGATTCTAAGGCTGTGATTCCAAAATTTTATTAGGACAAGAAACAGTCCCTATTTTCAAAGAACTCACAACCTAGCAGATGAGGTAGACAAATAGTTACTTTTGATAACTGTAATAAATAGTCCTATAGATTAGATGCAAGGCCTTGGCAGGATGTGGGAAGGAAGGCTTACTGAGGCAGGGCTTGTTTCCTCAAGGCTGGTCTCAAGAACCACTTGCATCACAATCTTTCCGGAAGCTTTCTTTAAAAAAAAACAAAAAACTAATTTCTGGGCTCTATTCCAGAACTCCTGAATCAGAAACTCTCAAGTGGAACCCAAAAGTCTACTTCACTTAAAATAAGGGCTGAGGTGATTCTTAAGTAGACTGAAATCTGAGACTGCCTGCTAAGGGATTTCTCTGAGAGATGATATATACAGACTGAGAAAAAGAAGTAGCTGGGTCAAAATATGAAACTACAGAAGTCAAACAGAAGTACGGTGTTTTGATGAAGATTTTGTACAGTTTTGTACAACATTCCCTCCATGGAATAGGCCTTTTTTGAATGATAGCACTTCTTAGATAGAATCTGAGGTTCTGTGATTGAGGGTATATGCCTCAGATGTCCTAGGACAGAGTTTTCTTTGCACAGGAGTCAGAGCTGACCTCAGTTTGTTATAACTATCCCAAGGCCATAGGCTGGCAAAGAGGTCTCTGATACAGACTCTCCACAGAGTCCCTGAGAGTCTACTCCCTGCCACCGTCCACTCCATTGCCGTGGCCTCCTGGCCCTCATTTCCCAATTGTCCCTGGCAGCTTCTTTTCTTTGGAACCTGCAGTGTCTGCAGTAAGGAAGCAACAGCTTGAGTGAGGGCCTGATGGCCGGAAAGCACAGGGTCTGTGGGATAGGGAGCAGTGAGATGTGTCTGGACACCAGTTGTCTGCATATGTGAGGGACTGCTGAGACTTGGAGGAGACACTGGTTAGGGGGAGAGAATGGCCTAGTGGATTTTGAGTCTGAGCTCCGCCAGCGACTTCCTTGGTGAGCCTGGGGCAGTCCCCTTTCCCAAACTGGGCCCCTTAAACTGTATCCTGTCTGGAAAACAGGGTTTGTGTTAGAATCAGATGATTCTCCAGTGACCATCTGGGTTTAGTATTTTGGATTCTAAGATCTCTGATCCTAACTATCGCCCTGTGAAGAATGCATGCAAGAATTGTACCCATTTTACTGCGAGGAAGCCGCGGCTCAGTGAGGAGCAGTGACTTGTCCACCACCACACAATCACGGAGTCGGATTCCACCAGCACCCGGCTCTCTGCCTCCTCAGACCCGGCAAGCTGACGTGAAGCAAGAAAACAGTCGGTCTCTGGTCCAGGAAGCAGGCGCTGCAGGGGACGGAAGGGTCGGAACCCATAGAGCTGTGGGGCCAAGCAGCTGGGCGGAGGTGCCCAAAGCCAGCTCGGGGAGGAGAAGTGGGTGGGTTAGGGGCCGGGCGGCGCCGGGGGTGGGGACGCCCGGGGGAAGGGAAAGGGCAGCAGAGCGCCGGTCGGAGCGCGAAGCAGAGGGGGCGCAGGCAGTGCTGGGCGCGGACTGCGAGCAGTGGGGCTGGCGGAGAGCCTTGGGGCGCAGTGAGGGGCACCCGCGAGCCCAGGGCGAAGAGTCCAACAAACAGACTGCGCTCCTGTGGCCTTACAGATGGGCAGGTAAGACGCACTCGCGGGGTCCGGAAGGCCGAGCCGGAGCCGTGGATAGAAATGAGCGATCCGACCGCCTCCCTGGAGGCCGGCGACCCGACCTTGGGGGCGGCTCGGGTACAGACCCCTCCTCTCCAGGAACCCAGCCACAGGGATCCCGGGGCGCACGTGGCGAGGCTGGGCCCCTGGCACGCCTTGCCCGGAAATCTGGGATTTGGGATCGGCACTCATTGGCCCCGGGAGGGCAGCACCAAAGTTCCTTCTACATCCACAGATGTGCGAGGGAACACCTGCGGCTCTGCCGCGAGCGCACACGCGAGTCTTCTCGCCGGGCGGGAGCCGCTTGCTCTGCGAGTGGACTTGCCAGTTTGCCACTTCGTTGTGTCTCTCGTCCTAGGCGCCCAAGTCCCGGGAAAAGCTTTGGGGCCCCCTTAGCCATATTCTAGCTCTAGTAACATAGGTCTAGGCTGGGGTCAGGAGACTTGCATTCTAGTTTACAGGTGTGTAAAGCTGTGCCAATCGCCCACCTACCTGCTGCTCTAGGCTCTGTGCCTTCTCCTCTTGGGTCACCACCTGTAAGATTGGCCTCCCAGTCGTGCTGCCCACGTACTCCGCATGGCCTGTGGGGAAGAGGGGCTGGAGCCGGGAGTCTCTGCTGTAGAAAGCACAGGAGTTCAGACCCTTTTGTGAGGGCTCATGGAGCAGTATCTCCTCCTATCCCCTCTCCCCACTTATCAACAGTTTGCCTATGGGGAAACTGAGGTCCAGAGAGGAGATGGCTTGCCCAGGGTCACAGACAGAAGTAGAACTCAAGTCTCCTCACTCCTAGCTCAGGGCTGACTCCACTTCAACAAGTTGTTGTTGTTCAGTCACTAAGTCGTGTCCAACTCTTTTGCAACCTCATAGACCGGAGTCTGCCAGGCTCCTCTGTCTGTGGGATTTTCCAGGCAAGAATACTGGAGTGAAGAATACCCCATATCCTTCTCCAGGGGAATCTTCCCTAACCAGGTATTGAACCTGTGTCTCCTGCAGTGCCAGGCAGACTCTTTACTACTGAGTCACCAGGGAAGCCCCTTCAGCCACAAGAGTGCATTGTAGATGTGTTAACTGCTCCTTATCTTCTGGTATCCAACCAGTTGTTGGCTCTAAGTCGGGGAGAGCCATACTGGAGGCAAGGAAACTGCCTTCAGATTTTCTTGATTCCTTGAGATGATAGCAAACAACCTTCTTCATTCCTTTCTCACTCCCCACTTTGCAAAGCACATTTCTACTTATAAACTGAATAGGTGAATGCTCCAAATTCCTACTAAGAGGGTAGCGAGACAACAAAGCCCATCTTACTGATGGGGAGAATGAGGTCCAGAGTGAAGAAATGACTTAACCAAGACACATGACTAGACACACCTACAAAACAGGACAGGTCTCTTGACTCCAATTCCACTGTGTTCTCTATCACCAGCAGGACTACAGGATAGTACCCCTAAATGGAGAGAGACTACAGGGTTGATCAGAAAGGATGAGAAACAAGAAAGATACTCTTTATTTCTGAAAGAGGTAAGTGTATCTGATAATCAAGAATAATAAAGAACCTCCTGGCTTCCTCTGAGGGTAAGAGAAGGAAGGGAGGGGAGAGGAGACAGAGTTGGCTGTTCTTGGTAAAACTGAGGGGCAGGGTTGGGGGAGGTAGATAGGGAGACAGAAAAGGAAACAAAGTGACCAGCTGCCCAGTAATTCTCTCTAATGTTTATATGATATGTTGCAATTTCTTTTTTTGTTTGTTTTTTAAATATTTATTTATTTGACTGTACCAGGTCTTAGTCGCAGCAAGTGGGAACTCTTAGTTTTGACATGTGGGATCTAGTTCCCCTATCAGGTATCCATCTGGGGCTATCTGCATTGAAAGTGTTTTGAAAAAACACTTGCATTGAACAAAGTGCATTGAAAGTCTTAGCCACTGGACCACCAGGGAAGTCCCTGCAATTTCTAAAACACTTTCCCTCCATAGTCTCTCTCCAAATTGCCAAGTGAGGCAAGTTGGGGGGTGGGTAATTATCCCCATCTCATAGATGAGATTCAGAGGAAATAAATGCAGTGCTCAAGGTCACACAGCCAAGCAGACAGCCGAGATTGGAACCATGAAAGGCCACTTGAAAGGCAAGATTAGAGGCTGGGAGACTGGGACTTGGACTGTGTGTGTGCAGCAGGTGGGTGTGTGTAGCCACACCCTGGGTAGGTACACAGGGAAGAGGCTTCCAAAGCTGCTGCTGGTGTTCCAGGCCAAGAGTGTTTGCCCTTTGGATTGAATGGGGTTCAGGTGCAGGGAAATCTGTGCTTCCAAAGGCGGCTTAGAATGCCTCCTCCCTGACCTCACTTCCCCACCTGACCAAGATGGTGTCTTTTTTTTTGAGCTTCCCCTTCCCATGACCAAAAGGAATCTACTTCAGCCTGCCTTTGAAGTTGCTTTGTAAGTGCTTTCATGAATGCGTATTTGTGTGTGCAGGAGGGACTAGTCTAGTAAGAAGAGGTATTTATCCATCTGTTCTTGAGTGCCTACTATAAAGAAACGTATGAGGCACAGGTGCCTCCCCTCACCCCTCCCAGCTCACAGTTTAGTATATATATCTATATCTATTTATATTTATATAGATATACACACCCAATACCAATATAATATAGTGCTCTAATAGGATTTTATGCAAAGCCCTTCAGGAACAGACAAGAGGAAGAGACTTAACTGGCTAGAGTGGAGAAGATGTCTCAGGAGAGGGTCTACCAAGGTGACATTGGAGCTGGGTCTTGAAGGATGTGTGGGAGTTTGCCAGGCAGATAAAAAGAGGATGGGCATTTCTGCCTTAGCAAACAGTGTGAGCAAAAGCAAGAGGGGGCAAAATGCAAGGACTGTTTGGAGAATGGCCTGTAGCTCAGTATCATGGGGCATGGGCAATGGTGAGAGCTGTGGTGAGATGAGGCTGGAGGCAGGGTCATATCTAAAGGAGCTTGAATGATAATCAGCAGAGGTTAGACTATCTTATAGAGAACAGAGAACTTATAGTGAAAAGATACGGAGATAACTGTTTTTGGTCCCAGTTCCTAGGCTGTGAGACCTTGAGCAAGTGACTTCCTCTCAGCGTCGGGGTGGGGGGTTGGGGGGTGGAGCGGGTGGGGAGGAAGTGTATGGTTTTTCCCCCTGGTTGAATGAGGGGGGTACACCAATGACATGATTATTAAGATCTCTTCCAGCTCAGATTCTATTTCTTTGTCTCCTTCTAACTATATGTTACGCTTCCTTTCACACCAGCCCATGGTGGTGATAAGACCACCAGGTGGGCCAGAGGCAAAATCTGCAGTCCCAGGAGTTATCTTTGGATTCCCTACCTGCTTTATGTGTCCCCTTTCCCGTGCCTTTCTACCACACTTCCAAGCACTTCAGACACTCTTTCTTGAAGAATAGCTGGAACAGAGCAGTAGGGAAACCAAAAGAACCAAAAGTGGAGTTTATTTTTCCCCAGAGAAACCTGAAAGAAAAACCTCACTAAGATACCCAGTTTATCCTTCAGGTCCCAGCTTTATGCCGCCACTCCCAAGAAACAGGTCAGGCAAACTGAAGTCAAGAACACTTTGGGTGAATCTGTTAATGTGCAGGAAAGAGTAGCACCAGGGTGTGGAGGAAGAGGGTGCACTTGGTTTGTATGGGGGAGCAGAAGTACATCTGGAGCAGAAAGGACCATGGGAGACAAGACTGTAAAGGAAGGTTAAGTGTTAGTCACTCAGTCGTGTCTGACTCTTTGTGACCCCATGGACTGTAGCCCGCCAGGCTCCTCTGTCCATGGAATTCTCCAGGCAAGAATACTGGAGTGGATGGTTATTCCCTTCTCCAGGGGATCTTTCCGACCCAGGGATCGAACCTTGGTCTCTTCCATTGCAGACAGATTCTTTACCATCTGAGCCACCAGGGAAGGTTAACTCCTCCCAAAGTCACCAACTTCTGCCTTTATTGGATCCTCAGTTACGACTGGTGAGAGGGACTTCTCTTGTGGTCCAGTGGTTAAGACTCCATGCTTTAATGCAGGGGGTGCAGGTTCTATCCCTGGTAGGGTCACCAAGATCCCACATGCCAGGTGGTATGGCCAAAAAGAAAAGATTTGTGAGAGTCTGGAGTGCAGGAAAAAGCAGTAGCGGTGGACCTACAGGAGATGACGCCCCAGGACACGAGGAGCCTGTGTTTGGTGGGAAGTAACAGCTCAGCTGCCAGAAGACATTGCCATTTGTAGCGGAAAGAGCACCTAAACAGCACCCCAAAGACGTGGGTTCTCATCTGAGCTCTGCCATTTACTAACCATGTCAATTTGGGCAAGCCACTTCCCCTGTCTGACCTTTAGTTTTCTCAGCTACAAAATGGAAGGACTGCCTGAGAATCTAGATTCTAAATGGTCTTTAAAATCTCTTTTCAGTCACTGTTCATCTTCCTTCTTGATTATCTCCTGTTTCAAGTCAAGGACTTTCAGGGCAGGAGCTCTGTCTCCCCAACCCGAACAGCTTCATAATCAGTTATTATCTTGAAGAGGGAAGCCAAGGAGCTCAGAAAGAGGAACAAAATTCCCCATGTTGCCAATCGCCAATCCCTGCCTTGGGAGCCGGAGGCAGGTCATAGAGAACCAAGCTGTCCCTTTAAGAGCTCTCTGCCTCTCCTGAAGCCACAGGATGCCCTTGTACACAGGCCCTCCCTCCCACCTCAACCCAGCTTCTAAAGACATGCATCTGTGTCTCTTTTGCACCCTCCATCAGAACCACAAATATCCAACCAATTTGTCCAGAGAGGAGCTGGAAGAATGTCTGAGGAATGAATGGTTTTGTGAACCTTTACTTTCCTCATTGAACCCCACCTCAGAGCCCACCCTGTCCTCCATCCTTTCCCCCTAACCCCACTTTCTAACACAGAGCCTGTCTCTCCCAGGCTAGATCTCACTGGCAGGTGAGCTATAAAGAGGAAAAATAAACAAGTTTGGCTTTCAGTTTATCTGGGCTGGAATATTAAATGTAACAGTCCTGAGACTCTGAAGAATCTTAACCTTGGAGGAAAAAGTCTGCAGTCTTCTCTATCTTGTCATCTGTGGGACTCTAGACAGCCCCCCAAATCCTCTCCCACCAGCCTACCCAGTCTCCCAAATATCACAGTGTGGTTTATGGTATCTTCATGGGATGTTAGAGCTGATCAGGACCTTACAGGATCACACAGTAAAACCCCTTCATTTTACAGATACACACAGGAGCTGGGGCCCAGAAAAGGGAAGTCACATACCCAAAGTCACACAGGTAACAGCTGAACCAAGACAGCTCTTTGGTTTTCATTTCTTTCACTGTAAAATGAGGGAGGTTAGACTAGATGGACTCTGAGGGCCCTGCCAGCCTCTGCTCTGCACAAATAAAACCACCACCACATCTGTGGAGTGTCTAGAGCCATGCACTCCCTCATTTTCTCCTTTAATTTTTGCAACAAAGCTATGCTACAGTGTTGATGTCATACCTGTGTTTATACCCAGTCTATCCAAATAGGTGGATTGGTAACATGGTTTTTTCCTGTGTAAAACAGCAACCCAATTTTGGCTGCCATTCTGCTACTCACCTCATTTCCTTGGGTCTCACATCCTTTCAGCCTTTTAGAGACTCCTAATGAGATGTCAGCACTCAGGGAAAGGGAATGTTTTAACTTCATTTATTTATTAGACTGCATCAGGTCTTCGTTGTGGCACTAGGGATCTCTTGTGTCATGGAGGCTCTTTCATTGCGGCACATGGACTCTCTAGTTGTGGCACGCAGGCTCAGTTGTCACATCAAGTGGGCTTAGTTGCTCTGAGGCATGTGGGATCTTAGTTCCCCAACCAGGTATTGAACCCACATCCCTTGCATTGCAGGGTGGATTCTTAAACACTGGACCAGGGAAGTCCCAAAAGGGGATGTTTTAGACTGCACTGTTAGCTGATCCCTGAGCAGCAGCTCATGTATTGAACTGAGGTTTCTCAGTCACCCAGTTGAGACATTGTGAACCTGGTGTTGGGGATCAGCAATCAAGGGTCCCTTGGCCATGGCACAGTTCCCTTAACTACAACCCTAGGCTGGCCTGATCCCGCTGCTGCAGGAAGGGGAGGGGAAGTGGGAGGGAGTGATTACCCACAGTAAAGTTATTGCACAATTCTTGGGGCTTGGCCTTAGGCGATCCACCCTGGTTCTGGGGGGTTTTTTTCCCGTGTGTCTAGTTCCTTCCTTTTCTGTCCCCCAGCCCCACCCCCCCAGATCTGGACCTTCCCAGCTTCCAAAGTCCATGTGTTGCAGGAAAGCAGACCCCTTCCAGGGCCTGAAACTGGACTCTTGTCTAACACTCGGAAATGAATTGTCCGAGGAGATACATCTGCTGACAAAGCAAGAGATTTTATTGGGAAAGGGCACCCGGGTGGAGAGCAGAAGGGTAAAGGAACCCGGAACAGCTCTGTCACGTGGCTTGCAGTCTCACGTTTTATGGTGATGGGATTAGTTTCCGGGTTGTCTTTAGCCAATCATTCTGACTCAGAGTCCTTCCTGGTGGTGCATGCCTTGTTCAGCCAAGGTGGATACCAGAGAGAAGGATTCTGGGAGGTGGTCGGACATGTGGTGTCTCCTTTTGACCTTTCCCGAACTCTTCCTTTTGGTGGAGGCTTATTAGTTCCGTGTTCATTACCAGGATCGCCTATCCTAAAACAACTCTTGCAAATAGTTACTATGGTGCCTGGCCAGGGTGGGCGGTTCCAGTCAGTGTGTTTCCCGTAACACATGCTTAGACCTCAGATGTGTCCAGGGACATCCTGAAGAGGCTGCAGAACTAAGGAGCCTTGGGGCACCCACGGGGAGATTCCTGGAGCTGAGGAGGAGCCAGTGAATTTGCCTGCTGTTCGTGAGCCTTCCCGGGGGAGGTGGCCCTCCACCTGCCCTGTCAGTTCAAACCCCCTCACAAGGATATCCAAGAGAAGTGGTGACAGTACTGCCCTGGGAAGGAAACCTGGGCCACTGGGAATAGAGAGACTGCGTTTTCACTGTGCACACTGCTTCCGTTTTTTCTTTGTGTATATGTATTTACTTCACAAAAACAACAAGTAGATTTTCATTTTAATGAAAGCCATGGTCTTTTTTTTAATTAAAATGTGTTTTAAAAATCCTCTTCACCATAATAAATGTATATGCTCCAGCAAGCCTGAAGAGGGGGCAGAGCAGAGATAATAATCTTCTTCTTTCTAATTAACGAAATTTTTAATGAGGTTAAAAAAAAAGCAATGTAAATGTTATCATCTCAACCATTTTTAATAGCACATCTCAGTAGTGTTCATTGCTATACAACAGACCTCTACATCTTTTTCATCTTGCAAAACGGAAACTCTACCCATTGAACCACAATTCCTGGTGATAATCTTTTTTGATAGATGAGGAAACTGAAGCACAAACAGGGCAAGAAACTTATTTTATTCAAAGTGAGTTCTTCTAGCATTTATGCTATCTGTCTGTTGTCTGCCTATAAAACTAACTGAGGCCCCTTCTTCCTGCAACCATTACACTAGCCATCCCCTCCCTCAAGTGCCCCTCACATCCTCCATCTGTCCCTGCCCCGACCTTGTCATCCCCTCCAGCTCAGCTCAGGTCTCAGCATCTTAAACCTAGACTATTTCACTTGTCATGTGGCTCCCTGCCTCCATTCTTGCCCCTTTCACTCTGTACTCCGCATGGCAGCCAGAGAGTCCTTTCCAAGTACAGATCTGATCATTTAACCCCACCTTTAAAATGTCATTCTGTGGTTCTTCTCCACCTACATGATAAAGTTCCAACTCTGCAGTCTGGTACTCAAGGCCCTCCCTGATCTGGTTTGGACCAGCATCTCCATCCCACATCTTATCCTTCCAGGCATATTACACTCTTTTTGCTACTTTCCATTCTTCAAAACATGCTTTCTTGTTATCATGCCTCTGTCCATCTGTTTCCTCCCCTTGCCTCCTCTACTTCCAAAATATTCTTCAAGGTCCAGGTCAAATTCTTCCATTGCTGTGAACACTTTCCAAGCACCGATCAGAATTCATCCCTTCTTCCTTTAAGCCCCAGTACCTCCTAGGTTGTCTCCTGCATTAAGAACTGGCGATGTGCCCTAAGTGTAGGGACTGGCCTCCTGGAACTCCCAGGATGAGCCTCCCAAGAGTGAGCCCCATTAGTGATGACTGGCCAGATGATTCATTGAGCCATTTGTTTCATTGTGCTGCTCCTGCTTTCCATTAGCTCATATGAGGAAAGGCAAAGGCACAAATTTCTTGCCTGATAAGTGGGATAGTACATGAGAACTATGCTTCCTGGATCTTAACTCTTCCCCTCCTCCATCCAGACAAGGTTGTCCAAGTTCTAAATGGCAGAGGGCCCCAAACGCCTTGCACAAAATGTGAGCCACTCCTGGGTTATTGCTGTATTACTTAGATTCTTCCCCCCAACATCTACATTCATAGCATTATTCATGAATATTTATTATGAACATAACTAACTGTCAACTTTTCTGGGGAAAAGACCTTATGGTTAATAGTCAAGTGTGTTAACTTTGATTGGTTGACAGCACTACCTTAGATAAAAGAGTTGGAACCAGTTCAGTGAACACTGAGTGCTTGGCCCATGAAAAATCCAAAGTGGACATTTTTACTGAAGACCACCAAGGGAAGGAGAGCTAAGGTAGTCCTCTCACCGTGGGAAGGAGCATAGCCTTGCTGACCAGGAGCATGTGGCTGCTGATAACCCTTATCAGTAACAAGAGGACAGCCTCACATTGCCTCACATGTAAGTGCTGGGGCAAAGGGAAGACTGTGATGATAAAGCTTGTGGATTATGGTGGGAGTGCACAAAGGCTTCCTGAAGGAAGTGAGTGTGGAGCTTTGTTTAAAAGGAATGACGTGTTTTTTCAGAGACTAGGATGCAAGGCTGTCTTTGGCGGTTTTTCTAAGCTGTAGACTAAGGATATCTGAGCCACGTACACACACAGTGATGTTGTTTTGGAAGGCAGAGTAGTGGAAGTGGCCAGTGTCTTTTTTCTCTGAGGTAGGTAAAACCCCAAACCAGACTGAGTGCTCCTTTCACTCCACTCCCCCCAGGCCCAGTGCCTGCAATGGTTTCAGCCCCTCCCTGCTTCCCCAGCCACCTGTTTTCCAACAGAATTTCCCCTCAATAGCTATGAATACCTAGAGTGGGACCTAGGATGCTTTAGCAGTCAAAAGACCCAGTGTCTGCTTCTCGAGGCAGAGGGAAATCTAAGCCATCCCCAAACATCTTCTACATGGTGTCTGTGAAGCATAAAAAAGAACTGAGCTGTGGTAGAGTTCTGAGGCATATCTTCTTACTGTGCTACATGGTCCTGCCCAGAGCTCGCATGGAGGCTGCAGGAGCTCTGAGCTAGTCATCAAAGAGCAGGGCTCTGTCTCGGGTCTACCTCCGATATTCTCTGTGATCACGGACGAGCCACCTGGTTTCTCTGGGCCTCAGATTCCCTGTGTGTAAAATAGAAAGAATTATAGTGTTAAATAATTCCTAAGGTCCTTCTAGCCTAAAGCTCAGTGATTTATAGAGTCCCCAGAAAAGGATAGATCAGCATGGTTATAGTGCTCAAGGAAGACTTCCTTCCACAGGCATTTATTGAGCACCTACTGAGTGCCGTCATGAGTGCTCATATATAGCAGTGAATAAAACAGACAGAGTGGGACTTCCCTGGTGGTCCAGTGGCTAAGAGTCTATGCTCCCAATGCAAGGGGTGTGGGTTCAGTCTAGGGAACTAGATCCCACAAACTGCAAGCATGAGTTCACATGCCACAACTAAAGATCCCACGTGCCACAATGAAGGCCCAGCAGAATCAAATAAATAATATTTTTAAAAACAACAACAAAAAACCAAAACAGACATAGTCCCTAACTTCCTCGGGCTTGCGGTCTAGTGGAGAAGATAGGTAAACAAGTAATTAGAATAAACTGTGAGGCTGGGATTTTAGCTGGGGTCTGAAGAAATGGAAGGGTCATTCAAGCTTTAAGTAACAGAAACCATCTTCTCTCTTTTCTGTCACTGCCAGAACATCCTCCAATTCTTCCCCCACCTTCCCTGTTGCTATGGAGACCACCAGTGGGGCTGAGACCTGGCATGAGAGCCTGCACGCTGTGCTAAAGGCTTTAAATGCCACTCTTCACAGCAACTTGCTCTGCCGGCCAGGGCCAGACAACCTGACTGAGGAGAAGCGGGCCAGCCTGCCTGGCCGCAATGATAACTCCTACATGTACATCCTCTTCGTCATGTTCCTCTTTGCTGCCACTGTGGGCAGTCTCATCCTCGGATACACCCGCTCCCGCAAAGTGGACAAGCGCAGTGACCCCTATCATGTGTACATCAAGAACCGTGTGTCTATGCTCTGATGCTAAGAGGCCGGGGATGGCAGAAGATCAAGATACCCAAGGATTATCTTCTGGGGCCTCCAGAACTCAGCTATGGGCCATATCCAGCCTGCGTGTCCTTATCTGTAAGATTAACAAGAAACAGTGCTAAGGGAGGTCATTGTCAGGGTGGGAAGAGAAGATCTGGTGGACCTGGGCCTTGTGGATAAGGATTTTTTTCCAGCAAAGATAGACCTTCCAGCCTGTGGGAGCCCTATGAGCAAACACATACACACAGCAACATAGAATAAAAATGAGTGGCCTAGTGGCCAGAGTGTTGGGGTCTAGGGGTTCAAGGAAGGAGAACAGGAAGTCATAGCAAGGAGAAATGAGATAGGAAAATACCCTGTTCAGTTCAGTTCAGTCGCTCAGTCGTGTCTGACTCTTTGCGACCCCGTGAATTGCAGCACTCCAGGCCTCCCTGTCCATTACCAACTCCCGGAGTTCACTCAAACTCAGGTCCATCGAGTCGGTGATGCCATCCAGCCATCTCATCCTCTGTCGTCCCCTTCTCCTCCTGCCCCCAATCCCTCCCAGCCATCAGAGTCTTTTCCAATGAGTCAACTCTTTGCATGAGGTGGCCAAAGTACTGGCGTTTCAGCTTTAGCATCATTCCTTCCAAAGAACACCCAGGACTGATCTCCTTTAGGATGGACTGGTTGGATCTCCTTGAAGTCCAGGGGACTCTCAAGAGTCTTCTCCAACACCACAGTTCAGAAGCATCAATTCTTCGGCGCTCAGCTTTCTTCACAGTCCAACTCTCCAATCCATACATGACTACTGGAAAAACCATAGCCTTGACTAGACAGACCTTTGTTGGCAAAATAATGTCTCTGCTTTTGAAAATACCCTGAGGACACAGTTTTTTGATGTGTTATGGTGATGACCATATCACAGATAGGAAATCTAAGTTATGCTGCTTTTTCATAGTTGTTCACATTTTATGTTTTTCAGCCCATTCAACATTTGTGATGTTACTCCCCTGTGAGGGAAGCAGAGCAAATGCTCTTCTGCCCATTTGGGCCAGAGTGGTGCCATGACTGGAACCCAGGATCTTTGGTCTCTTTGCCTAGTGCTTTGCAAAACTCTGTGCTACCTAAGAGTGGATCTAGGCCTGAAATTTACATAATTCTAGGGAGTCCTCCTTAGGAAGAGTAATTTTCAAATATCTTATTTTTGCAAATATTCCAAAAACATATCAGCATATTAATACATTGTTAGGTCCCCTCCTAAGACCTTAATAAGGAGCCATGTGAGTACAGAACCCTAAATGTCAAGCCTCATGGTTCCTGTACCCTTCCAGCCATGTCCCTCTGTCCTTCCCAGTCCCATCGCCAGTCCTGGGGACTTCACTACCTCTAAGGCAGCTTCTAACATTTTGATTGAATTCTGTGAGAAATTTTCTGATACCAAGTTGAAATCTTGCTTCCAGAAAATTATTATTACACCTAGAAGATATCATATTAAAAGAAGCAGGTACTTGATTCAGTGGAAAGAGAACCAGCCCTGATTCTACTACCAGTGTGGTGTGTGATCTGGCTAGACACTTTTCTGACTCTTGTCCTTCTTCAGAACCGTGAAATATAAGGAAAATTGAAATAGTTGAAAGTCTCTAAGTGCTTGATCAGATCTGACATTCTAGGTTTCATGTACATTGATTTGAATCATATAAAACTGCTGTGCTTGTAGATTAAAAAACAGCGAATATCAGTAGTTTCACATGGTTCAGCTGAATACATCAAATGTGGCAAGCTACAAATCCCAGACTGGAACCTTCCACTCTTCTGTTTCATTTCTGTTTTTAAGGGATCTCCATGGGGTCTCCAGAAAGCCCTGTCAAAACACATATTTGCGTACAGCAAACACTTTGAAAGAATATTTTGATAGCACTTACACTGAAGAGGAGGATTATGGGTGACTTTCCCCTTCTACTTTAAAATTTTATGTAATATTTGATTTATTTGACCATAAGTATGTTTCTTATATGATAAGGTCAGGTGTGGGGGAGGGAGCTACTTCCACTTTGAAAAAATAAATGCCTGTGTGTTCCTTGAATGGAGGATCACAGTACACCTTCGCTCCCTTGAGCAGTTAGTTATGTTGATTCCGTGCAAATTCATGTGCTCAAGCTTCTCCTCATATCTTCTTGAGGGAGAAGGTGGAGACCTGATTAAGAAGATGTAATGTAAGAGTGTACAACAGACTTGGAAGTCTACAACTGGATGGGACTTTGGCGACCACCCAGTCCAAACACCCAAATAACATACAGAATCCCATGAAGTATGAGAATGAATGTCAAGTGATGGATGCTATCAGGATTTGGGGAGATGAGATTGAGTAGATGTAGAGGAGCCACAGAAAGGTAGGATTTGAACTGGGCTTTGAAACAGGACAGATCTCAGTGGACAGAGTGAATGAAGGGAACGAAACAAGGAAGCTTGGAGGCAGAAATGTGGTGAGACCACCCCCCCTGAAGAGAGCACGGTCAGATGGATGTTGGGTGGAGCAGGAAGCAGCCCAGAGTGGCTGCACTGGGAGTTCAGTGTCCCCATCGATGGGGGAAACTCCCCTTCACACCCCTGGAGAAGGAAATGGCAACCCACTCTGATACTCTTGCCTGGAAAATCCTGTGGACAGAGGAGCTTGGCAGGCTGAGTCCATCAGGTCACAAAGAGTTGGACACAACTGAGCACACACACATGCCCCTTCACACAGTCCTTATAACTCACAGGGCTTAATACAGTAATACAAATTGAATGCGAGTTACAGAAATCCAGTGTGCATTAGCATACGCACAATGGAGGATTTACTGAGAGGAATATGAGGTAGTCACCAGTTCAAAAGAGGAGCTGTAGACACTAGGGCAATTCCAGGGATCTTGGGGCCTAGAACTACTTAATTGTATGGATTTACAAAGTCGGGGCTCAATAAACTTCATTGTGCACACCCACGGTTGGACTAAATAGAAATCTAGAATTTTGAGGTATAATTTAAACATTCTAATATTTTATGATGTAGGTACTCCCCGGCCCTCCCCTCAGCTCTAGCTCACTAGCTATCCCACTACCTCCTTCAGCCCACGTGCTCTTTTTGGCTGCACTGGTTCTGCCCCCTGCTGGCCAGATCCCAGCACATCACCTCGAGCCTTCAAAGCAAAACTTTGATAATCACATAGTGGCTACTATGTGCCATCGACTCATCTAGGCACATTTGAAATACATAAGGAAACGAAGATCAAAGAAATCCCTGCCCTAATACTTAAGAGAACTTAGGATACCGACTGTGGCCTAAACATTTTAAGGACGTTAACGCATTTAGCTGTTAAAACTTTCATAATAACCCTTTGTGGGTCTTCCCAGGCGGCACAGTGGTGAAGAATCTGCCTGCCAATGCAGGAGATGCAAGAAACGTGGGTTCGATCCTGTGTCAGGACGATCCCCTGGAGGAGGGGAAATGGCAACCCATTCCAGTATTCTTGCCAGGAGAATCTCATGTTCAGAGGAGCCTAGTGGGCTACAGTCTATGGGATCGCAAAGATTTGGTCATGACTTAGCGACTGAGCATGCGCAACATCCCTGTGTAGTAGGTATTACGGCTACTTCAATAGAGCCCATTTGTTCAGTCAACCCCTCAGCCCACTTTCATCACCATAGCATACCCAGCCCAGAGCATGGGTCTGAACAGTCCCCAGAGATGAATGGGAAAATGATTTGGGAAGATGACGGCAGAGTATTGACACCAGTAGACTGAAGTTGGGTTCCCTACAAGCAGAGTCTGAGACAGGCATTTACTGAGGGAGCACTTTTGGGAAACAGGCAATGGAAAGAGTGAAGTAAAAAAGAAAGGGAACAAGACAAACAGTGTGTGTGTCAGGTCACATCTAGCCCGGGGGCCTGACACACAGGGAACTGGAGCATAAATCACATGGCAGAATTACAGCACCCCACTCCAGTACTCTTGCCTGGAGAATCCCATGGATGGAGGAGCCTGGTAGGCTGCAGTCCATGGGGTCTCAAAGAGTCGGACACAACTGAGTGACTTCACTTTCACTTTTCACTTTCATGCATTGGAGAAGGAAATGGCAACCCACTCCAGTGTTCTTGCCTGGAGAATCCCAGGGATGGGGAAGCCTGGTGGGCTGCTGTCTATGGGGTCACACAGAGTCAGACACGACTGAAGCGACTTAGCAGCAGCAGCAGCAGCAGAGGCAAGAGGGGACGGGGTTTCATGCCTCGTATCAGTCAGTCATTGGTTGCGGGCCACCCTGGTGAGGCGGGGGATGAAAGGAGGTTTACAAGGAGGTTCCATCAGCTGAGAGCAGGTCTCTGGAGAAAAGAGCAATTGCAGCCTAGGGCAGTTGGCTTGGTTGGAGATTTGCAACAGCCTAGTTCCTCAGGAAGGTTCAAAGCTTAATTTTCATCACAGGATCAGTCTTACCTTTTGTGACTGTTTCTACTGCATGTAACTCACCATTGACCACTGGATGCTAGAGGGAGCACATAACCTCCCACAGATGCTTACATCTGTCTGAGACCAAAACTCTGGAGAAGGGGCAGCTCTGAGCTGATGACAGCCAACACTCACGGCAGCTGGAGAAGGGGCTGCATGGGGGCTCCGTCAGCATCCACAGCAGCTGTGTTGGTGGGGAAATGGGAGCAGAAGCAAAGTGTCACATCTTGGGATCTTCTAGCTTAACAGCCAAGAAGCACACACTGAATAAAGAACAAAACAAGATAACACCAGAAATAACCAAGTAGGAAGCAATACAGTTAAGTGTCAGAAAATGTAGGGAAATTATAAATGTGATGATTAAGAAAAGGGAGAGAGACATATTCGTGGGGTTTCCTGGAGACAGGATTTGATTAGAAGCTCTAGTGTGTATGGTCCAAGGCAGCATTCCAAGTAGGTGGATAGCTGTCCTCTATGCGGTCATTTAGGGACTTGGGGATGATGACTGCCATTCTCAGCATGTAGCTTCCAAGTTTACTCTGTAGAAGCACTTATAGTTAGTGGGGAGAGAGAAAGAACAGAATTCAAGGGCCAGAGATTTAAGCCAGCAAGGCAAAAGCTGCCTGTATCCCATCTTCTCACGTCTCTTGACAAGAGTTTGGTAGCGTAGGCACAACTGGCTACAAGGGGAGCTGGCAAATGATGTTCGTATCTGGGCAGTCACGTCCCAGTCAAACCTCAATTACTATGGAAGAAAGAATGGATTTTGTGACAGCTAGTGTTCTTCACTCCATCCTCCTCACTTTCCTCAGGACAGATCATGATCAAAAAAAGTATAGTCCTGGACTTCCCTGATAGTTGAGGAGTTAAGACTATGCTTCCACTAGAGGGGACATGGGTTCAATCCCTGGCCCAGGAAGTTCCACATGCCACGTAGAAGGAAAAAAGAAAGAAAATGTTCAGTCCTGCCAAGAAGGAAGAAATGTTGTTTACTCTGATTCTATCATGTTTTCTTAGGGGTGCAGGTGGGAGCCTTGTAGGTCTAACTAAGCATGTCCTGGGAGTGTGACTTTTGCACTGGTGAGTCTGGTCTCTACTGGCATTGGAGTGGTAATACCCAAGATATTTGTTTAGGCAAAGGGGAAATAGACAAAGTAAGGCTTTCAGCCAGTTTTGTGTAGGATAAAGAATCCTCTTTCAGGTGCCACTAAGAAACCAAGAACATGATCTGCCTGGATGAAACCAGAGAACCTATCTGTGATTAAACTGTGACACAGAATCAGGTCTGGGAGCAGGAGAGAAAGAAATTTAGTGAACAGGAAAGAAAATGGGAAGAAAAACTATATTTGATGTGCAGCCTATCTCTGCCAGGCACTGTGCTGGGAAACTCTTGAGGTGATTATTTTTCTAACCTCATTTTATAGACAAAGTAACAAGCTCAGAGGTGAAATAGCTTAACATTCACTTAGTTATTATGTAGTGCTGTCTAGATTTTAACACAGACCTGTCTAAATTCAAAGCCCATGTTTTCCCCACGATAGCTGGTCCCTTTGAAAGTCACATTAGATCTTTTCTTGAGACTCGTGGTGATGATTTAGCAGCTTAGTCGTGTCTGACTTTTGCAACCCCATGGACTGTAGCCTTCCAGGCTCCTCTGCCCATAGGATTTTTAGAATAAACATTCCTAATCTCCCAGCAGATTCTGTGGCTGGCCTCTCGGCTCTCCTTCCTGGCTCTAGTACAGAGCAGCCAGGAGCTTGTCCTCACCTAACTCTTTCTACACCCAAGCAAGATGATTCAAAGAACAAAGAGGGCATTGACATAGTGCTTGCTGCTGCTGCTGCTGCTAAGTCGCATCAGTCATGTCCGACTCTGTGTGACCCCATAGATGGCAGCCCACCAGGCTCCACTGTCCCTGGGATTCTCCAGGCAAGAACACTGGAGTGGGTTGCCATTTCCTTCTCCAATGCATGAAAGTGAAAAGTGAAAGTGAAGTCGCTCAGTCATGTCTGACTCCTAGCGACCCCATGGACTGCAGCCTACCAGGCTCTTCCATCCATGGGATTTTCCAGGCAAGAGTACTGGAGTGGGGTGCCATTGCCTTCTCCCGACATAGTGCTTAGGAGGACTAATAAGCCAACTGGGACAGCTTTTGGGTGAGAGTCCTTAAGTCCCTACTGCCCTAACTCAACACTGGGGACAAGAGAAAAGACCAGTCACAGAATCTGCTTGGAGATTAGAAACGTTAAATCTCAAGAAAAGGTCTAATGTGAATCATTGGTGACTCTCCCTCAGTTACAGAGAGGATGAGATTATTTAAATACATTTCAAAAGATCTCTGTTGGACAGCTACAGGCTTACTTCTGCTCTTGGTTTATCATTCATTCATTCAAGAAATATATTAAGTACCAAGATGTTAGGCAATGTGTTTGGCAAAAGCATACAGCAAATGTGAAAGGCACAGACTCTGTGGGCAAGGATTAGCTTACCCACTTCAGGTTTTCTACCTATAAAACTCTTCTGTTCCTATGAAGCTCTACTTTGAACTCCCTTCCTCTGCACAGGTCAAGGCTTCTTTAATTCGTGTTATGGCCCTGCTTACAATTCTTTGATCATTTTTACCACATTATATTCTCCAGGCATGTCTTTTCCCCACCTAGAAACCCTGCAAAGGTGCAAGCAGGAACTATGGCTAATGCATCTCTCTGCCCTCATCAACTAAGCTAAAGCTTGGCACAAAGTGTATGCTCCATAAATATTGGTGAAAAGAATCAGCATGATTATGAGTATTGTGCTACATAATCTCGCACATGTGTATGTGTACGATGCAGCCAACCTTTCAAGACATTTCCATCTCCTTTCTTTCATTTGGTTTAGAGAGTTTGGTCTGGTGGATTCCGTGGATGTGAGAACACTTTGTAAAATATGAATGGTAAGGATTGTTATGAACCATATTGAATATGACTAGCCCTGAGGCCCGGATACTTTAGGTAACATACTTAAGGTCATGCAGCAGGAGTCTGTGCTAGAATCTGTGTCTCATGACATCTGTTTCTGGACTTCTCCTCCCTGCATCAGGGATCATTGACAAAAGAAAAGAACACAGTACTCAGGAACTCCCTAAATTGCAAACTCCCAGGAGTGGAGATAGTGGTGCTCTGCCTAGATCTTTGGGGCCAATGCACCCATCATCCAGCTGCTGAGACCATGGGCTACTGACAACTCACAGCTACAGCCCTCACTGTGCATTTTCCTGGGCACAGGGTCATAGCCTTTCATCCAAGGCTATGACCCCTCCTGGGGAGCAACTCATGACCAGTGACAGACTGATGCAAGGATACAAAGATCTGGTTCCATTGTATCATTTTGGGACAACTCTGAGGAGCCATATCAGCTTCAGAACTCCCAGGAGGATCAGCTGAGGTTTCAGTTGCAACCACAATGTGGGTTAGCTTCTCCCTCTGCCCACTCTGGCTTCCTCACTTCCTTATTGATGTGTCTCCCAAGAGCGCTCTCCAAAAGACCTGCAAGCCACTCTCCACCTTAGTCTATTTCCCAGGGAATTGATCTCTCCCTCAAGAACTCTTCCCTGGCACTGAGCCTGTCCAAAGTAGTTGTCAGTAATAATAAACAACTGGGATGATAGAATATAGATGGAGGCAGTTAGTGGTTCTAGCAAATCCAAATTGAAGATAAGGCAGCTGGTAAGAGATTGGCAGTGTAGGAAAAGGCAAGTTATGGTCACTGAATAAGAACTGGCCACTAGAGGGCCCAGCACTACACTTCTATAGCTCTGCTGCTATCATCGAGCAAAATTCTAATTTTGCCCTTGACTTGGCAGACACCACCTAACTGTCTACACTAGGGGGGAAACTGCTGGTCCAATGCTTCCTTCTCTTTTATCTACGCCATGAACCTCAGTGTCCTAGCCTGTTCCAATACCCTGTCACCATCTATACCGTTACATATAAATATGTTCCCATAAATCAAAGCTTCCAAAACCTATGTTTTCCCACCCACTGTTCTCATTGTTCCCACGGGGTTCCAAAGATCAGAAATGTGGAAGTCCAAACAGTTGACTGCTGCAATTCTTGCCCAGAAATGGAGAGAATCAGCAACATAACCTGTCTAGTCCTGTCACACCTCCTTCCCCACCCTGCTTCCCCAGTTTACAGTAAAGACACACAGGATTACATGTGAATTATAGTAGCCAAGGGAGAAAGGTGTCATGGGAGTCTACACAGAACATGAAAAAGTTTGAGAATATTGTGTGTGAATTAATGATTGCTTAATTAAATCAATGATTTTTTTTTCCTGTGTGGACTTAGTGAAAAGATTTATAGAAAATTTTTCTCTATATCCTTTATGGAAGGACAGTTAGTCCTTTGTAGGCTGGGAGGCTTTCTTTGAGGAATGGGGAGGGAGGGTCTGGACCATTTAGAGGTCTCTGTTTCCAACATATACATCCTTTTTTTTTTTTTAATGTATTCTTTTTTTAATTGAATGAAAATTCTTTAAAATCTGTAGCTCTTTTTATGATTTCTAAAAGTTCCACACACATAATTTCATGTAATCCCATAAAAACTTTTCCCCCCTTACTCCTATATGACCCTTCCCCCTTCCTTCTCCCCACTGGTAGCCACTAGTTTGTTCTCTAAATCCGTGAGGCTGCTTCTTTTTTGCTTTATTCACGAGTTTCCGACATATACATTCTCAAAAGGACAGAGCTGGGTTGTTTGGGTGGAGGAAAGCTCTGAAGATTAAAGAGGAGCAGACTTGGAGTCTACACAGGCAGGAGGATGGAGGGGAGGTGCGGACCTGAACCTGGCTCTCTTCCAGTGTCTCTGGCAGAGGTGACTACAAGCACACCCAAGGAATGAACACTAAGCCATGGCTTTGGGAGCATACAAGAGTTCTTGGGGACACGGTTTAGAACAGAATGATCAGATGCTTTGAGCAACTGGGCGAGATACATCTGACTTGGAAAAATGAGCTACAACTTCAATGGACTGAAGATAGTTCCCCAGGTTTTCTAGATTGGGTAAGCCCTGAAGGTGTGTTTTTTTGTTTGTTTTTTTTTTGTTTGTTTGTTTTTTTTAATCCCCATAAAAGTTCTGATACTGAATGTCCCACCAACCTGATAGGTGAGGCTGAAGTTAAATTTGATTTGAATTAGAAAAAATAAAATGTAATTTGATTCAGAAAAAAAGTAACTACATCTAATGTCTTTGCACTTGCTATTGAACAATTTAAATGGGTTCCAATAGTTGGAGCTCTGATGTGTGTTGGTTGCACAGTCGTGTCCAACTCTTTGTGACCCCATGGACTATAGCCCACCAGGCTCCTCTGTCCATGGGATTCTCCAGGCAAGAATACTGAAGTGGGTTTTCATTTCCTTCTCCAGGGGATCTTCCCAACCCAGTGATCGAACCTGGTCTCCCACATATCATGGAGCTCTGATATCACAATAGTAAATCTAGCCTGGGTAGGTTAATAAAAGAATAGGAATAATGTTTTGAGAGACTATCATGTGTTAGGCAATGCACTATTGCACAGCAGTCCCCAACCTTTTTGGCACCAGGGGCTGGTTTCGTGGAAGACAATTTTTTAACAGACCAAGGTGGTGGGGATGGTTTCAGGATGATTCAACTGCATTACATTTTTTTTTTTTAATCTGTGCTGAGAGATCTGACTTGGGTGTTGGATAGTGCCAAGAGTGGGGTTGGACGGGGTGGCACTAGAGGAATTATGCCACTTTGATTTTGTTTCACAAAACTAATAAGCTGAGGAAATTCCTATGAAAAGAGGCTGCCACTGGGATCTCATTCCTGCTCAAACCAGTCTTCGAAATTTCCTCCCTCTCTCAACAGCACTTACATCCTATGAGTCACTAAGACTTCCTTCCCAATTTCTCACAGCTGTTGTGTTTCTCTTCACCTCCCCTCTTTGGTTCCAGTCCTCAGTTCTGACTTGGTTAACTTGTGAAAAAGTTTCTAACTGGTCTTCCTGCTCCGTTTTTTTTTTTTTTTTTTTTGGCTGTATTCTGTGGCATGTGGAATTTTTATTCCCCAATCAGGAATCGAACCTACACCGCTTACAGTGGAAGCCCAGATTCTTAACCACTGGATTGGCAGGAAATTGCCAATATATTGCCTCTATTCGTTTTTGCTGATTGTATGACAGGAGGTCCTTGAATGATATCTAAGATGTACAAAATTTTATCCTGGAAGAAATAGGATTCGGGGAGTTTTGTGGGCATGACATAATCATGCCCATGGAAATCACTACATGGCAGAATGGAGAATGGTTTGGAGAACATCAAAACTAGGGGCAAAGGGGCTTTCCTGCATTACATTTATCATGCACTTTATTTCTATTATTATTATATCACCTCCACCTCAGCTTATCAGGCATTAGATACTGGAGGTTGAGGACCCCTGATATTACATTTAACCCTCACACTCTACCGATGAGGTAGGCTGAGACCAAGAAAACTTAACTGGGTCAACCCCAGGTCACATGGTTAGTAAATGGCAGAATCAGATTTGTTGGACTCCACTTCTATCTAGCTTCTATACTCACACATTCCCGGTCATCTAGCCAAGCATTCACAGACATCTAGTCCATTGGTCACTAATTCATTTAGCCAGATATTCACTTAGACAGTGAGTGGCATCAATATAGTTATTCTGTTATTTGAACAGTAAGATAGATCTAGTAGTAGCTTGAAGAACAAAAGAATCTTAGAATTATAGAATGTTTGCCCTGATATCTGTATATTACAAATACTAATACACATATATTAGACTGAGGTAAAGATGAGAGATATAATCTCTCTGTCTCATACACATATATACATGCACACAGAAAAAGCTACAAAATTTGCTACATTATTTTATGAGATCCAGTGCAAAATGAAAATGCAAAACCCCTTGTTTAAAAATTATTAAGAATTTCAAAGGACTTCCTGGTGGTCCAGTGGTTAAGAGTCTGTCTTGCAATGCAGGGGATGCAGGTTTGATCCCTGGTCGGTCTGGGATCCCACATGCGGAGAAGCAGCTGAACCTTCATGCTGCAACTCCTGAAACCCGTGTGCTCTGGAGCTTGTCTTGTGCGCTGCAACTGTTGAGCGCATGTGGCACAACCAGAAAGCCTGAACCACAGCAAAAGCTCTCACATAATCTAATGAAGACCCCACATGCCACAACTAAGACCTGATGTAGCCAAATAAATGGATGAATGAACGAAGAAAGAATTTCAAGATGATGATAGCAGATTATACCAAGCATGAAATGAAGTGAAGTCGCTCAGTCATGTCCGACTCTTTGAGACCCCGTGGACTGTAGCCCGCCAGGCTCCTTGTCCGTGGGATTCTCCAGGCAAGAATACTGGAGTGGGTTGCCATTTCCTTCTCCAGGGGATCTTCCCAACCCAGGGATCGAACCTGGGTCTCCTGCATTGCAGGCAGACGCTTTATCCTCTGAGCCACCAGGGAATCTCCTAATACCAAGCATGGGGCCCCTCTAAGGACCCTGATGGCATGTCAGTGCCTGGCACAGAGTACATGTGCAATAAATGGTAGTCCTTTTCACTCTCTAGATTATTGATTGTAACCCTCTCCTTTTGCAACTGAGCAAACTCAAGTTCAAAGAAGATGAAAAATGCAAGTTACAGCAGAGCCAGGACCACAATCCAGACCTCCTCTCTTCCCAGTCAGTAGTCTTCACCTCAGCATTTCCCAAGTGTTCTGTGTACAGTAATAATAGATACTCCATGAGTAAAAGTTTCCATCAATACACAAGTTTGCAAAACACTGGGTTAAGGGTAAGGAGACATCTTTTTCAGAGCTCTTCAAGACTTTTCTATGAACGACATGAATCTCCATGACAAAGATATAAAATGAAACATCCCCCCACTGCCCATCCCCACTGTATGAATATGGAATCCTTTCTCAGGAGCATGTTAAATATCTCTTAGAATGCTTTCTTATACATTACTGCAGGGCAGTGGAAGTTTCCATGAAGTTTGATCTTGGGGGTGTGGTTGTTCTTATTCTAAATTAGAAGTAAACATATTCCTTCCATTAGGTCTTTTTGTCCACATCTCTGCCTCAGCTGACTTGTGAGCCTGAGGATATAAAAATAATGAAAACCAGACTCTAGAAAGAATATATTTATTTAGAGTCACCTAATTGCATCCAAAAGGCAGATCCATTCTGCCTCTCTCCCAGGAGTAGGAATATAGAGAAAAAACATACACCATGACCCCTGAATTCTTTCCGTGCTTGGTAATTTGCTCACAGCTTCCACATCACAAAAGTATCAGTTATAGTCCCTTATGAAAGCACACAGGAGGCCAGGAATGCATGATTCTCATGTTAGCTCTTCCTCTATTAGCTGCTGGACCTAGACTAATTCATTCCTCTGCAGAGTGAAGGACAGGGAAGCCTGGAGTGCAGTAGTTCATGGGGTCACAGAGTCGGACACGACTTGGCTACTGAACAACAACAATCCTCTTATTCTTATTGAAAACCCTCTTGCATCAAATTAACCTCTAAAGGGCTTCCATACACTTATATTTTGTCTGTAGCACTCCTCCCCCTGGGCCCTTGAGTATGTCTTTGGGGCACAGTTGGAGAATCAGCAGACTAAATGATATCCACAGTCCCTTTCTCTGATAATCTGTAATTCAAGTTTGTATGTAGTTTTGCAAGCTATTGCCTCCACCTGTTAATAAAGGACCCTAGCTCCTTGAGAAATGCATCTCTTAATTTCTTAGAGGCCCAAAGAGTGATTCTCACTCACTGGGTTATGAGATGCCAGGTGATGCTAACCTTTCCTGAGTCCCCAGTCTACAGATCCATTATATGAATTGTGCAGAGGAGAGAAGAACACTTTTCTCCCACCATTGTGCTACATGAGCTCTCAGTAGGTACTCTTTATGCCTTTTGCAGAGGCTTCCCTGGGGGCTCAGCTGGTAAAGAGTTGGCTTGCAATACAGGAGACCCAGGTTTGATCCCTGGGTCGGGAAGATCCCCTGGAGAAGGGAATGGGTTGCCTGGGAAATCCCACAGACAGAGAAGCCTGGTGGGCTACAATCCATGGGTCACAAAGAGTCAGACATGACTGAGCAATTAAGCATGCATGCATGCATGCCTTTTTAACTTGCAGAGTTTTTAGCGAAGCAGCTCTTCTATATTTTGCTGATTACTCCTCACCTGCATTCGCCTCCATAAATCACTAAGCATGAACCAATGGTGGGGTAGGGACAGGGCTGCAGTGAGGCCAGGAAGCAAATGTGAGTGATAAACCTAGAACCGGTTGAACTTTGACTCACTTGTGTTTGACTCTGATGATTCTGTTGCTGGACACAATTGCCTAACTCCTTGCTTTTTTTAGGATGAGTTTCTGCCCAAAGAGACCTAAGGTCTTCATGAAAAATAGACTTTGTGCATTGGGCCCACTAAGGTGGAAGTGCCTGTTTGGGTCCTCTGGGAAGCAGATGTCAAAATGAAGCAAGAAATGCAAGAGACTTACTAGGAGAAAATATCTCGGAAGGATACAGAGGAGAAGGAGGAGTAGGTGGGAGAGCCATAAATTGCAATGCAAGAGTGATGCCTTTGAAAGGAAAGGAAGAAGGAAGGAGGCTTGAGCAGGAAAAGCCTCAGACTGATGCAGCTCTGAGACAGTCTGAGCCAGGCCAATCAAATGCCACAGAACAAGACTGACCATTGGAGGATCCCCATGTTAGGCAGCAATGGCTTGGTTCTAGCATGTCTGCAGTGCTCATTGACAGAGAGAAAGAGAAGGAGAGCATGACTGTGGTGTAAACACCACAATACACTGTGAAGGTGTTACAGCCAGAGGCTGTCAGTTAACAACACTCTTCCTGGCAGGCTCTCTGTGTGGGAGATCTGAGCAGGGTACTCCCCATTCCTGCCGCACAGGCATGTACCCACCTGTGTGAATTCAAAAAGTGAATACAGTTTAAGCTCAAGCTTAGGCACATTTGACATATTTATTACAAATATTTATTGAGCCTATAAAAAGTATTACACTAGGCACTATAGCAGCCCTACCCTCTCCAGTGGAATGACTGAGTCTGAGAAGGTTTCAGATATCCTGGTAAGTTTTTTATCACCATTATTGTCAACACAAGGCATGTTTTATTTTTCTGGGCTCCAAAATCACTGTGGTCGGTGACTGCAGCCGTGAAATTACAAGATGCTTGCTCCTTGAAAGAAAAGCTGTGACAAACCTAGATAATGTATTAAAAAGCAGAGATATCACATTGCCAACAAAGGTCTGTATAGTCAAAGCTATGCTTTTTCCAGTAGTCATGTATGGATTTGAGAGCTGGACCATAAAGAAGGCTGAGTGCTGAAGAATTTATGCTTTTGAACCGTGGTGCTGGAGAAGACTGAGTCCCTTGGACAGCAAGGAGATCAAACCAGTCAATTTTAAAGGAAATCAATACTGAATATTCATTGGAAGAACTCACGCTGAAGCTGAAGCTGAAGCTCCAATACTTTGGCTACCTGATGCGAAGAGACAACTCATTGGAAAAGACCCTGATGCTGGGAAAGATTGAAGGCAGGAGGAGAAAGGGACGACAGAGGATGAGATGGTTGGATGGCATCACAAACTGAATGGACATGAGTTGAGTCAACTCAGGGAGACAGTGAAGGATAGAGAAACCTGGCGTGCTGCAGTCCATGGGGTTGCAAAGAGCTGGACATTAATAGCGACTGAACAACAACCAGGCATGTTTTACTAGCCTCCATTGTAAGTGGTGCTAGTGGTAAAGAACCCGCCTGCTAATGCAAGAGACATGAGAGACATGGGTTTGATCCCTGGGTCATGCAGATCCTCTGAAGGAGGAAAGGGCACACTCCAGTATTCTTGCCTGGAGAATCCCATGGACAGAGGAGCCTGATGGGCTACAGTCTATAGTGTCTCAAAGAGTCAGACACAAGTGAGGCGACTTAGCACACATTGTGTACTAACACTGGGTCAAGCTTAATACAACAAAGAAAAATCCTTAAGAAGCTCAAGATAAGGTTCCAGTATAATATCCCTCCCCCTTAGGAAGCTCAGAGGAGATTTTTGAAGATTTCTTTCATGCCAATCACCAAATGTACCAAGGAGGAAGGAACCTTTTAGTAGAATTGACCTTGGAGTTTACCAGAGAGACCTTGAAACTTATCTGGCAGCCAACCAGGTGGCACAAGGGCTTGCTCCACCCCCAGGACCATGCCAGCCAAGAGTTAGGATTTGCTGAGAGGCAGGCCCAACACCTGTTGTAGCTCCTGGATCACAGTCAAATTTGGGAGGGAAATGGGGGAAAAGAGGAAGGAACTGGGAAAGAGGGATTTGTAGTGGGAAGAGATAAGACAGCAGGCTTTTCAGAAGCATGCCAGAATTCATCTCAACCTCACCACTTGGCAAAAGAGATAGTGTCTGTGGCAGAAAGAATACTGAGCATGACACCCAAGCTCTGCCTCTAACTCCCTGGCTGACCTTTGTCACGAAATGCCCCTGTGGGCCTGTGCTCCTTGGCTATAATCTGCAGAGCTAGGCCAGACACTCCTTAAAGTTCTTCCCATTTGAACACCCTAACATTCTTTTCTCCCCCCAAAATGGATTTTTACTGTATCTACCAACAAAATGAACCAAATACTATTTTTCATTTTAATCTCACAGTTTTTTGATACTTAAAAAATTTTAGAGGATAATTACTTTAAAATACTGTGATGGTTTCTGCCATACATTAACATGAATCTGCCATAGGTATACATATGTCCCCTCCCTCTTTAACCCCCCTCCCACCTCTCTCCCACCTAAACAGACATTTCTCCAGAGAAAACATACAGATGGCTAATAAACACATGAAAAGATGAACAGCCTAACATTATAACAGCTTCCAGAAAACAATCCTGGAAGAGCCTGCAGAGAGGCATGAACAAGTGGGGGTGTAGGATGCAAAGAATTTCCAGTGAACTCAGGAATAATACAACATAATATAACATAATGAAACATGACATAGCAAGCATTGTGATAGGTAGCAGAATGTAGGAATAGGGGCCAGTAAAAATCTCTAAAGTTGAATTCATTTCATGATCAAGACATTCAGGACATCCAAATATGACTCTACCTTTATATACAGGTACAGTTGATCCAGGGAGGAAAATATTTTCTCCTGTCAGCTGGTTCTAAAACATCTGAGATTCATAAACATTCCATCAATACATGAACCTCACTATTATTAAAACAAAGAGAAAGCACTGTCCCTGTCCTTTGCTGACACTTCTCCAGTTTTCTCTTATAAAAATGACCATTTCTACTCCCCTTTCAGCCTACATTTTCTGTTTGTTTTTTTACAGATAAGAACGCTGGGAGAGGAGAGCATACTGTGAGGTTTTCCCCCAGGCCTAACATTTTAGGATTCTAAGAACAGGATTGCATGTTCCCTTCTCATCTCTCTCTCTTTCTGAGCTAAGAAAACACCACAGTTAAAAAACAAAAACAAAAAACCTGCAGTCCAAGGAACGGCATAATTAGCAGCCAATCAGGAGAAGGCTCCAGGCCCTCATACACTGCACCTTCCAGGCTAGCCCCTCCCAGAGAGGATCAGGTTTTCTCTTGGGGTTTCTTCCCTTTTGAATTAAGCACGACTGACGGCTGTAGTCCAGAAACACAAACCCTAAACCTAGTCTCCGGTAGACAAACAGGTCTGGGAAGATTGTATGACCCGCAGGGATAGAGTGCTCTGGGCTCCCCGGGAGACCAGGCTCGGGTGAAGGGAAAATATGTCCATGGGGATGCAAGAGCAGCCATGGGAGGACTGAGTTACCTAAATAAATAAATAGTTTGGCAGCAGACCCAGTTTATGCCTGGGCCTCCAGGTAGGGAGTCTGCTAACTCACTCTTAGCCTTTGGGTCTCAGCTTAAATCGGATTTCCCCGGGAAGCAGGTGCCTCACAAGGCTGTGCAGGTTGCACACTGCACATACCTGGGATGTGTCACAGCATAGATATTACAGATTTACATATTTTTATGACAGTTTTCCAGCAGTTGGTCGTCAAGTGTTTTGAGGAAAGGCATCTTGCTTTGCTGATTCATAAAATGGTGCCACATGGGCTCCAGTGATCCTGCTGAGAAGCCTCTTCTAACTCAGCTCAGGTTCAATGCTCCTCTCATCAGCTGCAGAAGGACCCTGTACTTCCCCTACCACCACATCGACCACACTTTATTCTAAATGCCTGTTTACTGGTCTTATCCATTCTGGATCATCAGCTTTGTGCAGACAGAGTCTGTGTCTTGTCCAACAATGTACCCTGCTCTGAGAAGGGTGCTTGGCCTAGTGCAGGCTCCATGGTATTTGGTGAATGAATGAGCAACATATTCTGAGCCAGCCCAATGCTCTTGCCCAAGTGGACAGAGAGCCTAGCATAGTAGAAAGAGTCCTAGCCATATCTTGGGTTCAAGACCTTGCTCTTCCTCTCCCAAACTATGTGATTTGGGGTGAGTCGTGCTGTAACTTTACCCCAGTGTCCTTGATGCAGAATAGGGATAACCCTGCCTTGCCCTGTCCCCCTCAAAGTGTCATTGTGAAGGACAATTTAAACTTCCACTTGGCAAACTATAAACATAGACGAAACAACATGTGAAGTAAACAGCTGTTCCAGGGAAGCTGGACGTTTGAGAAGCCCAGGACCAGGAGCAGCCTTGTATCTGGACACAGTGGCCTCCAAGAGACAACTCAGGATTTCTGGGTCAGACAGTACTTTTTCAGTTGCTAGGAACAGAAACCTAAAAATGTTAAAAAGCAAATGTATTACTTCATATGACAAGGGGAAAGGTGTAGCTGGGCCTCCAGGACAATGGAAATAGACACAAGGATGCAGCGAGGTAGACATCCTTCTGTTCTCCCCTTTATCCTGTCCTTCGCTGCCCCCACCCCCACCCCCCGCATCTGTCTCCCTCTCGTTTCCGCCTGCCTACTACAGATGGGCTCACTCAACATAGCAAGGGACATGGCTACCTGCAGTTTCTGGCTCCATCTCACAGTTTTGCCATCTGAGAGGGTTGTTGCTGTTTAGTTGCAAGTCAAATCCAATTTTTTGTGACCCCATGGACTGTAGCCTGCCAGGCTCCGCTGTCTGTGGGATTTCCCAGGCAAGAATACTGGAGTGGGCTGCCATTTTCTTCTCCAGGGGAACTTCCCGGCCCAGGGATTGAACCCACATCTCCTACTTGGCAGGTGGATTCTTTACTGCTGAGCCACCAGGGAAGACCAACTGAGGGAAGTCTCTCTCAGAGGACTGAGCCCCTTCTCTTAATTCCAATTTGCAGAATCTCCCTTTGCCCTGGCTTGAGTGATGTATCCAACTCTACACGAATGGTGAGGGACACGATCTCTGGCCCACATTGGAACCACATGACTAGAGTGGGGCAATCAATGTGCCAACAGAAGGAAGGTTACTGTTCCAAGAAGAATGGATGGGTGCCAGGGAGACAAAATAATAAATGTGGTGCATCTCCATTTTCTGAAAGAATTCCCACACTGAGACACGAAATGCTACCATTTGCAATCAATTAGCTTTGGTTTGGGTTCTGCTCCTCCAGACTCATTTTATCACATGAGTTCCCTATAACACAAGGAGGTGAGCAGAAGGATGGGCAACGAAGTAAAATCAGAGTGTGATTTCCTCTGCAAACCTTCAGTGAATAATGAAAGATCAACCATAAATCCAAAAAGGTTTGTTTCCTTTTTAGAAATGGTATCTACTGACCTCACCTGCTCAACATCAGACCCTAAAATCCTCTGTACTTTGTCCAGGTTGTGGATCGAGAGATGATTTTACTGAAATAGAATACTATTCATCCAGTCTGACCGCTTTCACTTTCTGTCCTACAGCAGAACAGAGACGAGACCACCCTCTTTCTAATTGTAAATAGTCCAAACCACACACCTCACAGATGGAGAAACCAGTCTCTGAGCGGGAATATTTCTTCTCCAACCTCACATATTAAAAGGGTGTTAATGGCCGCATCAAGAGCAGATCCCATGTCATCTGACACTTGTTTTTCTCACGGGGCCACCCTTTGTTTTTCTGCACACTTATATCCCGAAAAATGAGCTACCCTTTCATCTCACCTTCTTCCCATTCTTTTGTCTCTCTGGATCACCTACTGGGCTACTTTCTCTAGGTCAGTTTTACTGTATTACTGTTTAGTCACTTCTAGGTCCCAGTCAATTGGCTATTGCCTTAGTCTCAGCTGTCAGAAATGAGAGATTTCCCCATCAAATACACAATATTCTCTTCACTACTCTTCAACATAAATCCACTATTTAAGCAAACCAGTCTTGACTCGTGGCAGAATTTCAGGCATCAACTTGTTCACTCATGTTTATCTCTCAGATATCCATTTAGATTATTTTATTTTGGAAGTGAAATATTTTTTATTTGGTCTGTCTCCCCTGGCTGAGTCAGGAGTACCTCCTACAAGCACCATTAGTGCCCCATACTTCCTCCAACAAACATGTATAATATCACCCTGGACAGTAATTGCCTGCTTATTTTATGTCTGTTCTCTACTGAAATTTCTGTAAGCACAGAGACTATTCATTCCTGTTTCCCAGTACTATTGTTTCCCCCAAGACCTAAGCAAAGAGCGCAGCACATCACAAATGCTGCGTGAATATTTATTGAATGCATGACCAACTCTGACTAAATGGTTTCTAATTATTTTCACAGTAGTGATCAAATGACAAAAAGATGTGAATATTAATACTTTACAGTTGAACACGTTATATGAAGGACTTATTATGTCAAAAGAACTCATTAAGCTGGCTATCACTATAATAAAAACCTTCTTTGCTTCTGATACGGGGATGCAAAAAAAAAAAAAATCAACGTTTCATCCACAAAAGACTCTTAAAATGTTTAAAAGGGTCCTACTACTGCCATAGGTAAACATCATCACCAGAGTCAAATGCTGCCTTTGTAACGTTATCCTGACCTCAAGGGCAGGCTGGACACCCTGCCTCTGGTCTCTTCCTCAATCTACTTGGTATTCCTGTACTGAGTGTTCACCGTGAGTCAGTTCCTAAATTTTCACACGCGTTATCTCATTTAATTCTTACAACAGCCCTAGGAAGAGAGTTCTATTTTTATTTCCTTTTAACAATAGGAATACCAAGACACAGGGAGGTTATACAACTTATGCAAAGACACAGAACTATCACCTGGAATATTCAAACCCAGCTCTTGCTCTTAATTGCTGTAAGACTGTTCTTTCTAATAAGTTCATGGACAACAATCTTCCATCTTTCTTAGAATGGCCTCCTCCTGTTATCTAAACACACCTAAGGCCAACCAGCTAGGAATTGAGGTAGATTAAGTATGGCCACAAATTCTTTTCAGTTCCTTTTCCAACTCCATGCATCTAGAATATAATTTTATTAAGAATTTGAAGAAGTCTGGTAGACTATCTTATTGAATAATCTTGTGGTCCAGACAATAAAGAATCTGCCTGCAATGCAGGAGACCCAGGTTTGATCCCTGAGTCAGGAAGATCCCTTGGAGAAGAAAATGGCAACCTACTCCAGTATTCTTGCCTGGAGAATCCCATGGACAGAGAAGACTGGCGGGCTACAGTCCCTGGGTCGCAAAGAGTTGGACATGACTGTGCTACTAACACTATGCTATGCTACGCTATCTCTGACAAAGAGTAGTATGTATCATGGAAACAATACTAGCTTTGGAACAAGGAAGATCTAAAGTAAAAACT
Source organism: Bos indicus x Bos taurus (assembly GCF_003369695.1). Classification (NCBI taxonomy): domain Eukaryota; kingdom Metazoa; phylum Chordata; class Mammalia; order Artiodactyla; family Bovidae; genus Bos; species Bos indicus x Bos taurus. The sequence continues at coordinate 30,225,717 of NC_040090.1, forward strand.
TGACTGTTTTTGTTACCTATGGTTGTGTAACAAACCACTCCATAACTTAGCATTTAGAAGAACAGCAATTTATTATTTCTCACAATTATGTGAGTCAGCTGGGCAGTTCCTCTGAGGATTTCACTTGAACTCATTCATGGATTGGCAATTAGTGGGATGGAATGTTCATCATGGCCTCATGTCTGGCTTTGTTGGGGTGCCTGCCACATGGCTATTCATCTTCCAGAAGGCTAGACCAGTTTCCATAAATGGTGGTGTTGGTGAGAGGAACTGAAAAGAATTTGTGGCCATACTTGATCTACCTCAATTCCTAGCTCTTTGGCCTTAGGCAATTTATTTCTCCTGAGATCAGCTTCCTTATCTGGGAAATTGTGAAAGTAATCCCAATTGTCTTGGGTTCTTATAAATATATGATAATATATGTCAAGTACCTAGGAAACTCCCTGCCATTAAACAACTATTTATCTACTGTTATTTTCATTTGCTCTAAGTCTTATAGTTACTTAACATTCCTAGGGTCTGGAGTGAATGCTTCCTCCTTCTCCCTATCATCTCTGCAGTCTGCTTAAATCCTGTACTTCAATCAAAACCCAGTTCTGGTCTCATCTTCACAAAAATTTCCAAAATCAGTAGGCTTCAATAATTGTCCATATTAGGAAATTCCAAAGTTCTATTTATAAATTAAATGTTCCCAGCCTTTCCTCATCCCTGAAGAAAAAAATAGATACATGTGAAAGAATTTATTGTTGTGCACAATTTGTAACTTCTGGCTGCTGCTGCTGCTAAGTCACTTCAGTCGTGTCCCACTCTGTGCGACCCCATAGACGGCAGCCCACCAGGCTCCCCTGTCCCTGGGATTCTCCAGGCAAGAACACTGGAGTGGGGTGCCATTGCCTTCTCCGAACTTCGGCTAGTTGGATATAATTCTACCCTGTTTCCCTCAGTTGAAGAAAGTATACTGAAATGTGGATAGAAATGTCTTTATTAGGCTAATTTATTTTATAAAGGTAAATTGTTTGCAAAATTTGCTCCGTTATTAGCAACAACTTACTAAATCACTCATTTGGCACTAAGCATATGCCCCTTTATTTTTAAATCTTTTTAAAGATATGTCCTGTCTTCTAACTAGGTTAAAAACACTAATAAAAGACCCTGATACATATACACATACCTATATAAATATGTGCATATATATATATATATATTTAATTTATCTTGTGGTTCTATCAAAGTGAACTGAACGTACTAGAAAGGCAATACATATAACCCAAACCCTTCCTGTTGAGATTTGTGTTGAGAATGAGCATGAAGCCGCTTGGACAGTGAGAAAGAAAATTGGATTTAGAAGCACAGGTTCCAGGCTTATGTGCTGGATTCTGGATCAAGAAGTACCTATTTATTCTTTAAACTTCTATGTTAAAATACAAGAAAAATTGGATAAATAGAGTGGGGGCCCTTGAGCACTCAAAACTCACTGTCTTAGGCCAATAATTCTCAAAGATCAGAGGGGAGGCCATTTTTATCAAAATACACAGGCTTGATCCTTCCCTTCTCTTGCTCATTGATGTACTCTTGGATGGGAAGGCAACAGAGAAAGATATATTTGGGAAATGGTCTCCTGCTGAGAACCACTATAGTATTAGAATCAGATTAATCAGTGTAGTTAGCTCCAACAGCTTTGTGCAATGGCAGGGAGAAAGCATCTTTCTCCATCAGTTCAGTTCAGTTCAGTCACTCAGTCATGTCCAACTCTCTGAGACCCCATGGACTGCAGCACGCCAGGCCTCCCTGTCCATCACTAACTCCTGGAGTTTACCCAAACTCATCTCCATTGAGTCAGTGATGCCATCCAACCATCTCATCCTCTGTCGTCCCCTTCTCCTCCCGCCTTCAATCTTTCCCAGCATCAGGGTTGTTGCAAATGAGGCAGCTCTTCGCATCAGGTGGCCGAAGTATTAGAGTTTCAGCTTCGACATCAGTCCTTCCAATGGACACTCAGGACTAATCTCCTGTAGGATGGACTGGTTGGATCTCCTTGCAGTCCAAGGGACTCTCAAGAGTCTTCTCCAATACCACAGTTCAAAAGCATCAATTCTTCAGCGTTCAGCTTTCTTTATAGTCCAACTCTCACATCCATACATGACTACTGGAGAAACCATAGCTTTGACTAGATGGACCTTTGTTGGCAAAGTAATGTCTCTGCTTTTGAATATGCTATCTAGGTTGGTCATAACTTGCCTTCCAAAGAGCAAGCGTCTTTTAATTTCATTGGTACAGTCACCATCTGCAGTGATTTTGGAGTCCCCCAAAATAAAGTCAGCCACTGTTTCCATTGTTTCCCCATCTATTTCCCATAAAGTGATGGGACCGGATGCTATGATCTTATTTTTCTGAATGTTGAGTTTTAAGCCAACCTTTTCACTCTCCTCTTTCACTTTCATCAAGAGGCTCTTTAGTTCTTCTTCACTTTCTGTCATAAGGGTGGTGTCATCTGCATATCTGAGGTTATTGATATTTCTCCTGGAAATCTTGATTCCAGCTTGTGCTTCATCCAGCCCAGTGTTTCTTATAATGTACTCTGCATATAAGTTAAATAAGCAGGGTGACAATATACAGCCTTGACGTCCTCCTTTTCCTATTTGGAACCAGTCTGTTGTTCCATGTCCAATTCTAACTGTTGCTTCTTGACTTGTATACAGATTTCTCAAGAGGAAGGCAGGTCGTCTGGCATTGCCACCTCTTGAAGAATTTTCCACAGTTTGTTGTTGATCCACACAGTCGTACCAATATTCCCTTGGTATCTCTTTGGCATAGTCAATAAAGCAGAAATAGATGCTTTTCTGGAACTCTCTTGCTTTTTTGATGATACAGCAGGTGTTGGCAATTTGATCCCTGGTTCCTCTGCCTTTTCTAAAACCAGCTTGAACATCTGGAAGTTCATGGTTCATATATTGTTGAAGCCTGGCTTGGAGAATTTTGAACATTACTTTACTAGCGTGTGAGATGAATGCAATTGTGTGGTAGTTTGAACATTCTTTGGCATTGCCTTTCTTAGGGATTGGAATGAAAACTGACCTTTTCCAGTCCTGTGGCCACTGCTGAGTTTTCCAAATTTGCTGGCATATTGAGTGCAGCACTTTCACAGCATTATCTTTCAGGATTTGAAATATCTCAGCTGGAATTCCATCACCTCCACTAGCTTTGTTCATAGTGATGCTTCCTAAGGCCCACTTGACTTCACATTCCAGTATGTCTAGCTCTAGGTGAGTGATCACACCATCATGATTAATTGGGGCATGAAGATCTTTTTTGTACAGTTCTTCTGTGTATTCTTGCCACCTCTTCTTAATATCTTCTGCTTCTGTTAGGTCCATACTATTTCTGTTCTTTATTGAGCCCATCTTTGCATGAAATATTCCCTTGGTATCTCCAATTTTCTTGAAGAGATCTCTAGTCTTTCCCATTCTGTGTTTCCCTTTCCCATTCTGTGTTTCCCATTTCTTTGCACTGATCACTGATGAAGGCTTTCTTATCTCTCCTTGCTATTCTTTGGAACTCTGAATTCAAATGGGTACATCTTTCCTTTTCTCCTTTGCTTTCCGCTTCTCTTCTTTTCACAGCTATTTGTAAGGCCTCCTCAGACAGCCATTTTGCTTTTTTGCATTTCTTTTTCTTGGGGTGGTCTTGATCCCTTTCTCCTGTACAAGTCACGAACCTCCTTGTATCATGACTATTCTGATTATTAAGAGCTGTTTTTATTCAATTGAAACCAATAACTGTTTTTTCAAAGAAGAGTTACCAACTCCAGGAGACTGAAGAGGGAAACACAGAGATTCATAAGTATCCCAAGCTCTCTACAGTCTACTTACAGAACCCACTTGGCCAAATTCTAACTGTATATAAGCATTACCTTAAATGCTTTCCCTCTTGTCATGGCCAACTCCTAAAAGCCCTTATATTGATAAGAGTTTGCATAATGCCTAGAAGATAGCACCGTAGATGTTTGCTGCTTCTCCAGTTATGCAGAGGGACTACTCTCTCTGTAATAATTCATGTTAACAATTTGTTATGGTGGTGGTGTCGCTCAGTTGTGTCTGACTATTTGCAACCCCATAGACTGTAGCCCACTAGGCTCCTCTGTTCATGGAATTTTCTAGGCAAGAATACAGGAGTCGGTTGCCATTTCCTCCTCCAGGGAATCTTCCCAACCCAGGGATTGAACCTGGGCCTCCCGCATTGCAGGTAGATTCTTTACTGTCTGAGCCACCAGGGAAGCCCCAACAATTTGTTTTGGTTATATTTATATCTAGCACAGTAGGAGATACCAGAACATGCTTAATAAACATTTTTGGATTGACTAGAATGACCTGTACATCTTTTTTCTTTTCCAAGACAGTTGGGGGAACCCTCTAATTTAATACCACTCTGGATCTTAGTACCTCAGAGAAAAGTCTCTAATGAAAAGGAAAGAAGATGAAACCTTAGGGAAGTTGTAAGCAATTTAGCATTACTGAGTCAGGTGGGAATGTTTAATTTGCCTACTAAAGAGAGCAACATGATCTCCAGGGTACAGCAAGAACAAAGCTGCTGCTAATAAAAAGCCTTCACATTTGTTTAGCCCTTTATATTAGGTTACAAAGTGCTTTCATAGTGCTCATCTCACCTGAGCCCCCAACAACCTTGTTAGGTAGATGTTATTCATCTTAATTTTATAGAAGCAGAAACTAAATCTTAGATGGCTTTTGCAACATACCCCAAGTCACATAAATGGGAAATGCAGCAGAGTGAAGACTATTCCAAGGTTTTCCTCGTTGGATTAATTAGGGCTTTTGCAAGATGAGAAAGAAATTTAACATACAATAGTTTAAGCAGGAAATAGTTTAGATAGCTAATAGGGTATAAAAGATATGCGATTGTCTCCCCAATATCTATTCCCTTTTCTCTTGGTATCTCCCCTGTTTGTTGTTCATTCTCTGTTCTCCCCCTCCATCCCTAGTGTGAAGCCCACGTGCTTTGGGAAACTGACCCACCCCTGCCTGACTCAGGGAGGAGCTTATGCTTAAGTTTAAACTGATCAGTGTAATCCCACCTCCTGGCCACAGTCATCAGTTCAAAGATGAGCATGTGACAGACAATATATGGACTAATGAGAAGCAAGGAGAGGTTTGCTAAGAGTTTTAGGGAATTTAATGAGAAAGTATATGGAAGGAAATGTCTTCCATCAGATGTGAGGACACAACTTCCTTTTTACTATGTAGAAAACCAGCCTTAGAACAAAGATGTCAATGTGGATGGCAAACAGGGTCTTTAGTAACATTGCTAAACTACTAGATCAACTATTTTGGAAGCCCAGTATATCTCTGGACCTTGCAGTTTCATAAGCCATGAGCTATCTTGGTATACTTCATGGCAAGTAATAGAAAACTCAACTCAAATTGGCATAGACACTCACTGGCTTCTTGTTACTTGCCTGTTTGCCATGGAGTCTACTAAGGTAACTGAAGAAATGGAAGGAAGAGCTGTAGAAACAAGTGTTCCAGGGACTGAAATCCAAATCTTGGTAGCATCAGGACTTTCCCTCTTCATCTCGTTCTTTAATTCTCCCTCATTCTCTTCTACTTGAGACATGCCTGTTCCACTATATGGCAAGTGAATGATCACCTGGCACCTCAGGGTATCAGAGAGAGTGCTGACAGGAAACAGGCCTTTCGGTTTGAGTCATGAGGAGAGTACAAAGAGATTGCATACACAAATATGGGTAGAAACACCACAAAGGATAATGTAGTGCCCCAGGCTAGAAACAGCCTGGGGGGAAGATGTTACCTCCTCAAAGCCTGACAGGATAGCGGAGGCAACAGATACTGGAATCTGAGACCAAAAAGCTGCGTGAAGAGGGTCACCTGAGAGGAGTTGTGCCAAGGGATAAATCAGATTGAGTTCCAGCCTAAATCTCCTCCTTCTAGTTAGCTGTTGGTGTTCTCCCTTGCCCAAACAGACTCGAAGCGGAGGAGAAGGAACCCTGTGGATGAACTCCATACAGGTCAACCCCATGAGGCAGAGTGAGCTGTGGGAGGGTGGAGGGTGGATGTAAAGGGGCATTTGGGTGGCTCAAACAGTAAAGAATTTGTCTGCACACTGTTTATAATAGCCAGGACGTGGAAGCAACCTAGATGCCCATCAGCAGATGAATGGATAAGAAAGCTGTGGTACATATACACAATGGAGTATTACTCAGCCATTAAAAAGAATACATTTGAATCAGTTCTAATGAGGTGGATGAAACTGGAGCCTATTATACAGAGTGAAGTAAGCCAGAAGGAAAAACATAAATACAGTATACTAACGCATATATATGGAATTTAGAAAGATGGTAATGATAACCCTGTATACGAGACAGCAAAAGAGACACTGATGTATAGAACAGTCTTATGGACTCTGTGGGAGAGGGTGGGAAGATTTGGGAGAATGGCATTGAAACATGTGAAATATCATGTATGAAACGAGATGCCAGTCCAGGTTCAGTGCACGATGCTGGATGCTTGGGGCTGGTGCGCTGGGAAGGCCCAGGGGGATGGTATGGGGAGGTTGGGAGGGAGGAGGGTTCAGGATGGGGAGCATGTGTAAAATAAAATTTAAAAAAAAAAAAAAACAAAAAACAAAATATTTTCATCACCCCCCAAAAAAGGTAAAATTTCACATATTTACTTGATAGGCAATATTTAAAAGTTAATTTATTGGTAAATGTACATAAAAATAATATAATTTCACCTTAATCATAAAAAAAAAAAATATATTTTTTTTCTGAATTGCCAGGCATATAATGGACACTCAGTAAATATTCATTGAATAGAGGCAAAAAAAAAAAAAAAAAAAAAAAGAATTTGTCTGCAATGTGGGAGACTTGGGTTTCATCCCTGGGTCAGGAAGATCCCCTGGAGAAGGAAATAGCAACCCACTCCAGTGTTCTTGCCTGGAGAATTCCTTGGACAGTACAGACCACCAGGTCACAAAGAGTTGGACACAACTGAGCAACTAACACTTTCACCTTCATGGAAGAATCCAGTGTACTAAGGTTAGCAGCCTCTGCAAAATAAGAGCATTTCTTTTGCACATCATCTGAATGTCAACATATAAATAATTCCTTACTCTCAACAAATACTCTATAGAGTTGACCTTGGAAGAGTATCAGGGAGAAGTTTATTATAAAAGAGTATCAGGGAGAAGTTTATTAAAAACATAAATATTACCATGAGTGGGCAGAATATTTAGATCTTACTTGATTTTCCACTGACCTTTTTAATTTATGATGTAAAATACAAGGCTAGGCTATTATAAACAACTCAGATCAATGTAGCAGTTTTATGATGGCAATCATGTCATTTCTTAGTAGTAGTACCACTAGATTAGAGCATTATTTTTACCACTGTTAAAACAATATTATTATTAAATTATAGCCAAATGGTTAGAAGTTGGACCTTTGCTCATAACAGCAAAACTGAAAACAACCTAAACTTTCTTGTCATATGCTTACAATGGAGTATTAATCAGGAATTAAAATAAAGTGACAAGAAAACTTTGGTAACACAGAAAATCCTAAAAGATAACATAGATTATTAAAATCTTTTTATAAGAATAAAAAATAAGTAAAACAAGCAATATGTGATAAAAAAAAAAATACACCCCCTCCCCTAAAGTAATGATAAAAACAAAACCAGGAAGGTGGGAACCTAGGGGAATCTAGCTTCTTCTAAGGGGGAAGCTAGGGGTAGGGATAGGACTGGAGAACACAGAAAGATGTAAGTTATTTGTTGTTAGCTTGGATGGTAGATTCATGGATGTTTATTTATTAGTACAGATAAAAAATTGAAAAGCAACACATGAATAATAGATCTCTGCATTGGACCAGTGATGACATTGTATCATAAACCAAGGATCGTATTTAATCCAATACTCTCTTTACCAAGAATAGTGTTCATAGCAGCTTTATTTGCAATAAAGAACCTGAAAATAAACCAAACATCCAACCCAAACAACACCAACTAAAAAGTAGTGAAAGGTTAAAGAAAACCTGGCACCTCCATACAGTGAAATACTACTCAGCAAAAAAAAAAAAAAAAAAAAAGCAGAGGGAGGGGTGGGGAACTAGGGATAAACATAATAACCTGGATGGATATCAAAGACATCATGCTTAATGATAAAGCTAATTTAAAAAGGCTATTTACTGCATGACTCCATTTAATAACATTCTCAAAATGACAAAGCTATAGACATGGCAGACAAAGTGGTTGCCAGAAGCTTGACAAGGTGGGGTAGAAATATTAATGGGTAGTGCCAGGGAGTTCCTTTGTAGTTATGAAACAGTTTTACATATTGAATGTGGTGATGGTTTCACAAATATACATATGGGATAAAACTGCACAGAGCTACACACACACACACACACACACACGCACACGGTATTTTTAAAGATACAGTATTCTATGCATGTGGGCTTTCCTGGTAGTTCAGCTGGTAAAGAATTGACTGCAATGCAGGAGACCCTAGTTCGATTCCTGAGTCAGGAAGATCCCCTGGGGAAGGGATTGGCTACCCACTCCGGTATTCTTGGGCTTCCCTGGTGGCTCAGGTGGTAAAGAATCCACCTAAAATGGGGGAGACCTGGGTTCAATCCCTGGGTTGGGAAGATCCCCTGGAGGGCAGCATGGCAACCCACTCCAGTATTCCTGCATGCATGTTGGTACAGACACATGAATGGACAAAAAAGATCAATGGAATGGAAAACAGATCAGTTACAGACCCCAAAACAGAGAGATTAAGTATCTGATAAGATATTTCAATCAATGACAAAAAGGTGGATTATTTAATAAAAATTATCTGCCCTAAATAGGTCAAAGATATATATAAGTAAAAAAGAAAAAGAATTAAAGTGCTAGGAGAAAGCATGAGATAATTTTTCTTAAAATAATCAAGGAGAAACTCTGAAAGCATAAAGTAAAATACTTACATAGATGACCATATCAAAATTTAAATAATACAATAAAGTCAAAAGATAAATGACAAGATGGAGAAAATGCTTGCAAGACATGTGACAAAGAAAATTGTTCTTGATATATAAAGAGTTCTTACAATAAGAGACAACCAATAAAAAAATGGAAAAAAACACAAACAGAAGTTAAACAGAAGCTAAAAAATGGCTGAAAAATATATATGATGTGTAATCTCATTTATAATTTTAAAGATATAAATTAAAATAAAAGATTCTTTAAAAAGTTGATATTAATTGTATTGGCCAAGGTTTAAGGGGAGAAAAAATGAACTAATTGATACTTTAGAAGTCCAGAAACCTTAAACCTTACAAGTAAGTATCATTCAGATGTTTATTCATTCAACAACTCACAATACGTAGCATCTATATGCGCCAGGTATTTTTTATGTTGAATGTGCAGCAGTGAATAAAATAGATTAAAAAAAAAATCCTGCCCTCGTGAAGCTCACATTCATTCTGGGAAGGAATGGAGAGGCATGCTGGGAGCAAGCTTTGTGGGAAGAGAGGAGCAAGATGGGAGAGACAGGAATAAACCTGACCTATTTTACACCTCTATATATGAATTTCTTCTCTCTCAACTGTCTGACAATAGCCTACCTATCTATATCAGGGTTTATCTCTAGCGAAGCATTACTGCCTTCCTGACTGCTTCCCATCCACCCCACGTTGTAAAAAATATTTTTAAAAATTATAAAACAGTATATAACGTGGTGTTGTTTTTACATTTCCTGCAATGTGTACAATTGTGCTGTGGACATATCAGATGTCAGGTAAATGAATAAATGAATTTTTGTCAAAGGCAGCATGTAGGATATGTAAGCAGCAGAGCTGTCGCAAGAGAAAGCAGATGGCTTGCAGAGAACGGGCAGAAGAACAGATGACCAGGCTGCTGCTTCAAAACGCAAAGTATACCTCATATTAACTGTGTAATAAACGTGAATCATCAGTATTGTATCAGTAAATATGACATCATTTTTAGTAGGTCATAGTGTAGCTAAAAGAAGTAACTACAGTAAAGGCAGTCTAACATGCACACACATTTTTCTTTTTTCTTTTTTTTTAAATTAAAGATTTACAATGTTGTGTTAGTTTCAGGTATACAGCAAATTGATTCAGTTATGCATACATCTATCTACTCTTTCAGATTCTTTTCCACTGTATGTTAATACAAGATATTGAAATATAGCTCCCTGTGCTAGACAGTAGGTTATTGTTGTTTATCTATCTTGTATATAGTAGTTTGTGTCGATTAATCCCAAACTCCTAATTTATCCTTCCCCACCTTTTCCCTTTGGTAACCATAAATTTGTTTTTTTGTCTGTGAGTTTATTTCTGTTTTGTAAATAAGTTCATTTGTATTATTTCTTCTTTTTAAATTTTTTCCTTTTTTAAATTGAAGTGGTTTGTATCATTTTTTTTTAATTCCACATATAAGTGATAGCATATGATATTGTCTTCATCTGATTTACTTCACTTAGTGCGCTAATCTCTAGGTCCATCCATGTTGTGTAAATGTCACTGTTTGATTCTTTTTGAGGACTGTGTAATATTGATGGCTGTGTGTATATATACACACACAAGACATTGTCTTTATCCATTCATCTGTCAATGGACATTTAGGTTGCTTGGCTATTTTAAATAGTGCTGCTATGGGAGAAGGCAATGGCACCCCACTCCAGTACTCCTGCCTGGAAAATCCCATGGACAGAGGAGCCTGGTAGGCTGCAGTCCATGGGGTCGATGAGGGTCAGACACGACTGAGCGACTTCACTTTCACTTTTCACTTTCATGCATTGGAGAAGGAAATGGCAACCCACTCCAGTGTTCTTGCCTGGAGAATCCCAAGGATGGGGAAGCCTGGTGGGCTGCGGTCTATGGGGTCGCACAGAGTCGGACACGACTGAAGTGATTTAGCGGCGGCAGCAGCAGCGTGAACAATTAGGGTGCAGGTATCTTTTCAAATTAGAGTTTTCATCTTCCAGATATATGCCCAGGAATGGGATTCCTGGATCAAGTGGTAACTCTATTTTTGGTTTTTAAAGAAACCTCCATACTGTTCTCTACAGTGGCTGTAGCAATTTACATTCCCACCAACAGGGTAGGAGGGTTCCCTTTTATCCACACCCTCTTCAGCAGTGATTTGTAGACTTTTTGATAATGGCCATTCTGACCTGTGTGAGGTGATACTTCATTGCAGTTTTAAGTTGCATTTCTCTGATAGTAATGTTGAGCTTTTCAGCATATGCATTATTGTTTGTCTATTTGAAAACAAATATTAATAGCTAACCTGGTGATTCAGTGGTAAAGAACCTGCCTACAATGTGGGAGCCTCAGGAGACGTGGGTTCAATCCCTAGGTTGGGAAGATCCCCCGGAAGAGGGCATGGCAACCCACTCCTATATTCTTGCCTGGAGAATCCCATGGACAGAAGAGCCTGGCAGGTTATGGTCCATAGGGTCGCAAAGAGTCAGACATGACTGAAGCGACTTAGCACAGCATTAATAGCTAAGGCTATAAATACAATGAAAATACAAGCAATTAATAGCTAAATAAAAACTATCAGGTCAAAGAATTACTTCTTAGGCTTTTCATTACCCTAACTTTAACTAGCTACAGCTCTTTAGAAGTAGAGCCTATTCAGCCTTTTTGAAATAGAATATATTCCCTAGTGCTATTATTATAAAGCTGGAACACAACATCCTTGCCTTAGCATGTCATAAAAGCCACTTCTTTTGTGCATACTTGTTATTCAAGCAGGCAGTAAAGAGAGACTGCAGAACGTTCAGGAGTAAAAACTGAGAACGAGTGGGAAAGAAGCACAATAAAAAGCCAGGATACTGTATACTGCTCATACTGGGATCCTTAATGATTGCACATTTCAAAGATTGCACACCACCAAACTCCCTCTTCACTAACAGGAGGCCAGGGAGATAGAGGAAGTAACACAAAAGGCAGATTTACAATAAAGATGTGACATAATTCCAAATTAGAGTTTTCATCTTTTCCAGATATATGTCCAGGAATGGGATTACTGGATCACGTGGTAATTCAAATAATTCAAATCAGTGATTCATTATGGAAGAGTTCCTGAGGGTCAAATGATTTATCAATTTTAAGCAGTAAAAATTTCCAAATCCTATTTTGGGGAATAAGCACTTATTCTATCACTACTTGGAATCAGTATTGCAACAAACAAAAAGGCATGAGTAAAAAATTTTTTTACATATAAAAAGTTTTAAAATGAAAAACAAGGGAGGGGTTCTACATCTGTGATGGACAGAAATCAGAATCAGTTCTGAAATGGTCCCTGTGGCAGCTGAAGCCCAAGAGGTGGCTGTGCCCATGGCAGAAGTGGACAGAATGAGTTGCCAAGAATGGCATCCTGTGTGAGCTCCAGCCTTTACCAATGTGTACCGAATCAGGCCAAGTCCAAATTAGGCCATGTCCAACCTGGGAACAGCAGCCCCCTTCTAAGTTAGTCTCAGCTTGCCAGTTGCCAGTACTGATCCCCAGTGTCCCCGCAGTGGATGATGTTCCCCCACACACCTTGGCTGATCCATGAGTTAGGGAACTGCTAACTTCTGCACTTTGGAAAGGACTTGTCAAGGCCAGCTGCTGCTACTCTGCCACCAAGTCCCTTCCCTGAGGGCACCTTAGCAAGACAGCATCAAGCTGTATTCTTGTCAAGTTGTATTCTTTTGCTCAAGATGCCTTGATAATGGGGAGTGGGGCTTGGGGGGAGGGATTTTTATTTAGCTATTAAACAGATATATTTTCATTGTGTTAGTGCCTGGCTGATGAACCGGGTAGATCAGGCACTCATACCCTGGGGTGGATTAAGGCACAGAATCTGTGGTGGGACAGAGCAAGGGACGATGTGGCTACACAAGAATTTCCTGCTCCACTGCCTCTAGGTTTTCCATGTCTTATTCAAGCACTCTGCATTGTGATTTTACTCAGCAGCATACCTGTCTTCCCTATAAAATGACATAAAATGCTCAGTAGTCACATCCACATAGCTCCCAGCTCTTAGTGTGTTTGTCGCTCAGTCATGTCCAGCTCTTTGTGATCCCATGGACCGTAGCCCACCAGGTTCCTCTGTCCATGGAATTTTCCAGGCAAGAATACTGAAGTGGGTTGCCATTCCCTTCTCCAGGAGATCTTCCCAATCCAGGAATCGAATCCAGGTCTCCTGCATTGCTCAGGAGAGACACATCCAAATAGCCCCCAGCTCTTATGTTCCCTGATCTAAATCCATGTTTCTACAACTCTCCCAACTCTTCCTCCTACTCAGTCCAGCAGTCAAAACAATTATTCTCCCTGATGAGCTCTCTAGTTGTCATGGTAACCAAGATAAGTGCAAGAAAGAATCAGGTAGCAAGCGTAGATACAAAATTTGAGCTATTCCTAGGTAACTGGCTAAGACCACTTACTTTCTTTTTATCTTGAATGCATATAATAAATAAACTACAGTCTGTGTGGTTGGTTTTAACTGTTAAACTTGACTAGCTAAAGAAAGGAGGTGGGGGGTGAGGACTAGCTCAACCTATTTTTTTAGAAGCTTTTTTTCCCTTAATTTACTTGGCTGCCTCTGGTGTAGTTGTCGGAGAAGGCAATGGCACCCCACTCCAGTACTTTTGCCTAGAAAATCCCATGGACAGAGGAGCCTGGTAGGCTGCAGTCCATGGGGTCGATAGAGTCAGACACGACTGAGCCACTTCCCTTTCACTTTTCACTTTCATGCATTGGAGAAGGAAATGGCAACCCACTCCAGTGTTCTTACCTGGAGAATCCCAGGGACGGGAAGCCTGGTGGGCTGCCGTCTATGGGGTCGCACAGAGTCAGACACGACTGAAGCGACTTAGCAGCAGCAGCAGTGTAGTTGCAGCACTCTAGAGATCGTTGTGTCCTGTGGGTTATTCCACATCCCCTGCATTGCGAGGTGGATTCTTAACCACTGAACCACCAGGGAGGTCCCTCTCAATCTATTTTAAAGAGGCTTGTTGCCAACCTTTAAGGTAGCTTGCTTTAACTACTTCAGGTTTTAAAGACCTCATGAAAAAAACCTTCAAATGGACTCACCAGTGAAATTAATGAATTCCACTCCAGGCAAATAATATTCCATCTCTTGATGATAAAGAATGCTTTAAGTAAAAGCAAGTAGTCTACAGCACTCCATCCTAGCTTACTTTGCTTTAAGATCAAACATAGAAACAATTTCTCCAAGTATTCCATAACTCGATATCATAGGGAGAAAGGACTGCTCTTGGGACAGACCTTACACCAAATATTTGAAAAAAATGTTTCATGAGGTCAATTATTTCCTCTAATGTAAAAGTCCATACACCAAAAAAAAAAAAAAGAATTGAACACCTGCTATTCTCTACATTAATTTGTCTGTCTCTTGAGGACCTGTGGAAAATATATGACGTTTTGATGCCTTCCTCCCCCCAGGAAATGTTGATGTTGCTGCTGCTGCTGCTAAGTCACCTCAGTCATGTTCTACTCTGTGCGACCCCATAGACCGCAGCCCATCAGGCTCCCCCATCCCTGGGATTCTGCAGGCAAGAACACTGGAGTGGATTGCCATTTCCTTCTCCAATGCATGAAAGTGAAAAGTGAAAGTAAAGTCGATCAGTCGTGCCTGACTCTTCGTGACCCCATGGACTGCAGCCCACCAGGCTCCTCTGTCCATGGGATTTTCCAGGCAAGAGTACTGGAGTGGGTTGCCATTGCCTTCTCTGAATGTTGATGTTACTGTGCATTCAAGAGCTTAGGATTGTATAGCCTCTGCCTCTTGCTCTCTGTTTTATGTCTCTGTCTCTCTCTCCTTGTTGTTACTTTTCCTGCCTTTAGCAGATATTGTTGAAGCTTTTCCATATGCCACTTCTTCCTTTTCTCATGCCAGCAGATCTCCACTTTTGAGTAGATTCCATCTTCCTGCCCCAGGCTCTCCAGTTTCTGCCTATGCCAAGAGTGAAGGATGGTGATCCAAAGCATTCATGTGGTCTCATTCTCCTTGCCAGGGACTGATTAGGCATGTATCTAATTTGGGCAATTAGATATGAGTAGAAAGCTGCCAAGGACCTCTGGAAAAGGTTTCTCAGGCCAATAAAAAGATATACACGGTCCTTTTTTGCTCTTAGACATTATTGGATTCAGATGTGACGACTGGAAATGAATTAGTCCCTTACAACTATGAGGACAGGAGTGACACACTGAGGATGGCAGAGTTCTGAGCCACTGAATGAATGAATCAACGCTGTTGTGGTCCCAATGCAGAGCTTCTAGTTGTGGGAAATAGTATATTCCTCTAAGGTCATAACAGTTAAGGTTTGTTGTTATTTACAGCTGAAATATCCTAACAAAATTTCTTACAAGTTTCCCATGGATAGCTAAGAAATGAACACACTATCAAATTCTATTCAGTTTGTAATAACCATTCAGTTCAGTTCAGTTCAGTTGCTCAGTTGTGTCCGACTCTTTGCAACCCCATGGACCGCAGCACGCCAGGCTTCCCTGTCCATCACCAACTCCCGGAACTTGCTCAAACTCATGTTCATCGAGTCGGTGATGCCATCCAACCATCTCATCCTCCGTCGTCCCCTTCTACCGCCCTCAATCTTTCCCAGCATCAGAGTCTTTTCAAATGAGTCAGCTTTTCACATCAGGTGGCCAAAGTATTGGAGTTTCAGCTTCAACATCAGTCCTTCCAATGAACACCCAGGACCGATCTTCTTTAGGATGGACTGGTTGGATCTCCTTGCAGTTATTTTGAAGCAAATCTGGAGACCTCAATATTGTTTCATTAAGAAATACCTCTAAGAT
This sequence comes from Bos indicus x Bos taurus, assembly GCF_003369695.1. NCBI lineage: Eukaryota > Metazoa > Chordata > Mammalia > Artiodactyla > Bovidae > Bos > Bos indicus x Bos taurus. The sequence continues at coordinate 30,241,591 of NC_040090.1, forward strand.
TAACAGTTTTGTTCAAGATATACAGACTTGTAAATAGATAACAGAAAGAGCACTATCATACCTAAAAATGAATGACTCATTTCCACCAGTCATTTTATTTTATTTTTTGGCTGTGCCACATGGCTTATAGGATCTTAGTTCCCTGACCAGGGATCAAACCCATATCCCCTGCACTGAAAGGCAGATTCTTAACCACTTTTCTACCAGGGAAGTCCCTGAATAACTTATTATTACCATTATATACCCTGTCGATATTAAAATTTCCCAAGCTGTTTCATACCATATATATATATGTATATGTATATGTATGTATGTATATATATATATATACACACACATACATCAGAGAAGGCAATGGTACCCCACTCCAGTACTCTTGCCTGGAAAATCCCACGGACAGAGGAGCCTGGTGGGCTGCAGTACATGGGGTTGCTAAGAGTCAGACATGACTGAGGGACTTCACTTTCACTTTCATGCACTGGAGAAGGAAATGGCAACCCACTCCAGTGTTCTTGCCTGGAGAATCCCAGGAATGGAGGAGCCTGATGGGCTGCCGTCTATGGGGTCGCACAGAGTCGGACATGACTGAAGCGACTTAGCAGCAGCAGCAGCAGCAGCATATACATACATACATATAGAGGGGGTAATTTCCAACATTTCATGTATGATTTTAATTTTGTTCATTTCCTTTACAGTTGAGTGCCTTGACTCCTTTAAGTTGTTTCATAATTTTGATGGCTGCTGCTGCGCTGCTGCGAAGTCGCTTCAGTCATGTCCAACTCTGTGCGACCCCGTAGACAGCAGCCCACCAGGCTCCTCTGTCCCTGGAGAGAGACAGAGCCCACCAGGCTCCTCTGTCCCTCTGTCCCTTGCCTGTCTCCAGGCAAGAATACTGGAGTGGGTTGCCATTTTCTTCTCCAGTTTTGATGGCAAATTTATTTAAATCAGGATCAAACAAGTTACACAGATTGGATTTGAATGACATGTTTCTTAAGTTTGTTTTAATCTACAGTTTTCCCTCTCCCTGTTTTTTCCTTGTAATTTATTTGCTTCTCAAAAAAATAACATTTAAAATATCGATACCGGAAAAATTAGATTTTGTGGGAAAAATGACCACAAAAGAAAAGGCACAAAGGCAGAGGTTATGGAAACACTTGACATGCATGAAAACTTATCAATGAATCAAATCTTTGTTGTAAAATGTAAAGGGAAAATAATTTATTTTAGAACAATTTTAGACAAGATAAAAATAAGAGAGAAAACTAGGAAGAAATAGTATAAAATATAAAATTTATCGTGCCAATAAATTAATTTGATAGAATTTACTCCATAAAATATTTTCTTAATGAAAATTCATCATATTAACCTAATTCTGATGAGCTTCTTTACTCTCAAAATGTCTTCATGGTTGAAATAGTGGTGTTAAAATAGTAAAAAAATAATCAAGTCAGAATACTTAATATTTGTCTATGAGATATCCAAGTGAAAATACTTGATAGGATTGGGAGGCCAGAAGAGAGACAAAGGCTTGAGTCCTTGGTTGACAAACATGATCAATTAATTAATGATTGAAGCCACAGGAACATTAAAAAAAAATCACCCAGGATAAATATGAAAATTAAGGGCTTCAGAGAGAACATGGATTTGAATAATGTACTGATAGAAGAAAAGCCAGCAATGCAGACAGCAAAGAATGTCAAATTGTAGAGGAAAAAAGTAGGAGAATGTGATGTTTTGAATGCTATGGCAGCCTAAAGAATGTACCTCCAGACTTCCAACCACAGGGAAGGTAACTGATCAGGGTTCCCACTACCAGACTCTGTAATCTGCTGCTATGTTTGCCACAGAACCATTCTACGCATTGATCTAGATGTTGTCTAAAGCATGCTGATATGCTCATCAACTTTCCAGAAAACATGCTACAGTTTCTAAGAGGTTAAGATGATAAACCCCTAATTATACATTATATAGTTTGTAGATTATCAAGGTCTTGAGCCTCTATTTGCCACTTCTGCTAAATACCTACTGAATACCCATTCTTCTTTTTCCTTATCATTAGAAATTTGATTTCCCAGAAGTGACCAGGTGACATACTTCTAACCAATGAGATGTAAGGGGAAAGTCTACTGGGTAGCTGCTGCTGCTGCTAAGTCGCTTCAGTCATGTCCGACTCTGTGCGATCCCATAAACAGCAGCCCAACAGGCTCCCCCGTCCCTGGGATTCTTCAGGCAAGAACACTGGAGTGGGTTGCCATTTCCTTCTGCAATGCTTGAAAGTGAAAAGTGAAAGTGAAGTCGCTCAGTCGTGTCTGACTCCTAGCGACCCCATGGAGTGCAGCCCACCAGGCTCCTCCATCCATGGGATTTTCCAGGCAAGAGTACTGGAGTGGGGTGCCATTGCCGGTTATGGGAAAACAAGTGCTTTTCCTGTATTAAAAGAAGATGGGTGGGCTAACTTGACTGGCATACACTTTAAGCCCTTTAGCTTTCACTCCTCATCTAGAATTCAGATACAATGATAAGGTGGTTTAGTGATCTTTTTAAAAATAGTCTCTCTTTTTTTAAGAGCAATTCTAGGTTCACAGTAAAATTAAGTGAAAGAGTCGGACACGAAGATACACAGATTTCCCCAATACCCCTGCCTCTATACACACATAGTCAGCCTCTCCAACTATCCACATCCCCCACCAGAGTAGTAATTTGTTACAACTGATGAACTTACACTGGCACATCTTACTCACCTAAAGTCTATAGTTTATATTACCTTTTACGCTTGGGGTTACGTATTCTATGAGTTTGGACAAATGTATTGTGACCTGTATCCACTGCTACAGTAGCATATGGAATGGTGTCACTGCCCCACAAATCCTTTGTTCTCTCATTCCTCTCTCCTCACTAACTCCTAACAAACAATAGTCTTTTTACTGTCTCCATAGTTCTGCATTTTGGAATCATACAACATTAGCCTTTTCAGATTGGCTTCTTTTGGCTTAAGTTTCCTCCATGTCTTTTCATGGGTTGATAGTTCATTTCTCAGGAGGGAAGAAGAGAGTTGACTCTTGGACAACACAGATTTGAATTGTTGTATAGCTTTGATTAGAAGGACCTTTGTTGGCAAAGTGAACAGTATGAAATCTGGGAGGTGGAAACACAAATATGGGGTTCAAGCATCTGTAGATTTTGGTAACTGTGGTTAGTCCTGGAATCAATCCCCTGCGAATATCGTGGGACAAGTATACTATGTGGTCCAGATAATACAAGTGTTGTTATCCATTCACCTACTAAAGGACATCTTGTTTGCTTCTAAGGTTTGGCAGTTACGAATAAAGCTACTATAAACATCCATGTGCAGGTTTTTATGTAGGTATTAGTTTTCACCTCCTTTGGGTAAATACTAGGGAGTATAATTGCTGGATTTAATGGTAAGCATATGTTTAGTTTCATGAGTGAGTGAGTGAGTAAGTGAAGTCGCTCAGTCGTGTCCGACTCTTTGGGACTCCATGGACTGTAGCCTACCAGGCTCCTCCCTCCATGGGATTCTGATACTGCCAAAACTATCTTCCAAAGCAGCTGTACTATTTTTCATTCCTAACAGCACCGAATGAGAATTCCTGTTGTTCCACATCCTTGTCAGCATTTGGTATTGTCAGTGTTCTGAATTTTGGCCATTCTAATATGTGTGTAGTGGTATCTCACCGTTGTTTTAATTTGCATTTTCATGATGACAAATTATGTGGAACATCTTTTCATTTGCTTGCTATCTGTGTATCTTCTTTGGTGAAATGTCTGTTAAGCTTTTTGGTCAATGTATATATATATATATATTTTGGGGGGGTCCATTTTTTAAATTGGGTTGTCATTTTCCTATTGTTGAGTTTTAAGAATTCCTTGTATATTTTGAATAACAGTCCTTTATCAGTATGTCTTCTACAATTATTTTCTCCCAGTCTGTATGTTTTCTTTTCATTCTCTTAGCATTGTCTTTCACAGAGCAGAAATTTTGAATTTTAATGAAGTCCAGCTTATCAATTCTTTCCTTCAGGGATTGTGCCTTTGGTGTTATATCTAGAAAGCCATCACCAAACCAAGGTCATCTGTCATGGCAAGGTGTAGAGGGAAAGGAAATGTTGTGTAGTTCTAAGACTAGGTTGCTGTTGTTTAGTTGCTCAGTTGTGTTTGACTCTTTTGCGACCCTGTGGACTGTAGCTTGCCAGGCTCCTCTGTCCAGGGGATTTTCTGGGCAACAATACTGGAGTGGGTTGCCATTTCCTTCTCCAGGGGCTCTTTCTGATCCAGGGATCAAACCTGCATCTCCTTCTCCAGAAAGCTTAAACTAAGTCCTCAACTTATTAGATATTACTTTTCTATTGTGAGATAATATCCACCCAATAGACATTATTAGATATTCTTACAAGGCTTATAGCTGCAGGCGCTGGAATTCAAAAAGAATGTCCTTTTTGTTGTGCTTGTTACTTCAGTGGTATTTTTTCCATGGCAGTATGATAAAAGAGGCTTGATACTTGTCATTTTGATCTTTCAACATCCAAATATTCTTCTTTTTTTTTTTCAAATTTTATTTTATTTTTAAACTTTACAATATCGTATTAGTTTTGCCAAATATCGAAATGAATCCGCCACAGGTATACCTGTGTTCCCCATCCCGAACCCTCCTCCCTCCTCCCTCCCCATACACCTCCCTCTGGGTCGTCCCAGTGCACCAGTCCCAAGCATCCAGCATATTCTTCTTATGGTTGCTGTGGAGAAGGATGGAGGGAAGGGATAGTTAGGGAGTTTGGAATGGATATGTACACACTACTATATTTAAAATGGATAATCAACAAGGACCTTCTGTATAACATATGGAATTCTGCTCAATGTTATGTAGCAGACTGGATGGGAGGGGAGTTTGGAGGACAATGGATACATGTATATATATGGCTGAATCCTTTTGCTGTTCACCTGAAACTGTCACAACACTGTTAATTGACTCTAAATAATAATGAAATAATGAAGTCGCTCAGTCGTGTCTGACTCTGCGACCCCGTGGACTGTAGCCCACCAGGCTCCTCTGCCCATGGGATTCTCCAGGCAAGAATACTGGAGTGGGTTGCCGTTTCCTTCTCTGTTGACTCTACCCCAGTACAAAATAAAAAGTTGTTTTTTTTAAAAAATAGTGAGATTTGTCTTATTTTATTAATTTTGCCTAACATGCCATATCCCCATTGCCTAACTCCTATTTATTCTTCAGTTCCAAGCTATGCTATAAAATGAAACCATTTATATCTGTTTGAAAGAGAAAATATTTAGGAATATGCTTAAGACTTGTAAGACCTCTACACTGAAAACTATATAATCTTGCTGGGAGAAATTAAAGAAACCTTTTAAAAATAAAGAGATACATCATTTTCATGAATTGGAAAACTCAGTATTGTTAAAATAACTATCCCCAAATTGATGTAGAGATTTAACACAATTCCAATCATAATCTCAGTAGGCTTTTTTGGGGGTAGAAATTTACAAGTTTACTCTAAAAATTACATGGAAATGCAAAGGATCTAGAAAACTCAAAGAATATTGAAAAATCAGGACAAAGTTGGAGGACTCAGGCTGCCTGTTTTCAAATTTTACTATGCATAGCTATTACTTCTCTTAGGATACCTTGCATGGCCCTTCCAGTCTGGGTTAATTGTTTTTCTTCTGTTCTTCTGTAGTATTCTGGACTACATTAAAGTCATTAAAGCACTTACCACAGTGCATTTCAATGATGTATTATTTGCTTATGTTCCCCACCTTAGGTTTCATAAGAGCATAGACCAGAATCTATCTGGTTTATCACTGAATCTGTGCCACCTGCAGAAGGGTGCCTGCACACTACAGACATGCAAGTATTTACTGCATTAAGTTGTACTTAAATAATTTTTATCAAAAAGTTAATATTTTAAAAGAAAATTCATAAAGATCATCTTTTGCTTGAGAACTATTCATACAACTAGCTAGGATTAGTTTATCTGGCTTAATTTTAAAAGACAGTAATATGGTAACACACTCCAGTATTCTTTCCTGGAGAATCCCATGGACAGAGAAGCCTGGTAGGCTACAGTCCATTGGGTCGCAAAAGAGTCAGACACGACTGAGCGACTTCACTCACTTAATATTACCATGGGGCTTCCCAGGTGGTGCTAGTGGTAAAGAACCTGCCTGCCAATGTAGGAAATGTAAGAGACGTGGGCTAGGTTGAGAAGATCTCCTGGAGGAGGTCATGGCAACCCACTCCAGTATTCTTTCCTGGAGAATCCCATGGACAGAGGAGCCTGGTGGGCTATGGTCCATAGGGCCACAAAGAGTCAGACATGACTGAAGCAACTTAACATGCATACAAGCACAATATTACCATGACAGAAATAAATAGATTAAGATCATGCAATTCAACTCAAAAAATTATACCAATCCTTTGGAAATTAAATGTCTTAAGCACGTACAATATATTGCTCAGTAATTGTACTCCCAAGAAGCTAGATGTATGAAATAATGTAAAAGGCAAAAACAGCTTTATGAACAAAACGTTCATTGCTATTGTTATTTATTATAGAAAAAATGGAGACAAGCTAAGAGTCACACAAAACGAGATTCATTTAAAAAAAATAATATGGCAGATCAACTTGATGTAATATTTTACAGCCAAAAGATGCTTATCAAAATAATATAATAGCTCTTAAAATGGGTTTTTTAAATTAACCTTCCTGCTATAACTAGGTAACAAAACTCAATTAATATTTTTCACCTTATTTTAAGTCATGGGAGAAAGATGACAAGCCAACAAGAAGTTACCAGGCCAAAAGTAAAGGAAAAAGAGAGGTTACGGTTGAAATGTAGCTTTTTTCCTGAAAGTATTTGTCAATCCTTAAAATTTTGCACCTGAAATTTAAAAAACCTTTTGGGCAAGAAAGAAAATAAACCTTAGAGCCTACAAAAGACTGAGAGTCTCAGGAGAAACTTCTCACAATATGTTGGGACTTCACACCCAGAGTAAAGATAAAGTAGGAGAAAAATATCTTACACAGAATGACACCCTAAGTAGGGTAGTAAGAGCACCAGAGAATTATAAGCCTTAACGTAGTTGAACTCAGGAACTTAGCGGAAGCAAATACAAATCCTCTCTAGATAAAAATACTTTCCTTGCTAGTCTAAACTTATTCACACAAATAGTTGGTCAAATATAATGTCCAACACAAACACAAAACTCACAAAGAAACCAGACTCTATAATCAAGAACTAGGCAAAGGGAACTAATTCACAAAGATTTCAGATACTGAACAACAATGCTGACTATAGATAAAGGACATGAGTCTGAGTGAACTCCAGGAGTTGGTGATGGACAGGGAGGCCTGGCGTGCTGCGATTCATGGGGTGGCAAAGAGTCGGACACAACTGAGCGACTGAACTGAACTGAATATTCCATTATATAGGTTTACTATATTTTATTGGTCTATATATGGACATATGGGTTATTTCTGCCTTTTGGCTATTATGAATAATGCTGCTATAAACATTTATGTACAGTTTTTGTGTAGAAATAATAAACTGGACTTCTTCAAGACAAAAAACTTCTGTTCTTCAAAGAGTATCAAAAAGAATATGGAGAATTCCCTGGGAGTCCAGTGGTCAGGACCCCATGTCTCACTGCCAAGGTCCCAGTTTCAATTCCTGGTCGGGGAACTAAGATTCCACCAGTCATTGCCAATAAATAAATAAATAGGGATACTTAAAAATATATGTATGAAAAGACAACCCACAGAATGAAGGGGTATATTTGCAAATCATATATCTTATTTGGCTCAGGGGTTATGTCCAGAAACATAAAGAAAAGTTACAACTCAATAATTAAACAATTTTAAAAAATGGGCAAAAGATCTGACTAGACATTTCTCCCCAAAAGACAAATGGCCAACAAGTACATGAAAACACACTAAACATGATTAATCTATAGGGAAATGCAAGTAAAAACCACAATGAGAATCCATTTCACAGTCACTGAAATGTCTAGAATCAAACTGAGATAATAACAAGTGTTGGAAAATCTATGGAGAAACTGGAACCCCAATACATTGCTGGTGGTAATGTAAATGGTGCAGTTACTGTGGAAAACAGTCTGACTGTTTCTTAAATGATTAAACAAAGAAGTTAGCACATGATCTGGGAAATTCATTCTTAGGTATATACCAAAGGGAAATAAAAGCATTCTACACAAAAACTGTACATAAATGTTTATAGCAGCATTATTCATAATAGCTAAAAGGCAGAAATAACCCAAATGTCCATCAATGGATAAATGCTAACTTGCTTCAGTCGTGTCCGACCCTGTGTGACCCCACAGACAGCAGCCCACTAGGCTTCCCCGCCCCTGGGATTCTCCAGGCAAGAACACTGGAGTGGGTTGCCATTTCCTTCTCAAGTGCTGCTGCTACTGCTAAGTCACTTCAGTCGTGTCTGACTCTGTGCGACCCCATAGATAGAGCCCACCAGGCTCCTCCGTCCCTGGGATTCTCCAGGCAAGAACACTGGAGTGGGTTGCCATTTCCTTCTCCAATGCATGAAAGTGAAAAGTGAAAGTGAAGTCACTGAGTCGTGTCCAACTCCTAGCAACCCCATGGACTGCAGCCTACCAGGCCCCTCCGTCCATGGGATTTGCCAGGCAAGAGTACAGGAGTGGGGTGCCATTGCCTTCTCCGAATGGATAAATAGACCAATAAAATATAGTAAACTTGAATATTCAGTTCAGTTCAGTCACTCAGTAGTGTCCGACTCTTTGTGACCGCATGAATCGCAGCACGCCAGGCCTCCCCGTCCATCACCAACTCCCGGAGTTTACCCAAACTCATGTCCATTGAGTTGGTGATCCCATCCAGCCATCTCATCCTCTGTCGTCCCCTTCTCCTCCTGCCCCCAATCCCTCCCAGCATCAGAGTCTTTTCCAATGAGTCAACTCTTCGAATCAGGTGGCCAAAGTATTGGAGTTTCAGCTTCAGCATCAGTCCTTCCAATGAACACCCAGGACTGATCTCCTTTAGGATGGACTGGTTGGATCTCCTTGCAGTCCAAGGGACTCTTAAGAGTCTTCTCCAACACCACAGTTCAAAAGCATCAATTCTTCGGCACTCAGCTTTCTTCACAGTCCAACTCTCACATCCATACATGACTACTGGAAAAACCATAGCCTTGACTAGATGGACCTTTGTTGGCAAAGTAATGTCTCTGCTTTTTAATATGTTATCTAGATTGGTCCTAACTTTCCTTCCAAGGAGTAAGTGTCTTTATTATTCAATTACAAAAAGGAATGAAACACTAATACATCTACAACATGGATGAACTTTGAAAACACTAGGCTAAGTGAAAGAAGTCAGTCACAAAAGACCCCATATTCTTTGATTCTATTTATATGAAATGTTCAGAACAGGGAAACCAATACAGAAAGTAGATTAGTGGTTGCTTAGGTCTGGGAGTGGGAGATAGGGCAACAGGATAGCTCAAGGTGATAAAAAATGTTCTAAAATTTACTGTGGGGATGTTTGTGAATAAAACAAAAAAAAACATTAAATTGTATACATTAAATAGGAAATTGTTTGGCATGTGAACTATATCGCAATAAAGGTGATTTAAAATCTGTAATGAGACACATCCTCATGGAATTCTACACTTGCATAAACCTAACAGGAAGTGCCTGCTTGGAGTTTGCACCCTAGGTTCTTTGCCTTGCTTCGTCCTAATCCTAGGCGTGCTCTGTATCTTTCCCCTTATACAAAGAAAACCACTTCTTATTTGTTGTTGTCGTATCCCTTGTCTCAGCAGAGGTTTTACATAAAGGAGCTACAAGTAGAAAGTTGCTTAGAAGATACTCATTTCCTTTCCTCCTCCCCGCCCCCCCCCCCCCCCGCTTTTTTTTAAATACAGCATTCACTAGAATTTATGACAAGCATCTTTGGGAACAATAAGAAAATATTTCTCTTTTCAGAGTGATCACAAGCAGAATGATAGATTTCTTCCGATTTTAAAGTTTTAACATAGGAGGGTAACAAGACCTGAGCTCCGTTTGGTGGCAGTGTTTCTAGGAACTGCTAGGATTTAGAGGGGATGGCCATGTGCCTAGACAGAAGCTTTCGGGTTTGTAGCCTCAGTCAAGTTTCCTGGCCATACCTGAACACTATGCAAGGGGAAAAAGCTGTTAGACTTCAAGACCACTATGACCCTGGACAGTATAGATGTTAGCAGAAACCTTGATGATCTAGAGCTATCTGCTCTTCCTCTTTCCCCAGTATCATTTAAAGCCTGGGCTGGAGATGAGAGACTCTGATATTGATGAAAATTTAATTTCTTGCTACCCTGACCAAAAGAGAACTTTGAGTATCTTAATTAGATTTTTTAAAACAATAAATAAAAGGTGTATATTAGGACCAAGAGAGAGATTCTCTTTCATAACCACAGAGTTGTCACATTTAGCAAATAAAAATACAGGATACCGGGCAAATTCCAACAGAAATGAAAGCTTCTGAGCTTCCCTGACTAGAAAAACTATTGTATTCCCTCTTCTGGACACACTTAGATACTGTTCTTGAATTTAATGAGTTCTGGATCCTCTTGTTTATCCTTCAAATCCTAAGCAACAAGTTGGAGATGCTGGGCAAAGTTTCTGGTAACTAGTTTATGTCTGTCATGATCTTGCTGATAAAAATGGGGACTAGTTGATTCTGGTATTGAATTAAAACTTGCATTTCTCCCATCCTTTATACTTGCCCTATACAGTTTCACCTCTTGAAAGTTCTGTTGACTCAGTAGTGTTTCTCAGAATTGAATTAGGGTTGTCTTATAAAAACCACTGCTTAATCACATTTTATATATATATATATATATATATATATATATACACACACACACACACACACACACATCATCATCATCATCATCATTGGATCTTGTTAAAATGCAGATTCTGATTCAATAGAATTGGGATGGGGCTTGAAAAAAAATTTTTTTGGGGGGACTTCCCTGGTGGCTCAGACAGTAAAGCGTCTGTCTAGAATATGGGAGACCCAGGTTTGAGCCCTGGGTTGGGAAGATCCCCTGCAGAAGGAAATGGCAATCCACTCCAGTACTGTTGCCTGGAAAATCCCATGGACAGAGGAGCCTGGTAGGCTACAGTCTATGGGGTCACAAAGAGTCAGACACAACTGAGTGATTTCACCTTCACTTGAAAATTTTTATTTCTTATTAAGCTCCCAGAGGACTGATCCTCCTATCACACTTTGAGTAGCAAGATTATAACCACTTATGTCACAATCAATAGGTATTTGTTAAATATGCAAGTACCTAGGCCCTGTCCCAATGTACTGATTCAGAATCTCTAGGACACTGTCCCAGAGAACAAACTCCTAGGGAGACCCTGATCTCTACCGTTTTCTCTACTTACTAATTTTTTTCCTTTAAAGCCCATTACTAGTCCCTTCTGCCACTTGATGCTCTTACCGACTACCTCACACCCTAAATTCTTAACAGTTGTCTGTGGCAAGCACTTGCTGTTTATCATGAGCTCTTTTCTTGTATACATATGGTCTTCCCAGACAGATTTCACTCTTACTTTCATTTTTTATTTTTTGAAATGAACAATTTTATTATATATTTTCTCTTAGCCTCGGCCCCTAGCATAAAACTTTG